>NW_024423344.1:70036967-70278366 GCF_017311325.1 Ursus maritimus
TTCCTTTCCTTTTCTTTTCTTTCTTTCTTTCCTTCTTTCTTTTCTTTCTTTCTTTCTTTCTTTCTTTCTTTCTTTCTTTCTTTCTTTCTTTCTTTCTTATTGTTTCTACATGAATGATGCATAAAAATTAATAAGAACTTTGTCTGCATTCAAATTCCTACAAGGTATTATTTGATTTTTTTACATAAGCACAAGGAACTATTGCCCAAGGCCATTCTCCCATTTCAATGTGCCTGCCTTCTCATGTACTGTAATTTTAAATTAAATAAAGGCTCACCGCTATTTCTCCTGGGTATATATTTGGCTTTGCTTAGTCTATAAAACAGTCTTTCCAAAGCCTCACATTGCATTAGGAAAACTACTAACCCATTTATGGCACCTGTGGACCAATTTCTTCCTCCTTTATTTTAATATGATATTGCACATTAGAGTTTATTTCTCCATGGACATTAAAAGAATGTCTCTTACCTTGTCTCCAAGTAAAAGTTGTCTAGCGAACTTCTGCACAGTTTAAAAGTTAATTCTTCTGTTATCTATACTGTTAGTAATATAGAGTTCTAACTGATATTGGAATAAAAACAATGTAGGAGTTAGGCATCCTGCCCACCCTTCAATGGTAGGTAAAGTTATCCAAATTGCAAACTCTTGATACCAAAACAATTTTCCATGGCTTCTATTGATAACATTAATTGATGGTTACAGGATAGAAAGCAAAATGTTACATGACAATATTTAAATATTAATGCAGTAGATGCTACGATTTCTTCCAAAGTTACATAACTTTTTTAACCATCATTTTACCATTTAACACAATAGGAAAAATAATAAGTCTTGATTATAGAGGAGGTCCTTGTAAATGAATTTGCGTCTTTGCATTATGAGCTTTTAATGTCCCTTTTAATAAAAACCATTGTTTCTCATATTGCAACAAATAGGCAACTCACAAGGTAATGTATCTTCATGTCATGTCAAATTTTACTCTTTATTACCTACAAGCAAGGAAGATATTGATCTTTCTCAAAGCTGTGTCTGAAGTACAGCCCGGGAAACCAAAACTCCCGAACCATAACAGAGTATTGCTTACCATGACAAGGATCTCATGCACTGAGTCTAAGAATTAGATAGTAGAAACAAGGTTATAAAGGGGCCATGGTTGAAAGACAGATGAGTTAACTGGAGAAGTTTACATTAATGGGGAGTCATTGACAATCAACGCTTGTCCTTACAACGTGGTGAAGGGCACTCACGGTTAATTCATTAAATAACATGAGTAAAAGCTCCTCTCATGACATAAATCAATACTCATCATTTGTCAGGTTAGTGCTTTCAGGTACTAGTTGTTCCAGCTTAAAAGTAAAGTAGAATGTTTCCTGTTTTCCCGTATAACCATTTCTGCTAAACAGTGGCCTAGATCTAGGATTAATGACCAAATAAAATATTTCCACCTTGTTAGAGATGTAGCAATTCCAAAAATATCTTGTTCCCATTCAGTCTCTGGCTCTATTGGGACAGCAAATAGCAACCAATTATGATGCTTTTGGAGGGGCTGGGACATGCCTATTAAAAGTGACTTATCTCTCTTCATTTCATATAGTCAAAAGACCTTAAAACCAATATCTAACTCCAAATGAGACTCTTAAGAGATCTACTACGTCCTTGCTCAGAGTGCATTATGTACCTTTCCATAAACTAGCCTTCCAAACCGAATACATTACCTTAAGACAAACGGCCAACATTCAGTGAAAGCCAAAGTAGCTCAGAGCACAAAACACACTTTCAGAATCTAAAGAAATCACTCAAAGTGAAAATGCACCGTACAGGGAACTCACATCTATAGAAACTGTAAGTTCCACGAGGTCGGGTGTTGTGTCTGTCTTTTTCACCATATTTCTCTTGGTTCAGGAATGTGTTGCATCAATATTGGTTGACAGATAATATTAGAATGGAAATATGGCCATTATTTTCAGTCAAATAACTGGTCATCATTCTTTTGAGAATACTATAACTCTAAAACTAGTGGAAACAAGGAACAAAACAGATGAACATAGGGGAGGGAAAAAAGATAAAATAAGATAAGAAACAGAGAGGGAGGGAAACCATAAGAGTCACTGAACTCTAGGGAACAAACTGAGGGTTGCTGGAGGGGAGCGGGGGGATGGCATAACTGGGTGATGGACATTAAGGAGGGCACCTGTAGGGATGAGCACTGGGTGTTACATGCAACTGATGAATCACTACATTCTATCCCTAAAACTAATAATACAGTATATGTTAAGTACATTGAATTTAAATAAAAAATTTAAAAAATACTGAACCCCAAAAAAATAATAATAAAAAAATATAAAACTAGTGGAAACAGAGAACATAAGGAAGAGGTAACAAGGAAAATTATCACCAAAGGAATGATTTTGTTGGTTGTTAGTATATAACATGTGAAAAACAGCCAGTTTGGTTAAAAAAAAAAAGGTTGTTTTAGTTTTTTCTCAGGAAAAAAGAAAAGTAGGGTAGTTTTTCATATTGCTATGAATTATTTCATAAATTATTTTTCTTTTGGGGCATGTGGGTGGTTAAGCATCTGCCTTTGGCCCAGGTCATAATCTCAGGGTCCTGGAATTGAGCCCCACATTGGGCTCCCTGCTCAGCGGGGAGCCTTCTTCTCCCTCTCCCTCTGCCACTCCCCCACTTGTGCTCTCTCTCAAATAAATAAAATCTTTAAAAATAAATAAATTATTTTTCTTTTTATTCCCAAGTGACTAAAAAATGAGATGTAAACTGCATTGAGGAAACAGAGACATTCCTGTGCAGAGCCCACCATGAGCTCGTGGCTCACGATTTCCCAGAGTCCCCAGCAAGTAGCTCACATGCCAGAAGTAGGAAGAATTCTCAGAAAGTAAAATAATCAGAAAGAAAGCCCATCAGCTCAGCTTGGGTGGATGACATGTAGCAATTTCAATCATGAGCCTCCCACATATGCAAACAATTTTTAAAGAAGTAGAGCTTTGCCCTCTATTTTAGTAGCTATTAACTGTTGTTCTGTTATTAGAGCTGATTTGCTATTCACTGTATGGTATCTCGGCTTTGGCATTTATATAGGGTTTTTTTTAAGTTGGTTTTTTTCTTTTGATGTAGAAAATGAAAACAAAGAGATAGTTCATTCTCAAATATTGTTGATCATTTTAGGTAGATACTGTTTATCTATCGTTTTTGAGGTAGTCTTTCAAACTCCTTATATGCAAACATTTCTTCCATCATTTACCACCTATCATCTACTCTCTATGAATACAGGATTTAAAAAAATGAAAACACTTTAATCAAACCTAAATTTTGTTACCCTTTACAGTATTTTATAGTTTTTGCCCTAGAGAAAAGTCAGGATAAAATGGCAAACTTCAATGGTATTTTTTTCTTTCACACTAAAAGGAAATAAAAAACCAAAGTACTTGATGTCATTTCATGAACATACGGAAATAATAAAATCCTTTCCCTAATTATCATTATTCATATGCTTTCTTTAAAATGTTCAAGTTTAAGTGGTAGCAACATTTACCAGAAATTGGGTTTTATTTCTTTGCTCTGAGCTTCTCTCATAAGGTGAAGACATTACCACTCACTTCATTAATGCAAATACAACCATGTTAGCATGCAGACATTGCATATCCAAGTTCTGTCTCTGTGGGTTTATCATGCTCTTTCAGGAAAGGAATGTGTAAATAGTGCTTTTCTGCAATTCTAACTTGAGAAATAAACAGACTCCTATATTCTTTGTTGATGCTTAATGTTTTCCAGTGGGGAAAAAGATAAGTGTCATGCATAATAAATATCACGAACAGGAGGGCACTCGAGGAATAAATTCATAAAATTTGCTGGTGACATTTATTCTACCTTAACCATAATCAATCAAGAACCACAAATTGAACACCTCCTCCATATCCATCACTATTGAAGGAGTGGCAGGAAATGTACAATCAGGGGATCATAGATTCTGAGGAAAGAAAGGAGCCTTAGAATTCATTTGATCAAGATGTACACTGGCATCCTAGCCATTGGATGCTCAGGGGTTTTTTGTTGTTTTTAAATCAGAAGCCCCTGCACACACGGCACATTAGCTGTCAGTGGAAGGCATACAAGAGTGCTTCTTGAAGGAGTGAATAAATAAACTCGTGATTACACACATCCCCACCAAGTGCTTGACTCTGCAGCCTACGTTTAAGTGTTGAGTAATTATATCGAGTAGAAGTAGTCTTCCATACACTTCCTGCAGACCATTTTGCTATTGGACGTATGTGTTTCATTTTTGTGGGGCAGGTGTTACAGGGTTTGTGTAGTAAGGAATCTGTAAAGTAATGGATCCATATGGGATCGAGCTGCTCTCTATACAGGATCTGGAAAAGTTGCTCAAAGGTGGACCAAGCACAGTCCACTGAGGAAAGAGAAGGAAATCTACTCTACTCCAGAAATGAGACTTGCATGGAAAGACCCTGCTTAGAGGAAAACACAATTGTCTTGTGGAAATAGAAAGTTAAGAAAAACAAACAATTTATTAAATAAAGATATGTTTCATTAGTAAATGTTTTAAAATCTAAAAAGAATTCACTTCTGAAGCAACCCAGCTTCACTGCCCTTAGAAACCTGCTCTGACATGATCCCCTTGGCCTGAATTGGCCCTTCAATTCAGCAGGTGCCCGATGGCCCCCCGGCCAACTGTCTTAGGCTGATTTCTCCCCTGAGCTTTACGTGATGGAGACCACTCCTCCTTTTCAGGACTGTGCTATTGGTTTGAAATCCAGTGTCTTATTTTGTTTCTTTTTTCTCATTTCTCAGCAAAACTCCTATCTTTCCACACATCATCTCGATGCTCAAGGACACATTTCTTACCCTATTCCCAGACTGAGCAGAGCAATCACAGACAAGGCTTTTCTCTGTTTGCTCACAGGCCAGACCACCTGGTCAACAGGAAAGGTGAACACTTTTTATGGCCAGTCATTCTGCTTACTGCAAGGGCCGTGAACCGGACTGTGAATTTGTAAACACCACCACCATCATCATCATAAACAATGGTAAATATAAAATCATTTAATCTCAATGTCCTGGTTCCTGAGACAGTGATGTAGACCCATGTTTATCAAAGTGTGCTCCTTCAGGCACCTGCATTAGAAATGCCTGGGATATTATTCAAAAATCTGAATCTTAAGACATAGTGGATTCACTGAATTGCAATCTTTCAGGCTAATGTTCTGGGATCTGGTTATTTACACTGCTATCTGAATAAGTCTTATGTTTGTTGAGGATTGTGAACCACCATGAGAATATCTGAAGACCTGAGAGTCCCCTCCCATATTATTAGCATCCTTTTTACACAAGTTACAAATTTAACTCTGCTGGTCCTCTGCTTTGCTATCCAGTGTCCCAAATTGCCTCTACTGATTCTGTAGACTTGGGAATTAAGTAAAATAGATGAGAAAGCTTTCTTAAGAAGTCATGTTATTTTATAAAATTCTTTCTAATATCTAACTTCATTTATGCTGATGTCTTTCACCCCATTTCTTCATCGTTTGTCTTACATTCAGGAAGGAAGGAAAATAATCACCATCCATCACAGACAATTCTTTCTCTATCTGCACATCACTCTTAAGACGGCCCTTAGCCATGGTTCTTTCAGAGGAAAGAGGCTTTGTCATCATCCAGTAGTGGTCCAGTGAGAGTATAACCCACCTGCATCTTCTGTGGGCAAAGTGAGCATGTCCCAAGCTCCATGCAACAGATTCCTCCACCCACGCCCCCTCCTCCTTCTGGGTTTTGTTTTCTCCATGAGAAGCACCACAGATCACCAGGTTTCATCCAAGTCAGTCCTCCCTGAGCGAGCCTTGACTCTGTCACCCCCCTTCCCAGACCACCATGGACTTCTTTCCACATCTTCTCAGTAACACTTCAAATATCTCTCACACTTTCCAGTCCCTTCATTCAGGGGTTGCCAACACCACTGTCTCCAGGCCCAGAAACAAAGTTGATATGTGCAATATCTTCCTTTATAAAATTCAGGAGAAATTGTCATTGTGGTTAAACTGTAGACTGTATAGTGCTGTCCCACCAGATCACAGAGAGTGCATGCGTGCGTACTTATGCTGTCCAAAGAAAGCAAAGGTTTGTAGTTTGCAAGCCCTATTTAGGTTTTCCTCTCTCTTTCTTCCCATTTCCCCCACTTCCTTGGCCCTGGTGACCAGGGTTCAAGTCTCTGCTTCTATATATTTGATTTGTTTAGATTCCACAAATAAGATCATGCAGGTTTTTTTCTTTATGCGTCTGACTTATTTTACTTACTCTACTGTCCTCTAGGTCCATCTATGTTGTTGCAAATGACAGGATCTCCTTTCCTGGGCTGAATATTATCTCATTGTATATACTCAGCATCCCTCACTGGCCTGTTGCAGTGTGGTCACACTGCCATTAGTCTCTTCCCACTAATCCTCACCATCACACATATAATCCTTTGGAAGCCAGATTATGGCCGTATTCCTTCCTTGCTTAGAGAATAACATTAACCAAGCACAGCCAGCATTCTGGAAAGAAGGCTAAGGGAAAGGGAAATAGGGCAAAGTGGTCATGGGGTTGGAGCAGAGAAGGTATTTTGGGTGTGGCTGGAAAGCCCAGCCTGGGCTTCAAGAGGGAAAGTCTTGTTTTCTCCATCCCAGAGTGGGAGACTGGAGCCAGGATTCAGCTGGGAGAGGGGGAGGGGGGCGGTTCCCAGGAAGGTGATGGAGTGAGCAGAAGATATGGGCCTTCCTTTCTCTTTTCCTTGTGATGCGTCTCCCGTTTCTTTCCCTTTGCTGTCTACCCCTCCCACCCTCTCTTCTTTCTTTCTTCTCTTTCCTCTTTCCCTAATGCTGTCTAGTGTATCACCCTACTGCTGATTTGTGATTTCCTTTCCGTTTTCCTTTCTCCCCTCTTCTCCCTCTTAAACTTCAGTATCTTCTCCATCAACTCCAGTTCCTGCCTTTGTACTCCATAAAATGGCATTGGAACTTGGATAGCCTAAAAGCACATTTCTTTTTATTGCCTACTTTCAATCTAACGTGGGTGTTTCACATTTTTCTTTTGCCCAAAAGGCTACTTAAAATTAGTTACATGTAGTCTAATGTTTGCATTTGTTTCTCAATTGCTTTTTCCTTTTGGCAAGTGACCCTAAGTAGGATGACAGACTCCTTGTCTTTGTCATACTCAGTTATATTCTGTGCATCAGTGTTCAGCGTCGTGGGAATTACATGAATACTGGAGGGAAATTAATTGAAGTGCCATACTTGCTTTCTTATTACTATAAATTATCTTAGCCAAAATACTAAGAAAGGATAATAGCCATTTTCAAATTGGGCAATATATCCAACTGAGTCATGATGTGGGAGAAACCATAGGGAAACTTAATGAAAAAAGAAATATTTTTAAGCATAGCAAGTAAAGCTTTAAAATATGTGTAAACTTAAAAACTGTTATTTAACATTTCATAAAAAGAAATAAAAACACTCTGACCAAAAGTATAATCATGTGAATAAGTGTGTGTATAATTTAAGCACAATACATAATTCCAATGAAACACACACAAATATATATACACAAATTATATATATATGTATATGTATATATGTATATATAGTCTCAAAAGGTGTTAGATATTGTTTGTGCAAAAAAAATGCATATAGAGTCATAGATGGTTAGAATAACAGAGACATTAATAATCATCTCAAATTTACTATCCTTTTTAAAATAAAGAATCTGACCTATTGAGAGAGCTGAGGACTGAAGGATGAAAGGTGGAGGCAGGGACTCTGAGACTTTCCTATCTGGGAGACCTTGGGAAGTTGAAGGAACACAAATCAAGACACGTAAGAGATGCTTGCTGGCATAGAAGTGGGAAGGCAGACCCACCTTTGTAGAAGAGGCTCAGAAAAATATTTCTAAAAGATGTGAGTACAACATTGGAAAACTATCTCATGTAGAGTAGATAAGACTTTGAGGTCCTTGAACATGCTTTTTCCAGAATATACAGCATATTCCTTATTTTCCTGAATTAAAGACTGTTTCATCCCTTCCCCTGCCCCACGTTCATTGTGTATAGATAGTTGGGTTGCTGCATTAGTAAAGAGGAGTGCAGAACTGCTTCACATTTCTGTAAACTTCAACTTAGGGTCAGAGGAAGTTAGGAACACCAAGTATTTTATCTTACTTACTGTTGGGTTCGGTACCTAGGTAGTCTGTCTACCAGCTCTACTCTTACTACCTTGGTCTAAAGCTACCATCATCTCCCCTGCCAGCCATTGCAATAATGCTTGCTGTGTGGTTGCTGATTGTTGGGCTATGGGCTTCTGACTCACCTACCAGTGGGCAAGTAGGGGCAGTAGGGGGATCCTTATTAAACTACAGGTTCCTGGGGCTCCTACTAGATCTATTAAATTGAAATATCTGGAGTCTGATCCAAGGAATCTGCCTTTTCCCCCTTTTTTTCAAGTGATTCTTATGAGCCCAAATATTTACAAAACACAATAGCAGTGTACTTTTTTGATTTAATTAAAAAACATACATGAAAAAGGATTATCTTCGTCTCTACTCGTATCACTTGGTTAAGAAAGTCAGATGAGATTTTAATCTTGGGAGAACACCAAGGCTGACTGCCCTCCCACCCCAGATGCCTGCATGTGGGTAACAGAAACACTTACAGCATCATTTGGAATATAATATTCTCATAAATGTCAGCTTGTGGTAAGACAGCAATAATGGATCTTTATACATCTTACTTATGTCGATTACTTCATCATTCAAAAAATCAATGAGACTAGAACCAGAAGTTTCAACCCTAAAATTAACTGAAAGCATCCAGGGAAATTTTTTAATTTTACAGATGAGAAGCTTGAGAAGCAGGGACTGGGCATGAAAACATAGGTATTGTCTGGATCTGGGACCCAGGTGTTCCGAACAAGCCCAGGACTCTACCCACCATCAATCTCTTTTCCTTCTTCCCCTGCGCCTTTTTCTTTGCTCATATCAGAAACACACTCAAACTTCAACTCTTCTTTCTCTCCGCCCAAATGATGAATACCCTTTTCCCTTCACCCTGTTTTTCTTCAGTGTTCAGACTTTACATTCAAACCATACCTCTCTACGGAGAATGGAGAATTTTCTTAGTCCTTCAAAGTCACAGGTTGTTTGAAAAAAAAAAAAATGACCATTCCTTGCAGCACTATGGATAGTTTATACTTGGTCAAAATACATTTTTTCCCAAACATCATATTGAACTAATTCTTTAACATAAGTGTTTTCTTGTCAGTTTCTGTTCTACGACCTTGCAGCCTGTGCTCAAAGCATTAAATCTCTTGCGATACGTCTTCAAGGAACATATTATAATCATCATGACCACAAAAGAAATGACTATTGTCATATCAAAGGAAAGATTCCAAGGGGAACATGTGCCCTCAGCATCCAAAATGTGGTTATTTACATTTCAGACAAGATACATTTCCCCCCTCCGAAGTGAAATTATCTGACAAATTGAATATCTTTATTTGGGTGCCAGGGGCTTATGAGAGTTACTTCCAATACAAATAGAGAACTATGCACTTTGAGTCAAAATACTACCATGTTTTTCATTCAATAGAATTCGTTTTGAATGATCTGAGTTATTGCCTATGTTCTAAACCTACGGATCCTCAATAATATTGGTACCATATTAGGCCCTAGTTTATACCATGCAAACATTAAGTTGATCTTTTTAAAGTGGGCATTAGCTTAAAATGGATTCCTTCATTTCTAGGACTCTAATCTTCATTACTTTTTTCTTTAAACCTGAGGCTGACTGAAGTTTTCCTTTTAAAACACCTACTCAATTTACTTCAAAACTTCTTAGTTGAGTTAACCATGTTTGACATGGGTTTTTTAATTTAAATTTCAAATGTTACATGTAATAAATTTTCAGAACCTTAAACACTCAGTGTATAACATCAAACTTTTCCCAGATAAATGTAATTTTCTATTTTTTTTAAATTTGAGAATCTCCAAAGGAAACTGATTATGTTTCAAATTACACTTCTTAATAATTGAAATGAAGTTTGTTCCCTAGGTAACAATTCCCTAAAGGTTTTCATTACATCATCATGTGTTTATAACTTCTTGTTAGAATAGGTGCCAGACCATATGATGAAAAATGTCTGGCACATGGCAACAGTATAGTGAAACAGAAAGCTAATGAGTCAGACTAATAATGCTCAAATTCTGCCTTCTCTATTTACTACCTGGCAGACTGCACAGATTTTTAAACTGTCTGTGTATCAGTATGATCGGTTTTTCTTAAAGATTTATTTTTTAAAGTTTATTTATTTGAGAGAGAGAGAACAAGGGAGAGAGAGCATGAGTGAAGTGAGGGGCAGAGGGAGAAGCAGACTCCCTGNTGCTGAACCAGGATCCTGACGCGGGACTCTGGGATCATGATCTGAGCCTAAAGCAGGCGCCCAACTGACTGAGTCACCCAGGTGCCCCAGTATGATTGTTTTAATAGTATTTGCTTAATAGAATTAGATGAGGTAAGACTGTACAGTGCTTGGAACAGTGTTGGGCAGAGTGTACTATATAAATACTAGCCATTATTATTATTATATAGTATAGTTATTGTTATATTGTTATGCAATATTATTATTCAAGTAAGCACTCACTAATTATGAAATAAATGATTGACTATGGAAATACATTCTTTTTACTGAAATGTTTGAAGTTCACATTTCATTACATTGAAATAAACAGAGCACTTTAACTATGGACTTTAGTAAAGATTGGAAATTGCATTTGGTTTGGATCTAAGTCCCCTTCCTGTGAGATGGCTGAGGATTTTAAGGGGCTGGCCTAGGCAGTGGGACTTCTCAGGGTAGGGGATGGGCAGATAGAGTGCCTTTTACCAGATCCTGGATTCAAAGCAAAGAGTCAAGATGGGAAGAGAAGAAAGCCAACATCTGTAAGTCAGGGAATCAAGGCACTAAAAGGGAGGCCCAGATGCCAAGAAACTGGAGAACCAGGGAGGTGAGAGTAGAGAATGATGGGTCGATAACAAGCTTGAAGTTGTCACTGAGACAAATCTGGGAGCAAATGCTGTCACCCCCAGCTAGCCTTTGAGACCTGATTCCTGGGCAGGAAGCTGCATAGTCCGGGCATTAATGCCTTCCTCACTTCTATTCCTGCCCCACTGCTTTGACTGCACCAAACATAACTGTACTTGTATTTTCAGCAAAGACACACACTCAAGATGATTTCTCTACCTTAAAAAAAATGGTATACATGTGCAACCTCATCACAAAAAATAGAAAGCACCTCCCTCAGTAGCAAAAAGATAAAATAAACATTCACATGCCCCCTGACATAAACATATGTATCAGAGCACAACAAACAATGTGATAAAATCTTCAACAGGACCTGAGAACTACAGGCTATGGCAGATGCTGCAGCTAATAATTTTTAAGCATCTCAAAGATTACCTGAGGGAAAAGAAAGAAACAAAAATAACAGAACAAATGTCAAATCAATAAAATTGACTTGTGTGTGAACGAAGGCATCTCCAGAAAGTGATCTTTATCCGAATCATATTGTTCTTAAAGGGGGGGGACAGGGAATTCTAGCTGGATCTTGCTCTCGGTATGTTGAATATTCATCTTGTGCAACAGAATGCAATTTGCATAATGTGGGGCCCAGGACTGTTTGTAGGAACACCCTTCAGGGAACTCAGATGAAGCTTCCAGAATAACAAGAACATTTTCCAGCTCACCGCAGAGAGAATCTGCAGCTCGAACTTCATTTTCTTTGACAGGATTTCCCAGATTTGCTCAAGAAAATGCCCCAGAGAATGTTTCTGCTTAAGTTGTGTGTGTGTGTGTGTGTGTGTGTGTGTAATATCTGTATATATGTTTACATGTAGTTTTTTGATGATCATATTTACCAACAACAGAGTTTTAAAGAATTTATATGAAGATGACATGCAAACCCAACAAGAGCATTTTTCTTTGAGGCACCACGAACTTAATCTGTCAATTTTTGCACAAAGGATAGTGAAAAGAAATACTTTCATCTAGGTCTCTATTGCTTGGTTCTGTGGCAGAAATTAATTCTAACTACACAATATCATATGGATATAGCACATCTGAATGTGAATTATTTGAAAATAGTAAATATTCCAGAAGTCATAAGGCTAAAAAAGTGCTCAACTTCCCATATATATTAACACAAACAGGAAGACTTGCTTTGATTTTAAATGCTGCAATATACATTTTATATTAGAAGTATTTTCCCCAGTAAAACATTAACACAACCTGAATTCCTAGTTTTAAAAGAACTACTCTCTTTACATTTTCTTTTTTAAAATTCATATTCTGTTTCTTTTTACAGAATAATCTTTTATAGGAAACTCTCTAAGACAAGTACCTTTCTAAACAGAAAAAAAAGTTTATATCAACTATCAACTCTTTCAAAATTACTCAAGTTCCCACAACTAGTTCATTTTTTAAAAATATGCAAATGCACAACTTCAAGAGGTAATATTACTCTTCTGCTTGACATGCTGATATTATCAAACATTGATGAAGAATGAATCAACAGCCCTTACAGCATTGTAGTAGAGATCAAATATTAAAGCAAAAATGGCAGAATCAACAGACACAGATCCTTTTCATTTTGTTGTTGCTGCTACAGTTATTCTGCAAGCATTGAATGAATGGCCAATATCTTTGGCATGTTACTTACTGATGGGTAGAGGTAACCTTCTCCATTCATGGCTATATACAACCCTGTCTTCACGCCCTGGATGGCAACAACGCGCAGTCCCACTGGTATGAGGTTGAACAGTGCTGTAAAGATAAACATAGCCTGTCACAAATGGGCCGGGAGCAGCAAAGCCTTGCCATCTCTTTTCCCTCCTTCATTTCTTTTATTTAAAAAATAATAATCTTTGTTGCAACCTTCTGAGAAAGTCCAATTAATTTTTATTTCTCTTTAAAATTAAGATGTTTCTGCAATGGGTAAAATTAGCACTTGAGCTTCAATTTGCACACCTTAACAGTCTGCCTATAGCATTCCAAAGAACTGATAGAATAATAAACGGAATCAGGCCTGTAATCCCGATTCCAGGATCACAGTCTCTGATATCGTTTGGCACCAAAAGAGATCAGCTGTGAAGATTCTCAAAGAGTGGAGTTTAAAAAGTCCAAGCTGAATGCTTATTCTGGTCTTTCATGCAGAAGGTGTGCTTTATCACTGCAATGTAGGACAGGCCAGAAGTTAAGATGGTAATTCCAAAATGGAATTACTCTTGCTGAACCAATATGAGAGGCCAGTAGGGCCCAGAAAAGATGTGCGCCTGCCAACGCGCTCAATTTAGAAAGAACTAATCATACTGAATGGCACGCACTTCTTAGAGAGACATTTTCTTTACTAATATTTCATAACGCTGTGAGTGATAACTAAAATAAAAGAGGGGAAAGTGCTCAATTTTACCCATCTAAGAGATAAAAACTCATTTACAGTTCCATGTTTCGTTTCTTCCCTTATTGACAAGGAAAGTATTTTTATATATTTTTACATAGTACAGAGAGCAATGTTATCATTGATTTCCTAAAAAGTCTTCACATTCCTTTAACACATTTCTGTGCCAGGGTTATATGTTAACTCTTCAGTAGGTATTCTAGCACCATTCTTAGTAATAAGAATGCTTGATCATTGGGGGACTTTATTGTAGATACGTTTATAAGAGAAGTTAATTATCCACAGTGCGGTTATTTGCTCCCATGCAAGGTCTTAATTGAAGACTAATTCCAAGCAACTGGACCAGGCCAGAACAGGCAACGACAGCACTGACATGCTGCAGTAAACAAGTAAGCAAAATACCTGAGGTCTAGGTTCTCAACTGCATTCCACAAAAGACAAATAATTGGGAAAATGTGGGCCACATTGACTTCAATCTACGGGTCTACTCAGTACATAATTTAAAATGGACTACATAAATTAATTTCTATCTAATTCTGAGGCACCACATGTATTCTCAGAATAGGTTGGGGGAAAATTATACCTTCTCTTTCAATTAGTACAAGTTACTGATCCCAAGATCTCAAGATGTCTGTGATGAAAGGAACATGGCGGGCAATGGCTATAGATAATTATCCCTACAGGATTACTCAGAGGAGTGTATATGGTTCAGTGGCTATCAGCTTTCATGATGCAAACTAAGATTGGGCCATCTTTCATGGGATTCTAGGGGCTTATGCTATGGAAGAAGGAGGCTTATGTTTGCTCACTTCTATTACTTAAATGGTAAACACGAGTGGGAATCATTGAGCAGTATGAAGTACTTGTGTCACTGTAACTCAGTATTTCTTCTTTGTGGGAGAGGGCCAGTAGCCAATTCCACTCTTGGTCAGAACACCTAAACTGTCCCATCTCTCTCATATTTTGAAAGGATGGGCACCATAGAAAAATTCCTAATTGATGTGCAAAAGTTTTGGAGGAAAAACAATTGTATGACTGTCCTTCAAAACTATTCTAACTTAACCCATTCAAACATAATTATTCTAATATTTATGTACCCTTAATGGTATTTATAAATGCCGTATACTTTATATAGGCCAGATGTTATAATTCTAGAAAGTAAGAACATATGAAGACACAAAAATAATGTGGTATGGGAAAGAGAAAAGTTCTAGATGATAGTCTAAAATGACCATACAAAAAATAGGTCTTTTTTCCTAGGATTTTGGTTGGGACCTGAATTATAAAATGTCAGTTATTACCATTTACAGAATGATAATACAAAGTGAATCCATATAACCACTGTCATGAGGAAGCCCATTCAGAGCTGACCATAATGAATCCATGGTGCTAATTAAAACTACAGATACCCACATTAATTGAGACATCATTATATTTTTCCACCCCTTTTGTATTTTATATAATTACAAAGCAATGTCATAAAGCCTAAGGGAGTCAGAATAATAAGATGTTCATGATACTTTGTTTATTCTGTGGAATACCCTAGTTTTCCATATAAAAGTGATTTTCAACCCTGGTTATCCTTTAAAACTAGCTGTATTCATAAAAAAGGATAGCCATGCTCAATTGCACACTAATTAAATTAAATAAGAATCTCTGGAAGTGATGATAGGGTTTAGGGCATACGGAACTTTTTTTTTAAAGCTCCTCAAATGACCCTAAAGCAAAGCCAAAGAGAAAATCACCATCCCAAGGCCTGTGGGGTGGTGGTCACTGTGAATGATGGGCAGTTTTTACACATCAAATTATCAGGCCGGGAATTTTTAAGGTGATAGGGCTTGGTTCATGTGAGGTTTTAATATTGCTAAAGTTCCTGGCATATTGATATTTCTATAGTCTTATTCCAACTGTAGCATTTATTAAGTCTGATAACGGGAGCAATTAAGTTTAAGAGCACAGGAAAACCTCATGGCATCCCAAAAGCCAACTGGGGGAAAAGAAAACCACCCCTTAATTAATGCCATAGTTCATGGTAATGCTAACGTTTAGTAGACAGATGGGAAGCTCCAAGATTTTAAATGAATACACTTTTCAAAATGACTCTGGTGCTGAAGTAATCTGGGTGCTCACTTCTTCCTGTGAAAGACCTTTCCAGGGCACATGGAAGCCAAAAAGAAGCAGCCAAGTTGCTACAGTATCTTCTCTATTTGGACCAATCATCCATCATCAACCATCGTCTTGCCATTTTTCCTCCCAGAGATTTCTAGATCTTGGGCTGGAAAACCCAGGGAGGACTTTAGTGTCGGGTTCACCTGCCTGCTGGTCTTTCTCTTCTCAACTCATCTGAAAATTTTGACAAAGGCAGCTTAGTAGGGCGGTTCTGACTTTACCTAGTTCTAAATCAGCACCTGCTTAGTTGTGTGATATGTGTTCAACTCAAATCATGAAGATTTGAAGGTTTGAGCCTCAGTTTTGTTATTTGGTAACCTTTACAGTGGCATCGTGGTGACTTTTAGGGTATTTCTCCTTATTTTTCCTAGTTACAGATGACTAATCCTTGTTTTGTATTCAAAGAATTATCAAATATCTGGAATGTATATGTAAATTACTACATTGCACCCTAAAGCAAACTAAAAGGGCAGTGCTCCCATTAGGACCTGGCTGCCAGCATCTCTAGTGCTCCCCCCTCTTTTTTATAGAATACTCTTCATGGCTTATGATTTTCTTAAGACTCATAAGACTGCTGTAATGAGCCAGAGAAAAGGAAATCATCTTAAATTTCACCTAAAAAACTGTGGTTTTCAATTACAAAGGTGATGCTACCCAAAAGTAGCGTTAATCAGTCATTCCCATATCATTGATAAAGCTGCCGCAGTCCTGCCAAATTTTATTAAATTTTAGGGTTGTACAATTTTTATGCCTTTTGAGGAGAGAATCTCTATCTCACCCTGTTTTGTTCTCTTCTGCTAGATCTTTGCAAATGTTGAAATAGTAACAAAACTAACGTAACTAGCTAAACGTGCACGTAAAATGCAACATAACTTATAAGAAAAGCAGCTTTGGGCAAGGTCTGGCACAGCAGTGCAAGCCCCTTGAGGGCGGGCGGGCACTGTGACTTGGTTCTGGTTTGCTCGGACACAGGAGCTCCTGCTCTCTCTTCATTCCTCACCAGCATTTAGGGGGATTAGAGAGGATTCCAAGTGTTGCCCCAAGAATCTTGTTCCGTGGTTACACAGCAGGAGAAAAGAAGGCTCACACATTTAGAGAACAGAAGGTTGTGTCTCTTTCGGTGTCTCAGCTTTCCAGTGCGGTGTTGAATATGGTTCAGATAACCAGATATAATTACGTGTGTGTGCATATAATGTCCACATCTGCACTTCCACAGTTTAGAAAATATTGTGCTGCTTATTGAGTTCTGAAGCAATATGCTATAAAAGACAGTGTCTACCTAACCTTTCTTAATTCAATATTGATTTCCATCATTAAAAACAACCAACTTGTTTGGCATTACAAAAACCAAAGAAGAAGGTAGGAAAACGAGCATAAAGCCTTTGCAAGAAAAAAATTTTTTTCCTGAGAATACAACTAAGCAGCATTTATATATAGTTATGGTTTATTTCCTTTCTTGAAAACTTTGTCATAAGGGATGGCCTCAAGTTCTAAGTCAGAATGACTTAATTCTTGCAGTGATCAGAGTTATGGAAAACTAGTCCTCACACTCCCCCAGACTTTGGCTGAAAGAAATCAGAGACCATTGAAGACATCAGAACTTATGAATCTCAGGAGTCCATGACCGCCACAAGTATATGACATAAGAAAAAGAGAATGTCTTTTGTCAAAGAATGGGTAAGGAGTTAAAGATAGAAGAAAATGAGCAGACATACATGTATTAGCTTGAACCAGAAGAAACTGACATCTTTTAAAGATCAAAAAATGGTCAAGTCCTTATATTTTTAAAAAAGTTCAACCTAATAGCAAAATCCCAACAAGTAAACAATGGTTGACATCAGTCTTGTGAGTAAAAATAACTTCTCTTTCTTCCTTGTGTTTGAATTGCTTTATCTTCTCTTTCTCTAAATAGAAGAAGGAAATAAGCAACAATGACAGAGAATCAATGAACAAATATGATAGGGAAAAGTTTTAAAGGACAAAAGGGTAACATAATAGACACAAAGAGAGAAAAAGATTAGAAATTGAAAAGGAGGAAAACGCAGACAAACAGAAAAATTTTAAAGTTGAAAGAAAAATTTAAAATGAAGCAAGGTCCAAAGTCTAAAAGGTAAACACAATGGCTGGGAAAATATTGACACTTCACATAGTGACACCAAATGCAAAACCAGTCTACATTATGTTATTAGCTATTCTCAGTGCTATTGAAAATTTGATTACTAGAATTGAAAACAGAAAGTGCCTATAATTTGGTCTTATGTATTCAAATCCTCCCTTCTTTTCATGGAATGATGTCCTACATATGAAGGGTAAATGCTAAATGGATGAAAAGATTCATATCCATTCCCGATCCACTAGTAATATGTGAATAAATATTTCCAATAAAATAAGTTTTTGCTTTTCATTAATTCTCCTGAGCAGTAGAAAGTGTCTATTTTAAAACTGATATGCTAAATTAAAAGGAATCCAATGTCAGTATAAACAGAAAATGGGAAAGAAAAACACAGACAATTGAGTAAGGAGGGACAACAGAATGAAAATACAAAGAAAAGTTATATATTAAAAAACAATAAATTGGAGGCAGACACTAATACAATGGAAGGTCAGTGGCTTTTCAATTAAGACAAATCATTATAGACTCAATTCTATAAAATAGTGAAACATTTTGTGCAATGTATTTAAAGGCACAGAGCCTTCATGTCCTCTCTATAAAAAAGATACTATCTTTTCTTGTTGAATGCAAATTTGAAAAATTACACTTCTATTCTTTGAAACAACTAATCCTTATAGCTCTTGAATTTCCACAGTTATCATTAAAAAGCTACAGGCCTGATAAAAATATTTCCAAGGTAAACATGGATTCATCTTTCATCTGAATGCACTAGTGTACTTACTTGACTTTTATGAGATAAAAGTAACAATAAGGCTGGATCTGCCAATTGTTTTGAGAAAAAAAAAAAAGAGAGAAACTAATTATCTTAAAATGACAGGCTTCTTGCTTTGCTCCGTTCATGTGTTCATCCATGTGGTCCAAGTAAAATTGTGAATGGCATTCTAGAGTGTAACATTTGTAAAAATGAACATTACCAATATTTGTAAATGTAGTTTTAAAAAGTCATTTATGTAGCAGCATATCTTCTACCAACTGTGTTAGTGGGTGGCCTGAGGTTGTCACTTACTAGAATTAGTGCTGTCATCCTTGGTTCCATCGAGAGCTCCATCGGGGTGCATTTGCAAGTAGTAGCCTTGCCTGCAATATAACCTGGTCACTATACCCTTGAGCTGGGGATCTGAAAGGCAAACATAGTTATCATAAGCCTCACAACGTGTCACAATAGAGTTTCTTATTTCTTTTTCTGAGTCTTTTTATTTTTTCTGTTTCAGAAGAGGGCATTTGATAGAAGTAGCACAATTTACTCTGTGTCTCCCAGATTCCTCTGTATTTATCAAACCTGGCGCATACTAATCATAGAAGGTCATAAGCTGCATTTGTCAGCTACAGAAAATGGGTCATTTTATAAAACTAACATGTGGATCTATTCATTTAATTATTAGTTAAATCCTAAACTAATTAGTTTAATATCATTCAAGATGGCCATACAAGAGTTTGGCAAACTTCTGGCTCTAAGAAACCTTATTAAAGGCTTTTTAATGGATTTTTCTTTTTACTTTATTTGAGAAGTAATCCCCAAAGGTGAAAAACCTGTATTTTTTTCTTAAATCACACTAACATTTTGATATGCGTTCTTAGAAAAAAATCCGTACGGAAAATGTTTCTTTGATGTCTAAAGGGTCACCCTAACTGGCATGGAAGCATCTGGTACTTAGGCATGATCCATAGAAAAATGGGAAAGTCGATTTCTGAGCTCAGGTAAGGCATAATAACAAAACTATGCTGTGAGGTCAGCTCTGTGGTCATAATCCAGACAAATTAGACATATTAAACTGATTTATAACCAAAAAGGAGAATTAAATTATTTAACATGGATTTAATTCTTAAACAAAAGGACCAAGAATAGAGGACAGTGGAAGTTTATTAAAACAAAAAGGGAAATTGTATGGTAACAGACTTCTCATCTGATGATGCACTGAAAAGATAACCACTCAGGTGACCCAGGCTTTATAAAGGGCCAGTTGTACCTTTGAAAATAAATATTTACATGTGGCTTTTCAAAGGCCATCCCCATCTCATGACTAGATTTGATGTTCGACATTGCCATGGCAACTGGCGCGTCTCCACAAGCGCTGAATGGGACATGAAAATGCGCTCAGATCATGCTATCGAAACAGTAGAATGGTACAGAACAATGAAGGCAACCATCTTGTAACTGACCGAAAATTTGTGGATTTGCCAACAGGTGAACACAAAAAAATACGCATGCCAAAAAAAGGCTGTTCCAAACCAGAATACCCTTAGCTTTTTAATGCTAAAGAAATTAAAGAGAATGTCAATATCTATTGTTACATACATATGATATAACTAATAATTTGAAAAGTGACTTTATGGTACACAGATTTTCTTCAAAGATCGCAAGAGAATGAAGAAAATCTGGGGAATAATGCATGAACACCATGGCGTCACACCAGTGTGACTAAATGTAAGAGTGTAGATGCTTCTAGAAGACTAGGATTTAAAAAAAATCTAAGTGATTATTGGGATTGTATGACATATGTTCCGTACTCTGTAGTATGTAACTTTAAAAAATCACACAATTCTAAGATGTGCATTTACTCTTGCACCTTAGTGTGCCCATTACTCAGTAAAATTTGACTGGGCTACCGACTCTCTAAGTATCAAGGATTTCTTTTCTTATTTATGCTGCAATGTACTTATGCTCATCATTGAAAATAAGTGGCATGGAAAAGAAGAGAACAAAGGTAAAAAGGCGGGTTCTTAATTGTCATGAGGACATACAGAGGATTTCAGAGATTGACAATTCTTCTGTAAAACCTTTATGTTCTGAATGACTTACTTTTAATAATTCTACCTTTTAGCTTACTACATCTTCTGGACTTGAATTAAGTAGGTCAGGCAAGGCAGTACAGACATACAACCCCTCCAAGCTCCCTCACACTTAAAAGAAGAGAACACTTTTTTTTTCTTTTTCTATGATCAAAAAGACAAGGAGAACAAGCATTGATAAGGATGTGGAGAAAGGGGAATCCTTGTGCACTGTTGGTGGGAATGCAAATTGGTGCAGCCACTGTGGAAAATAGCATGGGGTTTCCTCAAAAAATTAAAAATTGAACTACCAAGTCCAGTTGATCCAACAATCCCACTTCTGGGTACACAGCCAAAGGAAATGAAATCAGGGTCTTAAAGAGATATCTACACCCCCATATTCACTACAGCATTATTCACATTGGCCAAGATATGGAAACAACTTAAGTGTCCATCAGGGAGTGAATGGATAAAGAAAATGAGGTATCTATATACAACGGACTATCATTCAGCTTTAAAAAGAGGGAAATTGTGTCATTTGTGACAACACGGATGAGACTGGAGGACATGAGGCTAAGCGAGCTCTTCCGGACCGCGCCTGATCTCTGATAAGGAAGTGTCAGCAAGATACAAACAGTGTTTTTGAGTTCTCACTAAATTTCAAAGAAACGAAACCAAATTGGTATCTATGTATCTAGTTTCACATTATTTGATGTTTTCCTTTTAGAAACCATAGTAGCATTGTGCTCTTCTCAGGTGCCGGGCACCGTTCTTAGTACGTTGCAGGATTAACTCATTGAACTCATGACCACTTACTTAACGGGAAGCCCAGTTTGAGGATGAGGAAGTGGAGACAGAGTGAGGGAGTAACTGACAAAGAGCACAAAACTGACAAGTGCCCAGCGGGTGTTCGAACACGATCCTGCCCCCATAACCACTACACCATGTGGCCTCTGGAAGTTGAACAGTTGACCTGAACCTTTAAAAAACCTAAAATAAAATGCAAACCAATCTTTTTTTTTTTTCTTTTAAACTAGGTTTTTAAAGATTAACCATGGCTGTATCTAAACCCAAATCCTGCATACTTGGAACTGAATCTGTGATTTAGAACAAAAACATGAAGTTAGCATCAAAGTGCTTGAAAAATCTCTTCTACGATCTGCCCCACTTTGCCACTGGCCACATTTCCAATAAATCTCCACCCGTGCAACCCTCACCAAGGCTGCAGACCCGATACTGTAGGCTTAAACTCCCTCTGCTACCAGCTCCAGCCAGAAGGTACTTATACCCCTGACTCGGTGACTCATGTGAACTGTCTCAGCCGCTCAGATCAACACCGAGCTTCCCTTAGTCATGCCACCTGAACAGTTGCCTGGTTCGTGCAGATGCTGTCTTCACAATCTCCCTTACTTCCCCCTGTTCTATTTTCACTGCCAGCAGCACTTCACTCCCTCATGGCCTCTCCTAGGTGGTCATCCCACCTGCAGTGGCCCGTTCCAATCCAGCAGATCCGGAAACATGCAGCGGCTCTGGCCACCCCCTTAACTACTCACGCCCCGCAGCCGTGGGGCCCCATCTCACCTGCCCTGCCTGGTTTGGTACTGCTCCACGCCATCCCCCACGAAGGCCAGCCTGGGTCACCGGGGGCTGCCAGCAAATACCCCATAATCTCTCATATGTATCATGTCCCCTTAACCTTCTCTTGTCTCAAATACGCTCACCTGCATAAAGATGCCTCCTTGCACATCTGTGCGCACACACCCACACGCATACATCTTTGTGTATTTAACTCCTTTTCCTCCTTCTCAAGTTCAGCTCCAACAGCTCTTCCTCTGGGGCACTTTCCTGACACCTCAGATGAGTTCAGATTCCTCCTTTGATCGCCTTTATGAGAGCATTCTTCATAGGCATTACTCATTTTTTAAAACATCAAAATTCTTTCATTTTGAAATGTTTTTAATACATTTAAAGTTACCGGAACTAATACAACCTACGTCTATGTACCCACCACAGGGGTTAACAAGTGTTAGTATTTTGCTTTACGATTCATGATTTGAATTTCACATTTATTTGTGCAATTATATGATTGACATCTGTCTCCAAACTGCACTGTAAGTTTTGTGAAGAAAATCGAAATGTATGATATTGCTCACCATTACATCTCCAGGGTCTAAGTAAAAAGGAGCCGGGCAATATATGTTTCCTGAATGAATGCTGCCTGGGTTAGAGTGTAATTTATCTAGTAATTTCATATATTACTAATAAGAGTGAAACTTGGAACAACAACATGAAATCCAGGATGGCAGTCAAGCCTGAAAAATGTCTAAAACTTTCGACCAGGTAATTGTACTTTTCAGACTTCTAACTTAAAAATAAATCCTCCATGTTATAAACTTTTGTGTTATGACATATATGCATATAACATGAGCATGACTATGTAAAAAATATTATCCATGGGGGAAAATATGGGAAAGAACACACTAAAATGTGAAATATAAATATATTTTGCTGGTTACGAGAATATATATTTTTCAACATTTTATTATTTAAAAAATTTCCTATAATTTCATGAAAATACAGATTTAATAAAACTTATTAATGCCTTTTGACAACGGATGTATAAAAATAACATTTCATACATCCTTGCAAATGATATTGCATACATATATGCAAATAACCTAAATGCATATTACTGTTGTAGATTAACTGGTTGCCCCCAATTTTCAAGGATTCCACGTATTAGTTTCTCTTTGTGCACAGTCACATATCCACAAATCCTTCACTATGATCCTCACTTATAAAACTGGCCATCGTGCAATGCGGCCACTTATAGCTTGAGGTCACTCTTTCAAATAATTAAAACAGAAGAAAACAAAACCTTTCCTCAAAGCCCTAAAATACAGAGCCAAATAATCATAGCAAACACAAAACAAAAGAAAATGAAACAATTTTCCTGAGAAAACAACCACATCAGTTATATGTGGTCAGGCAATGGTATGACTAAGTTTCTAGATCTACTGTGTAGAGGAGAACAAACCCTCCATCATCTCACTCTACAGCAAGTCTCAACTTCAGCCTAATATGTGCTGGACAGCTCACTTACATGTATTATTTTATGATTCTGTGAGAGAAACATCGACAAAAGGAACCAAAAATATCTCACATGACTGCCAGAATGGACAGGACCCGGTCTGGGCAGCTGCAATAGAAGCACAGATCTCTCAGAAAAGAGCATCCAAAGTGGGCTGTCTCTCCCCAACAAGGAGGGAAAGGCAATGGATTGCAGCACGTGAAGACCCAGTAGTAGAACTTGCGGTTTGGTCATCATCTCCAAAAATGAAAAAATAAATAAGCTTTGCTAATAGTTAACATGACTTGACTTCAGAGTCTTCAGGGTGACATGTCACATGAGGTCCTTGAAGAACCTGAGTCAGGTTGGGGCATCCTATAATTCTGAGGGGCTGACACTGTGACCCTGGCTGCCAGTCATTGTTCTCAATGAGTGCTTTGCAATATGCTGAAGTTTATACCTTCTAGGTTAAGAAGATGTGTACGTTATATTATCTAGTTTGCCTAAAGTTGAGATATTTTAGGGAAAAAAATCCAACAGAGATAGGATGGATTAATGGTGATACTAAAAGAAAAAAATCTAACACCAAGAAAATAGCAAAGATGACCAACCTTCCATATGGGTTATGTGGGTAAAAACAAGTATACAAATAAGTAACAAAAGCAATGATGACCTACCTATTCAGATCTAACACGAAGTCAGCCAAAAGTGTGAAAATGTTAGGATATCTACCATGATAAAAACAGAACATCATCCCAAGTGAATAGTATGCCTTGAGATATTAAACAGTGAAAATATTACATGTGTGAAACAAGCTTATACTGAGGTACATGTTCATTTTTTTTTTCATTAAACTAATAGGATAAGAAGGCTTGGTGACATTCTTCCAGTGAATGCTAAATACAAGCCCTACAAGAACAAGGATTTTGTTTTTGTACTGATATATCTGAAACCCCTATAACCTTGACTCTCAATTAATAACTGATGGAAAATAAATATCTGAAATCCCTCACCTAGATTTCAGCTAGCCATATAAAAAATGCAAAAATATTTTTCAACTCATAAAACTGTTAGAGTTCTTCATTCTCTCCTAATATACTTATGCATTCAGAATATTTACTCTGCTTAAGAATATATGACAACTTTTTTTAATTATCCCTTTTCCTTCTATTTTCTCTTTTGTTATGCTTACCGTATAACACATTTTACTAGAAATGTTTTGAGGATACTCCTTGTCTGAAACTCTGTACTAACTATGCTCTCTGACATTAATTAAAATAGAAATAATGAAAGCTAATGTGCATGTGTTTCAAGAAAAAAAAATGTCTCATAATATATTAGCCTCAACACTCAAAACTGAAAGAAATGCAAATCAGTTCAACTGTCTTCAGATACAAGAAAAAAAACCCCAACATTTTTAATTAAAACAATCACTCTCTCAGAAGTAGGTTCATTTAAATCAATCACTGTCACAAATTGTTTTCATGCAATGTGCCGACTGACAAAAGAGAAATCGGGATAATCCTTAGAATGGTGGATATATTTTTAATCATTATTTAAACTGAAAAATTCACAATATGGCATGTGTTTCTATATAGCAAATATAAAAATGTATATACATCACACACACCGTGTTTGTTTACACGTGAGTCTCGGTACTAGTTGGTTACCAGCGCGGGTTCTTAAATGTCACTCCTCTATTAGCTATGGAAAAATCACATGTTTTTTACAGAGTAAAAAGCAACTTTTGGAATAGACATTTTTGTGGCAGATCTAATTAGATTTTGGCACTCCTAGTAGCAGAAAATAGCATTTTGAATAATTTACCCAAAGCCATAAATTATCATATAATTCAGCCATAAAAATAAACCATATCAGGAGCTCTTCCAAAGGGCTGAGAATGAAGGTGGGGTGGGGACACTAGAAAAATGATGAATAAACTAAAGGTATGTGAAAACCTGCTATATCTTTTTGTTAATGCCATCCTTAGGATGGCATTCAACTTCCTCTGGAAATTGCCCCCATGCTACCTCAGGGGCCCATCCCGCTAGGAACCTTGTTTCAGTGATTTCAGAGTGGTCCCCCAATCCACCAACCCAATCCAATGCATTACTAGGTCTGTTCAATTTTAACTGTTGATTGCACAGCCTAGAATAGGCTGTCCACCTCTGCATACCAGAATCTTATGCTTGTAGGGACTAGAGATAGAATCTTGCATTAAAAAAATAGTTCTTGCCCTCAAAAAGCTTGTTATCTACTGAGAGGGATAAGGGAGAATGTATAATATGGTTTTACGCCAATTAGTCATGTCTGAAATTATTGGGTTTTTGTGTCTTCCTGCCCTGCAAATACATGATAAATCCCTTGATAATTTGCATCATATGTTATTCACAGTAACCTATCATTATATTTTGCACAGAGCAAATATCTAATGACTGAATTCACTTTGTCTTTAAAAGAATCTATATATAAGCCCTAAGTGGCATTCAAGGCAAGATGGATTTTTTTGTATCTTATTTAAGAATTGGAGGAGCAGAGTATGCTTGAGATAAAGAAAAATATGGGTTTTGAAATGGAAACATCAGTAATTTTTTAAAAAATTTGTTTTCCAAAACTATTTTGGCCAAAAAAATCCCTCTTAATGAAGTATATTAAGGAAACAACCATGGGTAGAGCCTCTTCTTGGGGAAAATATTTGAGAAGATGACTAAAGGAAGGGCATGCCATAATATCCTGCTTAATATTTGACCCTCAGCTCCAAAGAACAGACAGACCTGAGTGGTTCTTGGGATTCCTAATGCAGGGTTGAACTCTCACTAGCTTTGTGAATATCCAGTGTCTACAAGCTCCAAAAGGAAGAACATCTTTGGAGCTCAGTTGAAAGCACCCCCTTCCAATACTATTTTCCAATGAGGTTCTCTAATTGCAAGATTCTAACATATTAGAGACACATTGGTCCTCCTATGGCCTCAACATAATTCAGCATTGGACAATGAAATCTAAAAATGTTGGATCTACTGTTTATTTATTCATCACTTACAAAGATGAATAATTATTACACATTGTGTTTTCTGGTTTGCTAACTTATTTCTTCTAAATTGTAATTATATATTTAAAAATAAATTACAAATGTTAATTATATAATTGCAAAAGATAATATAAAAAATTATTGTGCATATTTTAAAAAGAAAAGTATGTGGGGTGCCTGGGTGGCTCAGTCAGTTTGGCATCTGACTCTTGATTTTGGCTCAGGTCTTGATCTCAGAGTCATGAAATTGAGCCCCACATTGGGTTCTGCACTGGGCGTGGGGCCTTGCTTCAGACTCTCTCTCTCTCCCTCTCCCTCTGCCCTCCCTTGCATGCTCTCTGTCTTCTCTCTCTAAAAGAAAAATATGTGTCCTTCAGTGACAACATTGGGATTCAAGTCAATCATTATTATTATTACATCTAGAGAAAGTTTTGCTGATAATATATTCTGTCATGGATTCTTAATTTATGAATGACTTCATTTCCTCCTGGCCAGAACACATACATGCATATGCAAGGAAGCACTATGCTCTGTCTCATTCCATGTGCTGATGTGTCACTCTGTGTGGTATCTGCAGCACTTACAAATATGAACACATTATTCATGTTCAGATTCTTCACCAACAATATCAAATACTAAGAGAAACAATACTATTTTGAGGATATTTTATACCAACTCCTTTACATTAGTCTAAGTGTCAGGAATAACCATGCTGCTAGCTGACTGACAGCATAATATTTCCTAGATTGCCAAGCAAATAACTAAGCATTTTACTTAAATTTTCAAATGCTATTGTCATAGGAAGAGTGGAATCTAAGATCCTTCAGTTTAGTTGTTATCTAAATGATATTTATTTTTTAACTCTAAATATACATTTTGGGATTTGTGTTCCTAATGCTGTTTTCAGATAAGTATCTCAAAGGAGTGTTCAAAATCTTAGCAATATATTTGCAATAAGTACTTTCTAGATAAATTACCAGAATATTCCATGCTTATTCAGCTAGTCTCCAAATGTTCAATGATAAACTTCTTTCTATTTCTTAATTACAGGATTTTTTAATTAAGAAAACTACTATTGGCAGTAACTGCTACAAACCTCCTTGGAATTCTGAAAGGCATCTGTGCCATCTTGAAATACTCACAAGTTGGGAAGTGAACTTATGATACTTTTTTAACAATAAAGAAACACACACACACACACAAACACACACACCAAATAGCAAAAAGTGGGGGAAAAAAGGTTTTACTTTGCCATTTAAGTGGACAAAATCACATTCTTTAATTTTGATAATCCTTTCACTTCATGCTGCTCAACCAAAAAGCCGTTTTATACTTATTATAAGATAAAATATAATTGCATATTATAAATATTAATCATGCCTCTCACTATGTTCTTCATAAAGTTTGAGGCTAATCAAATGTAACTGAATGGCTTGAGGAACAAAGGCCCAAGAGTACTATTAACATTCACTAATATTTTATGGTCAAATACTATTATAACGAACAAATTTCAATCCTGGAAATATGACTGAAAAAGAATGTGAATGTTATGTGAACCACATGCCATAATCTGAGAGAGCTTAATAATTGTGAAGACTTTCTTTAAAAAGTGACTTCAACATCTGACCAAGATAGAATAACAGGGACCAGGGGCGCCTGGGTGGCACAGCGGTTAGGCGCCTGCCTTCAGTTCAGGGTGTGATCCCGGCGTTCCGGGATTGAGCCCCACATCAGGCTCCTCCGCTATGAGCCTGCTTCTTCCTCTCCCACTCCCCCTGCTTGTGTTCCCTCTCTCGCTGGCTGTCTCTATCTCTGTCAAATAAATAAATAAAATCTTTAAAAAAAAAAAAAAGAATAACAGGGACCAGAAGTACCCTTTCACATGAAATAATAAAAAATTGACGTACCGAATTTTGCAAGATACTGGACATCAGGAAATGAAAAAAAGTAGTCCTTGAGTGATGGGAAAGAAATGAGGTGAGTCCTATTTCCTGAGAGAGATTCCAGGGCATGGTGAAGGGAGGGGAGCCCAGTGGACTTTCTAAATTGAAGAGATTGAGCTGAGAGTCCACAGAGGCCAAGGTAGATGGTATCTAGAGTATTGGAGAAGAGATAACTGCTGAAAGAGAGAACTTCCAAGATCTGCAGGTTTACATGAGAATTCAGCTCTGTACCGATCTGCAATTTATGTAAAGAAACTATTACAGGCTGGGGAAAACCATCTGAGAGGACTTAAGGTAACACTGACACAAAAACACACAGGACTGGAAATATTGCCTATTCCCACCAGTCAGACTGCAAAAATTCATAATTCATGGGGCATTGAACAGAGTATAGATAGGGTCTTATCTCAATAGTGGAGAAAAATTAGGCCTAGACTGAGCACTGCTTCAGTCTCACCTAAACAATTCTAAAAGCAAGAACCAAAAAGAGTATACCATTTCAAAGGAAATTAAGTGCATCCTAGAATAAGCTCAAGCATATTTATGGGAATACAAAAATTTTGAGCCCCTAACAAAGTAAAATTCAAAATATTTGGAATCCAGTAAAAAATTACCAGGCATGCAAAGAAACAGGGTGATTTTACCTATAACAAGGGGAAGAATTAATAAATCAAACTGACCTAGAACTTCCTCAGATGTTAGAATATCAGACAAAGACATGCAGTCATTATAACTGTATTTCATAATTCAAAAAGTTAGGTAGAGACATAGGAGACATAGAAAGGACCCAAACTGAACTTCCATAGATGAAAAATACAAGTTGTAGAATAAAAAAAAAAGGACATTGGATGAGATTAATTTCAGATTAGGAATTGCAGAAATGCAAAGGATAAACTTGAAGGCAGCAATAGAAATTATTCCAAATGAAGCCCATAGAGAAAAAATAATTAAAAAAAAAAAATAGAGCCTCAGTCAGCTGTGCGATAACTTGAAGCAACAAAATGCATGTTTAATTGGAGTCTCCAGAGAGAGGATCAAGGGGACAAGAAGGAAAAAAATACTTGAAGAAACAATGGCTGAAAAACTTCCAAATTGTTAAAAGTATAAAACCAAAGATCCAAAGAGCTTAACAAACTCTAAAGACAGGAAAAATGACAAAAATGCATCAAGACACATCTTATTGAAAGTCCTCAAAACCAGTGATAAAGAGACAATCTCCCCCCCCCCCTCAGGAAAAAACACATTACATACAGAAGAATGAAGACAAGAAAGACAGCAGATATTTTGTCTGTAACAATGCAAGCAAGAAGACAATGGAGCAATATCTTTGACGCGTTGAAAGAAAAAGGTATCCTAAAATTCTAAAAGAGTGAACATATCTTTCAAAAACAAAGGTAAAATAAAGATGTGTTTAGACATCTGGAAGAGAAAGAGTATATCATCAGATGAATTTCATTACAAGAAATGTTGAGGGAAGGCCTTCAAAGACGAAGGAAATGATACCAGATGGAAATAAGGATCTAGGAGCACTGGCAATGGTAAACACACCAGTCAATACATTCTTGTTTTTTTTTTTTTTTTGGTTATTTATATCTCTTTAAAAGATAATTGACTTTTTAGCAAAAATAATAGTGCACTGTGGAGTTTATAATGTGTAAAAGTGAAATGTATGACAAGAGAGGAGAAATGGAACTATACTATACATACTTGAATATGTACCATATATGCTATCAGGAAGCCCCACATTTACTTTAATGTTCTGTTGATACCATGTTGAAATTATTAATAATTTTTTAACCATAGCCCCTGCATTTTCATTTTGCCCTGAGCTCCTTGAATGGTATACCCTATTCTGATCTTAGATATGACACCAAAAGCATGATCCATTGAAGAAAACATTGATAAAGTGAACTGCATAAAAGTTCAAAAATTTCCTCTCTTCAAAATGAACTGTTAAAAGACTTAAAGACAAGTTACAGACAGGGTGAAAATATTTGCATACTTTACACCTGAATAAAGTCTTGTATTCACTAATACATAAAGACTAAAACTCAATAATAAGAAAACAAGCATTCCAATAAAACAAATGCACAGAACCATAGAGCATTTTATCAGAGAATGTTTGTGGCTGAAAAAGATATTCACAAAAAGTTGAACAACATCACTAATCACTGGGGAAATGAAAATTAAAGCCATAATGGCTTAGAGGCACACATATTAGAAGATTAAAATTAAAAAGAATACCAGACCAATTGTTGGCAAAGATGTGGATAAACTGGAACTCACATACACTAAAGAGAGGAATAGAAAGTGCTCCAACCACTATAGAAAGCTGTTTGCAGATTCTTAAAATGTTCAACATAAACCTGCTAACATAATCCAGCCATTCCACTCCTAGATATTTACCCAATGGAAATGAAAGCATATGTTCACACAAACCCTATATGTGAATGGTTATTTGTAATTATTTGTAATATCCCCAAACTGGAAACAACCCAAATGTCTATTTGACACATGAATGGATAAACAAACCATGGTATAGCCTTACAATGGAATACTACTCAGCAAAAAACAGGGAGTGAACTATTGATAAATGTAACAAAATGGGTGGATTCCAAAATAATTGCGTTGAATAAAAGTCACATGATTCCATTCATACAATATTCTATAAAATTTAAACAAATATAAAATGACAAAAACAGGATCTGTGACTTTGGAAATTGGCAAAAGGCAGGGAGGGGCAGGAATTCAGGAGTGTCAAGAGGCATAAGGAAACTTTTGGGGTGATGGACATATTCATAATCTTGAGTGTGATTGTGGTTTCTTATGTCAAACTCATAAAATAATACACTTTAAATATGTACAGATAATTTTATGACAATTATACCTTAGTAGAGCTATTAAAAATAAAAACAAAAGGATAAAAAGCATCAATGATTATTAATAAAGGACAAAAGAAATTTCAGGTTAAAGAACCTTACAGTGGATAAAAACAGATTGTTTCATAATGATTAAGGAGTCAGTTCTTTAAGAATACATAAGAATCCTGAACGTTTATGTGTTAACTGACAGAGTTTCAACTACATGAAGCAAAAATCGATGCAGCTTCAAGGAGAAATAGAAAAATACAAAATTATAGTCAGAAATTTCAACTCTATTCTCAAAAAAATTATGTGACAAATATACAGGAAATTAGTAAGGATATGGGGGGGGGGAAGCCTAAGGCTTAGAGTGTCATATGTTAAATTTAATATACTCAGTTAAATCACTACAAACTATGATTCACTTTTCCTTTCAGAAACTAGAAATGGGATTTCCTAAACGTAAGGAGTCTGAAAACTACTATTTGACTCATTCATGGAATTTTCACAGCCAAACAGACCCGCAGCAGGTCATTTTAATTTGCTCTCCAGCTGTTACTACATTATCTAAAATTGAGGATTAGAATGACAAAAGTATGATGCTAGGGAATCAAGGGCATCTGTTGAAATGAAAGTATCCAAAGGCTTTCAGTGAAAGTTATATTGCAAACAATATTGCATTAGCCATGTAAACAAGAATTATGGTCGATGCATAGTTTTATTAGCTTTCTTAAGAGAAATCGTCGAAGAGTAAACTGGGAACTTTGCATGAAAAAATATGTTTTTAACTTTTAAGCACATATTTGCTTCAGCGTCAGGAAGAATTTCCCTGAGTGTACTATGCCAAGAAAATAATCAGGACAGTAGTTGAATTTCAGAAAATCACTGCACATGACAAGGACTAATCAATACCTTCTCCAGAGCTGAGGTTCATACATTTGAGAAATAGTATTTCAAAGCAGGTATAATCCCATTTTGTCTGTTCACATCGAAAGCTACACAGAGACCTCCACCCAGGGAGCAGAGCTGGCTATATGAAAATTGAAGTTGGTACTGATAAATCCTGTAAGGCTGCTCCCACTTAAGGAAGGTACAGTTATTTGAGCTCTGCTTCCTTCTAAGTTTCTGCTTCAGACATTTGTCTTCCAGCTGCTTCTAGGAGGAGATGACAGTCATAAACTCTTTTGTGAACCAAGGCCACTCTGTCCAGAACCTCTAAAGCAGCAGGGTAGGGAGCAGGAAGAAGGTACTGAAAGGGACCTATTCATCACAGTTGACATGGACACTTTCAACTAGAGAGGAAAAACATTTAAACCAAAGGTCATGAAAGGAAAACAAAACAAAACAAAACTCCTGGAAATCAATGTGGAAGTTCCATAAAGGATGATGCAGAATTTAGCCTTGGATTTAGAATTCAGTTGTGACAAGGTCTACGTATATTGAAAACCCAAACCTTCTGCATAATTTATCAGGAAGTGGTGCCTCTTACCATTTTTATTTATCAAGGCTTAAAATAAATGGCATTTCATAACAATTTCCTCAAAGAATCCTTAATGGCACATCAATCACTAATACTCTACAATATAGCTACAGGAATAGATCAATTCACCTTGGAAAACAAGAGAACAAATCCTTCCCATGTTCTGTTTAAGTGTATTTTCTAAAGCCAGGATATCTAACTGGCTCATTCAGCAGGCATTTCTTGAACATCTACTTTATTTCAGGCTCTCTGCTAGGAGCTGAGAGGGACTTATAGCCAGAGCAGATTGCCATCATTATCCCCAGCATCCATAAGCCAACATATGATGTGGGTTCTGAAATAATGAGGCTGTAGGAACAGAAAGGGCCAACACAAATTGTAACAGTAGGAAGAATAACAGCGGTCACCCTCTGAGCACATACTTTGGGCTGGGAACTACTCTAAGTGTTTCATCTATATTGACTCATTAATCCTATAGCAACCCTTTGACGTAGGTGGCATTATTATCCTCACTTCACACATGAACGAGCCGAGGCACAGAGGGGTATCTGTCTCACCCAAGATAACACAAGAAGGATATGATGGAGCCTTCATTGAAGCCTCGGGAGTCTGGCTCCCTGTCTCTCCATGTACCATTCAGCCTGGCTCTGGTTGAGGACCCCTGTGAACTCAGAGCACACAGAGGTCATGGTGACTCACTGAAAGCACACAGTGAAGGGACACTGACAGTTAGGGGACAGTGACTGACATGGCGGACCCAGGCAAAACTGTATTAGAAAATGTCTAAGCTGAACTAGGTGAATTTAGTTGTTTTCCAATATCTGTGGGGCTGTCATGAAGACAGAGAGTGGAATTATTTAGTCTTGCTTTGAAAGACGAAAATAAGACATAAGTAGAGTGACACCAAGATTGAGCCTAAGCGAAGGTGCTGACTGTCATCTCTGTGATCACTACTATATTCCGGGGGTCTAGGAGATTGCCTGTCATATAATAGGCGCTCAATAAATAAATGGTTAATAAACGAATAAATGGATTCATAAAGGTGGAGAAACTGAGCTGTCCAGTGACAGAGAGAATCAACTCTCCCACAAAGTACTGGCTTCCCTGGCACTGAAGTGTTCAAGAAGAGATTAGATGGTTGTCTGTCCAGGGAGCCGGGGAGAGAATTACTGCTTCGAATGCTCTAATTTCATCCCTGCTTTGAAAAAAAAAAAAATTCATCTAAAGATACAAAACAAATATGAGAAAAAGTCTTCATTTTTTTCAAAATGGAAGTCATCATCACTGGCAAAGGACCAGTTTAGGACTATGGTCCCACCCCTTGCACACGTGAAGAAGTATGGCAAGCTCTATCCCTTTCCTCTCCTGAGGAGTTGGACAATGGACAATTAGGAATTGGAGCAGAGTGGGCACTAGAGAGGATGTGGGGAGGGGGTGGAGAAAGGAAATTATTTCTTACTAAGTTGTTAAAGGAAAGCAGACAGATCTTGTTTATTAGAGCAAAGGTTTAGAAGACTGAACTCTATAAGAGTTGAAAGATTGAGACTGTTTTGATAAATCATAAAATGAACTGTGGGATATGGAGCCACAGACAAGCCAGGCATATTTTAACAGAAGTGAGACCTACTCAAGTCTGGGAGGAAATTTGCAGATTATGTATTCAATTTTCTTTCTTTCTTTCTTTCTTTCTTTCTTTCTTTCTTTCTTTCTTTCTTTCTTTCTTTCTTTCCTTCTTTCTTCCNTCCTTCCTTCCTTCCTTCCTTCCTTCCTTCCTTCTTTCTTTCTTTCTTTCTTTCTTTCTTTCTTTCTTTCTTTCTTTCTTTCTTTCTTTCTTTCTTTTTGTATTTCAAGTTTCTTTAACTCTTACTTTAGTTCATATAATTCATATAATTTTAATTCATATAATTTAAGTCCTTTGCTTAAATTGGATTTATGGTTTGTAGCTTTGGCACCAGATCCATATTTTTAATTTCTAAAAAAAAGAGAAACAATGCTGGGAAAGAGAAACACTTGGGGAGCACCGCTCCATTCAATGTGTGAAGTTTCTCTTTGCCCAAAAGCCTTTCTGACCTGTAGCTGATCTGGAATGGGCCCCTGAAAAAAAATCACAGTGTCCTAGAGAAGAAACAGAAGAACTGAAGCCTCAAAGGAGGATGGGATCTGAAAGGTCTGCACTTACACCTCAGTGAGGGGGGTCTCAAATGACAAAGAGTAGCACAAGCAAAACGCAAAGCGATACTTTGAAACACGATTCTGAGAAACACCGCTTAACTATGTGCATGCCCATGCCTGTTATTTGCTCTTTTCTTTTACAATATAACTTTTTAGGGAATAGAAATTCCAACATTCTTATCCATTTTTAAATCTTGGTCCAGTCCTTCAGCACATAAACACACACACACACACACACACACACACACACACACACGCACACACACACACACACACGCTCCTCCTTTAGATCCAACTCCACACAAAAGACCCAAATCCACTAGGAAATCTAAGTTGTTTTCTTTCTTAAGGAATTTACAACTTCATGTGGACTTCAAGTTGGATGGGATAGGAAACAGATCAACAATAATAAAAGACTTAAATGTTCATTCAAGAATACCACCAGCCAAAGAAGAGGGAATCCTTTGTAATGAACTGAAACAAGTGTGGTGTAGACAAAATTACTAAGGGCTAGTGGTCGGTGGAAAGCCTCAGAGGGAGTGTGAGTGTGAACCGATTCAGAGATGGCCAGAATGTGGAAGGTGGACTGAGGCAAGGGCTTTCCAGGTAAGGGGAATGTCCTCGTGGGGGAAATAGTTTCTGCAGCCACGTTGATGGACAGGACAGGTTTAGAGTATTTGGGATAATGGCACACCAGGCTGATGGCAGTCTGCAGGCAGCTCTGGGCACACAGGAAACTCAACCTGAGCAGTCAACACATTAAACAGTGCAGAGATAAGAAGATGTTGTGTCTGTTTTTGCTTAATTGAGATGATCTGATGTTGTGACATTTTAGACAACGTTATCCACTGTAGACCACTACTCTACACACAATGACTGCTCAGTAAAATAAATGTTAAAGATTAAACCTGAGAAGCTCATTTGGTTATGTTTCTAAATTACCAAATCTAAAATTCTAAGCTTTGCTGTAGAGAATGTTAGCTCTGTGTGTGTGTGTGTGTGTGTGTGTGTGTGTGTGTGTAATGAGATATAAAGATTGATTCTGTTAAATCTATGACTTTAGGTCTTTAGGTCATTCAAGATTATTCCTGCTGGAATATTCACAGTGGATTAATTTAAATAATACTTTAAGCAAGCTTGCTCTGTTGCTTCATGAAGACAGATATGCAAAAAGATCATTAATAGAAAAAAGAAACCTTTGAATCCCTATCAATATTCCTCTGAAATGCTCATGTAGCTAAACAAATTGCTGTAATATCTTCCCAATCAACCCAAAGACAGACAACTTTAAAAGGCCACATCTTCTTTTGAGATTGTCTTCTGATAAAAAAACAGCAACAACAAAAAAATACTTCGTAAAAGATATATTTCTACTTGCTTATGTATAATCATGAGGAAGCCTCAAAGGGAGTATCAATTAAAAACAAAGTTTATCATTTATTGTGAAAACAGATTTAGTGTAAAAACAGATGAGAAAAATCTGAGCTGCAATTTCCACTTCCCTGGATAGCTCTTGTCTTAATTCATGTACTCACATATTTGAAGAAACGAATTTGATGTAAATTTTGTGTCACAACATCAGGAACGTAAGGCATATTTTCTGGAGTTTAAAGCTTAAAGGAGTTATAGAATTATTCTATGCCCCCAAATTTAATCATGGGAGGCAGAAATAAAGAGAAAAGACACAACTGAACATGTTTACAAAACCACATTTGGAGAAATTCCTCCATCTCTATGTTGGGAAACAAACAGCAAACCACTGATTAAAAGTAAAGTGTCAAGGTGATGCTTCATCAGATGAAAGGGGAATAAAGCTTTCCTCTATGCTCATTTGACCTAGCAATTTTAATGCACATTGTCTATTTCCATGATTAGTCCGTGTATTACCCATGGAATATATGAAAAAAATTTGGATCTGAGAACATAGATCATTTGCTTATTATCACTCGGCTAGTCAGGGCTGGCATTGATTCTAAACTGGACACGTGTTGGGCTTTGAAAGCGCCTTTGCTTTGTGGGGCTGTTATGCTTACGCATCCACATATTGATCACACACATGGGTGTTCAAACTATTTCCTCTGCCTCTACACCTCTAAACAGTACCCTGTATTAAGGCCGCTCCTGGATATCCCCCATTATGAAATGGTCTCTTATTCTCCCAGTGGAGAACAGTCTTTATTTCCTTGATTTGGATATTTTATGAAAGCATCTTTGTTGAGTTTTAAAACTCAATTTATTTAGACAAAACAAAACATAGTTCCTCCATAGTGAAAAGTATTCCAGTTATCTTCTGATATAAATCTTGACTCATGCCAAGGCCTGAACACAAGGTAAGGAGTGCTTATGTGCTGATTTCAGAGCCTTTCTGGGGAGGAGGTGTGGCATTCTTGTTTCTGTCTTCATCAGCTCACATCTATGGCATACCAATAAGTTCCATGTGCAAAAAGCACTTCCTGGCTCACCTGAGAAAACACTGATCTTGTGAAACAGACCAATTCTGACTTCTCAGGACTCCTTTATGAAAGCTTTGTGTCTGCTTTTCTCTGCAGTGTACCAGGGAGAGCCGTTTGGTGACTGCTGTTCATTTAAGTCCTTCCATTAAAATGAGATCTGTAGTTCATAAGGTCATCCCAGAAAGACAAAGCTTTAAATAAAATTGGAACTAAAAAAAGAACCCTCAAATCTCAGAGAGGACAGCATAAAATAGGTTATAACAATATGGGCTGTAACAACAATGCTCTACTCCCACACAGCCTACATGCTGGAACAAAATGTTTCCCAGGCAGAGAACAGAATTTATGCCTCTGTACATCCATGAAAGCGGACAAGATCACCGGGAACCCTGGAACTACCCTGGTGATACCATGTACAGCAAAACATTCAGCCGGATTGGTGCACATGCTTCCGCCAGCCCTCGGCTCAGACATCTGCAGGACTGACTCCAGATAGGATGGGATATGGGCCAAAGGTGGAGCCAGTTACTCTCTCTCCAGATTGATGAGCTGGATAAGTGCCTAATCTTTCAGAACCTGTTTTCTCATCTGTATGAACACAAGTGAGATAACGTCTGCCCATCAAGGTAGGACCACTAATGACATCAGGTATATACGGGCTTGAGAACAATAGTTGGCATTTAGGAGAGGGTGAATGGGGTTAAATTTTCCTCCTCTTCTGTCATTTATTGTCATTGCTCCTTTTATAGAAATTTAAATTGGAATATCCGATATCCAAATCTTTGGTGAAATTGGAAACAGTAATACAGAGAGATGGTAGTTTGTAGAGAGACCCTCTATCCTCTGCTCTGCACCTCTTTCCCTACAGGGGACCTACCAGTCAGCATGCTCTAGATGCCTGGACTCTCACAATGCCCTTGCCCATCCCTCTCCTCAGAGGTGTAAAAAATCACCTGATGCTAGATGCACCGTTCGAGGAGCATTCAGATAGGAGCATCCCAGGGGAACTTTTCAGAGCTGCCTCCTTCCAAAAAGCACCCTCATTCTTAGAGATATCAAGATGCATTCTTCTCCCTCCCCACCTCTCCATGCTTTCCACAAAGAGGGAATGGCCCTCATGCTCTGCTCTGTATATTCCAATAGGAAATAGTAGGAGTGTTGGTAACGGTAGTAACTATAATAATGATAACCATCACTTAGTTATTACTCAGTATGTGTCAAGCACAGTACTCAGAATTGTGTAAACATTACTTAACATGATCCTTAGAAAACTATACAAATCAATTGTTATTACCCTAATTTTATTTACTTAAATACATATGTATAGTTTGAGACTTAACCAGATGAGGAATTTGACCATGTTCACGTAGTATGTTGTAAAGCTAGGTTTTGATCCCTGTTTGCAAAGCTGCTGGATTTAGCAGTAAATAATTATAAAGTTTTCATTTATTCCATGCCCGTCACAGAGCTATCTTCTGATCTAGACTTCTGATGGGGCACATGAGAGATGGGGAAGAAGACTCAGAATAGAGGCGCCTGGGTGGCTCAGTCGTTAAGCCTCTGCCTTGGGCTCAGGGCGTTATCCCAGCGTTCCGGGATCGAGGCCCACATCACGCTCCCTGCTCTGCTGGGAGCCTACTTCTTCCTCTCCCACTTCCCCTGCTTGTGTTCCCTCTCTCGCTGGCTATCTCTCTCTGTCAAATAAATAAATAAAATCTTAAAAAAAAAAAAAGAAGACTCAGAATAGAGCTTTACATATAAGCACAGAGCACGAGAGTGTGTACGTCACAAGCAGAGACTGAGCCATGGACAAAGAAAAGTCATTCAATTATTTGATAGGACTTATAGTATCATTGTTAATAGTATCAGTGGCTAAGGTTTAAGATATCTAGAGTTTGCAGAGCAGGGAAGAGAAAATAATAAGGAAATGGACAACTCATTGTCAATACAAAGATGCAAAAGAAACAGCTTCTGTTTTAGATTTATTTGCTGTTTTTAAAAATATATCCCTTATTTAAAGTCATCATTTTCCCCTAAAGAAAAGTGCCAAGTATCACAGAAAGACTTTTGATATGAAGATTTCCATATAAGTTCTCTTTGTACATTCTTCAAAAAGTGTTTTAAAAACAAAGGAAAATGGTCCTCACCCTAATTGTTTACCATTTAGCCACATATATTATTTGGGCATCAGAAAAGTCTTAGTAAAAGCTAATTAAGATCAAGACATTCTTAACTTGATAATTCTCTTAACAGCAGAGAGGAAGTGTCTATGCTTTGCAATTACGTGGGCCATTGAACACGTGAAGTAAAAGGAATTAAACTTGTTATGACTCACTACCATGCCCCCAAAATACCCCAATCCCGGTGTTATCTGGTTTAAGGGAAAATGAATTTGCAGAAAACAAAGAGGAACTTGTCCCCGAATCCCCAGAATCTCCAGGAACAAAATTTGCAGTTTGAAAATACACCAGCTTTACCACCGTGCAGTGGGAAGAACCCTGGGGGTCAACCGGTGTTGACTGTCTGGTTAAATCATAAGCCACAGCCTCCCAAATCTCTCTGTGAGGTGAACATAAACCTACTTGGCCAACCAACATCACAGGACGCTATATGAAACCCATGCATTATTTTAATAAAGGAGTAAGGAGCAAAATCAAGAAATGAGACCGAAATGGTGGGTACGTGTCCAAACCTTATGTCAAAAATGAATTCCATCTGAGACTATGTAGGTCAATAAATTAAAGCAGACAAATGACAAGATCCTATGGAGATGCTTAAAGTATTGCTCTGGTCACCAGACTATTGGATATGATGCAGGCAGTTAAATACCACCCCTGTGACCATGCCATAGGTGGCCTTTTTCTCAAGTGACAGCAGTGGGATGGTGACAAATGCACAGATGTGAGAGGTATGGAGGAGGCGGAAATGAGAGGATGAATTCTAACAGCAGCTTGCTCTCTGCACTGGCTGCCCGCTGTTTAAAGATGGCCTCTGCATCTTTTCCAATGGCTATTTCCTGTTCACCGTCATCACCTCTCCATCTGGGACCTTCTTTTGCAGGTGTTTCCTGCCTTCTGCACCCAGAGCTGCATGAAGTCAGCTTGCCTTATGCTCTCACAATACTTATGCAAATGCTGCTGTTGCATTGACTGTGTTGCGTTGTGATTATCTGTTCATGGGATTGTCTTGCTGTGATCCACAGAATAATGGTTCCCCAAAGGTATCCATATCTTACTCCCTGAAATCTGTGAATACGTTGCCTTATTTGGCAAAAGGGCCTTTGCATAAAGGGTTAAGTTAAAACCCTTATCCTGGATAATTTGGGTGGATCCATTGTCATTACAAAGGTCTTTGTAAGAAAAGTGAAAGGAAGATATGATTATGGAATAATTATCAGACAGATGCAATGTTGCTGACTTTGAGGATGGAGGAACAGCGATGTGCCAAGGAACTCAGATGGCCTCTAGACATTGGAAAAGGCAAAGAAATGGATTCTGCTCTAGAGCCTCCGGAGAGGAATGCAGCCCTACTGACACCTGGATTTTAGCCCCATGAGACCCATGTCAGAATTCTAACCTACAGAATTACATAATAAATGTTCATGGTTTTAAGCCACTGCATTTGTGCTAATTTGTTACAAGAGCAATCCTAAGTGATTACCCTTGCACCAGACTTAGCATCTCAAGGGAAGGACTACATCTTTGACCCCCTAAAGCATCATGTAGGTAGCCCTCTGTGTTTGAGAAAGCACTTTCATTGACTACCACAGCCTCCGCCTACCTTGCCTGCCCTTTTAAAAATCACTTTCCCCCTTGCAGAGATACGGAAAAATAATTAAGAAAGACTGTTAATGAGGGGCGCCTGGGTGGCACAGTGGTTAAGCGTCTGCCTTCAGCTCAGGGCGTGATCCTGACGTTATGGGATTGAGCCCCACATCAGGCTCTTCCGCTATGAGCCTGCTTCTTCCTCTCCCACTCCCCCTGCTTGTGTTCCCTCTCTAGCTGGCTGTCTCTATCTCTGTCAAATAAATAAATAAAATCTTAAAAAAAAAAAAGACTATTAATGAAAATAGGCTTTGGCTTCCTTTGCATTTGTAATGGCCCTGGAGCATTTTAAAGGTGCTTTCATACATCTTAACTCAATGGAGATTTATTCTCTCCAGCTAAGACTGGATTGCATCCACAGGATGATAAAAATATTGCACAAATATGGAAGGGAATATTAAAAAATTAAAATGGTGTGCTGCACACGAAAGTAAAGCTTTTTTAAACTTGCTTGTGTGTGATTATTGTAATGATACTTTCGTAGCCAGTACCGCTATTGAAGGAACACCACCTGCATGGGCCTCAGGTTTATAGAACAGTCCGAGTGGACAGTATCTTAGGTGTTCCCTATTACTGCAATGAACCCTCCAACTTTCAGAGGAACTGAGACCCATCTTTGTCTGAAGTACAAAGAAGCAGGATCAGAAGGTCCTGCCCCACACTCAGGGCTACTCAGTGTGTAGGGAGTAGTGAACTCTCACTTACTGCCTGCGCCGAGAAGCTCTTTATAACAAATTATACTACCTGCCACATACCTGTTGACAGACTCTGTCATTAATTAATTAACTTAGAGTGGGTATTGGTTGGGAAATTGAGCTTCTCAAACTTCCTATAATGGTTTTGGATATTTAATAAGTTTTCTCTTCACTTTAAGATTAGGAAAAGAAGGAAGAAGCAGAGGGAGTCTACTCAGTAACAATGGCAGCAGTCACGGAGACTCAAATATATTTGCACTTTTAATTTTGCCTTTCTGGAACAATTTGCATTTGCGTCATTGAGAGCCTCTTATGGAAAAAGAAAAAAACATATTAATTCTACTGTAACCTGAGACAACAATGTAAAATAGACTATAAAACTTCTTTTATTTCCCATTTAAGGGCCATATAAAGAATATTAATTTATCCAGCATAGAATGTTTTTTTCAAATCATTAAATCTGGGACTTTTAAAATAAATTATTTTTAAAATATATCTTTGCTATTTCAACTTTAGAGACTCAGTTAATATTAACATTTATCTCTGGATTTCCTTTCGTAAAGTCTAAGCATACTTCCTTTTGTCAGAAATTTAATGTGGGCACACACTTCAGAGATCTTACACACCGTTAATCTCTTAATGACTGCTTGGGAAGGATCATTTTCCTTTTTCTGACATATATCAAGTCATATTTATAAAGAACTCATTGGATTGTCAATGATTTTCAAAGTCTGATAATTTCATTTCCTTTTGAATACCTTGAATCCTTTACAAATACAAAGTGAAGGTCATCAATTTCAGTACATAATTCTATCAGGCGAAAGTCTTCATGCACTTTTCCACTTCCCCCTTTATTTCCTCCCCCTCTTCATTCATTCAGAATTGGTTTTGCACAGTACAAATACCTTGTTCTTATCCTGGACATGAATATCACACGTTCTCCCACATTAGGCAAAGAATCATTCAAATATATGAAAACTTTTAAAGGCAGATGAAAAAGAATTACTCTCATTAAAAGAGGCACTGAGTACAAACACAGCTGTCCAAGGGAAGTCACTTCAGCAAACGAAAATGTAGAAAGTAAGAATGTATCAATATGCTAAGAATCAACTTTCCATACTTCACATTAGGAATTAGAAAGGGCAACATCTGATGTCTGATAGTCAAAAAGCCAAAATGTGGAGGGTGGGATTTGTGAAAACTATCTGAGGTACCTAGGCATATTTTACACCACGAATCCTCTAGGGATTCTCAAATATTTTTACCTAAATACCTTCAGTGGTAGAGGAAAGTAAGTGGTCATGTTTACTGGTGAACCTGCGGGATGTAGTCCCAAATAGCACCTGGTTAGGAGGAGTTCCTTTGGAATCTTGATTCTACCCAAATTTTTTGAAATTTGAATTTTGAAATGTTTATTCTAGTCAATAGTCAGATTTCATTTGATATAAAGTATTTTAAATTACTTGCCATAACTAAAATTGATGCTGCACAAAGATATACTTATGGGTTCTCATACTTCCATATACTGCTCTGTTCCCCAAGGGTATCATACCCATTTGCGAAGGATGCTAGCCAGCCAGAAAATGCTTGTTTGCTATTGAGGCAGAACAATAATGCCCCCTGAACGTTTTTATCATTTTGAGTTCATGTCACCAGGTCAGTCGCGTCTACTTATTTTCCCTTCTATTTTCCAAATCAATCCTCCTTCCACACTCCATAAAAAAATTTAAAACTATCACTGACACTAAAGTGTTGTATCTTTTCTTTCCATACTTGCCTACATTCCAGAGCTCCCTTTGCACTTTCAACATCCTGTGCTTTCACCTCTGCTCATCTAGCATCACTCTCCAGGCATTATACTGTTCCTCAACGATTGTATGGTACCATTCACAAACATTGGGTTCTAATAGTCAGATTTTTTCATGGTGTGGTGAGGCAACAAAAGATTCCAAACAGAAGATATTACTGCCTCACCAGAGGGGTATATGCATGGAAAAGAAATCCACTTTGACGTAGAGAAACAGATGAGAAATGAAGTCAGATCCTTTCTCACAGCTTGAGGAAAGTTACTATTTTTCCTATGTGTATGTCGGTGCACACAGGCAGACACACGTGTGTGTTCCTGTGTGTTATATCTGAAATGGTGCAATGCTGTGTCATATCCACAGGGCACCAACACAATGAATTAGGAGAATTCTTTCTTATCTGGCTCTGGCTGTGACTAACCATGAGGCCATAATAGGGGAATTCACATGTTGAGGTACATGTGGGTTACCTTAGCTATAAAATAAGATGATTTAAACTGGATGACTTTTAAAATTTCTTCTAGGCAAGACATAAAAAAGACACTATAGTTCAAATAAAAATAAGAAATAAGGAAGTAAATAACCAACAATCTTTACCTTTTCCTCCCAGTCCAGATTTTCAAACTGATTTCTATTAATGTTCTTGAGAATGAAATTAGAAACATGATCTGCTGGGAGAAGTGTTGTTATGTGTATAAAAGAGAAGGGCTCTGATCAAGTAGAATGCTGAATGCTTTTACCAGGTCCAAGGTTTGCCCCTCACTATGTGGGTGAAGTTTGGTAATTTATAAAGCACTCCCATGTGCATTATCTCATTTGAGTCTTACTCGTGAGGCAAGCAAAATAGACACAATTACATTAATGTATTTGACAAACAAGGACTCAATTAGAATAACTGAGTCATTTATTCAGAAGTACACACTCCAAGCTGAAGGAACTCTTCAAGACCAAGGAAGTTTGGGATGGGGTCTCCACTAACCCCAGCATCAAATTGTGCCATAGACTTCATTAGTACTCTGATTTCTTGTCAAGACTATCCCAGCCTCTCCAGAGTATTTGTTAGTAAGAAAAAACATGTTGCAGAGTATTTATAGCAGCCTGGAGCATGGGATTCATCATTCCATCTTTCTTATAGACTTTAAGAGCTAAGCCAAAAATAGGACACACACAAATCTTTATATTACTCTTTGCGAGGTAAACCCACGTGTTTTTAACGTTCTGAAAAGTGGTTTGATAATCTACAATTTTGTTGCTGTTAGCAACTGTCGGGGAATGAATTTGGAGAATGAAAGAATAACTCAATTTTTACAATTGAACACAAAAGGCTTAAAGTAATTCCAGCTGGCAGTATTAGCAGTATAATAGCATGGCATATACAACATACAAAAGATGTATATCCAGAAACAATTATTGACAAAAATATCCATCTTTGTCCCAGATTTTATTAGAAATTAGAACTGAAAATATATTTTAGTCAGTAATGTTTTAAAAAATCAAATCAAAAGCTGGTCAAGAATTTTCTTCCAAATGACTTACAAAAAAATTTGGAACTCATGATTTGATCATACCTATAAATCACAAAATCTCTCTCAGTTTTTGTCAAGATACTGATTTTCTTTTTATATTCAGGATATGGTGATCTAAAAAGAAAGCAGTATTTCCTAATTGCCAATTTCTCTGAAAGCTAAGATTTAAAATTTGGAAAACAATTTTACCACTAGTTATGACCAACTAACCAGTATAAGATCAACTCTCACACTATATATGAAAGCTAGGTACTTTAAAAAAGAAAAGAAATAAATTTGATTAAAGATCCTAAAAAGCTTCCCACACAATTAGGACTTGAGAGGCCAACATCTAAATGAAAAGGAAAACATATGGAGGTGAGCACAGTATTATACATCACTCTTCCTCTCAAGAATTTGCTGTTTCAGAAGTAGAGAAAGGAAAAAGGTTGAAAACCAGAGCAAAGTGTTTGGCAGTCCACAATGCTGGAGACAAAATTGGAGGCAAAATTGAAGATTAAATTGGAGCTCCAGCGTGCCAATGAGTAGTGCCCTTGGTAAACATCCAGGTTTTCAATTGGAACCCCTACAAAGCTATTCCTTAGCCAAAAAACAAACTAGAAATAGACAAGCTAACACACACACACACACACACACACACACACACACACACACCACCCCCCACCCACACAGGAAAGCCAACTTCAAATATATTTCATATTAGAATAAATTCGGGTTTTCTGCCCTTACTCTAATTACCTACACACACAAAGAGTCTCCTCTCCAAGGAAGATAAAATCATAGACAGTTTCTACATATTTCTATCTAAAATGTTCAACACTCAAAAACTGCCAAAATTATGAAAGAAAATAGAAAAAGATCCAAGAGAAAAACAGATGTTTAGACCAGCCAGATAGGAGTTAACAGACTTAGACTTTGATGTATTGTGATTAATATGTTTAAGAAAATAGAAGACATGATGGAGATCTAAAAAGAGAACTAAAATAATCAAATGGAACATTCAAAATTGAAAAAAACTGTAACAGAAAGAAACAAAACAGTAAATGAGTTTAACAGCAAAAGAAGAGAGGACTAAATAATTGAAAACTAACTCAAATCAAAATATCCAAACTAAAGCACAAACATGGAATGGAATCTAGAAAATGGAGTAAGAACATGGGAGACATAATGAAAAGTACTGATATAAATGTAACTGAAGTCCCAGAAAGACAAGTGAGAGAATGGTGAAGAAATATTTGAAATATGTGAATATAATAAAAAAAATTCCAAAGCTGACATAAAATCTCATATCCCAGATTCAGAACATGTTGCAATCCTCCTGCAAGAAAAATACAAAGTGACACCTAAGCACATCATGATAAAATTACTGAAATAAAAGGCAAGAGAAAAATCTTAAAAGCAGCCAGAGGAAAATGAGTACAGATGCCCTTCAAATGAGAAATGATAAGATGACAGTGGAATTTTCAGTAGGAAATAATGGAAGCCAGAAGACAACAGGATGACATCATTAAGTGATGGGGGAAAAAAAAAAAAACCTTCCAATCTAGAATTCTACACTCAGTAAAAACACCACTCAAAGACTAACAAAAGGTTCACTCAAACAAAACTGACAGAATTAATAACAAGTAGACTACACTAAAATAATAACTATTACAATAATAATAAAAAAAGTGTTTAGGCTGGAAAAAATAGTGTTTCCCAGATGAAAACACAAAAATGTAGGAAAAAATAAAGAGCAAAGATAAATATTTCAACAAATATTGAGTTTATTACATAATAAAAATAATTTCTTATGAGTTTTATATATACATAGAAATAAAAGCATAACAATAAGAAACAAACAGACAAAAAAGCCTGGAGAATCTAAATGATAAACTATACTAAGGCCCTAATATTAAATGTGACAAGTGTTCAAACTTATATCAAACTCTATAAGTCAACATTAAATGTGGTAATACCCAAGGTAACCACTAAAATATACTGTAATGGCTTTATAAACCTCAGGTTAATATTGGAAAATGGAATAATAAATAATATTCTTGACACATTAAAAGAGTATAAGAAAATAAAGAAACAGGTAAATAAATAGAATAGATGGGACAAATAGAAAACAAATGTTAAATGTTACTGTATCAGTAATTTCATTAAATGTAAACAGACTGGATATTCTAATTAAAAGTCAGAGATTGTCAGAGTGTATTTAAAGCAAAAACTAAAGCAAAACAAAAATAAATTCATACTTACAAGATACCCACCTTAATTATAAGATTATAGAAAAGTTAAAAGTATGAAAAATAACCACTATGCAAACACTAAACCAGAGAAAGCTGATGTAGTTACACTAATAGCAAGTAAAGTAAATATTAAAGCAAAAAGCAAGACATTATGATGAAAGGGTATGTCTACCAGTGAGATATAATCATTTCATATTAACCTATAAAGAAGGCAAAAACTGACATATCTAAATGAGATACAGAAAAATACACAATCATAATGGGAGATTTTTAACATAGCTGTCTCTGTAACTGACAAAAGTGGAGACATGCCTGGAAAACCAATTTTTAAAAGAGAAATTAGTACAATTAATGAACTTAATGTAGTTGATGTGCATAAAATGTTACATTTGGCTACTGAAAAAAATTGTGTTTTCAATCCTCATATTTCATTTGTTCTCAGATTATAGTAGATTTAACCTACAAATATAGTGATTTACTTTAATTTAAAAAAGATAACTAGGGGTGCTTGGGTGGCACATTCATTAAGCTTCTGCCTTCAGCTCAGGGCGTGATCCTGGCATTATGGGATCGAGCCTCACATCAGGCTCCTCCGCTATGAGCCTGCTTCTTCCTCTCCCACTCCCCCTGCTTGTGTTCCCTCTCTCGCTGGCTATGTCTATCTCTGTCAAATAAATAAATAAAATCTTAAAAAAAAAAAGATAACTAGACAATCCGTAAATATTTGAAAATTCAATGAGAACTTCTTAATAATCATGAGTAAAAGAATAAATCACAATTTATTAGATTGTGATTAGATAGGGGATTAGAAAATATTTTCTTGGGGTGCCTGGGTGTCACAGTTGGTTAAGCATCTGACTCTTGATTTCTGCCCAGGTCTTGTTATCTGGGTCATGAGTTCAACCCCCTGTTGGCTCCATGCTGCGCATAGGGCCTGCTTAAGATTATCTTTCTCCCTTTCCCGCTGTCCCTCCCCACTCTGCCCCCCAACACCACTTGTGCATCACTAACTGCAAATTAAAACAGCACAGCACAACTTGTGAAATGCAGCTAAAGGTAAATGCTTCCAGATAAATCTACGGTATAAAATTAAATGTATCCTTAAAGGCCTAAAATTAATAAGCTTACAATTTATGCTCTCAAGAAGTAAAAACAAAACAAAACAAAACAAACAAACAAACACAACAACAACAACCCAGAAAATTTAATCTAAGGAAAATAGAAGAAAATAATTGTTAAGAACAGAATTTAATAAAACACAAAAATAGAAAATAGAAGAAATCACCTAAGCCAAAAGTGGCTTCTTTTAAAAAGATGAATAAAACTTAATACATCTTAACAACATTGTTCCAGAAAAAAAGGCAAAAAGCAAAAACTATCAATATCAGGAAAAAAGGGGGATATTGCTATAGATGTGATGAACAATTCCCAGAGATAACATTAATGAATCTCCAAACACTGTTAAGTAAAAGAAGCCAGACACAAAATGCACATGCTGAATGATATCATTTATATAAAGTTTTTAAAAAAGATTTTATTTATTAGAGAGAGAGAGAGAGCACAAGTGGGGGAAGGGGCAGAGGGAGAAGGAGAAGCAGACTCCCCGCTGAGCAGGGAGCCCGATTCAGGGCTCAATCATGACCTGAGCCAAAGGCAGATGTGAAACCAACTAAGCAACCCAGGTGCCCCCCCGAACTTTTTTTTTCTTTAGCGGGGGAAGGGTGTAGGAGCAAAGGGAGAGAGAGAGAGAATCTTAAGCAGGCTCCCCGCCTAGTGCAGAGCCTGACATGGGGCTTGATCTCACAACCCTGATATCACGATCTGAGCCAAAATCAACAGTTGGATGCTTAACTGACTGAGCCACCCAGGTACCTGAAAAGAAGTATATTTTATTAGCAATATTCTTTTTTTTTTTTTAAGATTTATCCATTTATTTTAGAGAGAGAGCAAGCACGCGGGGGAGAGGGGTAGAGGGAGAGAGAATCCTGAAGCAGACTCCCTGCTGAGTATATATATATATATATATACTTTTAAGGAGGCTCCACTCCCCAAGTGGAGCCCAACACAGAGCTTGAAGTCATGACCCTGAGATCAACACCTTAGCTAAGACCTAGAGTCAGACACTTAACCAGCTGAGCTACCAAGACACCCTATATAAAGTTTTGAAAGAAGCAAAACTAATATATTGTGTTGGACGTCAAGACAGTGACTACCTTTAGGGTTTGTTGATTGGAAAGACCTGTGAGTGGGATTTCTGGGGCACGGTTCTGTTCTAGATCCAAGTGATCCTTATGCAAGTGCATTATTTGTAAGAATTCATTAAGTTGTAGGTGATGTGTGCACTTTTTAATGCACATGTTATATATCAATAAAATATCTATTTTAAAATTCAGGATAACATTGTGAACTTAAAAACTACTATAAAGTTTGTGAATTAGAATTAGACATATGTGTCATCCTCAAGCTATAGGTGATTTGATAAACCTGTGAGTGTTCACACCAGGAATTTTTTACACCTTTAACTGTAGTCTTGCATAAGAAATACTGAAAAGATTTTCTAACCAACAAAAAACCCCAAACAGCCTCTTTAAAAAAAGGAAAGCTAGGGTTGGACAAAAAGAAGACTTACAGTGTTTCCCCAAAATTGTAGAAGAATACTTAATCCAGGTTGTCTCCTGGATTTTATAGTCTTGCAAATTTTATGAACAATAAACATGAATAAAGTCCTTTTGAAAAAAAAATGGAGTGGAATTGCCCATAATTAAAAAGAAGCATGTCAGAGAGAGAGGAGGTGGGAACAGATAACTAAAGCCATATTTCTTAGCATCTCCCTCTCACTCCCCAAGGGGTGGCTTCCAACCCAGATTTGGAAGAATGTTCTCAAAACTTGCAACTTGTTCCCCACTTGAAAAGAATGTTCTCTACACACTTTTCTTATTCATTATCAAGGATACTTCAGGGAAGATGGTAGTTTATCATAAGGGAGCAGCCTTCACACTAGGAATCCAAAAATACAGGGTTGTAATCCTATTACATATCCCTATAGTACAGACTATATGATCTAAGAAAAATTACTAATATCTATGCATTTCCTTATTTTCACTGGAAAAATAGCCAAACTATGGAAAAAGCCGAGAGGTCCATCAACAGATGAATGGATAAAGAAGATGTGGAATATATATACACAATGGAATATTACTTAGCCACCAAAAAAATGAAATTTTACCATTTGCAATGACATGGATGGAACTAGAGGGTATTATGCTAAGCGAAATAATTTCTATCAGAGAAGACAATTATCATATGATTTCACTCATATGTGGAATTCAAGAAACAAAGCAGAGGATCATAGGGGAAGGGAGAGAAAAATAAAATCAGATGAAATCAGAGAGGGAGACAAACCATAAGAGACTCTTAACTATAGGAAACAAACTGAGGGTTTGCGGGGGGGCGGGGGTTATAATGAGCACTGGATGTTATATGCAACTGATGAATCACTGAATTCTAACCCTGAAACTAGTAATACACTATATGTTAATTAATTGAATTTAAATGAATGAATGAATGAATGAATAAATAAATAAATAAATAAATAAATAAATAAATAAATAAGAAAAATAGGCATAATGTCTATTTTAAAGAGTTTTTGTGAGGTTCAGTGTGGATTATGGTAAAGTTTAGAATGAGTTAAGAAATTTATTCCCTTATGTTTACTCGCAACAATAAGAGGGTCTCAGGTTTATCAGTTTAGCAATCCCTTTAGATTATTCAAAGTAACAGATCCTTGAAGAGGAGTAGACACATACAGAGCCCATACATATTGCCAGGGGAATACCTACAAGAGTATACAAGGTCACAGCTTTAAGAATTCTCCTTGCTGACTGCACCTTCTATGTTTTAGGGTTTTCTACCCCCCTCGATATTTTTTTCTATCTTTTTGTTCTTCCTCTTTTTAGCTTCCTGATGGTAAGCAAGTGATTTAACTTAAGGTTTCCTTTATGGAGTTCAGACGTACTTGAATGAAAGGGGTTCATATATTTCTTAAGAATAAACCCAATAGACAGGTATCAAAAATTCCTTTTTGTGCTATATATCTTCTTAACTGCAATTTGAAACCCCATATCAGGATATACAGTATATGGCTCATTCACATTTTTCCTCATGAAACAAGATGCTTACAGCCAATATTGATACGGCAGCCATTAAACCAGTATGTTTAATCAAACCACTTGTGTGTAATGCATTCTTTAAATGGAATCACCTTGGATACAAGCACTAATAACCACAGAATAACCAACTCCCTGAAGCATAAAGGAATCCTCTTGACTTATAATTATTTTCTTCACTAGGAAAATTACTATTTGCTGAGATTTTTACCAAAGGATGTTTCCCTGTTCCAAACCATGTCATGGTGTTTGAGACTCTGAAACTTCACTGGCTGGTCACTAATCAGAAGCACATCAGTCTGGTCTACTTTCAAAACCAGCGCTTTTGATACAAATCCAAAAGCTTTAGTCCTATGTTTGATTAATTCAACTTCTTAAAATTGAGAAGCTCACTTATGTACTGCTTCTCCTTCTCTTCCAAAGAAAGCTGGCTGCTGCTGTCAATTCCAACTGGTTAATATCCAATAGTTTTATTTTTCTCATCGAGCCAATGCTGTCAATCTAGATTATTTTCCAGTTTTCTGTTCGATTTCTTTTTATCGCTCCCCTTAAATGCATTCTTGTTGCCATTTAGGGGATGGAATGCTGTTCTTTAGGAATATGTTCAATATTACTTAACAGAACCTAAAAATGCAGATTGAAATTCTTATCGGCACGTTGACATTCATTTATGTTGCAGGTCATGGTTGTAGGGATGATGATCGTGGGGTGTGTGTCTTTGTGTGTGTGTGTATGTGCATAGTCATTCATTTTAGTTATGCCTTTCTTTCTGGACTTGTCACTGTTTCTATATTTCCTCACTGAAGTTTCAATCCCTTCAAATGGGTTTTAGCTTAGTTGCTGGTATGATTGGGTCTTACGTATCAAAGCTGTAAAAAAAAAAAAAAAATCTATGGAGATGCCAACCCCAGAAGAATATAATGAGGTCTGTCAAGGTAAAACAAATAATGGTATCTGAAAGAAGTAAGTTCTAGAAGTTACTGGAAGGCATTAAACTGACTTTTACTAGAGTCTTGAGCAAGCTTCTTTTTTACTTTCGATTTTAATAGTCATATCTGTGAATCTAGGAGGATGGTAGCTTTTACCTGCCTGGAGGCAGAGTGTGGTAATAACAGGGTGGGGGATGGAGGGTTGGGCCCACCAATTTTTAAAATATATGTAAATTTGGAATTGAACATAGTTCTCTGCTTTTATGCTTCATGCTGTATCTGCATCACACATCATTCTTCATGCTAATCTTCTTACACACATACACAACATACTTTCTCACACACAAACACACACACAGCAAGAGAGAGAGAAAAGCGCTCTTAGCAGCAATTGTCTCAAACTTAACAGATAAGATTGTAATTGTAAATTATAAGAGGTAGAATAAATATAGTATACAGGGATAATTAGCCAACTGGTTTCAGGCTGTATTTAGTAAACAGCCAACAGGAAGTATGGGGCCAAAGTAAGTTAGAAGGCACAGGGGCTGGGGAAGCATGAGGGAATGGATTCTGGGGCAGGGGAACAGGGCAACAGACACTGAGAACAGACCATTGAGCAGATATCCTCTCTTCAGAAGGCCTTTTAATGTAAACACAAACCTGGGCAAAGAAACCTGTCTCTGCCTTATTTACTAAGGCTGAGCCCATGTGGGCTTCTAAACAAGTGAGCAAAAGAATTTAAAGCTAAATGATATCTTCGAGATCATCTTGTCCAAGCTGCTCAATGTGTGGAGGTCTCAGCATATTCACAGACTTGTCTGAATTGCTCAGCCTATAAAAGGCAGATTCTGATGCCAGAGCCCACACTCTCCCTATTTCCCCAGGGCACCACAGAGCTGATGTGTGGGGACAGCCGGGCTGCATAAGGATAGTGTTAAATAATAGTGATGGAAATGCAGAGATGCAGTGCCACTGAGAATTGGGGTATTTCCTTGCATTCACTTTTTAAGAAAAAAAAAAAACAAAAAACGAGACTGCCTCAGAAGACAACAATAGGCATTGTGTAGCGGGCAGAAACATGGAACAGCGGTATGAAGCCAGCCAACAATGATAACATTTCAGTTAACGTTTAACAGCTGTGATGTCGCAAAGTGCTGTGTTTGCTTTTTTTAAAAGAGTGAACAAATAGGAATATTTATGTTATAAACCAATGAACTTAGGGAGATGGTGCTGAGATAATCTTTGCTACTAGTGCCCTGGGGCAAAAGAAAAACCCAGGCAGAAATGAAAATTTTACCTTTAGGCTGATTTATTGGTGTAGGAGTTGCAAAAAGTGCTTAACATCGTACTACAAGTCTGTTTCACTTGTCCGCACAACAATAAACCATCCAGAAAGTAAAATGAAAACAGTCATGGGAGCATTTGGATACCAGGGACATTTCTAATGATTAAAAATTGTGTTAGCTCAGCAGCAGTAGCAGAGGAAGAGGACAGCTTTGCTTATTAATTCCATATTCTCCAAACTTCAGCAACTTGTATTACATTTATAATTTTCCAAAATGCAAAGGCCTGGGGATGAAGAATACCAAAGTTGACAGACATACAATCCTCCAAAACTTCCAGGAAAACTTCAACATTGCCACACTATCTGGGATGGCTCACCCCGGAAAGAAAGGCTAGGTAGACTATGGAATGAATGTGTCTGAGCTCTGCTGTTCTGCACAGTGCGTTGACCTGGCGCCCCAAGCATCAGACAGAAATGGGAAAGTGGAGGCCGAGCGAGAGGCACACTTCTGTGTGAGGTGGTTGTCATGGGCGCAACACCGCTAGCCACAGCACCATGTTCGGTCAAATGGATCCCGTAAGGATGAAGAAAGGCAAACCTTGCGGTCGACGTTCTAGCCCATCTGAAGGATAAATCTAGGAAGACACTAGGATATAATGTTGAGTACTATTATTATCTAAGATCCACTGGGTTAATTCTAAAAACTTATACCTTGTATCGGTTAGACCTGAACTGCACTGAAATGCTACTTCTGCCAAGAACAAGTCTCTAGAAAAATTACTTCATTTCCTCTCATCCATGGAAATGAAAATACCACCACCTATTTCCTATGGCTGGAGAAGTAAGAGGTGTGGCATATAATGCTTCTAATCCTAGCAGACGCAGTAAAGATGTTTGATTACTTTCCCTGCTTTTTCCTTCAATTTGTCAGGCATGAAGCCAAGACAAATACTTCTGTCTTGTGTAGACTTGTCCAATTTCCTCATCCCTCCATTCAAGTCAGAGCCCGGCCCCAGCGAGAAGGAAGACAGCAGATGCAATCTTCTCTGCACCAGGGTTGGGCCCAGCATGAAATTCTCTTCATGAAAACAGCAGCCATCTCGTTTGCTGGAATAAGGATGAGGTAATTATTGAACAATCTAAGCCACAGAAATGATTAAGGGGCTAGTGGCATTTACTTATGCAGAAAGATTAATAGAGTTAAACAATTGTAAGCTGGCCAAATGGTAAGGAGGATAAAAAGCCACGAACAAATATTTAAAGGGCATGATGTAGCCAAGGCTAGGCAGGAATTATTTACATAAATTTAAAGAGATAAAATGAGGCATGTGGAGGAATAAAAAGACATCAAGCCATGAAATTCTGAGTATTTTAAAGACCTTTTCCAAAGGGAGAAAATTGTTGGATTCTGAAAATGAACAATTGCCCACCAAACTGTCTATGAATTTATTCCTAAACTCTAATTGCCAGCACTTTGCCATTTCTCATATCTCAAAAGCGGTTTGTCATTCTGATAGGAGATAAAAAAAAACAAAAACAAAAACACAAATGTAAAGAATTTACCTCAACTTTGTCACCAGATCTCATAAGTGTGTATCTACATATACTAGGTAGATACGTAAGAGAACCCATTAGCATTACTTAAAACCGAATGTATCAGTGAAAACATTTCATACACAGAAAATAAACGGTTAAATGTTCCTTCTTATATTTATAACTATTTCTTTGTGTATAATACTTGAATCTGAGTGATGTTTATTATTAAGTAAATTAACCAAATATTTTAATTTGCTTATTACTACTGGCTATGCTAGTGGTTAAAGAGTTTGCAAATCAGTGATTACTTAGTCAAAAATCTATTATATTTGTACAGACAAAAAATTAAAAGACTAACTCTTAGACCATTCAAATTCTGTTTTATGAGGACAAGTTGTTCAGTCCCAATACAAATATATATGATGAAAATAATATTCTTCCCAAGTAAGGAAACTTCAAACATTGCCTTCCAATGGTACCTGAGTACCAACTGAGTACTCATAATGTTTGGCAGGGCATCATGTTGTGTGATGGCAATAGTTAACGCATTAACAATTAATCCAGACACATCATAACTATGACAAGATGATCACCATGAATGGTTTTGATGGAGTAAATAATATGTTAAAAGTATTTTGATGCTAACTTTAACTATATTGTAGTAAAAACTATAAATTTATTATGAAAGATTGAATTCCAAAGGCTGTACAAATTGGAATAAGGGCTAAAGGGTTAAACCCTTGGGTCTGACCACTTGCAGGTCATTGGTGACCTTGAAAAGAACAGCTTATTGGTAGGAGCAAAAACGTGATTTAGAAAGGGTTCAAGAGAGAACAGGAGGAGAAAAGTTGGAGATCTATTTTTCAAGGAGTTTTGCTGACAAAAGACAATTGGTTTAGTAGCTAGAGAAGAATGCACCATCATGAAAAGATTACTTTTAAGATGGAATATATCACAGCATATTTATATTTTGATGAGAATAAGATGGTAGGATATGAAGATTATATGATGCAGAAGAGAGAGGGAAATTATTGGATTGATGTCCCTGAGTAGGAAAAAGGATCTATCCCTCAATTGGAGGCAGTCTCAACCCTAAATAGAAGCACGAAGACTTCATCCCCAAGTTCAGAAGGAAAAAGAGGAATAAATGGATAGATATGCAGGATCGGCTTCTAAAAGCCAGTAGTGGAGTATGTGAAAATTTATTTATTATTATTTCTATTTTCTCAGAGAACTAGAGGTAAGAACATAGTTGAGAGTGGGTATGGGAGAGTAGGTATAAGACGTTTAAAGAGAAAGAAGATAAGAAAACCATCTAGTTAAATAGAAATAGATTTTTTTAAATGTACTAGGGGCCCACTTGATGTAATTGAACTATGAATTGAAAGTAGGAACAACCCATGTGTATGCATGTTTTCTCTTCAGCCTTTGAAACCATCTGTGTATGTGCAGGCACAAAATAGGTTTGACGGTTGGATTACCCAGTTAGTTTTATCATGTAAGTAAGGGGAACAAGAAAATAAAAATCAGATAGTATAAGTCAATAAAATATCCAAATAACATATAACTAGACTTGAAAATTGTCTCAGAGTTAAATATTCATCTGTGTTCAATTTTTATAAAGCGCATAATACAATTTACACACAACTTAGACTTGACTACATTATGTTCTTCTGGTATCAGTATTAAGAACAAGATCAAAGAACTCATTAGACAAGAACTCTGAACCAATGTGTTAATTCAAAAACAGCATGCAACACACTGTATCTAGTTTTCTAACAATCTGTAATTCTCATGATTAATTTGTGACTCTGTAACCTTAGTGGTTTGCTTCAGTTTATCATGTACAATAAGGCCAATAAGAAATGTAACCAATAAAGCATCTTGTTAGGAATGAGAAATGTCTAAAATATATAATCTAGGAAAATTAATAAAAAATTAATGAAAGACTTAACATAAAATTCATTACATGCTAATGAAAGTACTCCAAATTAATCCTTTTCGGAGTTTCAGGTCAATGTTGCAATTCATCAAGGAGATAGCATCAATGAGTGTCACATCCAGACACTGTTAGAAAATCAAAACTACATGCCCACGTGAAAAATGGCTTGGTAAAATATGGCGCTTTTGTGGTCTCTTTTGCCAAAGCCCACAAAAAAGTCTCTACTTCCAGGCAAGCCTTCTCACACCTTCAATTTTAAAAAGTTAATAATACACTATCACATGTATCCCATCACTGATACATACATTGAACATCTACTACAGGCCTTACAGTAAGCGGTCTCCCATCAATGACGAGTTCACAACAACATGAAGAACTGGAAGTGCAAAGTAGTGGGGAGATAGAGGATTTGAGGACAGGCAGATTTGTGTTTGAATTCTGCTGGTGCTACTTGCTCGGGTGTAAGCCTTTTGGCAAAACGCAAACTCTTTGAGCCTCGGTTTTCTTTGCCGTGAAATGCCGATGTATCTCAACTAATTGAAATAACGGAATAAAGTATGTGACAATGGAGAACTGGCATTTGTTAAGAGCAGAGACGCTGGTGTCAGCCTGGCAACCTGGGTTTCGATCTCAGCCCCACTCTTTAAAGATACATGAACTTGGTCAATTAACCATTTTATTTGTTTGTTTCAGATTCCTCATTTATAAAATGGATGGGTAGATAATATTAGTGCATCACCCATTAACGGATAATTTAGTGTATCAATGGATAGATAATGTAATGTACCTACCATACAGATTTCTTGTGAAGATGAACTAGTCTTCCATGGTACAGCACCTGACGCAGAATGCCATGTAGGCAGCTGATACACACATTAAATCCAGTCAGTTATGGCACTGCTATGTGCCAAAGACTGATCTCAACGGTCACTCTATGTCACATGTAAATCCTAAGAAATACACAATTTTTCATTCATTCAACAAATGCTTGTGCAGTGTTCGTTTTATGCTAGGCACCGGTGAGACACTGACTTTTAAGGGGCAGTATCCCACCATACATACCATATGAGTGTGTCATACCATAAGAGTCCCTATCAAACCTGATAGCTGAGGACTTTGCAAACATAGGGTGAAACACATACTACACACACAAATATTTCACACGATATAGCTTTATCAAAAGAGTATTTCCCCTGAATGACAAAGTAATAGCTACCATAAAATGTTTTTTTAAAAAGGCATCTAGATTCCTACTACCACTCCCTACTGCTATCCTCCCAGTAAACAGTAAATGGTAACATATTCATGTAATGTGAGTTTCTTAAAATGAACACTGGAGTCTTTACAGGTAAAATTACTAAATTAGTTGTTTCCTAGTTATGCCAACACAGTGTGATTGACTTTAAATTGCATCGACCTTGTTAAAATTGTTTTTGATATGTTTGAGTTGCCATTATGCTTTTGTTTTTGTGTCTTTAGCCCTTGAGTGCTAATGACAACAGCTAAAACATCATATACAAATTTGTATTATTGAAATGTCATAGTCTGTTTTGGCTAAAATTTCTCACTACGGGGGAAGAAATTAATATAAAGTATACCTAGAAAGAAACTTAGATTCCCAAAACTAAATAGATAAATCAGATTGAATATGTCACCCACCTTCTCCTTTGAGTATCTGCCATTATTTTTAAGTTAGGCCAATCAAATTTAAAAGACATTATTTTACATTGAAGAGAGGGGAGGGGAGGTTCATGTCCACTTGAAAACAATTTTCTTATAGTAGCATTACATAGAATAAAACTGTTAAGAGAAGAACAGAATTTAGGGGCTAATCATAGAAGAACTACACAAATAATTCTACTAATCTGAAATATAAACTGAAACCTGTAACTGATAATGGTAACTCGATGGGGGATTTGGGGTGGAGTGGTGTTTCTGAAATCTTGTACTGCGAACTGTCAAAGGATTTCTTCACGAGTAAACAGTATTATTTTCTCAATACATGTAAACTCAATCTATGAACCTAACTCAACCCAAAGCAAATCATCTTACTCAACCTTACATCTTACCTAGACTACTCTGTAGCTTACACTTGGCTTACTGGAGCACTTCCTAGTTTACTGCACCACTGTGGTATCAACCATTTTTAGAAGCCTAGAGCAAATGTAGAATGTTGAAATCATAACAATTAAGGCATGGGAAAAAAATGCATGAGCAAGCAAGGGGCAACTTCTTAAAAAATCTCTAACATTGTTTTCGTTACCAATTCAGTAAAGCTCCCGTAAGAGTTCTCACTTAGGAACCCTACATTTGACAAAATATCCTTGTTGAAAAATTAGACATTTCAATCTAGAAAAACTATTATTTTTGTCTTACCTTTATACAACTAACAAATAATATCATTCTGATTATCAACAAGTTAGCAACAGGTATTATTAAAAGGTAAATAGGAAGATTCTTATGCGCACGGCTTTGGAAAACTAAAAAACAAACACACACACACACACACACACAAACAAAAACCAAAACACTTTCCAAAGAAAAGAAGGATGATACTTAGGGGGAAAAATATTCCCTTGTTTTATTTTGACCTAAACAACCAATATAAGCAGGTGGTCTGTATTATCACATGGTAATGGCTCTGAAGCAGTAGCACAATGGATTGTGGTCTTTTGATGACTCTCTGCTATTGATTATTTCCTGAGAAGGTGGACACATCTTTCCTTACATAATACCTTGTAAGAGGGAAGACCATTTTCCTAGGATAACTGATGGGCTTCACTGTCACACTGGAGCAAAGCAGTTTTGTTGATATAGGCATACATATATTTCTGCTTTTTATAGTACACAATAACTTGAAAACAAATTTTAAGTAGCTCATTTTTCTTTCCTTGTTTCTTATGACATCCTGTAATTTATTTTAGGTAAAATTGCTAGTAAAAAACCCACATAACTACTGATTAAACATACATGACACATGATACTGTGGCTCCTATGACAGTAGTGAAAAAAAGTAGATTTCAAGAAATGATTGCATTAGCCACACTAAAAATTTTAAAAGGTTATTGTCTTATAAGCAATAAAGGTTCTTGTTTTGCTTTACAAATTAACAATGAAAATGTAACACTTTAGGATAAAATGTTCATTATACATCATTGCTTACAGTTTCTATTTTAGTTTTTCATTTTTTATTAAAAAAGGTGAAGATTTCAAATAAAACTATTTGCAAATTGTTGGTTTCCTTGTGCCCTCTTCTTTCTTTAGCTAAATTAACAGGTATCCTAAGTATCTATTTTCATAAATTAGTTAAGCCTTAAAGTGAGGTTGGTTATATGTAATCACCATCTAGTCCGTTAAGAAGGGGGTAAGTTATATATATATATATGGAGGAGAGGAAAAAATATATAAGAACTTGAAAAGTATATATACTTCTAAAATGGTCTATTTAGAGTACTGTGGTTCAAGAACACTCTTTTAGCTTTGGACCTGTTGACCTTCCCTATTTCACTTCAATTCAAGGGCAATGCCAAATACCCAGGGCATGGCAGGCACTTTATCAAGATTTGAAAGTCTATGAAAGTGCAGAAAACACAGACTTTGCTCTTAATGACAATTAATCACATCTTGGGATGGGGCACAATTAATTATTATCAGGCATAAACAATGATAGTGAGGTATAAAATGCCACAGGAAGTCTATTCTTACATCTATGCAATAAGGGAAGACTTCCTAGACACAAATGGCATTTTCTCCAAGCTTTAACAAATGGGGATAATTTCAACAGGTGAAGATAGAAGACAGAAGATTCTATACACAGAGTAAATTACAAACAAAAGAATAGAGATCTGAAAGCATGTGGCTAACTTTAGGAACTTTGAATGGTGTTTGGAGTCTTTGGAGGTAAGGAAGGTAGAGAGAGATGAATCTGGAAAGGTGGGATAGTCATGGTGCCCACAAAATCCCTAAAAGCCATCTTGTAGATTCCTGTCCTTTACAAGAGGACAAAATGGTACAACTGGTACTCAACTGGTACAAAAATCAACCTTCTATGAGGGTAGGCTGATCAGAGTGGGGGATAGGGCTCCAACCAAAAGCACATAATTAACTATAAGCCATCCTCTTTATACCAAATAAATTACCAATTAAGGAAGCATTAAAAAGGAAAAACACCCTACATTTAAGAACTGTCTATTACTCTTCCCCCAACACAAAATGTGGAGTTATTCTTTATTCTGTTTGCCAACAGGTCACATGTACTTGAATTCACCTGTCAAAACGTAAACTTCAGCCAAAATGGACTATGATATAAGATGACAGCATACTGAATTTCTATACTTTCTTTGCTTCTCTCAACAGTTTAAGATTTTTCCCAACTCAGGAGCTTTCATTTCCCTTGTCAGATGTCAGCTCTCAACCTGGACTTCTCAGCGTGGCCCACCCTGCATACTTGATCTAATTAGGTTTCTCTCCCACCACCCTTGCCCCTGCAGCCTCCATCTCAGGCCTCTTTGTTCTTTATAGGACTTTGAGTCTCTTATTTCATTCCTTTCCATATGCATTGACTTTTACCCCATATATGTAATCTCCATGATGGAAGGGACTTCATTTTTCTATTCACTGTTTTACACGTAACACCTGGAACAGCACCTGACATAGTAGGAAGATTCAATAACTCTTTGTCAAATTAATGACTTTCAAATATGAAGATATATAAAATTGTCATACCTAAAAGCTGCATCTTTAAATTAACAAATCAGATTTTTAAAATTTCCTGAGGGCAGTTCCTCTGCAAAAAGTGAGTTTGGAGGTAAAGATAACTATGCTTAGAAATATTTCCTTAAAGAGCATTTAATTAAATAATGAAATAATTATGTATATATGGCTATATGTAATATAAAAATCATATAATTAGGTATCAATATATAACTTATATGATACGAAGTTTTAATATTTATTTTGCTTAAATTAGTAAGAATAAATTAATGTCTGATGCTCCAGAGATACATCTATATTTTTCTTCACAAAAGAATGTATTTCTTTATATATGAGAAGTATATGGAGGATAAAAGAAAAGGTCCTGATGAAATTTCCTTTTAGCCCATCATCTGTTTGGGAAATGAGGGAGCAGAAGTGACCTCAAATATATTTTTCTTACAGATCATTGATGCATGCGTATCATTTTGAACTCATGAATACCAGGAGAGCAGTCAGGGTTGAAAATGGTGTGTAACAGACTATTAGGAAACTCAGATATCTTCCCATTATCTGGAGGAAAAAAAAAGGTATATCCCCATCTTAAAATACAGAAGTGTAAAGCACACCTTCCTTCATTATGCAATATGACAAAACATTTATTGTCCATATTTCAAAACAATCTACTGGTTGTATATTTAAAGAAGACACACAGTAGGTTTTAATCATTGTTTATATATAGTAATCTTATATAGAAAAGAACAGGTTTATTTACTTCAAGCAGATGGCAAATTTGGAGCTTTACCTGGTGAAAACTGTGTTCTAAAAGAGAATCTGATCTTAAAAAGGGGGAGAAGCAAACACTCTGAGTCAAGATAATGTGACATTCCATGGATCAACAATGTTTACAACAACTGAGTTGCTCTTATAATACAAAGGCTTCCTGGCTATAAAGAATAGAGAAGAATATATATATTCTTCTAGGCTCTAGGCTAAAGTGGAAAATTAAAACCCATTTTTCTTAATAGCTTCTACACTCATCTGAAAATATTGTCCCCAAACACTTCATCAAGAGGTATTAAATTTATGCAATTAGGTATTATATTTATATATATTTTATCTTCCTTAGAACTGCCACTCTAATTTTTCTCCAATGTTTGCCTTTTAAGTTCGATTCTAAGAGCAAACAATCTCCAATTTCTAATGTGACAATAAGCTATTGTCCTTTAAAAAACTATTTAGCTACAGCCTTTATAAAAAAAAAACCAATCATTGAAACTTTTGGTCATAAATCTGTAACGCGTAGAACACACACTCACATAGATACACATGTATAGCGTATGCTTGTCTCCCCTGTCTTTGGAACACAGGGTATTTAAAACAAATACAGCTGGGCACCAAGAATATAATGTGCTGGGCAAACATATACTCCTATTAATGTAAATACATTCTTCAATGTTTCCTGCCAAGCCCACTTAGTTATGAAAAGCAAGCAATCCCCATTTCTCCCACAGAACACTCCACACAGTCTCAAAACAATCGCCCTTAGCAACTGGATGTAGAAGCAAGCAGAGATGAACAAAAGCAGTTGGGCTCCGGCTCCTAAGTTGCCTTCTCAGACCCTGACATTTTAAAGCAGCAAAAGCAGGACATGCTGGGCACTAGTTGTTTCTCAAAAAATATGTATAGTAAGGCAACTCTTCTAGTCATCCGCTTGTAGTAACTGCTTGTTTTGCCTCATGTAATTCGCGAGTCCTTGAATTTAAATTGGCACATATTAGGGATGTGTACCTCGCCAAACCCCCAATTCGGACTCATTCTTCCTCACTCTGCGCCCCTCTCCACATCCCAAGATGTGACCTGGGGCTTCAGCGCGCTCAGTGCTGCCCGCTAAGCAGCATTCTGGTAAATCTCAATTGAACTGGCCCTTAGTTACACACACCCTCCACTCCTCTGACACCGGCCCCTGAGGAGGGCGCGCGGGGTTGGGGTGGGGATCACCACATTTCGCCAAGGTCTGGGAGCCAAGGAGGTTTTCAGGGGACCTGGGAGGCCAAGTGAGGCCACACATTCTTGACCCCTCCAATCAGACTAGAAGCAGCCGCCAAAACCCCGAGGTGTAGCGGAGATCTTTCTCCAGCATTCTGGAGTCATATGCTACCCCCCGGGGGAAGCCAAGACCCTCAGAGTGGAAAGAGATTTTTCCTGGAAGCCAACCCGCAGGAGACTCGGGGAACAAGAGGCACCCGGCGAAGAGCCGTCCAACTTGCCGGCTCCTGGCGGGGTTGAGTTTTCAGTGGCTACAGGTTGCCTGAGAGCAGGTTCCCAGCTCCCACGGGCGGGCGGAAGGCGCTCTGAGCGCTCTGAAGGGAGACTAGGGCGTGGGGGTGGGGGGTGGTTACTGAGAGACGGAGGGATGGAAAGGGGAGCCCGAAGAGGCCCCATGCAGGTGGGGAGATGGTAGAGGTCCGAGGGCGCGCCTCCCAACAGTGACCCACACAGACCTTGGCGCCGCAACCTGCGCTTCTTGAGGCCGAAGATGCGCACTTTGGAGAAGATATCCACCAGGTTGCCGTTGCAGAGCCCGCGGTTCTTGCTGGGGCTACTCCGCCTCCTGCTGGCAGACGGCCGGTCCCAGTGCTGCTCCCGCGCCTGCCGCTTCTGGCGGATCAAGCCGCTGGCGATGGCCGCAGCCATGGTGGCCCGGGGAATGGGTCCGGGAAGAGAGGGGACAGAGGGAAAGGGAGCTGGGGACACGGGAGAGGGAAGGGGCGGCGCAGATGGCCGCTCGCCCTCGAGGAGGCGGAGGGAGGAGACCCGAGGGGTTGAGGAGAGGGGTAGGGGCGCTCAGTCCCGACTAGGACCCATCTCCCTCTCCGCGGAGCGCGGGGCCGGGCGCGCAGATGCTCCCGGGACGCTGCGGGGCGAGCCCTGGGAGCCGAGGTCGTGTCGGCCGCCTCCCGGCCGCGTCGGAGCCGACAGTGGGGCCGGGGCTGTGGGCGCCGCCGCTCACCGCGCGCTGACTGAGCCCTGTCGGAGGCCGCCACTGCCACTCGCGCTGCCTTCAAGCCTCGCCCGCCTCCCGGGCGGGAGGTAGAGCCCGCCGCCTTCTTCCAGGGCACGGGATGGAGGGCAGGTCCCGGCCGGGTCTCGGCGCGTGCGTCCGTCCAGGGCAGACTAGGCAGGACTCAGCGCCGGGCTCGAGCTGCCCCCCGGCCCGTGCCGCAGCCGCCGCCCGCTCGCGGGTTCTGCCGGTGATTGTCAAGTGCTTTGGAAATCAGCAACTGGGGAGAGCAATCTTCTCCCCGGAGATCTCTAATCAAAGCGCTTCGTTCCCACCCCACTACACCTCCCTCCCGTAACCCCTCTATGTCTCTCTTCAGAAAGAAAGAAAAAAATATATATAATGATTAAAAATATTAATAATAATAAAAAAAGAAAGCTAAAATGGATTCCAGGGGGTGGGGTGCTAAGAGGCTGAGCCAAAGCAGGTGGGGATGAAGGAATATCGGTGCGCTTTTTCTTAGATGAAACTCGCAGGTTTCCGAGGCTTCCGCGGCTTGGCCAGGGCTTCTGAATCTTAACGTGTCTCCTGGTCCCCAGAAACTCTCGGCTGCGGTTGGAGGGCGAGGTGGTTTCCGCCCTCCCTGCTAATCCCTTCAGCGCCAAAACCCCTCCACCCTGGGAAGGAGGAGGAAGAAGGAGGGAGGAGAGTGTGTCCCGAGGAGGGAGGCGCCTCCACTCCTCACCCGGTCCACCCAAACTTGCGGACTCTGCCTCTTGCTGTCATTTTTAAACCATAACATGGAGCAAAAAAAGGAGGGGGGAGAGGAAGGTGAGAAGCTATGCTAAGGTTGTATGTATGGAAAGACCCCCTTCCCAAATTCGCTCTCTAGCACTAGGAGGAGGAGATGCCAGCGACTGTAGCAGCTACAGAACAGCAGCTGGACAGGATAATTGCCCAACTGAATACTGAAGAAGTCACCGCAGAAATATTAAGGGGGGGGGAGGGTGTCACAGTATTCCAGGGACAACAAAAAGCAGCCAGACTAAGGGACACTCCAACCTGAGTTGCTGTCTTTGGCGTCCCCGGGTAGAGAAGCTCTCAGGGAGCAAAGCCATATGAACTGTGTCTGAAATTCAAATACAACAGCTGCTGCCTCCTCCCCTTGACTTCCTGTCTGTGTCCTGGCAGTGTTCTGTCTTGGATAACTGAAAATATAAAGGTCCAAGAGGAAGGGAGCAAGGGGAGGGCACCTTAGGAAAGAAGGCTGAGAGAGAAACACTTCATGCTCGGATGAATACAGATCTGTGGTTTCTAGGATACACTCCGAGCGACAGAACCAAGTGTAGATTTTGCTCCTGTGGTTTTGTACCTTTTCCTCTTCCCTTTAAGCTGTTTGGTTTATCACTACAGGAAGGTAAAGAAAAGAAATGCAAAAACTAGACTTCTAGCAATCTGGTGTGAAGGATGGAGGAAAGAAGATTCATTTGTTAATCGAGAGACTTTTAACAATCACTTCTCTGGTGACTGCTTTAGAGCTGGAAAGAGGAAAAGGCACATTCTGCAAGCAGTCCGGGGAACAGTTCTGAAACAAGACACACTTTCTCTTTGTCTCAGGAATAGGCAGTTAAGTACTACAAAGACTTGCAACCCAGCAAGTGGGAGAAGCTCAGCCCAGGGTTGATTACAGAGAGGCTAGACACCTTCCTCTCCATAGAACTTATCCACAACGTCTCCATGTAAGCAGTCATTTATCTGTAACTCATTGCATTTATTCCATATTTACTAGCAAGTTTTCTTTGTGGAAGACAATTTAAAGAAAGTGTATAGGTTTAACTCCAGTGCAATTATCATTGGCTTTAGGATGATGTATATTGTATTTGACATTTAAGAACATCCTCTGTAAGCTTATTTTCCACACCTTCCAGTGTTATTGTATCTACAAAATAATAGCAGTTATTAAAAGGAATAAGCAGAAGTAATTTTGCCAGAAATTTGTAATCCCTAGTAACCCAAGAGATAGTAAAAGTGAGGAAAAGGGGTGTGTTAACTATTTTGCTCTATCTCTACTACTTTATTTTCTATTTTAATATCTTTGTTCTTATATTTTTACTAAGTGTGTATTTATGTTGTGTTGCCATGTTCCTACTAAAAAAGAAAAGGCCGTTTTGCAGAGATGGCTATTTAATTGTATCTTTTTAAAAAATTCACTGAAACAAATCCCAGTGAACATAGAGTAGCTACTCTTGCCTTCCATTATTGAAGAGAGGCCATTTGGACATTTCAGGCTTTATAGATTGGAATTTCTGAATGACTTCACAATTTAAAAAAACATATTTATTTAAAGCTAGTAATGAGTTTTTCAAAGAAGCCAACCGTTTAGGATAGTGACCTCTTAAATCTAGTACTACTACCCCAATCAACGTAACCTAGTTTGCCTTGAAAGGTTTTTTCATCCTATGACATATGTGTCTACTGTATTAATTTGAACAGATAGAAATTAAGCTTCTTATTATTATAGCTGTTAATTATTTTCTTTCCGGGCATTTTTCTTATAGTGCAGTCTTTTCCCCCAGTTCCTTAGATTGGGTAATTGGAAGGTCGGTTTTTGGTTCCTTCAGACCCCTCCCATCATTGTTCAGTACCCTCCAGATCAGGCTGTGGTTCAGCACCGCGGACAGAGATCCTGCCCCGGGGTATCCAGCAAAAGGAAGTTCCCCTGAGTGGGGAACGCAGGCGGTGAGTCTCTAATACTCCCCTCCCTTAAAAGCAGCTTTTCACCTTTTTTTTTTTTTTTCTTCCCCAAGGTGGAAAGGAAATCAATCCTCACAGCTTCCACTAACATTAATAATACTCCTCTTAGCATCAAGCCTTTCAGCTCTTTGATAACGAGAAATACTCTTCCTTCCTGATGCATTCCGACCCCTGGTGCAGCGCGGGGAACCGCGGATTCCTCATACTCAGGGCGTCCACTCAGACTGTGAATTTCACAAGCCATAAGCGGTTCTCTCTATTTTATGTGGTTTCCTGTTTTAATGCAGCTTGGGGTGGAGGCAGCATTGGGATAATCAAGGTCCTTTAGTTTAATCCCTGTGTTTTCCTTTTACCTCCTCAAAACGCTGTTCAGCTGTTTACAGATCGAGGAGGTAAGCGAAAGAAAACGCAACAGAGCCATCTGCTGTCTTAAGCTGTGATAAAAGTGTGTGCAAAACTAGGGCGAAATTTGTATTCACCCGTTAGGGGCGGGTGAATACAAATCCATACCTTGCTGTAACTCAGAAAATAATTTCTCATTTGTGAGAAGCTCCCCCCGACCCCCGGAGTTATTAATTTCACCTTTGACTTTGTAAAAACAAACAATAAAGTACTGCTACTACCTGGTGTATAATGAGTTGCAGGAAGTTGCTTTAGTCTCTCTCAGCCTCAATTTCTTCATCTTTAAAATTGAAATGATAATAGAATCTTCTTTTCAACTCTTGTGAGATCAAATTTACTAAATGAATGTAAAGATCCTAGTACAATGTCTGGCACCTCCTAGGTGTTCAAAAATGACAGCTACTACTACTACTACTACTACTACTACTACTACTACTACTTTCCAAATCACTCATTGCTCTCTTGTAAATTCCTTTCCAATTTCCATGTTTTTTTCAATATTGAAATATATGTATTCTCATGTGTATTTTTTCATGTCCTCGATGGATTCATGATAAGATTTAAAGTATTCAGAAATGTAAAATATATATATATATATTTTTAATTTTGGAGAGAGAAGTTTGAGTTCAAGCCTTAGTTTGTAATTGACTAAATTCGTGAACTTGGCCCTATGAAGCCATTTCCCACTCACTAAATAATGATAATAAAATCATTTCCCTCCCTCATAGAGATTAATGTTTGTGTCTATGAAAAAACAATTCTAAAACTGTAAAGAATCGTAAAGCATTCATTCATTGGAAGGTAATTATTCAAATATCTTCCCTGTGATTGCAGTTCTCTTGATGATCGCATGCTCCCTTTGACCTCTCTACTTTGCATATGTTGTCCCCTCTGCCTGAAATATAATATAAAACAGTTGCTAAAACCACAGTTGGTGTAAGGCAAACATAGGCTTGACTGTGTGTCTTTGAGCAATTCATTTAAGCCTAAGTGTCACTTCCCACTTCTGTCGTAATAATACGATAAGGTTATTATGAGAATTACATGACAACATTATCTAAGACACTTACAGAAGTGCCTGTCACATTGGAAACTCAACATACAGTAGCTCTTGGTAATAACTTAACTCTTCATCACTCTGTTCTTCATCTAATTCCATCTTTGTGAAGATGTCTCACAGGCATCTCATGCTTAACACAGCCAAAATCAAACTCTTATTCTTCCTTCTCAAACTTGTTCTTCTCCAATCTTCCCTACCTATGGAATGACAACTCCATTCTTCTTGTTCCACAGGTCAAAAAGTTTGGCATCATACTAATCTCATTTCTTTCTTTCATATCCCATATGTACTTCCTTAGCAAAATCTATTCAGTCTATCTTCAAGATATATCCAAAATATTATCATTTCTTCTTCCCTATCACTATCTCCACTACTGCCTACCATCATCATCTTTTGGACCACCAACCTACGTGGTCCCCTGGGATCCACTCTTCTTTGATATGCCCTCAATACTGTGGCCAAAGTGTGGAAAATAAGATTTCATCACACTCCTGTTCCCCTGTTCAGAATCTTACACTTCAATAGAAACCAAAGACCTCACCGTGCCTACAATGTCCCATATGATTTGTATCCACATCTGATTTCATTTGTTCTCTGACATAACTTCTACTTCTCTTTCCTTGTTCACCAGTTGCTGTTCCTCAAACCACTGTCATGCTCCTATCCTATAGCAGGACTTTTATATTTGTTCTTGCATCTGACTCTTTTACCTCTTTCAATTCTTTGCTCACATATTATCTTCTCACATGAGATCTTCTCTTACAAATCTATCTACAATTGCAACCCCTAAACATAGTCCCTTCCTTCTTCCTTCCCTGGTTTATGGTTCTACATAACACTTATAACTTAAAATTTCTATGTATTTCCTTATTTATTTGGACTGTCTTGCTACTTTGAAATATATGAAGGAACATATTTGGTTTCATTTGTTGACGGCCACACTACCCAGTGCTTAAAATGGTACCAGAGTAGGCACTTGACAAATACTTGTTTACTGAAAGAATTAAGAAGTTGGGTACATAGACCAATAGCTATTACCAAATAAAAGGAAGAGGAAATTGTGTTTAGTCCCATCTGTCAAGGCTGAATTACCCCACAGTGCTGATCTCTTTAAGCACCAAGGCATCTAAAATTCTATTTGGATTACACATAATCTCAACCCCATAAATAGGATATACAGAGAGTACTTTAGTCTTTGCTTGATGATTTAGCTGCAGTCTATGATGACATGTAGTTTGAATTCTGAATTCCAACAGGGATAACCTTGGGCCTTACTGGAGATGTGAGACTAATTCTACTTGAATTGGAGAGAACTTTTCTATCATCTTTATTTTAAATTCCAGTATAATTAACATACAGTGTTATATTTCGGGTGTACAATATAGTGGTTCAACAGTTCTGTATATTACTCAGCACTCATCACGATAAGTGTACTCCCATTCATCTATTTCACCCATTCTCCCACCCACCTCCCTCTGGCAATGATCAGTTTGTTCTCTATATTTAAGAGTCTGGGTTTTTGTGTGTGTATTTATCTCTTTTTTTCTTTCTTTGTTTATTTTGTTTCTTAAATTCCACATATTGAGTGAAATCATATGGTATTTGTCTTTCTCTGACTGACTTATTTCTCTTAGCATAATACACTCTAGCTCCATCCATGTTGTTGCAAATGATGAACACACTAATTCATAAAGATATATGCACCCCTTTGTTTGTTGTAGCATTACTTATAATAACCAAGATATGGAAGCAAACCAAGCATCCATCCAGAGAGGAATGGATAAAGAAGATGTGGTATACATATACAATGGAATATTACTCAGTCATTAAGAAGAATGTACTACCAATCTTTGTGATTCATTCCCCCACATCCTATTTTCTTCTTCACTTTTACATTGCCAACTGACAATGTGCACCTTTTCAAACCTGATACATCTAATCCATTGTAAATTAGAAACACTGATGGACATATTTATCAGAAGTGTCTATAAATATAAACTAAATGAATTCTAATGGAGGAATGCATATAAACAAGAAACAGCCTTATTCATGTTAATTTCATTATCAAAGGTGCTTTTTTTCTCCCTTGACTTCTGAGTTTTTGCTATGTTCTAGGTGATTTTGTTGCATAGACTGCCTATGTTCCAACTAGATAAGTTTTTGTAAATGGTTCACTAAAAAAAAGTACATAATTTTCGTGTTTGCATCAACCTTAATAAACAAAAAGTTCCAAAGAATATATTTTATGACGTTGATGTCTATATTAGATGCTATTTTTCACAAAATAACAATTTGTTTATCTTTCATTTCTGCCATTGTCACAGCAATTATTTCAACTTAACCAAATTCATCAAATGTATGAAACCACTGATTTTAGGATGCATTATTTTATATATGACAATAAAAGAAAAAAACTTTGCTAAACTATGTCATGCCATAGATTAAAAGATGTGTACCAATTTCAGAGCTGTTTATACATATAGTGTATTTGCATTTTATAATCAATAAAATATGGTATAATGGTATTATATAAGTCTATAAATGGGAGTTGTACTTTAAAAGCCTGTTGTACTCTGTGTTTTGCCTAGACATCACACATCTAATTAAAAAAGATTGAAAGTGCTTCAGAGCACCTGCAGGCTAAAACGTTTTTGGTTTCATTGTTGTTGTTCTTCGTGTAATTTTTTTTGTTTCCCAGTGTGTCTGAATCAGAGGGATAGATAGGGTGGAAAAAAATATTCCCCAAACATTTCCTAGTTACTTATTTGATCATCTGTATACAGTGAGTGATATACTACATTTTGTAACATGGCTTCCTTTGTGAATTATTCACTTTTGAACATTTTAAATATCTCCTAAGTTAAGGATAAAATATGAAGATCCAACATTTTTTCACAAATAAATTATTGTAAACTTATTTAAGATGAGCTGAATTGGGGTTAAAAAGGATATTATGCATTTATGTTTTCATCCTTTTTTCCCTGGATAAATGGGTTCCATTTGAAAATATGTAAGATAATTCTGGTAATGTAGTCAATACTGATGTCCCTCTTCCTTTTTTACTCATTTGGAAGAACATCAAAAAGTAATGTTAAGATGCACTTGGGACACATTTTCAGCTAGTTAATTAAGATTGAATACCTATCTACTCCTTATAGTTCAAGTTCAAAATCATATTTTTTCTCTGATAAAATTGTTGACTTTTATTTTAGATTCAAAGGATAATCTAAGTGAACGTTAAAGCATTTTAAATTAAATTTTCAAGAAATAAGTGATTGTATTAATGTTACAACAATCCAGTTGATCTGTTTTGTTGGATACATTTATTTCTAGTAGGTGACAGATTTCCATTCATTAAAAAAAACCTGGAAGGAATTTTATTGTTGCTTAATATTTTGATTCAATAAAGAAAAAGTGAAAACTATTGGTACCAAAAACTTGTGAACATTCTTTCCTATAGAAGCAATACCAGATTGATACTAGCAGATGGCTTAACTTTACAAATCTAGTGTATTTTTTTAAATCTGACTAATACATTGGAAAAAAATATTCTCAGTGTCTTCCAGCCTTCTATATTAAAATAAACCCAAAATGTGCATAGCATTCATTTCAGAGCTATGAATATTGACGTATCTTTCCTTACTCTAAATCGGTAGTGGGAGATGATAATAACACTAATTTTAATGATATATCAGTTCATTGGCTTTTTAAAAGACAAATACCTCAACAGAAAAAATATTAGCCAATGTCCAAGAAAATTGAGAAATAAACATTCATTTATAATCTCAGTGCAAAGATTCTGTGTGCACATATATATATATTTTACCTATATTTGACATGGTAAACAATATCTATTCAATGATTACTAGAATGGCCAGTTTCATAGCAATTAATTGTTTTAGACTGATTATGTTCTTTGTATTTGGTATATATAGATTAAACACATATATAAACATGTATGCATGCACACACACATGCACACATGCATATGTGCCAAAACACACACAACTAAATTCCACACTCTGGCAAAAGCAATGTTGAAGCATTAGTGATTTCCAAATGAAAGTGACTTGCAAACTCTAAGGGTCAAATTCCAGACTTTAGATAGCTATTTTTGTTACCACCTTAAGAGTGTGCAATACCTCTCTAAATTTACTGTTGAATTTTTCTCGATAATGGTTCAATGGAAATTAGGACTACGTTAGAGTACAGATTTTAGTCATAATTCTTTACATGTAAGCAAAGACTATATCTCTCTCAACTTATAAAACACCTAAATAATACGTGTTTAATGGTCTGTGACAAGCTTTAGCATTTTTGTTGTTGTTGGCAGTGGCAAGGGAGCTGTGCCTGAAGAGCTTTAGCATTTATTGAAATGAGTGTCCAGATCTCCGCTTAATAGAAGAGAAAGTTAAGCCCCCAAGGTGTTAAATGATTCATGTGTTTATACTGCTAGGAAGTGGAGGAGTCAGATCGTAAGCTCCTGCTTTTTCTACCATACTATGTCCTCCTATCGCTCAGCTATTTAGTGTAACTAGCTGTCACAGCACCAAGTCTAGAATGGGGACTTATATGGGATTTAAGGGCTCCCAGCAGTTTCGTGGATGGATTTTGGATTATCTGTGATTCCCCTGAATTTATCCTAAAGGGAAAATGATAGTGCACAGGTGGACATGTACGTACACTGACTCACAGTATTTATCCAATTCTTAAAGAGATCTCTGACCAAAGCAAGAATAAGAACCACAAGCGTAGAAGGAGGAAAAAAAAAAAAAGAGAGCACCTAACACCCAATACTAGGTTTTCTGACTATAAAATTTATACATGCTCATTGAGAAATAATTACAATATAAAATAAATGAATAATAAAAACCAATTCTAATCTTAACATTAAAATTTTTTGGTGTATTTTTTCCAGTTTTTTTAAAAAAATCATTTTACATAAAAGTTTGCTATGCTATTTTTGGCACAGTTTAGTGACTAAGAAGATACATTTGAGGTAAAAGCCAGTGTATCAAAACATACACTTAAATTATATGACCTGGAAGTCCTTCAGAAACTACTATATTCTATATACATCCAAAAATCTTTTACAACTCAGAAATCACTTTCTTCTAAATCTTGCTCTACATGTTCTAAGTTCTGGAACCAATCCTTGCCTTAGTGGTCAGAGTTTTAGAAAGTTTAGCTAAATATCTTAAGACATAGAGTTCTGGAAAAGTGGATATTAATCCACCTCTGATATTATAATCTACATCTAAAAGACACAGGTGAAAATAATTTCCAAAGTGCAATGCACTTAAGAAATGTTATTATACATTGATGCCATATTCTTGAGCCTAGTCTTACTTTGTATATCAGAACTAAAAAATTAAATCCTTAAACTATTCCCCTGAATCTCCCTGAATAAACTGAAAGTTTCCTATTGTTTCTGTAACAAATCACCATAAACTCAGTTACTTAAAACAACACAGATTTATTCTCTCACAGCTCTTGAGTTAGGAAGTCTCAAATCAGTCTCACTGGGTTTAAGTCAAGAGGGCTGCAGAGCTGGTTCCTTGTGGGAGCCCCGGGGAAAGAGGCTGAATGCTGGCTTTTTTATCTTCTAGAGGCCAACCCCATTCCATGGTTCACACTGCTCTCCTTGCATCATTTCACCCTCTTGCTTCTTGTCACATCTCCTGCTATAGATTCTGATCCTCCTGCCTGCCTTTTATAAAGATAACAGTGGTCCCACCCAGATAATCTGGGATAATCTCTCTATCTCAAAATCTTTAATTTAACCACATTTGCAAAATCCCTTTTACTATGTAAATTAACAGAGCCACAGTTGCATGAATTAGGACTTAGATATCTTTGGGGGCTATTAGTCTACCAAACCTACCCTATATCTAAGGCACATGGAAATAAAGCCCTGCCTAGCATTTGACAATCGCCCACCCAACTCCACTACTATGGACAGGATAACTGCTCCAGAATGACAGTTTTTAAATTACAGTCCTGCTTCCTACAAATATATATATATTTTTTCCTTCCTACGAATATATATATATATATATATATATTTAAATACCAGCTGCTGCTTGATTGAATTTCTAACTACTGTCTGCTTCTGTATCTCTGTTGCTTTACTCCCTGCTCAGAATAATGTCTTATCATTGGCCAGGTCTTTCTGATACCACCTGCTTACCTGAATTTCTTATGACTTCAATTATTACATCTCTCAGAAAAAAAAAATGTACAGCATTTCTCAGCAGTTGTGGAAACAGAGCCACTGTGCTCCCCTGTGGGTCATGAGGATGCATTTTCTGAGTCCCACATAAATCCATGAAAAATTTAATTTCTTGAGTTTATATCACGCCTCTCATGAGATTCAGGGCCATGGAATCGAGCTGAATAAAACTAAGGCCAGACATGTGATGCTGTACAGGATGAGATTTAGAGCCGAAGGCTATCACCAAATGAAGGAAATAGATTCTGAAAGTCTTTTTTCCCCATTCCATTTTCATTTTTATGTAGCTGTAGGGGTGGTAAATAATTGCTGTTTCCTTTTAGAAATTAAGACTAGCTCCTTAGGCAGGAATTTGCCTTACCCGTAGATTTGACACTGACTACAAATGAAGGGTATCCTTCAAGTCAAAGAGTTTTTAAAGGAATCAAATACATCCCTGAACCTGATGTAGTCAGAGGAAAAGGAATCTCAGAAAAAAAGAATAATTTCAGGCAGAACACCGTGGAGAATTTTAAATAAAAAAATTTTAGAGCCCTCATCTCTAAAGTTCTCTTTGCTCACTCCTTCCCCCTTTTTGCCCTATGTTGTCACTCACTTTACCTTCCTGTGAGTCCCTCTGAGCTTTGAAACTGGTTTCCAGAAATGAGGTACTCAATACTTGCAAGAAGTCTTTGGCTGTGAGTCAAAGACAGTAGCTATTCTACTTTAGAGGTTTCATATTTTCATACATAACTGGAAACACCTAGACATCTCGGTAAATGGATCTCTTTCCGATGGACAGGGATAAACTGTCCAAATGGAATTATTTTTCCCCTAGATGCAGTCAGCTGGGATAAGAAGACGACAGCTCTGGCCACACTCACAGGCCCGTGTTCATTTCTCCATAAAACAGGCTTAGAGATCCTCTCAAGAGGTTTTGTTCTACCAGGACGAGTTGAAGATTAGTTTATGCCAGACGTTTTGGACTATAAACAGGAGACAGCAATTTAACATATTTTTATACTACAAAGTCTCGATTTTAGCCCTTGGTGCCCTACTGAAAGAGTCAGAGCAGATATTCAAATGCTGCTTTCTACTTTCAGGTCTGCTTTGGCTGAAATAAACCAGGTGTCCTAATTCTCTGACATTTGACGTAGCTTCCGTTTCATGACTCTGAAGTGCGCCTGACCTTCCCTCAGTAAATTCATGCCCACCTGTCATGGGGATAAAAGCTACAGCACAGGGAGTATAGTCAATGGTACTGTAATAATGTTGTCTGGCGACAGATGGTAGCTACACTTGTGGTGAGCATAGCATAATGTATAGACTTGTTAAATCACTATGCTGTACACTGGAAACTAACGTAACATTGTGTGTCAACTATATACTTCAACAGGAAAAAAAAAAAAGTTCCTGCCTATGGCTCCCAGCTTCTCAAACTCCAGGGATGATCTCTTGGCTTCTAAGCACTCCCAGCTGTCCCAATGCAGAGCTCCTGACTTCAGAGCCTTGCACACGCCCACGAACCATGTACTGGATCAGTGTTGGTCTAAGTGAGGAAGAGAATCTAGTTATGTTCTAGACTTTTGGTCCCATTCCCCCATTCTCACTGTCTCATGCCAGGTAACACGGGAACTTTTAAAAACAATACCTTCTCTAAAGGAAGTTACTCTTACGCACTAAAAGAGAACCAAGAGATCGAGGCTTGTGGAGGTCCTCGCTCTTAATTTTTATTAATCTCAACAGATGGAAAATCACTATATGTGACTCAGAATCATATCTTATTTCTCAGTTCTAATCATTTATGGATTTGAACTGAAATCTTAATTCGTTATGTTGCATCCTTATTTCCCACCTTTAAAAGTTAGAACGAGGAATAATTTTAGAGATGATCTAATTTAATAACCACATTTCACTAAGCAATAAACTCAGGCCCGAGGAGGTTAATTAATTTACTAAATTAAATAATGAGTTATTTAATAAGCTAACTGGAAGCAGCTCCAGGCCTGGACCTGGAGCAAACCTCCTGACATTGCGTGCAAGGGCCTCTCCTCTACACCTTGCTACTTCTTCCAAGAGCTTGGCTTCACTGGAGACAAACGCCCACACACTGTTCCCAAAGCACTTCTAGAACACAACTAGCCCCTCTCTCTTTTTGCTAAGCAACAGCCCATTATTTTTTCTGTGCAGGTACATGTATGATTCTTAAATAACCTAAGCTGGTTATGAATTACAGTTGACTCTTGGACAACATGGGGGTTGGGGTGCTGACTCCCTGTAAAGTCAAAAATCTGCCTATAACTTCTGACTCTCCTCAAACTTAACTACCAATACCCTACCGTTCACTGGACATCTTACCAATAACATAACAGTCGATTAACACATACTGTGTATGTCCTATGTATACTGTATTCTTACAATAAAGTAAGCTAGAGAAAATAAAATGTTATTAGGAGACTCATAAGGAAGAAAAAATACATTTATAGGTCTGTACTGTATCAAAAAAAATCCGCATGTAAGTGGACCTGTGCAGTTCAAACCCACGTTGTGCAAAGGTCAACGGTATTATATCTGACATTTTTAAGATAAGCTCTTGTCAGTCAATATATTCATATAAAAGATAATTTTTATAAAGGCATATGTCTTTGTTTACATGATCAACCTACATTTGTACATCCATTCATTAATTCACCCTATTCACAAATCTACTGAGTATTAATTCTCCATCACTATGCTTGACCCGGGATTCAGACATTAGTAAAAAGTGAGTCTACTCTCAAGCAGCTCAGAGTACAGGGGAAGATGGCTGCATATGTATGTGGGCCTCGCTGTTACACATGCTGTTTGTAAAGCTCGTGCAAGAAGAATGGAAAGAAAAGTCAGCTCTGCCTGTGTGAAGGTAGGAAGGGTCTCTTGAAAACAGTAACACTGAGTTTTAAAAGATGAGTTTTAAAAGATGGGAGGTATTCACCAGGTAGATGGGAGAGGGGAGGGCATAGGGATTCCAGAGAAAAATGTCAAATGAGAGAAACCTCAAGTTAAGACAATTTAATGTGTGAAGGCAGGTGCAACAGTTGTGTGCATCCAAAATACCCCATCTGTGTTGGGAGGAGGGGTACAAAGAGCCTCAGCTGGTGACCATATTAGGAATCATTTGTCATTTGGAGAAATTTGCACCAGCTATAGAACTAGCTGAGCAAATAAATATTATAGAATAAGTCACAGAAAAATGCTTGTCCATATAGGCTTGTAATAGGAGCCACGGATTTACCTGGGTATTTTCATGTCATCTCACTATTCTCACACTGAGCTTTCGCCATACTTTTCTGTTAGTCTAGGAGGCAGCGTTGTTGGAGTTAAAATGTACACAACATAGGTTATGTGTGTGATGTATGTCATTCAGCACACACATGTACACTCATAAAAATAGACTAAAGTATAAATAGGGTTTATCAGTGTGTGGTGGGTTAGAGCTATTTATTTACTTTTATTCTTTGCACCGCCCACCGAATCTTTCAAGGAGCATGTGCTACCTTCATAATCACAGAAGGCTGACATTTTTAAACAGAGATGTTGATTTAGAAGAAATAGGAGGACAACGTATATATAAAGAAGAAAGTCTTTACGTTTAGCCGAGGAACTAGCTGTGGACATCCATCAGCTATTAGATTATTCTTTCTTCTAAGTTTCAGATAATCTTGTTTCTCCTTTTATCATGAGAGCATCTTCTATTTACGTGGTATCTAACGCCTTGCATTTAGAATTCTTAAAACATCAAATTTTTTCCCTTTCCCTTCCTGCTTGCAGAGATGTCAAATATTACTGTTTCAATAAGATCATCCAGAACAAACAAATAAAAAAGAAAAAAAAAAGGAAAAAATGATGTATTTTTCCTTGAAAAATCAAGGTTGCCATCTTTAAGACAGCCTTCAATATGGCTTTTTAGGACATGAGTAATATAATTTATGGGTTGAGAGTATTTACAAGGTCTGGTGTCATAAAGAGCAAATTTAATTTCCTGCAATAAAGCATTGCTTTCTTTACGGCCATACCTTGGCTCCTGGATAAACAGACCTGATTTTATTTATAGCACACTCATGTCCCCATATTCCAGGATTAATGCTACACCGATAAACACAGAAGTAATCTCTGTCACTGTGACACTTCGGTCTCATGATGCCCTCTGTGTGGTTATACAATCACAGATTCTTTTTATTTTATCTGAGAGGGATGTCGTCACTTGAAAACTTTTCTCCATCAACTTTCCTGGCTAGTTGGTGTCAACAGTTCAATTTTATTTTCGTCACAGAAGTAAATTATTTAATACCGTGACAGCCCTTGTGCTTTCGGTTTAGAGTCACACACAGAGACACACAAACACGTCAATAAATATTGTTAAACACTCTGGTCTGTCAAGGAAAATAAAACTAACTGCTTCCACAGAGAGTTCCAGAGACTAGTTTGTTGAATTCCCATTTACTCTTCTGCTCAGAATTTCCTAAGAAGAGGTCTTATAATCATCTAGTCCTATTTCGTACTCACAGTCCTTTCAAGAGGTTGTATAGTTTCCATTTGAACTCTCCAATGACTTAGGACCCAACAGTTCAAGAGGCACCTCTCCATTTTCAGATGTGTTGAATTTTAGAATGCCCCTCTCAGGATTGGGCCCAAAGCCCGATTTTGTATTGCCCACTGGAACGAAATACAGTTCCTTCTCCCACATAACAGTCTTTAAGTATTTTATCACAACACAAGCCACCTGTATTTCTGTCCCCCTAGTGTCAGTACATACATTTAAATGACATTGACCCACCCATAAGAACTACCATCAAGGTGATAGGTGTATTTCTGCTTGTCTCTAGAGTTCAAACAAAACCTTTCACTCAAGCCTTCTCTTCTTTCTTGGGCTTGGCTTCCTAAGTCCTTATATCCCACACTTACACTGTCTCAGTTCCAAGTCTTAACACCCATTGCTTCTCTAGGCTTTTCAAGGACAACTGAGTTAGTAGTGTGTACTCACTGTCCTTGGCACGTCAGGATACACATTTTGATGTTCTCTTTCATTGCAAACCCCGAGAGCTCAAAACGAGAATATATCTTAATTTTCTGAAAAAACATTGATCTGGATGCCCATCTCTCTCCTCCTCCATCATGTTTGAAAGATGAGGGAGATTCTCAGCTTCCTTCAGTCTTGTCTGTTTTGTACACTGCTCATACAATATGCCCCAAGAGCCTGGCATCATGCTTGTCCCAGAAGTAATTCAGTGACAGGCTGTTGCATACTTTCGGAAGGTTTATTTCCTCTGGGTAGGCTGGACAGGGTGCTGATGGCCACGGTAAACCCTCTGATCAGAACTGCATTTTGCAGAGATAGTCAGGGTAATCTGCAATGGGTCTGTACCCGTCACTGTGTCCAACGGCTGGAGGAAAACGTTGGCCCATCCTGAACCTTCCCATTGCATCCTTAGTCTTCTTCACATCACTTCCTATTATAAATTTGTTTATTATTTTAGTCCAGTAGAGCTCCACAGCTGCAGCTCATAAGAATAACATAAAATATTCATCTAAATAACCCCTGGGGATGGGTGGGCCCCAAGCATAAAAACCTTCTCTAAAAGACCCCTGAGATAAATTTTAAATACTAAAATATTATGTAAATGATCAGAACATTCCATTAAAATTAAGGGTACCTTTTTTTCAAAGGTTTTTTAAAAACACATTTCTTTCACGTGCTGACCTGTGGTCTTGCTCTGTAATTTCTCTGTTAGCATATGGAAAACAAAGTCCTTTAATGAAGGACAGTCTGACACTTACTTTGAACCCACTGGAAAGGTGCATGTTATCTTCATCATTTTTTTTAAAGGAAATCATAATGTAAAATAGAAAATATACAGAATTTCATGGAGATAGTTCTGAAACTTTGATTCTTGGATCTCACATAACTAGTGGCTGAGTTGAATTAAGCTACGGGCAAGTTGTCTAAAATGAAGTGGTTTTTGTTTTTGTTTTGTGGATGTTAATATCTGAGGGTAAGACAGGACCAGGTAACCAGCCATAAGTGACACCGTGAAGTCTTGTTTTCTGTCATTTGTTTTTTTTTTTCTTTCTTAAAACAATCTTTTTTTACCCTTAATTCTTTATTCTATCCATTTCCATCTCTCCTAATTGGTTCTTCAAAACACAACAGAAGGAAACAACACAAATGTCCATCAATAGGAAAATGGAAAACAAACTGATATATTCATACATTATAGCACATTAAAAAAAGTGCCAAGTCACCGCTACACACAATAACAGAATAGACCTTAAAAACCATTATGTAGAAGTTAAAGAAGACAGAAACAAGTACAACTGACTCCATTGAGAAAGTGGAATCTGCTATCTGTAGATATCAAGAGTGTTTGTTGGAGGTGGGATTGGCTGGAAAGGGGCAGGGGGACTTTGAGGGTTGTTGGAAATATTCTCTCTCTTAATTTGGGTAATGGTTATAAGGATGCATGTATTTGCCAAAATTCATTGAGCTGTACACCTAAAATATTTGCATTTTACTTTGTGTATGTTATACTTCGATAAGTATTATTAGAAGAAAACAAATAAAAACAACAAAAACATCTACTCAAATGAGCTGGTAGCTCTGAGCACAATTACAGCACATGGAGATTCTCTGGAAGTCCATATTGCCCCACACTCTGCACCAGTATTTCTATTAAAGTTCCTCTGACTATGGGTGGAGATTGGGGGGATGTAATGTCCCCCTGCCCCAGACTCTCCAGTGGTTGGGTAATTCCAGAGTCCAAACTGTTACAAAGGAAGCTCAGATTTGGCTTTTGTTTTAGACTCACAAAGCTACAAAAGCACATTAGAGAACTGTAGGTACAGTACATTGGTATCAAAGAGAAGAAAAGTCAATTATTCCTAAGAATACATTTTAATAAAACATTTCCTGCTGAAGTTGAAATGAAAACAGGAAGCTCATCACTTTCTATAATTGTGTTTAGGCAAATTGTGACTGAGTTGATAAAAGACAAATATGCTCCTTTCAGCCCCTTTAGGGCTGCATCCAGCAGCCCCATGATCCCCTGATATCCACTGTTGAGTACCCACTAACCAGGTAAAGTTGCCCCCTCACATCTCACCAACAGACCAGCTGGGTGCTTCTTGGTCTTCAGACCCAAACTGCCCCCAACCACAACCCCAGCATGCACATACACAAAACCCAAAATGCACACAGATGTCAGCCAACAAATTGTCCCTTTTCCCCACAGGGTTTCTTAATTGTCATCTAGTTATTGTGGTCAGTTAATCTGAGAATGCATGCAATGCATTCCCTTTTTCTGCTCAGGTAAGATGTTTTAATTCCTTTTTTACTTTTTTCATTTTTTTGAGAGAGAGCGTGTATGTGGACGGTGGGGAGGGGCAGAGGGGGAGAGAGAGAGAATCCCAAGCAGACTCCACGCCCAGCACAGAGCTGACATGGGGCTCAATCTCACGACCCTGAAATCATGGCCTGAGCTAAGTTGGACGCTTTAATGGACAGAATCACCCAGGTGCCCCAAGATGTTAAAATCTTTAATAAGAGATATTTAAATAGTGTATATAATCTCAAAAGAGTAAGATATTGGTAGTCAATGAAGGGAGAGAGATTTTGGAGGCTGGATGGTGGTGGGTGAAAGGGTCTTTCCATGGTCTCAAATATCCTGCATAAACTAATATATATTGAGTGCCAGGCACAGAGAGTAGCAGACCCTTAACACATATCATCTCTTTTAATCCTTGAGACAACCTTAAAAAGAAAGATCCTCCCTTCCATTCCCTAGATGGGGAAGCAAGTATGCTGCAAGGTCATAGCATCTGTAGTTTCCTGAGACCAGATCAAAACTGCTTTGTAATGTCCTAAAGTTTATGGGCATTTTAACTGTTGGTGGAAACCATGGGATAGATTATCTTAGTATCTGACACAGAAGATCTGGAATCTAGGGCTACCATGCCAAATCAGCACCAGAAATCTACCCTTTGGGGGCTTAAGTCTCCTGTCTTTATATCTCCTGTTTTTCAGAGCAGAATGAGTCATGTTGTTTACCACTGTCTCCCCAATACCTAGAACATGCAGATTGTCCCGAGTTCTTGTTGGGAGAATAAACAAATGATTGAATGAAAGAGAGAACATACCCATAACCCTGACTGAATCAGTTGCTCCAAAGCCTCAATCTACCCTCCATGAGATGTTTGCAAGTGTATGTTCTTTATCTAGAGTAGAGAGGAAAAAATCAGCTCAGAAAGGTCAGATAAACAGGGTGGGATGGGGGTTCCTGGAATACCAGCAGAATGAAGGCTGTTTATACAACTTGTGTCTCTGTGAAATACTCATAAATTCCTCTTGCTAAAAAAAATGGCATTCACATTTGTCACGGCACCTCCAAAGCCTGCCTCAGCCCCGAATAATGTGCTTTGAGAATATTTTAAATCCACTGTCACTGTGGATAAAATTCTCTCTCTGCATCTATCTCTTTGTATGGATTAATGGAACTAATTGGGGATAATGAATATATTAGAATCACTTCTCATGTAAACAACATTAACATGCAAGCCCTTTGTTACAGCCTGACTTGTGCTCCCCCCAAATTCATACCTAACCCCCAGTACCTCAGAATGTGTCTGTATTTGGAGCTAAGGCCTTTAAAAGGGTGATCAAATTAAAATAAGGCCCTTAATATGGGCCTTAATCCAACCTGACTGGATATTTAGACACAAAGAGAGACACCAAATGCACACACAGAAGCAGGGCCATGTGAGGACACGGCAGGAAGGTGTTGTCTGCGAGCCAAGGGAAAAAGCCTCAGAAGAAATCAACCCAGCCAACATCTTGATATCAGACTCCTGGCCTCCAGACCAGTGAGAAAATGACTTCCTGCGGTTTTAGCCACCCAGTCTGTGGGACTGTGCTATGGCAGCCCTAGAAAACTAACACAGTATTTGAAAACAAACTCACGCTTCTTTGGAAAGGAAAATCTCTGAAGTCAGGAAGGTCAGGCTTCACGTTTGTGACACTGCTTAGATCCATGCTTGCTTTTTAGTCTGTCCAACAAGGTACCCCAAAGCTGGACCCTTCACAGGTTCTGCTAGCAACGTACTGACTGCTGTGCTGACGCCCATGGGTGTAGGAACAGGCCACTCATCAGGCTTTCATTTGTGACTTCATGGTTTGGTCTTGGAAACAAAATTTTTTTGTGGATATAAAGCACCATCCCCATGCAGCCAGAGACCACTTTCAGCCATTTGCCGAATGAACAAAAATGAAATTCATTGGCATATGGTGTATTTACCAGAAATGATTTTTCTTAATCAAGCACTGTTACAATTAATCATGATGAACATCTAGTAAAGAATGTCTTTATGAAATTAACATTTACAATGATTCTTTCTGCTCTTATCTCTTGGGTTGATAGTTGGTTTAACACAGGAAGAACATTTATTTAGTTCCTAATAAAAATTGTTACTAAAAATAATACCATGGCATCTCCTGATATAATCCAGGCAGAAAAGAGAACCTCACTCAAATAAAATTAGTATATGTTTTCCTCTTATCAGTCAACATGAATGATGTAACTTATTTCCCTTTTAAATGTGTCCCCTTGGAATCTCAAAGTTAAATTCATTCTTTGAATATAATTGCTATCTTCAGTCTAGATTTCTGCTATCTCTCCCCCTTGTTACTATATTTCATTTAATCTTCAGTTAGGAAACTGACAAATATGCCAAACTATATTTTTCCTCATAAGCTTCTTCAAGTCCTTTTCTAGAATTAGAAAGGACACAATAATCAATAAAAATTATCTCTCTGAGAAAAACAAAGATCTTCATCCAGGAGCAGTGGTTCTCCATCGAGACAATTTTGCCCCTCAGGGCATATTTGGCAAAGTCTGGAGACATTTTTAGTTGTTGCAACTGGGAGTGATGGGTGCTATGAGCCTCTAGTGGGAAGAGGCCAGAAGGGCTGCCGGGCATCATATAGAAATTCCACGAGAACAAGTTATCCACCTCAAATGCCAACAATGCCAAGGTTGAGCCAAACTGCCGTAGAGCTAGCTCATCTGCAATGTCAGAAGAGTTTGGTAAGGCCATGGTTGAACATGGAATGTTTGATGAATGAATAAAGTCTGATGAGTTTCAGGTTCTTTATTGATCTCTAATTGTTACCATGTTATATTTTGTAGTTCCAGACAAATAATCGCTCAGTACAATTCTGTGCATTTTAGAGACCTTCTGGCCTTGGCCTCTTTTTCCCTGAGTGTTGGCAGCAGGGCTTCTCCAGACCTCTTGGAAATAGCTATAATGTTATTAACAGCACGAGTATATACATTCATGGAATGATCATTAGAAATGGCTTAAAGCTGTAGCCAGCTCACTAAACAATCTCAGTCTGTCCTCTGTTTTTGTCTGACCTTCCCTGATCCCAAGAGTGAAAGCACATTTTTTTCTGTCCATCACCCCTGACTGTAAGCCCAACTCCTACCTTGAGTAAGATTGAGTGAAGACTTAGAATTAGGCTCAGAAGCCCCAGGGAGTTAACGTAAGACCCTTGAATGCAGCACTAGTCGGGGTTGGATTTGCATCTTGAGTAATAAAGCTTTGTAAAAATCTTGTCGCCATGCACTAATGGGACACAGACTTCCGTCTTCTTCCTAATTCCTGCTTCACAGACTGTAAATGCCCATTGGTTTCGTATGACTGCACTATCCAGCTGAAATAGTCTCAGTGTGAGGAAGATTCAATGTGGGTGTAGTCTTACTCTTTGCATTCCATCTAGTTTATAGGGAAAGAAACTGTGGGTCCAAATGTTCCCATTAAATGGAGGTGGGGCAAAGAACTGGCATGCTTTGGAAGGAAATCATAGGAAGGGAAGGGTCAGAAAACAAAAGATCCACATGATCCAAGAGAACAGGGGGAAAGGTGACGGGAGGAGTGAAATAGAATGTGGCAGAGGAATGTATTATGGCAGACAGAACAAGTAATTCAAAGAGTTCTGGAGTGGGATGCAGAATTTCTGGGTTCTTTTCCTCCTTAAATTGGCAGAATGGCCTTGTCCAAGTCATGTAACATCTCTGGACCTGCAAAATACTGGACTTACGTTGAATGATCTTGATCAAAGTCTTTTTAGGCAATAAATATCTATCGGTACCTTGGGTTGGCTAGCAAGAAACTCAGCAATCAGCATGCCTAGATAAGCAGGCTTTCACATATATGATAAAGTGCAAGGGACTAGTTTCAAAGGGAGGTGAGAGGAGTCACCTCTTCCTCCGGAAGTCTATAGGGAAGTGGTGGTGAAGGAGAGAGGAGGGAAGGCACAGACATTCAATTGAGCCATGATTCTCCAGTGGGAGATGAATGAGAAAAGTATTCCTTGTGCTCTCCCATCCTTTCAAGGTGAAAAGGAAAACAGTACAGGGAGATAGAGTGGCTACTTTCTATTCTTTCAACATGCAAAGCTTGAGGCTTCAGCACAAATTGCTCTTTTGTATCTAAAATACTTGCTAGAACCTGTCCTTCCCTGTCATTCAGGTCTCCATTCCAGTATCACCTCCTCAGAGAGATCTTCCCTGCCCATCCAATCTAAGTAACTGTCTGCACTCTTTAGATCTCAGCCTACTTCCTTTATCTGCAGAGATCTTTTCTCAGTGTGATAGCTCATCTTGATTTTTGTCTTTAAGCACTCCTGATTTTTCTCTCTCCATGAGAGCAGAGGCTTCATAGGTCTTGTTCGTTGCTCTGTTCCCAGGCCCTGGCACAGAGTAAAATTCAATAAATATTTGTTGAATGAATAAATGCTTAAGAAATGCTGCAACTAAAATTTGCTTGTGGGAAGATCTGGGAGATGGAAAATGGAAACAGGATATGGTAAGAATGGATAAAGTTCCTAGGGAGATAATATTCCCAGTGGGTGGCACCAGTAAGATGTAGGGAGGGGACAAAGCTTGATCCTGCATGTCAAGTGAGACCTGAAGGGTCAAGAAAGAATAGCCTCATGAACTAAAAGCGCGAAATTGTGCAGAGATTGGTATTATTAGCTTACCCAGTTCTGGTGCCTAGAGGCCAAGAGCTACAAATCTCAAAAACTGGGCTTTATCACAAAGCAAGAACAGAGGGAACAGGGACAGGGCTGTAACATTTCAATATAATTTAACAATCTTCATTAATGTGCACAGTCTTCACCTAAGATTTATGGTCTCTCTTCTAGCTGTGGCTTCCCAATCTCGAAGTAAATAAACACTGGAATTCTACAGTAGCTGTTAACTAACCAAGCAAGATTTCTATCACTAGGATAAATTGCTATTTGTTGATTTCCATAAATTATACCAACACGATAAGACTGTTTTATCCATACTCCTCGCGCTTTTTCTTCCTATAGCAAAAAACGAACAAAGCAAAAGCAAAAACAAAAACAAAAACCCATCTCTAGCTTTTACCATATACAAGCACACATTTTAAGGAGAAATTTAAAAGAGGAGCAATCATGTGTCCTCAGTTTCAGCAAGTCTCCTGATAGGTAAAATTTGCTGGGCCCTCTGCTGCCTGTTTTTGGCATTGAAACCCAAGAAGCCTTTTTAAAACTAGAAATCTTGGGAAAAAAGCCATCTCTAGTTAGGCTTTTATCCAACTGTTGAGTTAAATAGATTAAGTCCTTAGATTACAAAATGTGCTTCAGAAATTTAACAAAATGAATTGTCCTTTAAGATTTTGAACAAATTATTGGGGGGAAAAATCCCATTTCAATAGTCTTCTCCTCTCCCTCTTCTAAACCTATGATGATTGTACTGAAAAGGATAAATCTGAGTACATTTTTTTGTGAATTATTGTTTGAAATGGTAAAAAAAAAAGTTCACCATAAAATCATGATTGACTTTGCTTATTTGATAACACTAATTACAAATGTTTTTGTATAAAATTATATTTTCTACTCTCTTAATATATTAAACCTCAATTATCTTAAAATAGAAATGGTTACTCTGTTGTAGTCTTAGATTTATAGAGCCAAATCATTAATTGATTATTAGACGAACAGAAAACTAATATCTTTTTAAACCACAGAGGTATCCTTTCAGAACATATGCCTTAAAAACCTGATGTGAAATTGCATCCTGGTGAAGGTAAACTACTCCTTACATACAGTAACTGTACAAAGTACAAAGTACGGTGCAATTATCTGATTTGCCAGTAGTGGACACTGTTACTCTAGTTATCACCACAGAGTGACTAGGGAAAACCCGGCTTAATATCTCAGAAAGTGCCTGCTCTTTATTTCTTTAAATAGATCAGAGTCGGTAACATCGGTGACTATTCTGGAAAAATAAAAAAACTTCAGAAAAAATGTCAGTGTTGTTCTTGGACATTCAAACTTTATTAAGAGATAAATATGTACATTTAAAGATGCAGTTCTCACTTGATTTTGTTTTTTAATTTATGGGACATAACTATTAGCTGCAAATTTTCCAATCATTATTATTCCCAAGTATATCTTATGCATCTACAAAAGATCTCCATTCCAGAAAATGTTGACAAGAGGTGTAAGAAATAAAACTGAACTGACAGAAGTCAAAGTGTCAGTCCCGGGTTCCCACAAACTAGCTTTGCCTCCCTGAACAGATCGTCAGTCTCTCTGATCTTGGGCATCTCCTGTCTGTAAGGAAGTACCTACCCTAGCAAATTGCCAAAAACTCCTACCCTGACAACCGTGTTGCTGGGAGTCTCTCAGGACAGACTAGAGCAAAAAGCTTTTCTATAATTGTGTAATCCTGTAAGGTGTTATTTACTTAATCTCCATACACACACACACACACACACACACACACACACACACACAAATACCCTTATAAAACAGCTATCCTTCTGCAATGAGGCCAGAAACATAAACTCCAGCCCTCAGGGCAACCATAATGAAAATCAACCTGCAGAGCTAATGAAAATCAGGCAGTGGGCTCAAAATAGAAGCCTCTTACTCTCCACTTTCTACCCTTCTCTGCAGAGGAGTCCAGCTTGCCATGATCAGGGAGTTTACATTGTGCCAAGTAGGTATTATTAGTATTCCCATTTTATAGATGAGAAAACTGAGGCACAGAAAATTAATATCTAGTCCATGGAGAACAGCTAGTAAATGTTGGATCTGAATTCTGAATCCAGGCAATCTGGCTGGGAAGCCTATGCTTTTAAAACCACTGTGTTCTGCCCTTTTGGGTTCCACTCTGTACAACTCTACATATGTCTTCTTTTGGGTTCCACTCTCGGTACAACATTCTACATATGTCTTCTGCCATGTACTAGGATTGTGAATTGCTTCAGGACAGGAAAAAGAGCAGCACTGTGGAAAGACACGGGTGCAGACCAAAGGTTCTCAGCTCTGTGTGACATCCCCCTCCCCTCAAGGGACATTGGTGATATTATTTTTGGTTGTTACAACGGAGGGAGAAGTGCTCCTAGCATCTAGTGGGTAGGAGCAAGGATGCTCTTCCACATTCTATAATGTTCAGGACAGCCCCACAACTAAGAATTACCCAGGTCAAATTGTCGAGGATACTGCGGTTGGGAAACACTGCTTCGTAGTAAGAGAAGCTGGTTTGAATCCTGGCTCTGTCACTTACCAACTGAGTGAACTTGTGGCATTTGTGAACTTTTTCCCTGAACCTCTCAGTCTCTTCCATTGAAACTGGTAAAAACAAACAAACGAAAAACCCAAAAAACAAAACAAAACAAAACTACCTGACAAATTATGGTTGTGGAAAGGACTGACTGCTTTTCACCTGTGGAATTATTTATAGCATATTTTCGAAGGTAGTGCCACAGAGTTAAAGAGCAGAGGTTTTGGAGTCAAAGGGACACAAATTCTCAAACCTTCCAAGCCAGTTCTCTCCCTCTACTTAAAAAAAAAAGAGGAGGTGGATTTCTTCTGACGGTTTTTGGCTCAGGACTAAATGAAGTAATGCAAAGACCCTCTTATACTGTTTCACACATAGCATATTCCTAAAAGTGATGATTTCCGCCCTCCAAAGTATGTGTTTATTATTTTTTGTCTAACTTGTATGCAAACCCACTCTCCACCAACTGCATGCCTTCCTTCCCAGACCAAATCCAGTTTTGTTTAGTTATCTTCCTTAGCTTGCGGCCAAGTGCCTCCAGAAACGACCCCACACTTAAGATTCAGAAATAAACCTCCATTGAATTGATGCCAGGTCAATCCCGTGCACGTCACACGTGACACAATCCGTATCAGCCACGTGACCTACGCTGGCCAATGAATTCCGAGGACTGGAGAAAGTGGTTTTCATTTCTAAGAAGCTGTCCGAGGAGAGACAACCGTGTTTTCCCCCTAGGTGTTGCTTCTGTTTAGGGTGCCAGGGACTGCAATAGTCATTTTACCAATAGGCTGAGAAGGACACCAACTCCACTGATGGCAGGAAAAGGAAATGGGCAGATCTGCAGGACGAGATTGGAGAATATAGTTGCACCATAAGTCAGCCACATAACACTGCCTGCCCTTTGGACTTCCTGCACTGTTTAAGAATAAATTTCCATATTGTTGAAGTCAGTTTGAGTCAGAGTTTTTGTTACTTGAAGTCAAAAACATCCAAACTGGTACAGGCTGAGTCTAGGATCTTGCCGCTGTGCCAGTCCCCCTGCGTCACTGTTGGGGAACAGGTTTCCCTCCCTTTCCTGCAATAAATGTGTGCGGCCAACCAGCCTAACAGCCATAATAAAACAGAATTGAAATGGAGCAGTAGTGAGGGGCTTTTTGCCCTTTTATTCAATATTTTTAAAATTATGGTAAAATATATGTAAAATAAAAGTTACCATTTAATAATTTTTAAGTGTACAGTTTAAAGGTACTAAGTATATTCACGCTGTCCAAACATCACTATCAGTCCATCTCCAGAATTTTTTCATCTTGTAAGACTGAAACTCTGCTCGCTAAACATGAACTCCCTATTCCCCCTCCCCTAGTCCCTGACAAACACCGTTCTGCTTTCTGTCTCTACGAATCTGACTACTCGAGGCACCTGGTGTAAGTGGAATCATACAGTATTTGTCCTTTTGTGACTGGCTTATCTCACTTAGCATAATGTCCTCAAGGTTCATCCATGGTGTAGAATGTCACAATCTCCTTTTTTTTTTTTTTTTTTTTTTTAGATTTTTTCATTTTAGAGAGAGAGAGAGAGAGCATGAGCGGGAGGGGCAGAAGTAGAGGGAGAGAGAATCTCGAGCAGACTCTGCACTGAGGATGGAGCCTATCACAGGGCTCCATCTCACCACCCTGAGATCCTGACCTGAGTGGATACCAAGAGTCAGAGGCTTAACCCACTGTGCCACCCAGGTGCCCCACAGTCTCCTTCCTTTTTAAGACTGAATAATATTCCACGGTATGTGTACACTACATTTTGTGCATCCTTTCATCCATTGATGGACACTTGAGTTGCTCCCACTCTTTGGTTTTGTGAATAATTCTGCTATAAACATAGGTACAAATAGCAAGCTTTAATATGGCAATCAATTTTTAATTTTTAATGGATACTTGATCATCTAAATCAGGGGTTGGCAAACTGTGACCTTACGTCAAATCTGGCCTGATTAACTGCTTTTATAAGTAAAGTTTTATTGGAACACATCCATGCCCATTTGTTTACATATTGTCTAAGGGAGCTTTCCCATTACAGCACAGAATACAGTAGTTATGGCAGAGACCATGTGGACCGTGAAGTCTAACATATTTACCCTGAGGACTTTTATACAAAACTTTGTTTGACCTCTGATCTAAATGGTAGTTGGTGAACCAGACTTCTAAGTGCTCTTCTGCCTCCCTTATTGTTCACCCATCCTTCCTACCCCCAGTTCATCATCTGTAAGACTAACAGTGTAAGTTTTCTAAAATACAAATTCTACTGTATTAATCTGCTTTTAGAATTTCACTAGTTCCAGCCACCACAAAGCTGGAGCCACAGCTCCTTGGGACACCATCTAGGACATCCATAACCCCACCCCATCCACCTCTCTCTGCCTCAATGTGACTTAACTCCATCTCAAGTGCATCGGTCCCTCTAGAAAAGCTTTCCTTAATCCTCAAGAGTCTTGCCTTGCAAAAACTAGTTGTACAGTCATGTTTATTGAATAAATGAATGAATGAATGATTTTTTTTACCATATGACAGCTGCCTCTTGGAGACGTTTATTTTTGTTTTTACCTTTCTGTTATTCTGGTGTTTGAATAATTGTTCAAGCCTCCTGAACATGGCCAAACAGAAAGTGTGTGAAAAAGACTAGGGCACTGTCAATGGGTTTCGTCATCCTTAAGGTTCCTAAAATTCAGAATAGTCACTTAGAATGAAGCTTTTAGAGATGGTTAGACTATACATGTTTAATAATTACCTTATATTTAAATGATTGTTTTTTAAATGATATGTTCTCAATACAAGTAATAATTATTACACAAGTGTTTGTTCTACTTTGAATTCTACTCATTGTCTTGTAAAGCAAGCTGCTGCACAATATCAGAAATTAATGGCATACCATGTCAACATAGCTGCAACTCCCATGAAATGCACCTGATAAAAATCTATGCTGTATATCTCTTCCCATAAACAGGAGATATTGTTTGTTATTTATGGTTGCTAAAATACTACTATATGATCTAGAGAGTTAACTTTCACAAATATTTTTTATATTGAACCTCATGAGGTTATTATGTGTTATATAGACGAAGAATTCTTTAGTTCCCAGAATTTTTAATAACTTAATGATGAGATTTTCCAATAAAGCAGTTCCAGAAATAAACTTTTCTTTAGAATGAGTTGTCTCCAATAATAAAAGTAACACATAAAAGGCAATAATCTAGCAAATAAATGGTGGGGAAAAAAAGACATTTTAAAATAGGACAGTTCTTTCAGGGCAATTAAAGGATATTAATCCAAATAAAACTTTAAAACTTCACTTTTAAGGAAAGGAAAACTTTGTCAAGAGGCAATGATGTCCAAGTAGGCCATTCACGTGCATTTCCAATATAATTCTGTCTTTCGTCAACTCTGAGAGTTGTATTCAAGAGGTCCTTACAACTTTGCTAAAATTTAGCAGTGATGAATAATAAAAGTCAAGATGAAGCAAAGACATATAGCCATATTTTGGGAAGGCATATTATATATTATTATTATTGGAGATTGTCATTACTAGTAGTTATTAGTTATCAAAGTAAAATTTAAAATTTCTCAGGTTTCATTGTCCAATGCATAGCATACCAAATGCACATTGAAAATTAGTGTTGTCAAAGAAGTATATAGGAATGACTAAGAGAAAAGTGAGAGGGAGAAAGAGAAAGCTGCATAATATTTGCACTGTCAAAGGGGCAGACTTCTAGATTCCTCTAATGAAGTCAGCTTAATTACAAATGCAAATATTAAAATGATTTCCTTAGCAGTGATATTAAATAAGTTCCCAATGCACAAGCCTTGTTAATGACAAAGAAGCAAATGTTAGAGGGTTTTTCTCTGCATTTAAAAAAGGAGAAATAAAAGGAGTTTGACACACAGTTTTCACATTTGCATAAACTTTTATAATACAATCACCAAACATTCCTAGAATAGGACACCCCAAAATTTTGAAATACAAACATCATCTTCCTGTAACTTTGCAGCTGCCTTTTTTTTTTTTGACTCTGTGTTCCATATATTAAGTTCAATTCAAGTGCTGTGATGATCTCACTTGCAAGAATTTGAAGATGTGTGAAAAGGAAAAGGTTGATTTCCTTTCTCTTTTCATTGTGTGTATGGGAGGGTGGGGGGAGCAATTACAAGAATGATACGATGGACTAGAAGATAAGGGTACTGCTCCTACCTCATCAGTGGTTTCACTATCTTATGTTTAGAATAAGAGTTCCGTGCCTCAGTTTCCCTTCTTTGAAACAGAATTTTTGTTGAGGAGATTGAGTTTTGGCCATAAATCGAAAAGGCAGCCCAACATTTTTCTCTTCCAGGAAACTTCCCTAGTAATAATCCGGAACTCCGTCCTACTCCCAAATGCAATCACCGCACAGTGTGGAGTTCCATGATGACACAGTCTGATGAGTACTAGCTGGCAGTCTTGTGTATCTACAGTTTCTTTAATATTCTTCCCCCGTGCCTGTCACAGCTGCTCAACTATAGGACTGCAGAAACCTGAGGGACTTGGCTCATAGCTCTCTGGGGCCCCTGGGGAACTATTAAGCAAATGAATGCCATTTACAGATACTATTAATTTGGTAAGTGCTGAAAAGTAAACAGAAAACAAATTCAGTAAAGGCACATTGGTGCTTAGAAATGCATGCCCTTTAGTTATTGTACCATGGGGATTTAATTCATGCACTTCCCCAAACGCCTCAATTTCCCCCCAGAAAGATGTTAACTTCAAAAGGTTTTGAATTACTTGGTGTGGGAGACACGAAGTTTTCACCAAAGAGTATCCTACTCATTTTTGTTAAAAACAATCCTGATTTTGTTCACTGTGCAATATGCTCAGCCCCAAGGAATGAAACAGAGTTGCTTTAAGCCAGCCATGGCCCGTCCACTTCCCTTTTCTAGAAACTCATTTCCCCAGCTTTCTTTGGAGAAGTGTGCAGCTATAAAACCCAATTCATGATTGGTTGCATGTGATGGAACATTGTTACACTAGTAAAGAGGTATTATTACCAATATGGAGTGCAAATTAAGAGAGAGTTTATCAGTCTAAGAAGAGAGTATGAAAGTCCAAGCATAGACGGTAGCAGTGGATATAGGAAGAGAACAAATTTAACTCCTTTTGCTCAGTTCTCCCAGTACTCAATTACATTCTATAAGTTGAACAATTTCAGAAATTATTTTAATAAACAAATCATGGTTTATAGATATTAAATGGAGTCTAGGAGCTTGGAAATATTAAGGAATAGAACAGCAGAATTAGACTCAACATATGTTTCCCAAGAAAATGGATCTTATTTCTTTAAAAGAGATTAATTTCAACATTTAATAATCTTTTTATGAATGCTTGAACTTGGTGGATTTCAAACTAGTCAATTACAAGCCTTCAGATTTCAACAATATTCAATTTAACATCATCCTCAAATGATCAGGATTTTAATAAGAATTCTGATTTGGAATTCAATTTACAAGCATGTGACCTTGTCCTCACAGCAGTATGGTGAATCATCATCATTATTCATTTATTACTGTTGTTGTTACTAATAACATTAATAACCCAGACTATTCTAATCCTTTCGATTCTTCTTTAAAGTCCTTACTAGTTGAAGGAGAATAATGTATCTTATTAAATTTCTTTGGATCATCTATTAAATATTTGACAATGACCAATCTATCAGATCTACTACTAGAGTTTTTGAATTATATCAATAAAATGGCTCTACTTTGTCTGATAACTTGTGCTTCATAAATTTGATATCATTTATTTAATTAAAGTCAGTCAACATTTATGAGGTGCCTACTATGTTAAACAATGGATGATATTTTCTGCATACTTTTTTCTTTCCCTTAAAATAAGCTTATGAACTCTATATTATTATTCCACTTCACTGGTAAGACAGTTAAGATAACTTGTCCGTCATCTTATAAGAGTCAGTAGTATAGCCAACTTCCAAGTCATTTCACTGCAAATTCAATGTTCGTTTGTTTGCCATACTACATGGTCATTAAATGTTTCCCTTTGTTTTATACCATGAAGCCAGATTTGAAAGGCGGGGCTATTCTAGATCTTTTAAGGCATTTTTCCTCCTGTCTTCATAACTTCTCCTTTATCCCCATTTTCCTTTCTTTTCTGCCTCCGTTGTCTGAAAAGAACAAAGTACCAAGCAAAAAATAAAATTTGTCCTAGATTGGTTAGTCTACGGTACAAGAATAATAAATTTGAATGATGAAATGACATGATTGGCAAAAATAACTCCCATGGTTGTTGCTATAGATAGTTAAAGGTATTATGTTGAGATCCTGCCTCCATATAGCTCTGCCTGTCTTTTATTTCCTGACATGTCAAAGAACACAGGTTCCTTGGAGCAGTCAGAAGTCACATAGCCTCCGCTAGATTTTCAGTCCCTGGGATTCATACAGTGCAGCCAAGGTAAGGAGTAGGTAGAATAATCTTATTTAACCATGCAGGAAAGTCATTGCAAAGGTGTTTGGTTGATCATGGTTTAGAATTCACGAAAACAGCCACCATTTTTACTTACCTCATTATTCGTATATTTTATAATGCTGGCCCTTTAATATGTCATTATTTTAAAATCTATCCTTTATCACAAATAGGTAACCAGTTTTTGCTTTTATTTTAAAAAAGAATAAAACATAGTCTTATATAACACCCACGCCTGAGTACCAGACTGTGTATATTCCCTCGCAGCTGCCAAACCTGGAGTAGCGACTAAACAGTAAGTCTTCCCAGCTCAACTAGAGGTGAGTGCTCACCAGGGAATGGCACCTGCATCACTGTCATCAAAGGGAATAAGCACCTCTCCACAAATCCAATCTTATTAAATGACGGCAAATGACTATCACCAAGGAAACCTGGCACTAAAATAAACCTCACCCAGACTATTCATAAACTGATTTCTGATGAATAGGGCAAAATAAAATTAAAAAAAAAAAGTCTTGGGGACTTTTGCAGATAATCCATTTGCAATCTCCCTGTATGAGTTGGCCAGTGTCAACAGCATTCTATATCACTTTGAGAAGCCTGTCTTCCTTTCCTTACCTTTATTTGTAATGTCTCCATAAATTGAAAACTTTTCTTTAGATTCATATGCACACAGTTTTATATCCTTCTGCCTTTTTTGTCTATTTACTTTTTGATTCAGTCCACTACCTACATATCATTGTCAACTCTCTTTTCAAGCAGGTTGGTGAACTGAGTGTCCTGAGAGTCTGCTTAACCCAGCAGGAAAACTCAGTGTTGTCTTGGTCCAGCAGAGATGAATGAACTGGACAGCGAAGTGACAGACGATTTCACTCTTGAACTTCAACTAGGTAATGTCACACTCACTCCTGGATCCCCTCTGCCTTGTCTAAAGGCTCCATGCACCGCTCTAGATGCCATGAGATGTTGCTTGGCCAATTGCTAGCTTGCTAGATTTTACCTACCTGTTACTATGAATTTTAGGTCAAAACAGCCATTACTCTCTGTCTATGTCTCAACCAGAAAAGACTAATTGAGTTTGGATGAATAACTAGAGATTGCTCTGATAGTTTTTATGTTCCAAATTTCTTTCTATTATAGTTCTGTGGACTTTTAGAAGATAGGCATCTTCTAACTTCTTGAAGAAACAGGTAAAAGCAAGACTAGATTAGGTTTTACTGCTAAGTGCTCAGCATTGAGAGCATTCCTATAGAACTGAATGTGTCATCTAAGCATTAGAAAAGCAAATAATGTCAGAGCCAATCTCTTTGGACCATGGAAAACCTGACCAGGCCTGACTTCAGTGGCTCTGCTCAGTAAATATTAGTTGGTCTATAAATATTTATTGGAAGTAGAAATAATTTCAAGTTATAATTTATGCTTTCAAGAAACTGAAAATGAGGATATGAAACATAGTAATGGTTTCTATACTTATCTGTAGACCACTTTCTTCAATAAAAGGTTAGGGGAGAGTCCTACAAGACAGAGATAGACTGAGCTATGTTCCCATGGTCCCTTAGGAGACTTAGAAGAAGAGTTTAAAATTCACTGAAAGTGTTCATGTGCATGGGTGTGTTTGCACATGCACAGTTCATAAGACGAGCAAATATTACATGTAACAAAACAGTGGTACAAACTCTAATGGGTATGGGAGCTCAGAGATTAGAAAAATTCAGTATTGAAAGTGGCTATCAGGATTCTCAGCTACATGACATTTGGCCTGAGTCTGGAAAATTACTCGGGATTTGAATAGATTTGGCTTTGGAGGAGAGTGTTTTAGGCAGAAGAAACAGAGTTAATTTGGTCTCTATTGACTAATCACCCCCAACACCCCAAATTAAGTGTGAAATGAGGACTGTTTCCAAAATAAACATTTTACAGACACTTGCTGTGGCTTTTACCAACTGTTAACTAACATTTCTCATTTCTTTTCTTTGAAGAAAACTGAGCTCTTAAATAGTGTTGATTGATGCATCCCCGTTTGGAGACCAGAATTAGCAATCTCAGAGATCATGGCACCCTGATCACTCTCGTTTTGGATGTCTGAAATTGCAGCAGTCTCTAAAGTTGTTTTCTTCATGGAACTCACTTTTTGGGCAACTGCCCCCAAACTAATTTACGCTACAGTTGGTTCAGCTTCTAAAATGCAAATCTAACATGTCTTCAATGATCCTAGAAGCCAGTGGGTCCACTGAGCATAGCCTTCTTCATGGCCGTAGCTATGCTCAATGGCTTGTTATCTCAGCCATGGATAAACTGGCTTCTTGTGAAACTACAAAGGGATACAAGTCTTGAGGCAAGGAAACAAACCCATTAAGACACAGAAATTAGCTTTCAATAGGATTCATTCTACTGCTTCAGGTCAATACAATGGGAAATGACTTAAGATATCATAAAATGCATATGTATTTAGATGTCAAAGTTATACGTGCTTTAATGACAGACAGTGTTGAATATGCATTACACACCACCTTCACATTCAAGACTCTTGAGGAGAAGGATGAGACATGAGTGGCCAATACTGAGCAGAAAGTATGTGGACAACTCATTTCATAGTAGTTTCTAGGGTAAAAATTCCTATAATGGCATATGCATTTCTGAAAGGATTGCTTCAGAATCAAGATTTTTTTTTTGCTCCAAAATAATAGGAAAGACATTTGATTTATAAACATTTGTATGGATATTTGATAGAGCTATTTGTCATCAAAGTTAACTTTTACCCCAAAACTGAATTTTTACACAAAATCAAACCTCAGATTAACATTTAAAGCAAAGCTAGCTACTGTCTTCCACTACTCATACAGAGCAGAGAGCAAAGAAGCAACTCTCATTTTCATTTTTGTTTTTCCGTCAGATACCTGGCAAATAGATTCATTGGTGAAGATCCAGAGGAAAAATAAAAAGAAGAAATTAAGTATAGCCTGTAATAATATTACAACTTCATCATCTCAAATCCACTTCATCTTTCCTTTGTAACCCCTGTAAATCCCTAAGGGTACAAGTCAATTTCACCAGTCTCCCAGACATAAAAGAAACACTAAATGAAAAATCTCTACCCAGGTAAAGCAAATGGCTCATTGGTTCACAAATCCATATAATATATTATATTGTTAAAATGAATATTGAATCTCAGATAGATACAGATCTTATTATCTCTTAACATCTCTATACACACACACTTCTATGGTATTTCATAATATTCTGTAACTCTTCTCTAATTTCAGATTACATGATTATATTACAGTAGTACTATTGTATTAGAGTAGTGAATACTTTATAAAGCAAATAGAGGAGATCTGAATTTGTCCAAGAGCTTTATTAGGAAGCAATCATTCCGCACAGTGGAATGTACACGGCTTGGGATTTATAGGGAAACCAGCAGTTTATTGCTGGCTTCCCCACCTACCAGCTAGACTGTCTCAAGGAATTCACCTTAGTTTTGAGCTTCAATTCTCTATAAAATACAAACAACAATGAGGCCCAACCTATATATCTGCTAGAGATGATAAGATAAGAAAATATAACAACCACATGCCATTGAAATAGTAAAATCTCATATGGAATAATTATTATTACTATTATTTGATTTGCAAAAGGAACCATAGTGCGTGGTCTTTAAATGTAAAGATCGCTGATGCACTTCATAAATTATTCAGTTTATCAAAAAGAAAAAAGAAAGAAAGAAAGAAAGAAAGAAAGAAAGAAAGAAAGAAAGAAAGAAAGAGAAAGAGAGAGAGAAAAGAGAAGAAAAAGCATTTTTAACACCAATCTTCAAGACTATAAAGAAATAGGCTGCTGAGAGGCTCTCACAAAAGACGAAAAAAATATTATTCTTCTGTTCTTGTGCACTCTCTCTCTGTTATAGATTTCATTTTTTCATTTTAGACATAGAAAATTAAATGCTTGCTACAATGACACATTTGATTGTGAGACTAATGAGACCATAGCTAAATGTAATCAATATTCAAGAGAATCAAGATAATATGTAGGAATATAATCAAGAATCTGCTTCATGAATGCAGATGATTTCCAAGCTATACAGAGGATATGAATCCCAAGAAGGGCCTATACGCTCAGTGTTTCTTTTCAGATACTCAAATTTGCATTTAGATGTGAGAATTGAAATACAAAACAAAATATAAACAAAAGAGATATAAATCAATATCCCTCGAATGCTGTATCTACCTTGTCTATTTCAAAACTCAGGTTTGCTTTTTAAATGAAGTACAAAGGTCAATGCGTTCACTAAGGTTATCCTTTGTAGGCAAAGAAAGCAGAGGTGAGAATAGAAGATAGGAGCAAAGAGAGACCACGTGTGTCACATAGGCGAAATGAGAAAAGAAAATACAGAACCATAGGAGAAACTGAATGAGAGCTCATAGAATATTAGATTGTCAACAAACTAAGTGCAAAGACAAACTTGAGCCTTGCCACTCTGAGTGTGGTCCACAGATGGGCAGTATCACATCACCTGGTAACTTGTTAGAAACACAGCAGTTCGGCCTTACTCAATCTATCAAATCAGAATCTGCATTTTAAGATCTCCAAGTGACTCACATGCAGGTTTGCATTTGAGAAGCTCTAAATCAGAGCGTCCTTTTGTGCCTGTTATGATTTAGAACTATCCCATTGTTTCATAACCAGATAACAATCCCCCCAGCCAATCTTTATGCATTTATGCAGACCTATGATTGTTTATATGCAAACACATATGAGGCTCAATTCTAAAGCAGGATGTGTGGCATGGCTTAAGGAAATGATTTTCACTTCTTGATCCATATCATATGAGTACATATATGTTCACAGAGGGTCATTTCCCTCCATACATCTGACTATGACAGGAAAAAAATTTTGGCAAGGGCATAGAGTGGACATAGATGGGAAGCCCCAATTTGTCCAAAATCCAATGGTCCAATGAATTAAAATATAATAAATAAAACCATGCCTGTGGCAAACTTGTTAACATCCTAGAGCAATTCTCATCTGAATACCTAGTAACTGGGAATGATGCTTCCTTCCAATCCAGCTCTCAGAGAAATTAAAACTTCTCTGAAGCATGTTCTGCATCTGTGAAGTTGGAAATCTATTAAATAAGGTGTTTCTATTGCCTCAGAAGCAATGCTCAGAAGGAAATTCGAGAAGAGAGGTTAACCAAAAGCAAGCCAGGCTCAGCAAATCCTAATGTACTGCGGATTTTAGGGTGTTCAGTATGAAAGACTGCTACAAGTCACAGGCCAGATTGTGAGTTAATGCCACCATATCCTTTACTTTGCCCCTCCTCCCTGCCCTGTTTCAGAGTCCAAGGCCCTTGTGGGTCCTTTTGGAGTCCAGTGGACTTGTTGTACATTCAGTCTGCTTTGGCCTTATTTCTTCTGTGGACTGTTGCTACTGGTTTCTGGCCACCACATCTCACTTGCAAAATGCAGTCAGGAGTTACTAAACCTTAACTCCTAAGGTTTCCATAACTCTGTGTACCTGCAGAATGCCATTATAAGTCTTGACAAAGAAAAAAAGAACATCCTTGGCAGTTAGAAGCTAGCCTGGCACTCAGAGCTAGGCCATGGTACTCCCTTGTGCATAAAGAATCTCACAGAATACCCACCTCAGATAAGGTTACTCTTAGACCACAATACAGTGAGACAAAGCAAGGGTACTTCATAATTTTGCCTAAATATTGACAAAAACAAGGCCACTGCGCCACCCCAAAAATACCAAACAGCACCTCTTGCGGCCAAAATGAGCCCGTGCTGCTGCTTTCCCAATTGCATTTCCCATCCTCTTTCCCTATAGAGAAGGTTAACTGAGATAGCCAATCACAGACCTGCTCCCAATTGCTGATAATACCCAACCCTTAACATAACCCCAAGTGCTTAGATGCTCCCCCAAATCACGCAACCAAAGCCCAAATCCTATGATGGGTTCCTCCTATGGAGAGGCACCTGTAGTTCCCCATGGTGTGTGTTATTTCTCAATGCAACATGAAATAATGCAACTTGTTCATATACAGGTGTGTTCCTGGAGGTGTTTGGCGGAAGGACATCGACAGTTTGAGGGTGACATCGAATGCTCTCCCTGACTTGCTTTTACACTACTGTCTGGTCTCACATCTATCTCATTAGACTACTTGTGTTTCCCTCAACACACACTACATTTTCACATCTCTGCGCTGAGCTATTATTTTAACTTGGAGTTTCCTTCGTCTTCTCCCCTATCGAAACAAAATCGAAACCTTGTTTATTTTTCAAAGCTCAGGTTAAATTCTACAAGCAAGTTTCTCTAATTTCCCAGTCAAAACCTATCACTTTCTCCTCAATGTCTCGTTCATATTTCATTTTTGACATTTACTCTTTCTTGCCCTTTAGTTATTTATGGACTTCTTTTCTTCTTCACTAGGTTTGGAAGCTCCTGAAGAATTCCAATCATGCCTCACCCATCTCTCTTTTTCCCTAAGGATTTCCCAGCTCTCCACCTGGTGTATAATACAATTTTAGTAAATATTTGCTGAATTGGATCTGTGATTGAAGTTTCAAACATCTGAGGTAGATATAAATGCGTATATGAAGCTCAGCTGCTATCCTTATAAAAAAGGAGAATTTGGGCCCAGAGACAGATATGCCTTCAGGGAAAACATAGGTAGATGTAGGCAGAGGCTGGGCGGTGACTGACAGGGTAAGGGACTCCAAAGGTTGCCAGTGAGCAACAGTTACCTCCCGAAACTACCTCCCAAGAGTCAAGGAAGGATTCTCCCACTCAGGAAAGAGAATAGCCCTGCCAGTGCCTTGATTTTGGATTTCTAGCCTGCTGAACTGTGAGAGAATACATTTTTGTTGTTGGAGCCATGCATTCGTGATACTCTGTTACGGAAGCCCTAGCGAATGCATACAGAAAGATTATGAGACAGTTGGTTATTGTTTGCAAATCACATCAAGAATCCTGATCAGATAAGGGACTTTAGAATTAAAAAAATAAATAAATAAAACGGAATTCAAAGGGATAAAGAGAAGTGTGGTGGTTGCCAGGGGCTGAGGGGTAGCAGAAATGAGGAGATGTTGGCCCAAGGGTACAAACTTCTAGCTATAAAGTGAATAAATTCTGGGGATCTAATGTATAGCATGGTGATTATAATAATACTATGTTTTATACTAGGAAGTTGTGAGGAGAGTAGATCTCTTCTTTCCTCTGGCTTTATTGAGATATGATTGACAAAACTGCAAGATACTCAAAGTGTACAACATTAATACACATATACATTGTGAAAGGATTCCTCCCTTCCCATGGAGTTAATTATATATTAATCACCTCACCTATTTAGTTTTGTGTGTGTGTTCTCAGAACATATACGTTCTGTTCTCTTAGCAAGTTTCAATTACACAATCCAGTTTTATCAACTATGATCACCATGTTTTATATTAGATCCTCAGACCTTATTTTTCTTATAATTGAAAATTTATACCCTTTTACCAACCTCTCTATATTTCCCCCCACCTCCTGATAGGAGTTAAGGAATTGATGGGTAGTCAGAGAACTGGGCTTAAGTAAGGTTGTACAAACATCTGCAGGAAATACCTGCGGGTCAAGCTTCACGTACCTAAAACCAGACAAACAGCCACTGAACGAGGAACCCACCAACGGGCCTAAAGAAGATGAAAGAGCTGAAAATAGCCGTGTAAGGCTAAACAATGCGCCTGGATCACAGCAAGCTAGGACACAGCACTATGCCCACTAAGTCCTTGGTGCCATAGCCTTATATAGAAAAGCTCTTAAACTGACCAATGGGAAAACTGTTACCGCGGGTCCACAAACTCTGCCTCATGCCCAGATAAAACTCACAAAAACCCCTAGACAACGCTGTTGCGGCAGCTTAGCCCCCCTAAGCGGGAGTCTTTCTTTCTGCTCAATGAAGTTTTTGCTTCTCACCCTCTCCTTGCCTTGTCTGGGGCTCTCATTCTTCGAGCACTCTTGGACATGAATCTGGAAAACACTGAACGCTCATAACGCTTCCAGTCCCTGGCAATCACTTGTTTACTCTTTCTATGAGTTTGATTTTTTTTTTTTTTAGATTCTATATATAATTGAAATCATGCAGTATTTGTCTTTCTGGGTCTGGCTTATTTCACTTAGCATAATGCCCTCCAGGTCCATTTATGTTATCACAAAGGGCAAGATTTCCTTCTTTTTTAAGGCTGAATACTATTCCATATATGGAAATCTATATCTGTGTGTGTGTGTGTATGTATTCCATTTTACATATATGTATTTATATCTATCTATCTATCTATCTATCTATCTATCTATCATCTATCACATTTTGGTTATCTATCCATCCATCTGTGGGCACTTAGGCTGTTACTATACATTGGCTATTGTGAGTAATGCTTCAATGAATATGAGAGTATAGATAATCTCTTTGAGAGGATGGTTTTGTTTTCTTTGGATGTATATCCAGAAGTGGAATTGCTCAATTAAGAGAGCAGAACTTAAAACTTATCACCGCCCCCAAACACACACACACAATGGTAATTATGTGAAGGATTGGAGGTATTAACTAACCTTATTGTGGAAATCATTTTGCAATACATGTATGTACCAAATCATCATGTTGTACACCTTAGCCTAAAAATGTTATATGCCAATAATGAAGCTGGAAAAAATAAATAAAATAAAATTTTTTTTTAAAGAGGAAAAGAGGCTTGAAAAGATGCCTAAGAAAATTATTCTAGAAATGTATGAGTTTGCCTAATCAGTTTAAACTCACATCAATAGTTAATGAACACAGTCTTACGATAAGAACCAAGCATCAGCACAATACTATAGTATATGTTTAATTCTTTGAAAAATAGCACCGAGCTAGCATTTCTGTGACATTCATTAGGTTTTTTTCTGTAGCAGAACATCTCTGCCCGTGGCTTCCTGTATCAAAGTCACATGAATGACCTTTAAAATTGATATCTCCAATGTTCACTTAAGACCTACCAAATCAGACAGAATACCTGAGGGGAGGGTGGTCTCTTTCTATTGAATAAGGATGCGTGAGGTGGAGTGTTTTATTGAATCAGAATGTCTGAAGGTATTTTTAATTACTCTCAGATAATCCTTGTGCCCATGAAGTTTGAGAACCGCTGTTCCATATTTTCCTTCACTGTTTCTCTCTGACTACACTAAAGATAAAATGTGTGCCAACATCAGTTCCTGTAGAACAGACAAAGCACGATCATTTCAAGGTCATGAGACGGGAAATTTTATGTTGTGTGGGAGGAACCTCTTATTCCTTCTCATGAATAACTCAAACTGCAAGAAAAGCTATGGAAACACCAGGAGTTGTAAGTAAGCAAATACATTCTTTTAAAGTTCTTCTTTCATAGCCTTTTCTAAATCAAGGTTATTTCTTCAAAGACCCTCACATGGAGTTGTTTTTGCACCTGTGTGATCCCTTCTTTAGGATACTGTCTTTGTGAGCAGGGACCACGTCTTGCTTGTGATGTCTGTGTCTCCTTTGAATCCTCCACAAAGTCTATCACGTGCCTGAGACACATGAGGAGCCCAATAAATACCTTCTGCCTAATTGGTAGGAGGAAATCTGAAAAATTAGTACTCTTGGGATAGAGGGGGGCGATGGCTCTGACACGCTGGTGACAGAAGATGACACTATCTTTTTCTGAAACTCACCTACGCCTGTAGTGAAGATGAGTCACCGAGTCAAGGGTCATATTCTGAATTCTCTGCCAACACTTCAAGATGAGTTTTAAAATGAACTTCTGCATTTTTTTAAGCTAAGACTGATGACTTGTAGGGGAAACTATAATTGATTACATACCACAACCAATCTCTGTTACTCAAACAAGTGAAATGCAGCAATAAGTAGATAAATATTATCTCAGAAATGAAGATAAATGAATAAAGGTGAAATTGTGATGTAATGGCTATGCCTCATTTATTAAGAGTGTTGTCATAAATCTAAGAAGTCTGAAAAAATATGTCTTTGAATTAGTTCACAACCTACCAAAATGTAACATATGATTCCAACTGTTGAATGTAGAAAATTCTGTTTCCTTATAACAGCTCTTGGACACATTTTGTTTTTAAGAATTAAAAAAAAAAAAGAAAACATTTAGGAAGACCCCATAGCTCACGATTTCTAGTATTTGATATTTAAGAATACCCCACTGTCAAAAGAGTCAGAGCACACAGCTGCTAAACTAAGTTTCCCCCACTTCTCCTTTATCTCTCTTCTCATGCATTCTTTAATCATTCATTCATTCATTCATTCATTCCATCAGTAGGCTTTATGTTTTGATCTGGGCACTGAGTTGAACAGAGCTGGGAGTTTGAAAGTTGTGAGGGTACTTTCAAGGAAATGGATTTCTATAACCAGGTTGCTTTCCCTCCACAATTTCAACCTACGATTCTTTTGGTTTGGACAGAAGATAAGGATGTGCCTAGAGTGAAATTATCGAAGAACTCACCAGTTGACAGGTACAAATAAACTGCTCATGGAAGGAAGGGGGGTGACATTCAGCTCATGGGCTCCATGTTTGGAGGCTCCTTTGCAAAGGGATGGGCTGCATAGGTCTTCTTAATCACCTTTCCAAATAAATACCTACTTTATAGCTGGCACTCATAATGTGTTGGTAAATTACTAAACTAAACTGAATTAACTAAACAAATTGATCTGGTCCCATGCCTTTGGCTGGAGGATAAGAAACGATACAGCCTAGTGCTTCTGGCTGGCCTCATTTGGAGTCATAGGTAAATCCCCTGCCACGGAAGTTCCCTGGTGCCTTGTAAACATTCTCTTTCAATGCAGCAAAAGTATGGGGGTTCAAATGAATTATGTGTGGAATGTAATAGGCTCCTGGTACCCCCCTTCATTCCTTACATCACTATGCACACAAAGTCCACATGGCTGTTTTATTACTATTTTTCACTCCAGATTAAACTCAAAACTGGCATATTTCCACCTATTTTAAATTTTGGTTTATGTTAGTTTTTATATGAAAGATTTGCTGCCTAAAGTAGAAAAGCAGCATCCAATTAGGCATACAGGAAAAAAGAAGGAACCCTTATTTGATAGAGCACTGGGTTGTGATGACTGGCACTGGGAGTCAGGGTTGAGCAGAGGTATTCCTTTGTTCCATGCACAAAGCATCCTACATCCTGACAAAGCCTCACCTCAAAGGGCCAAAACAGAGTGTTCTTTTTTCTTTCATCATTCATGCATATAACAAACATTTATTGTTTATGAGTCAGGACACTTTGGATGTTTTTTTCCTCTGGTTTTATCATTAATTGGCCTCGTAACAATCTCTTGACTCTTTTATTCTATTTAAAATGAATACAGGGTAACAGAGTTTTCTAATTGGTTGCATTGGCTTTCAATTCTGGGGGACCACAATTGGGTCTCATATTTTGAAGTTGAGGGCATTGAGGTTCACAGAGGCTACATATTTGCCAATGCTTACGGCGACAATACACGGGAGATCTAGACCTTGAACTCACATCTTTTCTTTCTTATTTCTATGTTCAATACAGCCAGAAAACATTTTAGACTTACTTTATTCTCGGTATGTGTTTGAAAGTACTTCCCCCTACACATCATATATTTTGCTCTTTGCCTATGGCCCCTTGTACAAAGACATGTTTATATTCTCTTATAATTTGCCCTGCCTAGATGATCCTGAGTGACATTTAAGGACCTCAGATTAATCAAATATGCAGATACTGGAATCACAGATGAGAAAATCACAAAACATTGATTTTATAGTTTTCTGCAGTGATGTCTCCACTTAATGGGGCACTCAGAAATTTTCTATGCAAAATTAAATTTTAGTTCAGTTAAATGTTTTTAAAGCTGTATAGCACTTTCAGGCTGGGAGGAAATGTTTTGTCAAGAAGATCTAACACAAAATCCTATTTCAATTATAAAGTGGCTTCTCTTTTGAAATCATGTCAGTGATAAAAAAGTGTGGCAAATACATGAGCATTTGAAATTTTGTAGTGCAGGGAAATATATAAACATGTATATTCTATAGATCAGGGTAAGGGTCACATTTCCCACCTTTGCATTTTCTATGGAGATGGGGATTCTACATGGGAGTTTAATGCTGTGGAAAGAATGGATGGGGTAGCGAGTGCCATTCTTCCAACAATGTTACTCAGTAAATTCCCTAATGAATCAATCAGACTCAGTACAATAACAGGTGAATACAACATAATGTATACACTTCAAACAAAAACAAGCATGCTTTAAATAGTGCTCTGTTCTTTTGTCAGTATGGCACATAGATTTCTTCCATCTTGTCTCACTTGCACCCCCAAAGTCAGAGTATGTTGCCGGCACAATAAAGCCTGTTCATGAGACCCCATGAACACCAGCCAAACTCAGGCTGTTCCAAAGTCACCGACCGGAAACGTTAGAGCAAATTCAAAGGTCTCATTGTTCAGTTAGGTGAGGATCAGCAACCAATTTAATGGTATTTTTGCCTGAGACTGCAGTATTTTGGTATAAAGAAGACAGAACTTGGGAACCAGGATGTAACTGCCTCATCGACAGGACTGACTCCCTTGAAAATTTTAATTTCAGCATGTTTTGGAGTGAAAGTGCCCTGAGAGATCATAAAATCCAGCTTTCTCTTTCCACAGGTTCAGAAAAAAAAAAAAGTTTCTTTTTTTCAACTCATTGCAATCTTATTGATAAAGTCTTTCTTTCAAGGTTTTTTGGGGGTGTTTTTGGAGGGAGGTTAGGTTAGCCAAGCCCAAGAATAATGGCATAGGGATTCTCCTCCTGGAGGAGAGGTTCAGTGGTGATGAGAAAGAGCAGATTTGGTGGGTACGTTTTGGCAAAGAGAATAAAGAGGAGATCTGGGACTTATTTTCAGAAATACTGGTGATGTGCTCAGTGGGTTGGACAAATAACCCTTTAACATTGTAGTTTCTCTCCCTTTAAAAAGGGAAAATTATCTTCATAGTCCTCATACATACTTTCCCTAGCTGACAGAACACATCAGAGAGCACACTTCATTTTACTTTATTTCTGTTTTTAAAGTTCTTGAGGAAGCATCTAACCAGCTGGTTTGGTACATAATGTGAACTGAATGATACACATGCATGTTTAAAAAAAGTTATACCCTTCCTCCAGAGGTCGTAGTCATAGAAACCTTGTAATACCTTTAAATAAAATATAGCCATTCTTTGAAAGGAAAACTTTGATGTCTTTTACAAAGATAAATACTTTTTTTCCTTTTTCTTTTCTTTTCTTTTTTTTTTTTTTGTGTGTGTGTGTGAGAGAGAGCGAGAGAGAGCACACAGGCGAGCAGCGGAGGGGCAGAGGGAGAGACAGAATTTTGATCAGGTTCCACACACAGCACGGATTCAGATGAGGGGCTCAATCTCACAACCCTGGGATCATGACCTGAGCCAAAATCAAGAGTCGGATGCTTAACCGACTGAGCCACCCAGGTGCCCCAAGATAAATACTTTCTGAAATAATGCAGGGTGGCTTGAAGATCCTCTCCTTTGCCACAGTAACTATTTTACCTTCCATTTTATACTTGATAAAGAAGCCCTAATTTGGTGGTGGTAGTTGTTCAGTTTAGCTAATTACACTACACTTGCTTCCTTAGCTATTCATTTAAAGGTTTGAATTTTTATTTTTATGTATCAGTATAAAAAAATCTCATTCAGGGGCGCCTGGGTGGCACAGCGGTTAAGCGTCTGCCTTCGGCTCAGGGCGTGATCCCGGCGATCTGGGATCGAGTCCCACATCAGGCTCTTCTGCTATGAGCCTGCTTCTTCCTCTCCCACTCCCCTGCTGTGTTCCCTCTCTCGCTGGTTGTCTCTATCTCTGTTGAATAAATAAATAAAAATCTTAAAAAAAAATCTCATTCAATATCACTCATTACAATCACTCAATGCTGTGCATGTGACAACCCTAAAGTCTAGTTAATAAATGATATGTCTTATTAACTCATTTTGATATGTTATGGCATCCACTATGTAGCCAAGGGAGAATGTGGCTATCCCGAGACTCTATAGGAGCACTCGAAGGACTCATATGGTTCCTAATCTTCACAAGAACTTTCAGAGTTCTGTATTATTTTCTCCATTTTGAAGAAGAGGATGTTGAGGCTCAGAAAGTTCGAAGTAACTTGTTCAAGGTCGCACAGCTAGTTAAGTGGCAGAGCCAGAACTCCCCAGGACTGTCTGACTCTAAAGTATACTATGCAGCATGTTCCTTGATTAGATTGCAGTCAGATACACAGTGCATTTATAGTATAAACTAGCTTTAATGCTGGCGAATCCACATAAGAAAATGCAATGCTGCCTAAGTATGTTCATAAATATCAGTTACCCTAAAACAACATACTTTAGCTTTCTGAACCAGAGCCACCACATTGCATAACTCTGGGGCAATCATTCACATCGTATTCCATAGGAATGACCCCTTTTGGAGTCATGCACTCCAGACCCTGAGAGCCATCCATGACAACACTGATGATAAAGTCTTCCTAATGGGTTAAAAAACAATCCCATGGGCAGTAGGGGAAAAAGGGAATAACAAATAATACCACAAAAATAATTTATTTTTATAATGCTCTAGTCAAAGACCCAATGTATTGAGCAGATATTCAATAAATTCCTGTGGAATGAATGTATGTCCAGGCCCTGACCACAAATAAAAGAGATGTCTCATTGAAAAGTGATGGCTAAATAGGCCAAATTCCTTGGGGGTAAAAGCAGAGAAATGTAAGGGGAAGTGTCAGGGAAACAAACCTAGGTACAGAAAAGGAGAGTGAGAAGGAGAGAGAAAGAAAGGGAAAAGGGGATCATGGAAAGCATAAACGTTTAGACAGGACAGAGGGACAAGTTCTTTAACATGTCCCCAGCTTCCTGTCTGCCTTTTCTGGATGTTCCTTCCAGAAGACAGAAGCTTTCCCAGCTCTGCTTAAAATCCTCAACTATAAAGCTAAACCCAGCCTCCAGAAATAATGAACGTCTACCCCACCTTGCTTCAGCTGTATTCCCAGCCTCAAGTCACCTTATTCTGCTCCACCTTCCTACCCCCTCCCTGCACTAACCACTGCACTCGGCAGCTGCTTCCACCACCACGTGCGCCTGGCCTGCTTGTCACATCTGCTCTCCCTCAGCTGCAAGCCCTTGCTACCTCCCTCCCTCCCCGTCAAGTGGCTTCAACAGCACCTTCACCTCGTGAAGTCCACTCCTACCTCAAATCCCACTATGGGTATCATCTCCCCCAAGGAATGTTCTCCATTCACTTCAGTCATCCTTTGTTCTTCTCTGTTCTCATTACACTCAAAACCTGCATCCAACCACCCTCCACTTACTGCCTTAATTATTTAGCCATGCTCCAGCTCCCTTTATTACATCTTTTAGCATCTTAAAAACAGAGTTGTATTTTAATCATGATTTTAGCCTCCAGAGGATTGAGCATGGATCAGACACATGGTATTATATTATAAATACTTGCACTGACAGTGCCTTAAATGCCTGTCACCCACCAGACTTCTTGCAAAGTCACATGGAAACATAGGCTTTCTTGGCCTCCTTTTATAAAGATGCTGAGTTTCAGAGGGGTAACTTACTAAAACTAAAAGGTGAGTGTTAGAACCAGAATCCTAGTATAGGCCTATTGAAAGCCCATGACCCTTCCATTCTTTTATCCTATTTTTCTGACAGAGGAAACAAAAGCCAGTTATATGAAGTAGAAAACTGCTCATATTAGCCTAAAATATATACATGTCAATAGCTCCCCAAAGCCATATTGGGGTCCTTAGACCTACAATATCCAACCTGATTCCATGGTGAAGCATCTGCAACCTGTACTAAAGTCAGGAGTAAGGATTGGTATGTAGAACAGTGAATCCGGGTTGTTATAAGAATGTTTCATCTATTAAATATGTTCTAGTTCAGAAGGCTGAGAATTTCAGATGTGAGATTATATGGAGATATGGAGATATCAATGATCTTCTTATTCATTAATTTGTTGACTCGACTACACAGTAGTCAAGCAGTGGAAGCCAGTCTCCCAGTGCAAAAATAGTATAATCCAGTGATTCCCAAACTCTTAAGTGTCTTAGGTAGGTATCCTGGTGTTTTTTTCATTAAAATCTAGGCCAAAAGAAAAATCCATCACATTTATTAAGTAATTAGATTCAAGCGACTTAATAAGCATTGATGTCCAAACAATTTAGTAGCCAAATGAAAAGAAATAATGCAATCATATTTTTATTTCATTCTTTGATAGCCACAATGACTAAAGGGATATGTGCTCCTATTGGGCACTGCATGACTTCTTAAATCTTGGAACCAGACTGGACGCCAAGCCACCCTCATTTCCTGTGCCTCATTGATTTTTCATGCAGTGCTTGCTTTTTATCAAAGCAACTTTCAACAAACCAGACTTTCAAAGATAGCATATTATCGAAATGAAGACAGCATGATCTACTGCAGATGTTCTAAACTAGCCCAAGCTAGTAGTTGACAGTGTTCAGTAGACACTGTATATTGCTAGGTTGCATTCAAACTTTGAAAATAGTCCATGGTATCACTGTGAATTTGCTGTGGCATCCTGGGGTACCTCAGGGCGTTGTTTTAGAACCTTGGTATAGTCATTATATTTTATGTAAGTAATTTTACAGAAATAACTTTACAGTCTTTTCTATTCCAAGTTAAAGTTTGTATTTAATCTATTTATGAAAACCTAGTTAGTACAGAAAGGTATAAAATCATGAATATACAGCTAAATGAATTTTCAAAGGTGAACACATCCATGTAGCCTCTACCCAAATCTGGGAATAGGACATTAACAAAAGCCCATGAAAATCCCTGATGTCCCATATTAGTCACTGCTCCCCTTCTCCCTACAGATAATCAGGATCCTGACTTCTAACACCATAACTGAGATTTGCCTTTTTATGAACACAAAGTACTTTTTGAAATGTAACAATTTTTTAAATTTCAGTGAAGAATACCTCTCAGTCGTTTTCCCCACCCTTTCCCCATGGTGAAGAAGCTATGAAGATTAACCCCAAATTGGTCTAAAGGCTCAGGAATGGACTTCACTAAACCAAAACCAATCATCCAATCACATTCCCTGCCCAAGTTGGGCAACTGACCTAAGACAACCCAATCAAAGAAAGGTTCCAGGATTTTCTTCCCTCTTTCTCTTCTCCCTTCCTACCCTTTTCTCCTTTCTTTTTAATATGACACTTTCTCTGTGTAAGCCAGACAAGGAAGTAGGTGACCTCAGAAACTTTTAAAAGCAATCTTGCAAATGGAAACCGAGCTTGCCTCTAACCAGAGTCAAAATCGCAGAAGGCAGATTGGAGAAAAAACAAACTAACCCACAAAAACAAAACATGTTCCCTGTTATCATTTTAGAGTCACTGAGTCATGACGGGACTTTTTGTGTATGTGAGCCAATAGATTCTTGTTTTGTATAAGTCAATTTGAGTTTGAGTTTTCTTTAATTTACATGCTTAACAAATCATAAGATCAGCTAGATATCAGCTAATTGGAAATTTCAGTAATGCAAAACACTGCAGTTCCCAATGTAGACAAACTAGAATATAATTTTCCCAAAAGGAAAGAAAAGGCTAGTGAATGAAAATTTCCATTTAAGAGAAAAATCCACTGCAGCAATTTTTGCTATAATTACTTCATCTTTCTAGGGCTCAATGATTAACCCTCCCCTCATCCCTCCTGCAAAAGAGGGAGATTTAAACAGATTAACCAAAATTGGGGTACTTTTTGATAGGTTTAATTATTCTGTTTAGGGCAACCTTCCAACTGCAATAGACAAATCTCCTCTTTTAACAGAGCTACATTTTCAAAGCAAAAACACTTTGCTGTCCTTATCTTGTTAATGAAGTTTTCCACTTACCTATAATGTGTAGAATAGGAATATTTGATGTGGCATTTTCGTGACATTCCTATCCTACTGCAATCACACTCCTTACTTGTGTCCACCTCATCTGCATGGTAGGATGGACACCGCATCCTAATTTCGGATTTTAATCATAATTCCCTGGAGCCAGAAGTGTCACCAAATAACATGCAGAAAACGCTGTTATCAAAGACATTTTCCCAATGCTTTACAAGGCCAAAGCAAACTATAATTCTCTAAAAAAGAAAAAATTATGTCATTTGCATATGTGGCCAAAAAAAAATAATGGCTTTTAAATTAAATACCGAATAGGCTTGCTAAGCATTAAAATAGGATACCTGCCAAACCAGGCTAAGAGGCATCTTTAAATTATGGGGCTGATAACATCATCTGAATTCATTAGGTATTTGTGGAAAACAGTGGTAATTCTAGTAAATGCCAGATCTACTTTCAGAATATCTCTGTTGAATAAATAACCTCTGTCAGGCCACTAAGAAGTACTAAGATTTTAGAAGCAAAACAGTACCTCTAATGGATGAGCCCTCCCTTGAGGAGGACAATTCATTCTCCTTCATTCTCCAAAGGCCAGTTGTTGCTATACTTCACACCACACCTGCCAGAGAGTGATGTGGAGACTTTCCTGGAGAAATGGCCAATATGTGATAGAATTCTAAACAGAAGAAGCAGAACCAAGTGATGCAGGATAAGGTTAGTAGCCAAGGAAGTGGTCATGGAAAACTCCCCATACAAGAAAACATGTCACTTTAAACCCTGTTTTCTTGAGTAGGGATTAAAGAGAAGGCATGAGCAGCAAAGAGGGGTCTTGATGTGGTTAGGACCGTGACCTCCATAGCCAGGACTTCCAGCCCAAGTCCCACTTGGAACTATCACTAGCTGTATGGACTTCAACATGATATTTAACTGTTTTTTTCTTATATGTTTAATTATTTGAGAGAGAGAGAAAGAACATGAGCAGGGGGATAGGGAGAAGCAGGCTCTCCGCTGAGCCAGAAGCCTAACGCTGGGCTCGATCTTAGGACTCTGGGATCACAACCTGAGCTGAAGGCAGATGCTTAACTGACTGAGCCGCCCAGGTGCCCTGATATTTAACTGTTTAATGGTTCAGTTTTCTCAAGCATAAAAATAGGAAAAATGACAGTACCTATTTCTTGGGAGTAGTTATGAGAATTAAATAAGTTAATATTTATAAAGTACTTCTAACACTATTAAGTATTATATATGTGTTTGGTAAATAAATAAACAAACTAGAAAGTAGGACTGACATTTATTGTTGCCTTTTACTGCAGTTTTACCCCTTTAATTCCTCCTACAAAGGGGAAAGGAGTGAGAATGTGTTGAATTTATTTAGTGAAACAGATACTTTATTTCCTCTACCTGACAAAATTCCTCTTGACAAATTTCAAAATAGCCATTATTATTCCTATTTTACAGAAGAGATAAATGAGGACGGAGAGTTTAAGTAACTCTTTCCAGAGCATTATGATTTGCATGCAAGTCTCCTTGGCTCTAAAACCTGATGTGTTGTTTGTTTTTCCATTGCAGAATCTTATTTCTGGAAGCTAGCGTAACATGGTGAAGACCTGAAACTGAAATTCAAAGAGGATAAACAAAGTGGAGTAGATGAAGACAAATACTAAATAGGTTGAAGGCAAAAGAGGAAGGTCTGTTGATTCTATTGCCACAAAGTTATTATGCCCTATAGAACAACAAAGAAAACATCTTTCTTGCAGAACTGGTTAATGATGAAAAGAAGATGCCAAAAAGAAATCGAGGCAAGAACAATATGGGAATTCACTTTGTTGACAATGCAAAACCATTCGCTACAAGCAAAGGGCAAAGTGGAACTGGAGAAACATCAGAAGTACAGAGACTTCCAGATTCTCATCTAAACTGTCAGTCAATATTTAATTGTTGACTGCACAGAAAACAGCTGCCCACCATCAGCAGTAAGTCAACCAAAGCCATTTTAAAGGACTTTATACTACCTGGAAGTGCCAAGACTCATGGTGATATTGATACCATTTATCAAGAATAAAAGGATTAAGTATCTACAAGTAATGCCAGCTCATTACTTCTGGCTTTCTGTAAGGGGGGGAAAAATCTTGTTTCATAAACTGATCACTGTGCAATAAAGTCTGATTTAATTAAGCAAAATTGCAAAAAAAAAAAAAAAAAAAAAAAAAAAAAACCCAAGTAGCTATTTCTAATCATTTGTTACCTAAACAAAAAGTATAGATAAAGTAAAAGCTAGGATATTTATTCTGACTTATGGAGATTTAGGAGTTAGTTTTATAATATTACTTGTTAGAACAAAAATTATAAAAAACAAAGCAAAAAGACATTCTAAGGTTTTCTACTATAGGAGTGTTTTGACAGCCTCTGTATACATGAGAATGTTAAAGAAGTCTACTGAACGTGGGAAGTGATACAATTGAAACTAGAGCATCATAATGATTTTCGAAAAACTTTGCTATTGGAAAGCATGAATAAGGGACTAATTTCCAAGTGTGAATCTATATTTGATTTATCAGAGAATTTCAGGGCCTTAGAAGAATTGGCTGTCTTCTCAAAAACATCTCTTCTGAACTCCAAAATATTCAAATAAATTTGTTGCAGTGGATCAAGTCAGTTTCTACAGAAAACAACCCTCCTTTATCAAATGCCACCACACCACCAGGGAGCATTACTACACCCATGTGCAAGCCTCACACCTAAGACACATAGCACAGGGCAGGACTCAGAATGAACGGGGGTGAAGACAAAGATAATTTGGTAACAAACATATTCAGGACATGGGATAAATATAGAAAATTCAGGCGAGGTTTCACCAACACCCTAGTTAAGCAAACACTGCGAGTACTGTAGGTTTAGAAAAGATCAGAGGCTTAAAACCACAGGAAACAAAGTTGCAATAATGAAAAAGATAAACTCAAAATTATGTTACGGTGGGGAGAGGGAATATAAACACTGATTCTCAAGTTTAGTTCAAGTTAATGTATTCAGGGGTCCACTGGTGAGGCATCAGGCCAAATTAGCAATGACAGCCTTTGAGCCCATCTTGAGTTCCACAGACTTAGCAACCATGGTCATTTCTACTTCCTGTTTGTGGAATCTCAGGGAAGAAAAGATGGCTGGGAAGGAGGCAGAGTGGCCTCAGAAATGGACAAGCCTCCTCATTGTCCAGTCACTGGATGACAGATGGATGGCAATCCCTGAATTCCTCTAATTTTACTGGTTAGTAGGGTGACCATAAAACCTGGCATTTCAGAGAAAACCCTTCTGAGAGGTGTTGCTGATATACTTATGGTAGGAATAAGGGGTATAAACAAATGACTAACCTCTAATTCCAATGCTTACTTGATACAGTGTTGTTCTATCATAGTTACTGAACACATAAATACATATGCCTGATTGACACATAGTTTTCAATTGTGTCTTTCCATTTTATTCAACAGGTTTCCATCTAAAGTATTTGTTTTCAAAATCAAATTCATCTTCAAAAATTAAGATTTGTCACTATATGCTCTCTAAAAAACGTGCTACAACATAAGACAGAATTACAAAAGAGATTTCCAACGAGGTTTTGAATGCTGCAATACACCGGAGTAAGGGTGTACACACTGCCACCCTACAAAGTGATGGACTACGAGGCTGTATCTTTTATACGGATGTCTAACTTGTAGAATACTCTCAAAAAAATTAGACCACAACAATTCATATATTATCTGAAGTGCAGATTTGCATTTTAAGTATGTCTGGGAGCTACACATGCTGAATCTCACAGAAACTTAAGGAATATGTTATAGAGACAAAAAAAAAAACCTATTATTCATGTTATTAGAGATACTCTGTGAATTTAGGTGGCCTTCTCTGTCCTAGAGAACAGAAAGAAAAACTGGACAAAATGAAACCTATTTATTGTCTGATCTAAATGTCCTGTCTTTTTAAATCTACAGAAATTTCTCTTAAGTTATTTTACCCAAGCAAATCTTTTAGTAAGCAGATAGGAAACTGGAAAGAATATTCTTCTGTATAAATCCATATTATTAAGAGACATGATATAATTGAATTGTTTAAATGCAGTAATGCTGCATAGAAACTCCTCTATGAACTTTCTACCTAAAAGTTATGGATACAATCAATCCAGATGCCCAGGCAAAAGCATATCAATTGATTATCACCAACCAGTGATATGAATTGTTTGTATTATAGTGTCTCTTTAGAATTACCAATAAATGAATTGATTAAGCATCTTTCAGAACCATCTTGTTAGGATGCAAATTTTTGTGCAGCTATTTATTACCCAGAATCATTCTTTCCCCAAATCCCCCCAATGCTGTGTCATTATAATTCAAGCCTCTGGCTAGTTCTTGAACACTAACTGAAGGTAATATTAATACATAAAGTAATATGATCCTTATTAGGAATAGGATAAAATAATCAGTAATAAATTCAAACCAAAAAAGAAAAAAAATATTTTCATGTGTTTGACTATTAGCCCTGGATCCTCTCAATAAGGTAGAAATTCAGGCCTGGTTAACTGTATTTTCTGTGGGCAATTTATAGTTTTCCTGGCCTTAGAGTCCTCATTGGTTAGAAAACATTATTTCTGTGACCCCAGGAGTTAACCTTCATATTTTCCCCAAGTGACCATGAGGCAGCATTGACAGAGGAACTATTTCAAAAGACTCAAACCCAGAAGGGTGCTAAGACATTTCTGGGCAGACATCAATTACCCGCTTGGATAAGGATTGGGCCCTCCATTGTCCGCCTGTCCCACACTGTCGTGAGACTGCCTTACCAGCTGGGTTGTCCATAAAAGGAGAGCTTGACAGCAAGTGGCCACACAGATGACGGCATTTCCCCATGATCTGGGTTCACTGTGTGGTCGTGGTCGTCCATGTACACTTTGGAGTCAGTGGCATCGGAATTTACTTATTATTGCCACTTCTTATTCTTATGAACTCAGATAAATCACTTAGCTTCTCTTTTAGCCTGTTTATCCATCCTAATAATGGAGATAATATCTTTCTCCTCATGGCATCATGTGGGAATCAAACAAGATAATGCATGTAAACTAACAGGTCCTCAAAAATATGACTCTCTTTTATACTGATTTCACAAAGGCCTGGTAAATAAATCCCAGGATTGGCATGTGATGCTTTTCAGTTTTGTATCTTTCCCGTAAGTATTTCACACCCAAAGTGTGGGGGAAAATACTGCTTCTAAAAGCCATTTTTGCAGTCATACATTTTCTAAGAACCGAGCTGAATACAATCTATCATCTGTACCATGAACATTAAAAACCATAGATAAATTCAGTTAAAAAAAAAAACTCCCTTTTCTTCATCTATCTAGTCCCTGCTTTGCAGTCTCCTCAATCAGATAGGGGATCTGATGGAATTACTATTCTTTGACAGTCATTCAAATATAAATAAATAAAATGGATTTTACTGAAACCTATTTGCAACTGCAGTTTTTAAGAATACTTGAAGGATGGATTCATTCAATTCTATCTTATTCAACTAAGGCAAACCAATGTTATAAGTTAAGGCCATCAAAATCACCAACTCCTATAAAATGTGGCACTTCCATAGGTGAGAGCCTGCTTTACAGACAATCAGAATCTACATTCCCCAAAGACACACACATGAATTGAAAAACTAACCACGACAATTACATTACATTAAAGATGTGTTCATAAAAATTTAAGGAAAGTAATATTTTGGAAGAAATAGACCTGAGTTATGAAAATATTACAATTATACATATGCAGACAGCATCGTAGGATCTGGATAATCCATAACAAGAAAAGCACAAAAATATTCTTTAAAATATCAGTTTTTTATAATTCAGTTAAGCAATGGATCAAAGACTGTCATTTTACAGATCAGGAAAGATAAACACTTAAAATGTGAAAAAATAACTGTATCAGTCAGCCATTTTAGTAGTCAGGAGTGTTGAAAAACTAATCATGAATTCAAGATTTTCAGCACAACAACAAAATTATCTCAGAAATTCATTTTAGGAAGCAGTTTTTCTACTTCCTATAGAAGCAGACCGCCAGGTTACTTCTAAAAAGATTTAACCCAGAACAAATGCTTAATCTATGGAGGGAGTTCCCAATATACAGGCAATTTTTAAGTTAGCCTGAGTAAAGTGGTTGAATACCCACATGTGCATGTGATTTCTATTTAGAAAAAGAGGAGTTAAATTTCTATGTGTGTTTTATTATTTTCATAGAACTCATCCTCATGTTAAATAACTTCTAGAAATAAAAAGAAATTAACACACCCATAAAAATATCCCATGGACCATGTGTTAAGATGATTGCATTTGTAAAATGTAGAAAAATCCCATTATTTCAGTATCTTGCTGTGTTTCACTGAATCATCAGCATTAATCACAGATGACATATTCCTAATGCATTAGTGCTGTCCTTCATGGTGTGAGAATATCTACCATGGAAATAGCTTTTTCTTTGTTGAAAAAAAAATTCCATGGTTCAAGTGAAGAAACCTGAAAATATGTGTTTTTCATCTTTATCTCTGGCTCTTTTTGTAACTCCAAATGACATTTTGTAAAATGTTATGCATAGATTTTTGAGGTTATTATTATTCAGTTCACAATAAAAATTACTCAAAATACAAGCTGAATAAGCACAGAGACTTTGATGCAGCTTAAATATTTAAGAGCAGAATAAAATGGTATGCCGAATTCCCATTTCCTCTCAAGTTTTGTTCAAATAACTACTTCTTAGGCTCTGCCATTTTCACCATTCCTGCCAAGTCTGCAAGGATTAAGAAGACATTCAACTTCTACCCAAGCCTGGGGTTGCATCCATGATTCTTAATGACCGATCTATGTGCACACAGAACACTGACGAAGCAGAGAAAATCCAATTTCAAGGTTAAGAAATTAATTTTGTATCCCCCTCCCCTGTCCTGACTCTAAACTGTCAGGAAATTCTGTGAGCTCTACCTTCATAATACATCCAGACCTTAATCACTTCCCGCCACTCCAACTGCTACAGCATTCATCCAAGCCATTACCACCTCTGGTTTAGATGATTGTGAAATGACCCCTAACTGTTGACCCTAATTCCACTCTTGTCATCTACAGACTGCAGTCTGATCTCCAGGTACTACCTTCGAGAACATAAATCAGATTACACATTCCTCTATGAAAAGTCCTCCCATAGTTTCCCATCCCACTCAGGGTAAAATCTCACATTCTTGCCCGGACTACTGTTGTGACCTTGTCTCCTACTCACCTTTTAGTTCCAGTTTGGCACTCCTGCCCCTCAACTCCCCTGAAGACCCTACTCAAATGTCACCTTATCAGAGATGCTACTGCTGACCACCATATATTTTAAAAGTCTTTGTCTCATCACTCTTTTACCCTTCCATGCTTTAATTCTTGTTCACTGCAACTTTTATCCCTGAATTTTACAGATTTATCTTTTTATTAGTTACTAGTTATTTTCATTTTCCCTCCATAAGAACATGAAATCAATGAAAGCATGATTTTGTCTGCTTTTTCTTTTTCAGTTATCCTTGGTACCTAAAACACATGCTGCGCATATGGATGCTGAATTAACCAATGTGAACCCAATATTTAATATATTTTTGTATCTAGGGAGCCTTTAAATCTATTTAATTAGAATTTTTAAAGGCAAAATCACAGTAGACATGACCTGAGTCACTGATTAAATGATCTTCTCTCTCCATTAGAGCATAAGGTCCATAAGGACAGGAACGAATTTTATCCTATTTGTTGATATATCACCAGTGCCTACAACTGATCCTGGCACATTTGTGAAATGCTGAGTGAATAGCTAGGATTTATTTTCATTCCCATTCTAGAACTATAAATGAAATGCATACAAAACAATATTTCTTTGCACAAAAAGTCATAAGTAAATCTCAGAGATACTTCAGTTTAAATGGGGAAATGCAACAATTCAGGTTTGGGAAGCTGAGACAAATCCTGAGTCAGGAGCGAAGACAGATGATGAATCAGGGTCTTAGATGGTTGTAATGAGATGGAAACAAAATGTGACTGGATCAACAGGAGCTAGCCTAGTGTTGATGAACAAAACAAGGGGACACTGTAACTGCGGAGATGATGACCACAGCCAGGGAGACTCATGTAGAAGTGAGCAAAGTGGAGTGTAAGCTAGCAGCTGGGCAGCGAAAAATAGCTCAGAAGGAAAGAAATGCAGACAGAGTAACTAATGACTATCATGGATAGTGCTAAACAAACTAAACTCATCCAAGACATTCAACCTCACACGAATAAATGCTTTTTATCAGCAGAGAGACAACATGTACCTGAAGACTTTACCCCCCTGAGATAAAGCTTCGTGCCTTGAAAGGGTCTGAGTGTATCACATGGAATCTGACTCTCCAATGTCAGGCAAAGCCTGATTTCACTGATTGTTTGAGAAATGCATCTTAGATCATTCTTAACAGTCTTTCTCAGTCTTTCAAGTCCTCTGACACTACGGTGATTTAAAAAGAATCTTTTGAGAATCACTTACTTCACTTCAAATGTACTTTTCCAAAGAGCTATGTATGCTTGAGAGAATTAACAGACTTTAAAATAATCAAGTAATTTCCTGCTATCTGGTTATTTGTAAATTTCACTGCGTTAAATGTATGAAAAGTTGAAAATTTTCATTTATAATTATTAAAAGCTTCAATTCACAAATAAAATTCGTCAGGTGGATTTTTATGTCTTCCATCTTCACCTCCTACCTACAAAACAAATACCCATGAGTTTTTGCTCTTCTCAAAGATTATAGAGAATTCTCTGTAGATTATAAAGAAGGGTGTTGTATGTTTGGTTTCCTACATCATGTTTCCTTCCACTTTCATAAATACTGGATTATTCTTAGTCTGTTTCACAATGGCTGTTTTCTAAATCCGTTAGACAAGAATAATTAACTGATTAGTGATCTTCTATAGCTACTCCTTTAATAAACGAAGCTTGCATAGACCATGGCTTACAAACATGCATATGTATATTTGTGTACTTACATATATAATTATTGGTTTGAAGCTTGCAGACACATCAATTTGAATCATTTTTCATAGTTCAGTGATATTTTTTAAATTAAGAGATATGTTTTAGTCTTAAACTGTTTAGTAAACAAGTAAGCATAGAATTTTCCTCCAATACCATTTATGAGCTTTAAATGGGTTTTCTAGCATGAATCCTCCTGTAAAAGTTAATTAGATATCTCCCTGCACCTATTGTTTTTCATCCTTTTGGACAGCATCCTGAAGTTATTTCACTAAGAAATTCTAACTTTAATTTCTTGCCAACTTCTATTACTCATTCCAAACACAAGCCAGATTTATTATAAGATTAATAAATTAGTCCCTAAGAAAGCACAGTTTCTTCCAAATATTTTTTGTTGACTTTTTATTTGAGAATAACTTTTCAAAATCACATGAGCTGTGGTACTCATGAAATATTATGAATCCAAGCTCAGAACACAAACAAGAAACACCCAGGTTGAATCTGCATCCACATTTCACAATTGGTGGCCTCACTCAGAGTAGGGCTGGCAAATACAGGGTTTGAGTGCTGCCTCGCCCAAATTGGCAGACGTGGTCCATTAATTGTAAACCTCTTCTGGCCTCACAATCCTCCTTCACACAGAACCACAGGCAGCTGCTAGAGATTGATTGAATTGATTCCCACATGAGGTGATTCCCACTTGCTATTCCTGAGCTAGCAGATTCATAGCTTAGTGGCACTGCCATATGTGGTTAAGAAAGAACATGGTTTTCAACAATAATTGAGGATGGGTGGGTATCAAAACTCTTGTATATGTTTACTCCAGTTTTTCTTCCTAATTAAATGTCTGTTCTTATCTACATCCATTTCTGTATTTATATTTCAGTTTACTGCCCACCTCAAAGTCATTTGGTATTTAGGAGTGATTATACTTCAGGTGTGACATGACTGTGAGACCAAAAGGGAACCGTCCTTGGTACTGTCTTAGTGGAGGGTTCTGGGTGCCTCTACTGGACTGGCTATGCATAGGTCTCAGGGGATGCTGACTTAGACAACTAGGATTATAGGAGTGGGAGAGGGGCAGCATCATAAATTAACTACAAATAACATTATAATCTGAGAAAATGGTTAAAATCAATCCCAGCTCATCAGGAGCCATGTTATCTTAATTATACTGTTCTTAGCATCTCAGTTTTTCACATGTAGCATTAAGATAATAAAACACACTTCACAAAGTTGTTATGATAATCAAGAAAGATAGTTTAAGTAAAATCAGCAGAGCTCCTAGCACAATTGAGTCTAAATTTAAGGGAAAAGAAATGATACTAATGCACTTATATTAACGCTAATGCACTTCCTAAACTATGCAATTACAAAACTTTGTTTTGCATCTTTCACAGAAAATTAATTTATCAAGATTAATCACATACCTAATACATACTTTTTGAAATAATTTTATTGAGACACAATCCACATACCATAAAATTCACCCGAAGTGTGTAAATCAATGGTTATTAGTAATTCACAGACTTGTGTAACCATCACTACCCAAAATGCAATATATTTTTGAATCTTCTTTGAAACATCACCAAAGGATGTCCCCACCATGAGAAAACAATCTGGCAAAATCATAATGTAAAACTTCTATAATGCAATTGGCAATGACAGTTTTTTTTTTTTAAGATTTTATTTATTTATTCTACAGAGATAGAGACCAGCGAGACAGGGAACACAAGCAGGGGGAGTGGGAGAGGAAGAAGCAGGCTCATAGCAGAGGAGCCTGATGTGGGGCTCGATCCCATAACGCCAGGATCACGCCCTGAGCCGAAGGCAGATGCTTAACTGCTTTGCCACCTAGGCATCCCGGCAATGACAGTTTCAAAGAATTTTGAGTTCAATTGAATAGTTTCTAGATTAAGGTGGCTACATGGGCATAATAACACTGATTGGTTCCTGGGTCATACATAGAGAAGTTATGGGCTTCCTGTTACTTATTTGACATACAAAATGCTTGGAAGTTGTCATTCCCACCCTCACAATATGAAAAAAGTGGAACAGAATGATAATCAAACCCTCCTTAGATCCATCAAAGAACTGAGATCACAAGGCAAACCACTTCCCTGAGAACTGGAGAGACAGGTGTGTACAGAGAATCATATACTATCAGGAGCAGAAGCCCAGGACCAGAAATCCACAGATGGAACCAATACTGATAGGAACACTTAAACTGTAATTGATGAATTGTTGGAGTCTCTGTGTGGACTAGTGTAAGAATTAAACATTCTAGGAAGTAGGGGACATACTTTTCTGAGTTTTACTTCCAGAGGTTCCACCTGGTTCTCAGAGAAAAAAATTCTCTTGTGTTTGGGGTTATAGGGGAAGGAACCATTCTGAAAAGAGGGGGTTAAGGCTGAAAGAACTGCAACCTATTTAAGAAGAAGGCTCTAGGGAAGTCCAAGGACATCTGGGGAGACAAAAATAAGGCTAGTAGAAGAAATTTTAATCCTTTACACTATAGCTATAGCAAACTGTAAACATAGCCTAAATCATAGGCAGATAAACAGAAACCCCACACTAAAGGGCTATCTACTTCGGTTCCTTTCATCTGATGCATCGTGTCTGGTTTCAACAAAAAATTACAATGCTAAAAGGCAGTGTGAAGAGACAAAGCATTAGAATAAAACTCAGATATGGCAGAGAATTCAAAATGACCAGAGAAGAAATTTAAAATATCTAATACGCTAAAGGCTCTATGGAAAAAGTGAACATGTAAGAGCAGTCGGGAAATGCAGATAGATGGAAATTCTAAAATAGAAAGCTCCCAAACTGTAAAACAAAAGGAAGAAAAGAATGAAAAAAAAATGGAACAGAAAAAAAAAATGGAACAGACTATCCAAGCAGTATGATACAATTACAAAAGGTATATAACATACACATTTTGGGAATATTAAAAGGAAAAGAAAAAGAGAAAAGAATAAAATTGATATTTGAAATAATACTAAGAATTTTCCAAAATCTGGAATACCTGGGTGGCTCAGCCGGTTAAGCATCTGGCTTTGCCTCAGGTTATGATCTCAGGATCCTGGGATTGAGTTCCACATCAGGCTCCTTCTTATCGGGGAGCCTGCTTCTCCCTCTACCTGCCACTCTCCCTGCTTATGCTCTCTCTCTATCTGACAAATAAATAAAATAATAAAGTAAAATAAAATAAAAAGAATTTTCCAAAATCTAATGATGGCTATCAAACCACAGATCCAGGGATCTCAGAGAACACTGAGCACAATAAATACCTCCAAAAAATCTACACCTGGACATACCATATCCAAACTACAGAAAATCAAAGATAAAGAAAAAATCTTGAAAGAAGCTGAGGGGGGAAGGAATCTTACTTATAAGGAAACACAAACAGGAATTACATCAGACTTCTCTTCAGAAATCATGCAAGCCAGAGAGTGGTGAAATATCTAAGTGTAGAAAGAAAAAAAATAATCGACTTAGAAATCTGTATCCTGCAAAATTGTCTTCAAACTTGAAGGAGAAATAAGACTCTTAAATAAAAATTGAGGTACTCTGTTGCTAGTAAGCCTGCCTTGTAATATATGCAAAAAGGACTTCTTCAAAGAGAGGGGAAACAATATATATGAAAAACTCAGACTACATGGTGGGCAAGAATTGAAAAAGGAATAAGTAATAGTAAAAGAAAATATTTGATATTTTTGTATTTTAGTTGATCTAATGCTAAAAGTTTGTTCAGAATATTATTAGCAACATCTTATAGGGGGATTACAGTTTACAGACTGGTGAGATGAATGATAGCAAAGCAATCGGGGAAGGGAAAGACTGGGAATACTCTAATGGACTTGCACTCTCCATGCAGTGGATTTACATTAACTGTAAATGTATATCACAAACTCCGGGCAACCACAAGCATTTTTAAAACAGAAGTCTAATTGAGAAACAAAGACAAGAGAGAAACTGGAATCGTATAAAATGCTCAGTTAAAACCTGAGAAGGAAGTAAGAATCAAAGAAAAAAAAAAAGAAAAAGAAAATCTATGAAAGAAGTTTTTAGAACAGTTGGGAAAATATGAATATGGGCTGGGTATTAGAGGATAATAAGGAATTATGCCATTTCTTACAGGTGATATGGTATTGTGGTTACATGGGAATAAGGTCTGATTCTGAGAAGATGCATGGTGATGTATTCAGGCATGAAATGCCATCCTGATGTCTAAAACTCACTCTCAAATGATATGTGTGTGTGTGTGTGTGTGTGTGTGTGTGTGTGTGTGTCTGTGTGTTTATGCACAAAGAAAGAGAAAAGGAAAATAGAAAATTCCAATAATCATTGAATCTAGATGATGTTACATACTAGGCAGTGTACAGTTCCTTCAGCTTTCCTGTATGTTCAAAAATGATTAAAAATCATTTAATAAATGAAAAAAATGAATGAATGGATTAATTAATACCAATATGTACCTCTTGTATTTGTTTCAGAATAAGCTTTACAGCAAAAATCTTGATAAAAACCCACATTTTAACTTTTATGACATCTTTGAGGAATCTCAAGGCGAAGGATTTATTGTTAATAAGCTTGATGAATTCTGGGCTTTAAATTTACAAATAACAAGATCTTTTGTGTGTGATGTGGCTACTTATTTTTACTCTAATTTCCAGTGAAATTGGCTTGGGCCACGAGAGATTATCAAATCATTAGCATCAGGTCACCCATAAATCACAAGCTGTGCAATTTTTATTTTACTTCCTAAGTAATATAATGTAATTGTGTAATGAGAAGTAATCTGAGGTTTATAGGAACTGCAGGAAATAAAATTAGTAGCATGTGAAATTAAAAATGAGCTACTAAACACATTTTGCTAAATTCACAATTATATCATGCCACTCCCCATGGAAAAACTTACTGCCCCCTGAGTCAATTGCCTAGTTATTTGAAATATGCCTTGCAATTCTATAGTACATACTCACCATGATTAAAAGACTAGTAACAGCACTTTCATGAATTGTGTTATGTAATTAGGCATGACAGATTAATATATGACTAATAAAACTGTAAGACCATTATAAACACCTATCTTTCTACTTTAAATTCTTTATACTAGTATCTTAACCACAAGATTAAAAATAATTATAGCAATTTGAAGAGAACATCTGCTAGTTAAAGGATCATAATATCTGTTATCAACTGTCACATGTAAGTGGTCAAAAAAATCTGAAGGGCAGTAATTTTCTAAAAATGAATGAAAGCTTCATTTAGCTTTTTGCTTTTCCATCATCTTTCAAAAGAAATATACTTGCATGTATGTTTTGTGTATGTGCTACTCAATTAAAATGGATGTGAGGAATTTCTCTTAAGAGCATGACCGTAAACCAAAAAGAATCATATTTTAAGAGAAAGAAAAAAGTTCTCAGTAAGTAGAAATTCAGAAATATGAATGTAATGTTGTTCGGGAGAAAGAAAATTGTTTGCCAGCTTTGGTGGAATAGGACTGTGGCAGTACATCAAATAACCTGCTTAAGGAAGAGCTAAATCATGTTTTTATTTTATAACATAAAGCACGCCAACTTCCAATACTTAATGGGATTCAGTTTAACAAATACCTGCATAACCCTGTGCTAAGATTTGGAGTGATATAAAAATGACTAAAACCGGTTGCTCACTCTAAAATAAGTCATAATCTCATTAGGATGATAGATGAACACCTACCTGTAAAACAAAACAAAGTACTACATAGAAGAAAAACCAACTTGCTGCAGTAGAACAGAGAACAACCTCTCTACTTGGGAAATCAGGGAATCCTGCATGGAGGAGCTGGCATTTGAAATACGCCTTAAAGTAAAAAAGGGATTATTTAGGGCTTATTTAGGTTTTTAACTGGTACAAATTGTAGGACAGGTGGGAAACAAGAGTGAAAATTAGTTTGAGGCCAATTATAGGTAGTCTTGACTTTGGCGGTGAAGCGATTGGACCTGAGCATTGTGTCAATGGAGAAACTTTCTGAGGAGGGTTGTGACTAAAGCCCATGTTTTCAGATTCTAACTCCGGTAGGTGATGAACTGGAGTGGGCCGAGACTGGAGGCAGGGACATGAGGTAGGGGGCTGTTAGAGCAATCCAGGTGAAAATGATGAGAGAAAAAAGAGAAAATGTAGTCACAGAAACATCCACAGGATACAACTGATGAACTCAGGTCAGACTCGAGGGAAAGGGGGAACGAAAAGAAAGCAGATTAAAGATAAATCAGAGTTTTGGTGTGGTTGAAATCTTGCGCTGAAATGGAGCACAGAGATCTGAGAACAAAGAACTGAGCTTTATGAATTCACATGGCAGCCAACCCCCAAATCTAGTTTGCAAGTAGCTCAGGGATCAGTGGCCAATAATAAAAGGGACTCCTAAGGCTCTAGGCAGTCTCCTTTTAGGTTTCTTTTGTTCTTATCTCCAAAGTTAACGAATGACAAAAAAGGAAGCTGGTTTACGACATTACTATTGCATGGGACAGTTTTTTCCATCTCCCAAACACAGACTGACAAAACCCACCAGCATCCTAACTGTAAAACAATGCAGGAAGGGTCTGATGCCTCACACATTCCTGCCTCTAGGGATTTGCTTCTGCAAGGCCCTCTGCCTGGGACACCAGCAGGAATCCTTGGCTCTCTCCCTCACTCCACTGAAATGTCTTCTGATCAGGGGCTTGCAGCCAGTGGAATTAGCCGTGCTCCCCCACCCCACGCATTCTGCATCCTGTGACTCAGTTTCAAAGTGTTCATAGCACCTCTCAACACTGGTCTTGACACTAAATACTACTCAACATGGATGTATTTGATCTGTGTTTGTTGTCTGTTTTCCATGGGCCTTCGGTTTGGCCCACAAATACATCCTCAGCTTCTAGAATGGTGCCCACTATGCAGTGGGTCCTGAATAAAAATTAACTGAATGAACGTTGCTTTTATTTTGGCCTTGGAGCTATCAGATATCCTAGTATCAAGAGTTCTCAAGATTAATTACTACATGTGCAATTCTCAATCAGCTGCACATATTAAGGCAACTCTGTTCTTTTTTATTTACTCAATTTAATTAAATACAATTATTTTTACACATGTTATACTACTATTTTACTCCCAGAGACTGCTGACTTGACAGTTGCTTGGCATTATAGCAGTGTTTCTCAGACCTGAGCATGCTTCAGAATCACTTGTTGAAGCAGATTGTTGGCCCCAGTCCTAGAGATTGTGATTCACTGGGTTTGGGATGGGTCCAACAAGCTCTCGAGTGATGTTGATATTGCTGGCCCAGGGACCACACTTTAAGAACCACTGTATTACCAACTATAACGTAATTTCAGGAGAAGCATGAGAGAAGTCTAGAAAGTCAGGGAGTTAAGATGTTTCAGTGTTTTGGTAATGGAAGAGTGGGTCCCAAAGGGGAAGAGATCACTGCTTGCCTGTTTACAAGGCTTACAGCTTTCTAACCTACTTTAAAAATACCTCGAAAGCCTTTTTGCTTTCCTAATTGAATTAAAATGTTACACTCCATTTCATTCAGTTGCATTACACTGCTCAAAAGAACTAAATTCACATTAAAAAGCATTGAGGATGTAATAGGAAACAATGAAAGTCATTGTTAGAAGAAGAATGCCCCATATGACTTCTAGTTACTATCAAGACAACAAGGACAACATCAAAGACTATTAGATGTCTTGATACAATTATGTCTTGGGAATTAATGTCATCTCTTGGGTCCTTGTTGATTTCTGCCCTAAGACCATACGGATTTTAATAATTAAAGACCAATGTAAAGAGAAAAATCACATTATTTATCACACAAACCAGGGTACTTTGCGAGAATAAGGTGCTATTAATTTCACTGGGTTCATAACTATCAAATAGGACTATGGCAGGGGGTACAATCATCCAAAATACGTAAGGAAATTGTACTAAATGAAAATTGGATCACAAAAATTCATTTTTGTTTACTGGCAGGTTTTTGTTTGATCATTCTAAAGGATTTCTGAAATTCATTTACAGTTGCCATGCAAGACCTTCAGTAAGTCTTCCCCTCTACCCTCACACACTGCAAATCTTCAGACATGTGCACAGGTTGGAGCTTCCCATTGGTGTATGCATATGATCATGGTGCAACAGAAAGAACTTTGGAATTAAGCAAAGCATAGTTTACATCACAGCTCTGCTGTGTGGTCTTAGCGCTCTCTCCACCCTTGTTTCCTTAGGGGTAAGCAATGGACAATGATAACCTACCCCATAGAATTACCTATCGACAGCATGAATCACCTAGATTCATGGCTCACTATACACCCTATTTAGTAAACATTCATTTCTTTTTTTCCCAAAACATACATAAGGCAAAAATTTAATCTTACTATCCTAAGAGATTCATACAATTTCTTAACTCCAGTATGAGATTTCAACTGTGCATCTCAGAATATCTAGGCACAAGGGATGGGAATGGAGAGAGGTAGACTGACTGGGGCATAATTTAGAAAGTAACTAATAAGAAAACCTCAAATTTGTTATCTAAACAGCTGTAGTGTTTGTTTTATAATTTGAGACTTTATTAAAGGAGAATGTAAGTTTTTTAAAAATCAAACTTATTTTTTAATTGAGGTATAATTAACATACAATGTTCCATTAGTTTTGGGTGTACAACAAGTCTATACATTACTCAGTAGTCACCACAATAGCAGAGTGTAAATTTTTAAATCTTCATCATAGGTGACATGGGTTTATAAGTGATAAGAAACACTAACAGAAATCAACACACAGTTTGTCGAGTTTCTACATACATTTCAAAGAAAATGAAGAGAATGAAGAGAAGCTACCAATGTAAAGGGAGTCACAGATACCCTAGAATCACCAAACAAATCACCAAACTAATTTTCAAAGTGGCTCTTCTTGGTGGAAGCACCTGCCTGCCCAAGGGGTTGGGAGGACAACAGAATTCATTAATGGGTGGTGTTTTGTAAGTGGGACAATCTTTATTCTCATTCCAGGAGCTTTCCCCCAAGTTCCATATCTCTGGGCTTCCATCAGAATTCCATACAACACAGCCAACTATTCCTCATGCATTATCCCCAGTCACATTGAATTTTAAAATACCAGAGCTGAAAGTACCTAACAAGTAAAACTAACCCAAGATTCTAAAAGAAAACCAGCCCAAAGATACATAGGAACTTATCCCAAGTCACACAAATGATATAAGTAAACTGCTAGGCCTGGAAGCCCATATCTGGCTCTTTTCAGTGGATCACACTCCCTCTCCACCTTAGCCTTAAAGACCAACTCAAAGGGGTTTTCTCCATGGGTCACTCAAATCTGGGTCTTTGGATTTCATAAAAGTCATTCTTAAATGATGTAGACTTTCAACAATAAGGAATTTGCTAAATAAATTACATAAAACCTATATGCTAAACCAGTTGATGCATAAATACTATATTCTAGACTATTTCACAGCATGTGAAGATGTTTATGACATATTGTTTAAAAAGCAGGTTACAAAATGTTATGTTATGATGCAAATATTTGTAAAAATAAAAGAGGGAATATGGTAGGTTATACATCAAAATACTAACAACCATAACTCTAGGTATTCATATTGTGGGTGAATTTGTAGTTTGCTATGACTCCCATATGTTCTTCAAAAGTATGTATTATTTCTATAACTATGAGAGTGGAAATAAAAGTTGGATAGCAAGTAAATATTTCTGCAAATAAATATTCTGAGTCTTTTCTTATCCTTTGTTCTTGGCTTTCTCCCTTTTTCCTTGACCCCGATCTCTCCCCAGATTTTCATCCCTGAGTCCCCTGATAACTTCTCTCCATGAATGCTTATACTGACCTCAGCTTAGCTACATACTACACCTCTGACCTCAGAGGAGCACAGCGTTCCATCATATATTCTTATAATCCAACTGTGCAAGAACATTTCAATGGAAATGTCCTATAATCAACTGAAATTATGAGTGAGAAGCTAGGGTTGAAGATGAAGGCTGCTAGGTCACCTATGTGCAGAGAATCGCAAAAGCCAAGAGAGCAAAAAGCCAAGGAATTCTTAGAGGGCTAAGAGACTAGAACAGACATTCAAGGCTGGAGTTTAGAGAGAGACCATCGTTTGGGGTTGGGATAAAGAACTGAGTCAGGATACAAAGTGAAAAGCCAGCAAAAAGTGTTCTTATGAAAACCAAGAAGAAGGATCAATAGTACCGATTGCTACTTATTTACATGTAGTAGCAGAATCAAGACAATTAAAAAATAAGTTGAAAACATTTAAAAGAAATGATTTCCAAAACATTGTTTTGATTATTTAAGAACATAGAAGAGATATTCCAGGGAAAAGGACACACTGAAAAATTTCCATATGTTGTCTTTATGATTACAAATGAGGATCTTCACCCTAAACATAATACCCAGTTCCAGAAAAACAAAATCCAGTAAAGAAATTTGTCTGTCATGGATGCTCATGAAGGAAGCCTTATGACAGGAAAACCGGCAAGCATTAGTCTCAAAGAGTCAGTTGGAAAACCGTATGTTGGGTCATGGAGATTCTAATGCCAGACATTTCATTGTAAATATCAGTCCTAAGGGTAATGGGAGATTATGGAAATACAATGCTAAGCTAAGAACATTCATAGTTTAAGTCCATGGACCACAATGTAAGCTTCATTACATCAAAGATGTCAGAACCAAGTGGCAGTTTTTCATTGCAAACGTTGGCTTTCTTTTGCTAACATAGGCATAGGAACAATTGGAAACACAGTAACAATTAGAACATATAAAACACCCTAGTGCTAAGAAACACCTGAAGGAGCAATGCATGACTTCTCCTGGGCCAGCTTTCTTCTGTTTCAAAAATGCCAACCCCTAGCTGAGACCAGTGGATTTGTTAAATGTTTCTAATGCCCATGTGCAGAGCCAAAATACACATTATACTCAGCAAAGAAATTGAAGTCACCATCCTGCTAGTGATCAAGTGGAGAACAGAGTTCAGCCTTTCAACTCACTGTCTGGTGCTTTTATTGTCCCCAGTGTGCCCACTGCTTCGTCGTTCCTCTCCCTAGAGAGTTCACTGTATGTTACCCCACTGACAGAAAAGCTGCCAAGGTGAATCAAGGTCATTGAGTCTCAGATTTCATCAGGGAATTTGTAGGTCTTGCTTCTGCGTTGACTGGCATTATTTGAGCAAAGGTATCTATGTAACATACCCGCTCATCAGGTTAGAAGATAAAGCATCCAGTGCCTTCAGCATGGGGAAAAGAATTATACCCGAAGAGGAACTAGATCTATTCCAGACATTTTCTATGAGTCTGGTTACACTCGGGGAGAGAAAAGAGATGAGTCAGTTTAGATGGTTATGTTTATGTGACTCAATACAGGAGTAAAACATAGTTGTTTCATCAGATCAGATGTGGATATGTCAAGTTTGCCAATGTACAGACTAAGTCCTGGAATAAACAGATGTTTGACCTGGAACCTCCTTTTGGAAGCAGTGACCCTTTGGCTAAAGTATCCCCTAGTCTCCATCTGAAGGCCTGTCAACTTCAGCAATGTTCTCTCTCCTTGACAAAGTATCTATCTGTATTCATGGCCCCTCCCTGCATTGATTAACCTCATTAACTTGGGACTTGAGGTTGTCTCCTGCCTCAGTAACAATCGTGGCTGATTTGCCTTTGGAGAAACAAGCATTTATATGGATGCATCAATTCCTTTCCAAAGATGATACTTCACTAGAACATCAGGCAATGAATGATGTTGTGGCATTTTGGACATTTGATTTCATTTATTCCTGGGATTTATTCTAAGGAAGCAATCCAAAATTTAATGCAAATTGGGCACGTTTTGCTTCACAATCTATTTTCCACAGAGAGGACTTCTTTTTAGTTCTTATATCCATTTAGGGACTCTGTTATAAAAATCTCCACATAGATACATAATCAGATGCAAATAAGCCTAAGAAATCATGATTTTGCTTTTGAATTACAGCATTCTCTATGCAAATAGTAGCTTTTAAACTCACACAGAGCTTTCTCTGTTTAATGCCGACACCACACAAAATACCTTGATGTGGCTTCAGCTACAAGATTTTTTTCTTATCATCTTTTTCTTTACACATAGCAGGAACAATATCAGCCCGCCAATCTTTCCAATATGCTGTGTGTGTTTTTTTCGGATTGGTTTTTGAAACACAGTACACATCAGTACATGCCCTATCCAGGTGACTTGAATAAAAACAATATTTACAAAGATGATTCCTAATTAAGAGTTTCAAAGCCTGCTGAAAAGGGACATTAGGTGGCACACTTTTTTCATGGCTTCTCATCACTAACCAAACTTGAAAAAGTTTTATGTTGTGAATTACAATCTTAAAAACTAACTTAAAAAATGCATTACTCAGGTATAACATATGAGATGTCAATCTTTCCTGACAAATTATTCCTCTTATAACTTGTAATCAATTTGGAAAAATGAAACAACTTTTATCTCTCTCAAAGTTTTAGGTAAAACCTTTGAATACTAAAGCCACCCTTATAATCACCTAGAAGACATGATAGCTTGTTCCTGAACTTGCAATTCTATTGGGTGTTTGTATTACATTTGTAATAATTACAACAACCATTCTTGTTTATGTATAAAATATAAATTGGCTAAAATGTGCTCCTCCAATTGTCCATCTACTCTCAATTTATCGAAACCCAATGAGTAAGCACAAGGTAGAAGTTCTTGGTGCTAACAGGGGTTCTAGAAACAAATGAGACATATTCTGTCAGCAGAATTGGGGGAAATGTAATGAGGGAAGCAGAAGCAAGTGTACACATGAACTTTCTGTACTATATCTGCAACTATGGGTAACCCTGCACTTATTCCCTAATAAAAAGTTTATCAAAAAAATATTGGAGGAATAACATACTTTTTTCCCCTACTATTTGAAAACACAGTGTTCTTAAGAAACTTTTTGTAAGCCAAAATGGTGCAAAGTGAAGGTACAATTACCATTTCGTAAAAGCAAAAATCCTCCTTGGATTTCTTTTGGTGAGCCAAAACAGGTACTAATGTAGATCTTTCATAAAAGCGAAGTGGCATAATGTGAACTTTTGAAAAGAAAGGTATTATATGCAATTATAAAGAGATAGGGCAGAAAAACAGTTGAGGAATGTTAACAGACGGTGGCTCTACCTAATTGATTAATCAGTTACATTGGCAGTGGGTGCTGGTGAAGCGTGGGGCAGGTCAGCCAGTGAAGCACATGGTAGATTTTTATTATTAGATTATTTTATTATTAGATTTTAGTAGTAACTTTTTATTTGGGAATAAGGTTAGGTTTATAGAAAAGTTTCAAAACTTAACCATTGAGGGCATCTATTTTCAATCCACTACAATTGTGTTGTGGAACTCTGAAAAAAAATTGATTTTACAAATACCACTAATTATTATAAAAATTTTATAGAAGCTCACCTTTTCTAAAAGGTGGTTCTCCCTTACTCTACCTAAATGCAGAAACAAACAAAAAGTAGCCAAACTGAATTTTGCAATTTATAGGCCTTTTAATATCTGAAATCAGCCCAAATAAACAATCAAAAACCTTGGAAAATACCAAGGTCTGAAATATAAGTCACAAAATCTTACTTCTGAGAGGCAGACAAATACCATTAGGTTACATAGAAATTAATTTCCTAAAAACCTTAGGATACTTAAACAAAGAGTTTCCAACTATAATTTCCAGTGCAGCAATTTCAGCTAACAAAACCTTTTCAATTTGAAACAAAAAACAGGAAAGTAAGAAGTGTTCTCATGAATAATGATGACCTTAGGTTTCACTATCTCTGAATTTCTAGATGGTCAAAACTGGGTACAATGCACAAGGTACAGTGTCTGTGTTCAATACCGCTGAGGCATTATTAGTAAGTTTTGCTTTGAAGCAAATGTGAAGATCCACGAATATGTTTATAATATAGATGCAAGAAGTAGGATGCAGGTAAGGATGGGTCAACTGTGAAACTATGAGCATGTTTCTGAACTGGTAGTGAGTGAAGAGTAAGGCACCTATCATGGTTGGATGGGAAGAGGTGAGTCCCATCACTGCTCTGATGCTATCCAACAGGTAGGGATATTCAATGACTCGGTGACTTTATTTCTTTATCTGTCAAACAGGGTTAATCGAACTCTTCCTATTAATCAAGTTGTGCTGCAGTGAAATGCCAAAGAGTTCACCTCTGTGGGGAGTCACACCCTAAAGAGATAAGATCTGGGAAAATGCCTATGATTTTCTGATTCTTCTCATAATAATGACAGGTGGTTATTTATCTTTTATTCTATATTGTGATATTCCAAGGACGTGATCCTCCTGGTAATGTACCTGAGTTAATATAATAATGAGAAAGCTGTAATGAGATCCTACTGTACTTCTAAGACATCTCATTATCTATTAGAATAGACTGAGGCAGAAGAAGAAAAAAGAAATCAGGGAATCAGGATATAAAACGATGAGCCTTGCATCCCACTTAGGATCAAGTTAGAGAGGAGACCAGACTACAGGTCACAAGTGAGTCATCCTCTCTCACTGTCTCTGGGCTCGTAATTTATGTGGAAATTACCACAAAAATAAAGAAATCAATTTTCCAGTTAAGACATCCTCCAGTTACATTCTATGAGACAACACTTTTATGACCACTAAGAGAAAATTACAAGAAAATCATATTACCAATTGTCACCTACTTGGTGTGTATGTGTGGGGTATGCACTAGTTTCTGGGGACTCTGGTACAAATATTTCACTAGTTAAAGCTATGGAATGGTCTTCTGATCTATCTGTCTTGAAAACATTTTGATCCATTCTTCACAGCCTGAAATTACTGAACTTCTTATTATTTCCGAAGTTAGGAAGGTCTCTTCAAATCACTCCATCATTATTAAAATCATTTCTGATGAATGTCCAATTGATGAACAGGCCTCAGTGCTGAATGGTGCTATTCTGCACTTCTTGAGATATTTTTTTTATTTTGGCATCACATAAGTGTTGTCATTAATCTGTTCATATTTTAGAAAGGTGTTAGAAAGACCTGCCATCTCACACTGGGAAGATACAACAATGCTAATGTTTAATCATGTAAATGTCCCATTGCCTTTAGGTCACACACTAGGACAATAGACTGCCTTTCAATAGCAAGATGATTGGTATATTTCTCAGTCCTTTCCATACAATGATTTGATTGCTCTATTGATCAAAGAAAATATGAATATGGATGTAAATGTTAGTGTTTGGTAGAATATGAACAAATGTTCTCTTGAACTTGTTATGGAAACTTACTTATTTAATATAAATCAAACATATTTTACTAGGAAAATTTGAGAACAGTGAAATTGATAGGCAATCACAACTTAATTCAGTTGTTGGGTGGAAAAGATTGAGAGTCATTTGTCAGTTTTCTCTGCGGTAGGGTTTAATTTTACAAATTCTAGATCTATATTATATCATCATTGAGTATCAGACATATCCGCCTCTCTCTCAAAAAAAATCTCTTAAAAATTTTAAAAGAGGAATTCTAGAGATCCGTGGTAGAACATAGTGCCTGTAGTTAACAAAATGTCATAGTGCACTCAAGATTTTGAAGATGGTGGATTTTATGTTAAGCACTCTTATAAAATAGGAAAACAAGGCATGATTGTGGTGATGGTATCACAGGTATATGCATATGTCCAAACTCATCAAAATAGATAGATAGATAGATAGATAGATAGATAGATAGATGATAGATAGGATAGATAGATACAACATCATTTTCATTGACTAAATAACATTCTGTTGGTTACTTTTCTAACCAATTTTCTATTGTCAACTAATTGAAGTTTATTCTTTATGAGTTTGATGTTCATAGGTTTGTGTTTTCATGGGCATTCCAATAACCATTTGTAGTTACACTGTATCCATGTTTCAAATTATTTCTTTAGGATACAATTTTAGAAATAGAAATTTTGGTCAAAATAGATGTTCTTTTAAATATTTTTATAGAGATTTCAAAATCGACCTTCAAAAATTTCCACCACTTTACACATTTATCATTAGGATAAGAACTTTAAAAACTAGTTATAGCTTGTTTTAACGTTCTAATACATTAATAATTTTAATAAAAGATTCAACTTGTTTATAATTAAATGTACCATTAACCGATTACCAGATCTGTAAGGGAAGTGATCTAAACAAATAACTATCCTGTCCTCTCTTTTCTTCTCCTTCCCCAATACATACACTACAGTAAGATAAAGCTTATGAATCAAGTTTTCCAAACCAGAGAACACTGATCTTTTCCAATTTTTTATAGAAATGCTGCCAAAGTTGACCACAAACTTTGAAAATCTAAAAGTTCTTAAATTTTGAATGATTAAAAAATATACCCAAAATGAGATGGAGGAAAGAGTCAAGTAGTTCTAAAATTAAGCAGCAGTAGAGTAGAGAAAAAGAAGATGGTACGGCTGCTACCTCAGGGCCCTATTTAGTTACTTTCACACTTTAAATGAACCATCTCTTTTTACTAAATACATGGTTGAAATAGCATAACTCCTCACTTCAGTTTAGAAACAGAACATTCTCTCACAGTGGGTTTATATTACATAACAGGTTAGAAACAAAATAAAATTGATGTGAAGCCATTAAACAAAACAGTTAAAATGGCAGATGGCACTAGGCATGAAGGCCGGGGCAATTTCTACAAAGAGGGAATGAGTCTCGAGGACATCTTCAGCCTGGTTCAGTCTACATTTCAGAGCACGGAGATATACATATCCCACAGAGAGAACATAAATGGGTCTACTCAACAAGTGCTCTGCCCAGAATCTGTTTCTTCTCAGGTGTAAACTTGGAGAAGAAAAGGAAAGTGTGCTTATCTTTTATAAAGAAAGAGTTTAATTCATTTACTTATTTATACAATAAGCACTTACTAAGCACTTTTTTATTTTTCCAGTGCGGAAGGAGATCCTGAACAAGTATCACATCTCCATGTGTGGAAGAAGCCAGGCTTTAGAATTAAGAAGACCTAAGTGCAAAACTTGGTTCCACCACTTACCAATCATAATACTTGCATATGTTAACTTCTCTCAATTTCAACTTTCTTTTTTGCAAAATAATATTGATAATAACAATGCTTTCCTTGCAAAATTACTGTATTATAGATAATGCATCCAGTACAGGGTACAATAGTGAAAGGAAGTAATGAGAGAGCATATCAGAGTGACAACTACTTGCTGAATTTCCATCATCTGTGGGCAGCGATGAAAGATAAGAAAATGTGGAGAAAAGCATACTTAAGAAAATCAAAGTGGGTTTTTGTTCTCTTAACATTGCATATATAAATCAGAATATGCTAAATTTAAGAAGCGAATATACTTAGACTAGGTTTTCTATTTTAATAATGTCATTCTTCATTTTCGTGTATTATTTTGGTGATGTGACCTTTACAAGAAGCTGAGAGTCCCATCTCCATGGGAACACAGTTTAAAAACTTGAAGACATCGTCTTTATTACAGTACATTTTTTTTTTTTTGGAAATCATTTAGAATGGCATTATTAAACATTTTATTGATTGCTTAATTGTTCATTATATTCTCCTAAATACTATATGGAGAGAATTACTGTGATAACATACCTTGATCCTTCTTTCAGGGAGCATCCAATTAGATTTACCTAACATATTAAAAAACCCTCACCTACAATCCCCACTTATTCTCTATTCTTAGCTTCTCAATACCCAGGAGAAAGACAAGATTTAGATATAGTTGCCTTACACTGCAGGAGTATTTAGCTTAGTCACAGAACTTAAAGACCAGCCCAAACAAACATGGGCAAGATTACTTTAGGATGCTTTTTAAAAGATTTTTTCCTCTCCAGATAGTGGGAATCATAAAACAATGTTTCTGGAAAGACAAGAGTAGTGCAAAGTCTTCAATTGCCTAGCTTTCAGAGCATTTTCTGAGGCGATATGACTGGGCATACTGATCCTATAAATACCCATCTCCAATTCACCATCTGCCAAGGAAATATATTTCCTGCACCTGAATTAAATGGAGAATAGCCTCCCTAAAAAAACGGATGGAGCAAATCATCTATCTTCAGCTGTCACTCACAACTTTTTTCATGAATGGTGATTCACGGCAATGTATTTACATTTTTCTTGCCTCCAAAAACAAATATTGTCTGTTGAGATTTTTCTAGATTTAGCTAGGAGACCAAATCAGGAACAGGGATAAAATAGTCATGATAGCTTATGCTGCTGTAGGGGAGAAAAGTTTGTGGTCCCAAAACATGTCTTTTTGACATGTGAATTATTTAAAGCTAATTAATTTTAAGAAACAGATGAATCAAGAAGCATTTCTTTTTGCCTCCCCCACAAATGCCTAAAAGAATTTAGATAGAGGACCTGTTTTAGGAAGGGAGCTATCACTATAGATAACTGTAGTATAATATGAACTAGGTGAGGTAGACAGGGAGGAAATTAGCAAAGTCTTGTTTGTTAAAATTCCTGTCTATGTCCTGTTGTTTCTAGATGACCCAGAATATTTTATTTACCAAACATTTACTCTTCTTATACTTCCTGTAAATTGCCTTCCTTCCCATTGGAGCCCCAGACCCCTACCCACTTCTCCTTAGTCCAGAGGACATATATATCTCATTTTGCCTGTATTTGGAATCTCTCTTGTTTATGTTTGATCTTCTCTTGTTCATCTATTTCATGTCAATTTAATTCTTAGACCAGTCAGAACCTTAAAGAGTAGAGAAAAAATTATCCTCCCCAACACTGCCACTAGAAGAAATATCACATTAAGACTTGAGCAATCTCTAGTCATTTAAGGTAAATTAACTCATCAGTTTCCCTACCTAGTGATCTGACAATGCTCTGTGGAAGTGCATAGGAGACAAGGATGTAAGGATAAAGAAAAGACCACAGACTCAACTACACAGTGTCATGAGTATTATAAAAATTAAAATTTCACTATAATTGTAATATTTCTCACTCTTTGTACTTGAGTTTGGAAAGAGAAACTGAGGTCTTTGATGCTAATGTGACAAGTAGTTACTCATAATAATTTAGATCTCTTCGCAGGGCACTGTTATTTCTGGGCCTCTAGGAAACTTTTCTCTAGATTATTTTATCTTCATGTGGAGGGCTCATATCCACCCTCCTGCCAAAGCTAGAGATCCGGAAGGAAGTAGTGGTAGTCACTGTCAGGATGTTGCAAGACAAACATGAAATAGTTGATTAAAAACAGGCAGGATATAATATCAGATTGTTCATAGTATACTGATGTTTGAAGTGAAATAAAATTGTCCTAAGGGCAAAGAAAATAAAGCAAGTTAAATAGATTAAAAATAAAGTCATGTGGTAACATAATAGCCCGGGTTTTCAGAACTCAATAAAGTTAAGATGGTAAGAGAAAGAAGAGGAAGCAATCCTGAGCTGGGGTTCGTGAGGACACAGGGAAGCTCATCTGTGGCACCATCTCCCTTTCAATTTCCAGATTCTCTATCCTGGGCCTCAGTTCTGCTTCCTGCGTGAGATCTACCTCTTCTGAGTGCCACAACCCACTTAGTAAGCCCTCTCCGCTTGTCCTCTCAAAGAAATGCCAAGTAATCAACTATGGATTTCATATAAGTTGAGGTGATAATGGTATGAGGAGTCACTCCTTCAACGTATCTTATCATTCCTTTCAGAAGAAGAATACAGATATTAAAACAGAATCACCTGAAAACACGTCCACCCTGCATGTGGATATATAGCATCTTTAATCATAACTGCCAAAACCTGAAAGCAAATCAGATCTCCTTTAGTAGGCAAATGGATAAACTGTGGTACATTCAGACAATGGAATATCATTCAGTGTTAAAATTAAATGAACTATCATGTAAGGAAACTTGAATGCATATCACTAAGTGAAAAAAGTCAATCATAAAAGCCTACATATATATGATTCCGACTATATGAAATTGTGAAAAAGACAAAATTATGGAGGCAGTAAAAAGGTCGGTGGTTTCCATGGGTTTCCAGGGAGGAAGATGAATAGATGGAGAACAGAGGATTTGGGGGCAGTGAAAATACTCTGTATGATACCATAATGATGGATACATGTCATTAAACATTTGTCCAAATTCACAGGATATGCAACACCAAGAGTGAACCCTAATGTAAACTATGGACTTTGGATCATTATATGTATCAATGCAGGTTTGTCAATTGTAATAAAGTACCACTGTGGTGAGGGATGTTGATAATGAAGGAGGCTATGGGTGTCTGGGGACAGAGCGTGTATAAGAAATCTCTGTACATTCAATTGTGTTGTGAACCTAAAACTCCCAAAAGATAAAATCTTAATAAAAACTTAAAAAAAAAAAAACAACCCAGAATCATAAGCAGGGGAAAGAAGAAGGAGGAGAAGGAAAGAAAAGAAAGAAGGAGAAAAAAAGATTAAAATTTTATTAGCCCTCCATTCCTGGAATTTCGAACTTAGTTGTGCTAAATTTTAATCCTTGCAGATCAGCGAATCATAAGCTTTTCCGAGAAAACTATTGGAAAAAATGTAAAAAATGCAGATACTTCAAGAAATATTACTGATTGCACTTATTACAGTTTTTCTAAGGATCATCTTCTCAGAAAGAAACCCTCTCAAATGGTACTTTAAGTTTCTGTCACAAATTTTGATATGCTCACAAACTCTCTGCTATCCTGCTATGGAGCCATTTGAAATTTTCCACTGAAACATGAATTTATAAATAAACAGGTTCTTAGACCCAAAGGAATTGTGCAATTCTTGAATTACAGATTCCACCAACTACATAATTTGACAACTTAAATGCAATGAGCTTAGATTTAGCCATCTTCCCTCCTAATCCCACTTCAGAAATGCAAATTTGCTTGGAAAGATTTATTTTTGACATCTTTTTGTTTCATACTTTTGTTCATCTTTTGTTCCCTACTACATACCAGGCACTGTCATATATACCATTTTATTTTGTCCTTAGGACAATTGTTTCAGGTCAAAATCAGGTTTAGAAAAGAGATCTTCCAACAAAAATGGCATAAAGAGTATCCATAGCTAATATTTACTGAGTGCCTTCTATATGTCAAGTACTTTTTTTTTTTTTTTTGGTGCAAAATGGTGGTTTACTAAACCACGGAGGCAGGACCCATGGGCAGTACTTTTAATGTGATAAAGATTTTAATCCTCACAACAATTTTATTAAGCATCTATAAAAGTTCCATTGTAAATATGAATAAATGTGGCACAGAGTAGTTAAGAAATGTATCTAAGGTCAAAGAGCTAGATGGTAGAGCCTGGATTTGAACCTCAGCAGTCTGACTCCAGAATCACCACACATGCTACACATACTGCCCAAGTATATGAGTGGAAAGAGAAAAACACAAGTCAATAGTGAACATTTAAATATACTGTACTGGGGGCGCCTGGGTGGCACAGCGGTTGGGCGTCTGCCTTCGGCTCAGGGCGTGATCCCGGCGTTGTGGGATGGAGTCCCACCTCAGGCTCCTCTGCTATGAGCCTGCATCTTCCTCTCCCACTCCCCCTGCTTGTGTTCCCTCTCTCGCTGGCTGTCTCTATCTCTGTCAAATAAATAAATAAAATCTTAAAAAATATATATATACTGTACTGACTTCAAAACTTTCTTCTTATCTCCTATTCTCCAACATTTTGGGGTGGGGGGCTGACTGACGTAAGTAGAATACAAAAAGCAACTTTTAATTATTTAAATGAGACATTTCTTTTCACCAGTTTAACAACTTCATAAAATTTAGTGTAATCTTAGTTATGTATAGATTGATCATCCCAATAATGCGTGTAAAAAGTTTGAAAGTCCTAGGAAAGAGTCCTTTCTAGCCCTGCAAGGAGTCAACAAGAAAGAGCTGTCAGATTCAGTGGCAAGACATGCTCTTTGTAAATGTGTCTTGTGAGCTGGAAAGTGCTGTGTTCCAGTACAAGTGCTCACATGCTGTGTGCCTTTATTAATGCCACTTTCTCCTCTAAGCGAGAGTGTTAAGGTCTACAAAGCAGGAATCATAATGTCATATGACTGTTCAGAGAACAAAATGAGATCATATATTCAAATGCACTTCAAAAACTGCAATATACAATAAAATTATGTAACATTGCTGTAAGTATTAAGATGGTCTCCTATAATGCCTTCAGAATTCTCACCAACACAGGTAATAACAACCAGCCCTAACAGAGAAGCAGGAAATACAGCTAATCTCTCCAACAAAGTCGTTCTGTTAGACCAGAAATTCAGATTAGAAGTTGTAAAATATGGTTACAGTATCTATTCCAGATATTAAACTCTAAATAAATCATGGATTAAGAGAAAATGTATAAATACAAAAATCTATAAAATGGATTAAGGAGAAAATGTATAACCATGAAGTCTATAATTTATACAAAAATATGTAACACCTGTTCACTGAAAATGTGATAATGCTTGAAACAAAAATAAGTCAATGTCTACAAACTCCAAGAGTTTTCAAACACTTTAATATGTGAATATGCACTGTGAATCGGAATGGGAGAGAAGAGAGAGAAGGAGGAATAAGAGGAGGAGGAGGGCGTGGAGGAAAGAAAAAGGAATGGGGTAGGTTGGTAAGAGAAACTGATACGGTATATAGAATTCCTCAAACTTAACATCATGGCTGCTCAGAGAACCATGTTCCTCCGTTAGCAATGAACATTGTGAAGGACCATTATATCTAAGTAGCTAAGTTTAAAAACAACCAAAAAGTCATGAAGGATGTGTCCAGATGAGATATATAGATAGATGATAGGTAGATAGATAGATAGATATAGATATAGATACATAGACACACACACACACACACACACACACACACACACATACATATCATGGCACATGCATTGACTTGGATACCAGGTCAACTAAAGCAAACAAAAGTAATGAGTAACGCAGAGGGGCTGATCATCACAAAGTAATTTATATTTAATTAAACCAAGAGCTACATTCTTCACCTCTTAGTCTATTAAAGTTAGTAATTTGAATTTTAAAAATACATCAAATGCCTGTTGATGATTCAAATATGTAAGCCTTCATTTTCTCTTGTATGACAATTCATTTTACAAGGTTATGATTATATCGTAATAAGAACAGCCAAAGAACACAATAAACAAAATATCACAATCTTGATTTTTTTAAAGATTTTATTTTTAAGTAATCTCTACACCCAACGTGGGGCTCAAACTCACAACCTGGAGATCAAGAGTTGTATGCTCTACTGACTGAGCCAGCCAGGCACCACTCACAATCTTCTTTAAAAAAAAAAAAATTGCAATTGCCATAATTCTTTGTAGCAAAATATGGAAAGAAGTGAGAATTAAGAAAAGTCAGTATGTGTAAAATAGGGCTGAAGTGCAGATCCAATAAAAAAAAAGTATTTTTTTCCTACTAAATGTCATAATGAGGAACACCAGCAAAATGTGGTCTTCGTTTACATTTCAAACCACTTTTAATCACCAAATATTTATTCATTCACTGCTTTGTGCTAAATAGTAAAGATTTCTTCTTTGGTATTGTCATCAGATTTTTTTTAACCCATAAACTTACATTAATCATCACAGGCCCCATAATTACAAACACGTGGATTCCAGAAGATGCACAGGGGAAGAATAAGTTCAAAGAATAATACCTTTAAGCCTAGCAATAAAAATATGTGCTAACAATTATACATTAATGGGTCTACTTTTCATGGTTCTTATGCACAGAAGGTCTTTAAAATACATTATTTTGAAGGGAATTTCTGAGGTTGTTTCTCAGTGTTTTGTCCCTGGATGTGGCACATGGGCTGATTATCACAGATTTCTCCGTGCACATCAAACATGGAGGCAATATATGTCCAGGTCATAAACATCCTGTGGGGTCAGGGCCTGTAGGATGGTGTGATAGGAATACCACCACCTACTTCTTTTTTTAAATTATTTTTTAAGATTTTATTTATTTGCCAGAGGGAGAGAGAGAGAGAGAGGGAGGGAGAAAGAGAGAGAGAGAGAGAGAGAGAGAGAGAGAGGGAATGAGCACACAAGCAGGGGGAGTGGCAGGCAGAGGGAGAAGCAGGTTCCCTGTCGAGCAGGGACCCTGATGCAGGACTCAGTCCCAGGACCCTGGGATCATGATCTGAGCCGAAGGCAGAAGCTTAACCGACTGAGCCACCCAGGCATTCCTACCACCACCTACTTCTGTGCTACTTTCCAAAGGACCTGAAGCAGCATTCTTAATAAAATTAAAAGCTCAGTGCATGCTGTTATCTGAATGGAAACAAATTTGACTAAGAAACACAATTTGCATTTTTCCCCACAAAGACTCTGAAAATAGTCTTAGTTCAAGTTTACTTTTTCAGCTTCAATAGAAATCTCAACAAGAAGTGTACTATCATTTCAAAATTATTCACCAAAACAAATAGAAATATTCTTTCAAATTTGATACTTCATTAGCCCTCAAAACTGAGCTGTTAGAATGTAGAACTATTAGTCCCTCATTCCAAAACTCCCCCTGAAAGACAGTTATATGGGTTTTGGCATAAATAATACCTTTTCTCAATAAGAGAAAATGAAATCCATTATTGTCATGAATAATAAATAGCATTTGAGTGGCCAAGTCAAGGCAGCATTTAACTATTTAAGTGAATTAGTTCATTTATTCATAAAAATGACCCTAAGAGGTAGTTTAATTTTAATCTATATAGTTTCCATTTTACAGTTGGCAAAAGTGAGGTATAGGGAGGATAAGGAAAACAAAAATTTGAAAATGCTTTGAAATTTTAAACACAATGTAAAATAAACATGTGAAAGCTGACAAGTTGAACAAGGCCTCCTAGAAGAAACAGAGAGCCACGTGAGAGGACTGAAATTAGTTATTGACACAGCTGGTTTTCCTAGGAATTTTCATTATTGGACCAAAATCTATACACATCTATAGGCCTAAATAATAGCATGGCCTGTATTGCGCAGGGTTCAGACCCAGATAAAAGCATGAATTATTTTCAAATATGGCAGCTCTTTTTAGTGGTGGTACATCTGATTCAATTGTGAAATATACAGAATTACAGACTCCCAAGTAATATTCTAGATGTGCTGAATCAGAACCTCCAAGAATGGGGCTTACACATGTACATTTTACAAATATACAAAATGAGTTTTATCCTCAAAGCAGAGAATATGTACCATTATAATTTACCACATTCAAACGCTTCCTTATGTACCAATTCTCTACAAATGCAAGATGCTAAGAGAATAACAGTAAGTTCTGACTCAATGAAGATACTTTGCAAAGCATTACAATGTGCTTAGCTCTGCAATGAGCCAACCTGACACAGTCATGATAATTTTGAGACTGTAATTAGTTGGTCAAACCCTCTCCTCATATCTTAACCCTCTCAGGTCTTCAACTTGAGCTCCAAGTGAATTAGAGGCCTCTCAACCTTTCTCAGAAAAGGAGGGCATCCATGGAACATTCTCAAGAATAGACCATGTTCTGGGACACAAAACAGGTCTCAACCGATACCAAAAGATTGAAATTATCCCCTGTATATTCTCAGACCACAACACTCTGAAATTGGAACTCAACCACAAGGAAAAATTTGGAAGAAACTCAAACACTTGGAGACTAAGAACCATCCTGCTCAGGAATGACTCGATAAACCAGGAAATCAAAAATCAAATTAAACAATTTATGGAGACCAATGAGAATGAAAATACAACAGTCCAAAACCTATGGGATACTGCAAAGGCAGTCCTAAGGGGGAAATACATAGCCATCCAAGCCTCACTCAAAAGAACAGAAAAATCTAAAATGCAGTTTTTATATTCTCACCTCAAGAAGCTGGAACAGCAACAGAGGGACAGGCCTAATCCACGCACGAGGAAGCAGTTGACCAAAATTAGAGCTGAAATCAATCAAGCAGAAACCAGAAGTACAGTAGAGCAGATCAACAGGACTAGAAGCTGGTTCTTTGAGAGAATCAATAAAATTGACAGACCACTGGCAAGACTTATCCAAAAGAAAAGAGAAAGGACCCAGATTATTAAAATTATGAATGAAAAAGGAGAGGTCACAATGAACACCATTGAAATTGGAAGGATTATTAGAAATTTTTATCAACAGCTATATGCCAATAAACTAAGCAATCTGGAAGAGATGGAATCCTTCCTGGAAACCTATAAACTACCAAGATTGAAACCGGAAGAAATTGATTCCTTAAACAGGCCAATTAATTATGAAGAAATTGAGTCAGTGATAAACAACCTTCCAAATAACAAAACTCCAGGCCCGGACGGTTTTCCTGGGGAATTCTACCAAACATTCAAAGAAGAAATAATACCTATTCTCCTAAAGCTATTTCAAAAAATAGAAACAGAAGGAAAGCTACCAAACTCATTCTATGAGGCCAATATTACCTTGATCCCCAAACCAGGCAAAGACCCCATCAAAAAGGAGAATTACAGACCGATTTCCCTAATGAATATGGACGCCAAAATCCTCAACAAGATACTTGCTAATAGAATCCAACAGTACATTAAAAGGATTATCCATCACGATCAAGTGGGATTCATACCTGGGATGCAAGCGTGGTTCAATATTCGCAAATCAATCAGCGTGATACATCATATCAACAAGAAAAGACTCAGGAACCATATGATCCTCTCAATCGATGCCGAAAAAGCATTTGACAAAATACAGCATCCTTTCCTGATTAAAACCCTTCAGAGTGTAGGAATAGAAGGTACATTTCTCAATCTCATAAAAGCCATCTATGAAAAGCCTACTGCAAATATTATTCTCAATGGGGAAAAGCTGGAAGCCTTTCCCTTAAGATCAGGAACTCGACAAGGATGCCCACTCTCGCCACTATTATTCAACATAGTACTAGAAGTCCTTGCAACAGCAATCAGACGACAAAAAGGGATCAAAGGTATTCAAATTGGCAAAGAAGAAGTCAAAATGTCTCTCTTTGCAGATGACATGATACTCTATATGGAAAACCCAAAAGAAGCCACTCCCAAACTATTAGAAGTTATAGAGCAATTCAGTAACGTGGCGGGATACAAAATCAATGCTCAGAAATCAGTTGCATTTCTATACACGAATAACGAGACCGAAGAAAGAGAAATTAGGGAATCCATCCCATTTACAATAGCACCAAAAACCATACGTTACCTTGGAATTAACTTAACCAGAGACGTAAAGGACCTATATTCTAGAAACTATAAATCACTCTTGAAAGACATTGAGGAAGACATAAAAAGATGGAAAGATATTCCATGCTCATGGATCGGAAGAATTAACATAGTTAAAATGTCCATGCTACCCAGAGCAATCTACACTTTCAATGCTATCCCGATCAAAATACCAAGGACATTTTTCAAAGAACTGGAACAAACAGTCCTTAAATTTGTATGGAAACAGAAAAGGCCCCGAATCTCCAAGGAACTGTTGAAAAGGAAAAACAAAGCTGGGGGCATCACAATGCCGGATTTCGAGCTGTACTACAAAGCTGTGATCACAAAGACAGCATGGTACTGGCACAAAAACAGACACATAGACCAATGGAACAGAATAGAGAGCCCAGAAATGGACCCTCGGCTCTTTGGGCAACTAATATTTGATAAAGCAGGAAAAAACATCCGGTGGGAAAAAGACAGTCTCTTCAATAAATGGTGCTGGGAAAATTGGACAGCTACATGCAAAAGAATGAAACTTGACCACTCTCTCACACCATACACAAAAATAAACTCCAAATGGATGAAAGACCTCGATGTGAGACAGGAATCCATCAAAATTCTAGAGGAGAACATAGGCAGCAACCTCTACGACATCGGCCAAAGCAACCTTTTTCATGACACATCCCCAAAGGCAAGAGAAACAAAAGATAAAATGAATTTATGGGACTTCATCAAGATTAAAAGTTTCTGCACATCCAAGGAAACAGTCAGAAAAACTAAGAGGCAGCCCACGGAATGGGAGAAGATATTTGCAAATGACACTACAGATAAAGGACTGGTATCCAAGATCTACAAAGAACTTCTCAAACTCAATACACGAGAAACAAATAAACAAATCAAAAAATGGGCAGAAGATATGAACAGACACTTTTCCAATGAAGACATACAAATGGCTAACAGACACATGAAAAAATGTTCAAAATCATTAGCCATCAAGGAAATTCAAATCAAAACCACACTGAGATACCACCTTACGCCAGTTAGAATGGCAAAAATAGACAAGGCAAGAAACAACAATTGTTGGAGAGGATGTGGAGAAAGGGGATCCCTCCTACATTGTTGGTGGGAATGCAAGTTGGTACAGCCACTCTGGAAAACAGTGTGGAGGTCCCTTAAAAAGTTAAAAATTGAGCTACCCTATGATCCAGCCATTGCACTACTGGGTATTTACCCCAAAGATACAGACGTAGTGAAGAGAAGGGCCATATGCACCCCAATGTTCATAGCAGCAATGTCCACAATAGCTAAATCGTGGAAGGAGCCGAGATGCCCTTCAACAGATGACTGGATTAAGAAGGGGGATAATCAGAAGGGGGAATGAAGCATGAGAGACTATGGACTCTGAGAAACAAACTGAGGGCTTCAGAGGGGAGGGGTGTGGGGGAATGGGATAGGCTGGTGATGGGTAGTAAGGAGGGCACGTATTGCATGGTGCACTGGGTGTTATACACAACTAATGAATCATCGAGCCTTACATCGGAAACCGGGGATGTACTGTATGGTGACTAACATAATATAATAAAAAATCATTAAAATAAAAAAAAAGGAAAAAAAAATAAATCACAATATCACAACAACATTGAAAAAAAAAAAAGAAAAGGAGGGCATCAGTAACTCTTACCCTACCACCCAGTAGGATTTATGATTCATTTCTGCTGCTCCAAGAACCTGAGAAATTTGGCTCTGCTGATCCTCCTTCCAGGCATGACCATGGCATCCCCTGTGCCTAATTATCTGCCTTCCTCTGCTGGTTAAGACTTTCAGGAACCTGGGCTTCTTTCTATAGAGTCTTTTGTGCCCACCTTTTGCCTGTCTCCCTGATTTCCATGAAAGATAAATATTCCATCTTTCCCTCATGGTCCCGCCTTCTTTGGAGAAGTTATAACTTGCTTAAATTCTTACAAGGAATAAATTACAGATCAGGTATGCAAATCAGGTCTCTGATTCTAAAAGTCATACTCTTTCAACTTTTATACTGTTCTGATGTGATATTTATCTAAAAAATGAGATGTTTTAATAAAGCTTGTGACAGGTGCTGAATCCTAGGACAGTCACAATTAAATTTTCTCTATGTTGTAGTTTTATTGCAGGCATCCTTTTTTTTTGTTTGTTTATACAAGCACTGCACACTTTAAATGTCAGAGCTGGGAGAGGCAGAACTGTCCTTCCGTCATAAAAGGATAAGAGCTGGATTTGTATTCTTGCCCACAAGAAGGGTCATCTCATTTCAGCCACATGTTTAGACATGGCAGATGTTTTCAGTTAAAGATGATATTTAATTTAAAAAGGAAGAACAATTTTATTTTTATCAGGTACTTTCCTAGAGATTGTATTATGTAAAAAACATGTAGGAAAAACATATACACTTAATCTTATTAACGTATAGAGGGTGTCATGTGATGATCATGATGTTGGTGATGACGATCAGTATAAACACAGTTGTGTACATTTTTTGAGAAAGGGTGGAATTTGGAGGAAGTATGGAGGGAATGGCATTACGGGAGGGAATATATTCAGTAGTGAAAAGTTGAGAGCACTTATTTTTTTAATTTTCTCTAGGAACTACGGCAGTTTAACAGAGAATAGTGGTCAGATATTTGAAGAGTAGGAAAGATAACTAGAGAAATGAAGCAGGATTTTGTGTAATGATGAGGGTACAACTAAGGTTGGTTATAATGAATTTATATTTTTCCAGTGTTTGTGACTTTGTCTAACAGCATTTGAAATTTCGTTCCTGGAGTGCAGGAACACTGAAAATGGACAACTGGGGTGCTCCACAGCTGGAGCATTGCCTGACAAGGACAATGAGTATTCAGAATCAAGTGAGTTTAGGGCATTGGCATAAGAATCATCAAAATGGTGTATGGGAGGGAGAAGGATGAGAAAACAAGATGACAATGGACATGGGAGTTCAAGCAAGGTTGAAGAATGGTCCCAAGGGAGAAGATAAAATCTTCAGGGAGAGTATTGTGGTCAGAACCTGTGATATTTGAATTAGTGGTTTCGGAAGTGGATCATTTTTAATGATCATAGTGGGTGCGTGTGTTTAAGAGGAGTAGAAACAATATTGTGGATGAGGGATTCGAAGAACTGATGGCCAAGAGCAGGATGAATTATATACCATTAAAGATGGAGCAGAACTTTGACTTAAGAAGACTGTGAGTCTGGTGCCTAATTGAAGAGCAGAAAATAGATAGTCTGTAGGTCTGGGAATAGGAGAGGAAAATAATGATATACTTATACTGCAATGTTCTTGAAGGAGCAGAGGGTTTTAAAAGAGGGTGAGGTAGGGGCGCCTGGGTGGCGCAGCGGTTAGGCGTCTGCCTTCGGCTCAGGGCGTGATCCCAGCGTTATGGGATCGAGCCCCACATCAGGCTCCTCCGTTGTGAGCCTGCTTCTTCCTCTCTCACTCCCCCTGCTTGTGTTCCCTCTCTCGCTGGCTGTCTCTATCTCTATCGAATAAATAAATAAAATCTTTAAAAAAATAAATAAATAAATAAAAGAGGGTGAGGTGGTACTAGTCTTGGTGGCAGGGGAGTTCAAGGTGGACATCAATTCAACCTCCTGATTCTGAAGGAATGTGATGGGGAGAGAAAGAGCCCTTGAGAGATCTGCAGGGGAACTCGGCTTTTCTAAATCTCATGCTTTTGTGGTTCAGTGCTTTTGTGAATAGCTGTACACTTTGTTTCCCTCAGCAGCAGCCCTAAGTCACAGAACAGAGACACCAGACACCCTGGTGTAGCTGAAGCTAAGGGAAGGACAATCTGCAGAAGAGGTGGAAAACTGGTGTGCTTTAGACCAAGCAATTTCAACAGATATTTACCAAATAATTACCTTGGTGAAGAATCTGCAGATGGGACAATTCATACCCACGTCCAGAAATGCGAATTGTTTCCCTGAGCCCATCATCAGCAGAGTCCAATGCACTCACCTGATACACAAGGCAGCATGTTCTCTTAGATTTCACAAAGGGACAGACCAAGAGCTTCAATTTCCATCACTGGTTTTTCTAATCATCAGACCTTGAGCAAACACTTGCATTTCTGGAATCCCTGAGTCCCCACCCACAAAATGAGTGATAATTGACTAGATAATCACTAGTTACCTTTCTAGCCACACTACTTGACTTCTGCTTTGGCAGCTGCCCTGGCTGACTTCTACTCTAGTCCACATTCGCACAAACATTCAGAGTCCCACTGGCTGGGGCCCTCTTCACTTAGTGGTCTTTCCACACGGTAAAATAGAACCTGCTTTGTATCATGAGCTAGGGAAACCCCTCTATTATTTAGAGAACAAAGCAGGTTATCTCGTCACAATCTAAACCTAACAAACGGCCAACACACATTTCTAGTGTCAGAGATAATCTCTTCAAATAAAAGGAGGGGGAGAAAAGTAATAGCAATTGGGCGATTTCCCAAAAGGCCTTTAAAAAATCCCACAAAGATGGGTGGTCTTTTCAGATCATTAGAGAAAGGAGACCCACCAAACCAAGATGAGGAGCTAAACTTTCTCAAACAGATGGTAATAATATCAATCTCTTTTTTGTTGTTGTTGCTGTTTCCCCTGCCCCCCTGACTCCATTGGCTCAGAGGAACTGTATCTTCTTCCTGGCTTGGCATGAAGACTGCTGGAGAATTAAAAATAATTGGGAAGAAATTTGGGGGAGATAAATAGGTATAGGACATAGTCTCAGAAAACCAATAATTTTGCCTTTACTCAATTTAACACCCAAATGAAAGGCAAAGACGTCTTTCATTTAATATGTTTTAAATGCCACAAAATGCTAAGAAGTATATCAGAGTAAAATAGTATTAAAATAAAATATATGTTAAACTCCATTTTATATTAGAAAAAAAGAAAAAAGTCTTTGGATAAAAATTTGGATACTAATTTTGGATTCTACGTAAGTACTTTATGTATCACTTTTCATAATGCACATTCAAAATGTACCTGTTTCCATCACAGCATTTTGAGCAAATTTCTCATCTATTCACAAATCAGAGCAACCATCTTGTGTGAAACCCTGTGCTGGGCTCCCTAGAGAACAGGAAAGAACACAAGGCAGGGCCTCGGATCTAAAGTAATTTAGTCTAGTAAGGAAACTGTGCATACATAGTAAAATGTTTTCAAACATGCACACATAGATGCCCATGCAAAAACAGGCTGAGCGGTTAAAATGGCCAGGTGCCTAACTGATTGCCAGATGACTAGTAAAGAATGCAAGAGTGATGTTTCAGAGATGGGATAGATCAAATTGGTGGGAAACGTTCTCAGAGAAAGTTTGAAAAACTTATGCCAATTAACCAAATACCTTTTTTATTTAGCAGCCATTATGTGCCAAGAACTAAGATATGATGGATAGATAGACAGATAGATAGATAGATAGATGATAGATAGATAGAAAATGGAGAGGCAGGTTCATATATATGTGGATTCTAACTTGCTTTTCATATTAGCCTGCCAAAACTCATTTGATTAAATAAATAAATTAATTAATTCTCCAGATTGTATACCTGGTAAGAAGTAAACCAATTTCTGAACTTAAAGTGAAATTTGATCTTCTTTTCACTGTGTTGTGCCACCAACCTCATTTTGAATAATGAGAAGGACTTGCTTGCTATATAAAAAAAAATATTATCATTAGACAGGTCATAGAGTTCTTAATGAATTATTTTTATAATTTTATAACAGTTTTTTGAGATATAACTCACATTTTAAAAGAATCACCTTTTCAAAGTACAATTCAGTGGCCTTAAGTATCTTCAGAGAGTTGTGCAACCATGACCACTCTCTGGTTTTACATAATTTATATCACTACAAAAAAAACCCCATACTCCTTAGCTGTCACTCCCCACTCCCTGCTTTCCTTAACCCCTGAAAAGCACTAATCCACTTCCTTTCTCTATGAATTTGCCAGAAAACCATTCAATGTGCTTAATGTTCAAAGCAGGCTGTATCTATGCTCCACTTCCCTGGTCAATTCCAAAGTCAAGATTGGATCTAAAGTCAGACTTTCAAATGAGAGTAACCAGTAGACCAACTCCCTAAATAACACTAATTTACTCAGTTTAAGAAATAAAAGGAATATACACATAAACACTCATATGGACATGCATATAGTACACACACACACACACACACACACACGTATAAAATAGGATAAGTATGACATACATATAGTTATTAAAGTCCAGCAGGGGAATATGTTTTTCATTTTAAGCTTTAAATCACAAATACTCTTTTTCTTTTAGAATAAACTAAGATTAAATGAGGGGAAAAGGAGATACGTAAGCAAAGTTCCTCTAATCTAGGTCTTTGTTAATATCCTAAATAGCTAATAGGAAAGACCATTCTAATGATACTTTACACATTCACCATCTTCAAAAGGCTGCAAGTATCTTGAATCTCCTCAATTTTCCTATTTACACATAAAGAGAAAAGTAAAAATGGCAGGAAAATTGTCTTAAATCTGTGAAAAATGCCAAATCTATACTAGAAGCTTAGATACTTTTTAGCATATGGCTATCTAATTTTTTAAACTACCCATCCTTGCTTGACTTAGTATAACCTGATTTGCCAACTGCGGCCTTTTAGAGAGGAGTTTGGATAGACTTGGGATTCAGGTTTGTGTGTGTGTGTATGTGTGTGTGTGCGCGCGCTCACACATGTGCGCGCGCTCACACATGTGCGCATGTGTGTTTGACTTAGGTTACTGGGTCATCTGCCTCAAAACTCATATCCATTTATTATGGGCCAGGCTATAGATATTTCTACAGCAACATCTCTCAAGGATTATTATTTTTTGTGTCAGCAAATAAGGTGACAATCTCAGGCATGCTTTTTCTTTCAGAAGAGACACCAATAGAAGTAGTTATGTTTTCTGATTATTCACCACTCTTTATTCGGAAAAAAGCTCTGGGTTTTGACTTAGTATCACTTGACCCCAGGCATACCTAAATTTCTCTCCTAACTATTCTCTAAGATACAACACAACTCTGTCAACTGTACTAGTAGATCATTTCCAGAAGAGGAAGGAAAAGGGAGGAAGGAAAGTGAAGTGTATCTTTCAAAGGAGAGCTGTGTTGATGCCTTTTCTCTTTTCCTTCATTCCTTCCTCAAGCATTCATCAAATGTTTACTATGTAAAAGCAAATGCTCCATGCATTGAGGAAGGCATGGAAAAAATAGTCATTTCTTTGGCCTTTGAGTCTTGACAGCAGGGTACTTCCCCCTTTTGCAGCTTTTAATAACAGAGCCCTTCTTATTTTAGAATAATTGCAGATTGAATGAGGAGAAATCTGAAGGTATAAAGGAATTTCATCTAATGAACTATTTTGCCTAAAACCCTCTCTGTTAATCCTGTGCACAGTGTCCAGGTTTCCCGGGCTTTGCAAGTCCCCTGCTTTGTTGGCTCTATGTTATATGAAACAGAGAAGAGACTTCTCTCCCCACAGGAGAAAGAACACTCAGCTGGAGACAAGGCTCAGCAGAATGTACCCCCTGGACATGCTAGAAATCCACAGCTCATCAGTGCGGAAATCAAACATGTCTGATTTATATACAAACAATGGTGACATGATTGTCACAGCACACATGGTGACTTCACTGGCTTGGGAAATTATCCAAAAAATAAACTAACAAGCACTTCAAAGCAGGGGGAAGACTAGGATTCTTTTGTTGCCTGCCATGTGTGTCTTTCTTTAAAGTCAAGTGGCCAGATCTACTCAGAACAGATGTTCTTTAAAAAAAAAAAAAATTATTTGAGAGAGAGAGAGAGAGAGCCCATGAATGGGGAGAAGGGCAAAGTGAGAGGGAGAGAATCCTCAAGCAGAGTCCCCACTAGCTGAAATCAAGGGTTGGATGCTCTAAGAACAGATATTCTTATGTCTAAAAAGGTAGATTTGGTTAATTCAGTGCTATTATTCATATCAGATATCTTTCTTTTTATACTAATGTAACTTAGGATACAAAACTGTCTTCGTCTTGTCCTCATTAACTAGATCCCCTGCCCACAATCTGCTTCTCTTAGAGGTTTCCTCTGACCATGGTCAATCGTTTTCAGAATAAATCAGTAAAATGACACAAGAATTCATTATGAGGTCTTGTACAGCTAAGTTGATTCCTATAACATTTGGATCCAGCAGATAAAGAGTTCAGTTGCTATGTGTTATAAAAAGCTCTAGGGCATAGGAGGAAGGTAATCAACTTTAAACACTCATTCCTCATTCAATCTTATGATCATTATATATTTCTGGAAATGAGAAAGAAATATTGTCTATTTTAATATTTATTTTGAAAAACTGAGTAAACAAGCAACACAGAATATTTCACCTACTGATTAGTTAAATCACAAATATTTTATCTAATGCTAGATAAGATGAAACCCAGTGCACTTGACACATACTTCTTTCTCGCCTCTAACAAAGACATATATATGTTAACTTGTTTGATCTAATGAAATGGACAAACTATTTCAAAATGAATATTTGGAAAACAAAGCAATCTGAGTCACCAAAACATCATGGATGTAGACTGACACAAATTGTGTCATTACAAGGAATGCTGAGCTTCAGCAATAGTAATCATTGCTAATACCTAGTCAAGTGCTTCATTGTATGATATAAAGAACCTAGCCCAGAGTAGAAAGCTACAGAAATATTTGAGTTTGAGATTTTATAAGAGGAAAAAAATTAGAAATCTTTGAAATAGTATGACAAATCTGATTTACCATACTACTTCTCTCCTCACTCTCATCATTTACCCACACAGAACAATGACCAAAATGGAAATATGGTTTTTGGGGGAGTCAGCACAACTATTTAATAACAATGATGGAAAATGGTTTTGGATTGTTCACTTTATTAGATTATTTCCACATATTAAGCCTCCATTCTGTTCTAGTCTCAATATTAAGTGCTAGGAATATAGGAGTAAACAAAAGAGAAATGATTTTATGGGGTGTCTCCATAGAGCTTATGATCTTATGTGGGAGAGAGTCAATAAACAAGGTAACGTATTTATACATAATGAACTCTCCTTGTTAGAAGGCAGAAAAAGGTATTACATGTTAAGTACACAGTATAATTTTTTAAAAATACTAGGTCAACTATATGAAAGATCTCCATTCCTATTACCATTTTTACTGAGGCCTCAAATAAGAATAAATAATATACTTTAATAAAAGGAATGTGTCTTTGTCTATGCGTAATTTGTTTTCAGACAAATTTATTGCAAGCAAAAAAAAAATGTGCTTTGACTTTGTAAAGTCTACTGGATGATAAAAATAAATGTGCTAATTTAATTGATCTGCCCAGGTCCCAAAGATCAGTGTTCCAGAGAGGACATACCACCACATGCCTTTAAAGATGAAGCAAGGACAACAAGGGGATGGTTTGTGTAGATGTGGCTGTGAACAACAACCTATCAACCAACCTTCATTCAACAGGGCCACCAAGGCACCGGGGGAGAGAAGCTAGCTAGGGAAGGACACCAGGCAGAGAGAGGGCTGCAGTAAATGTATCTAGGGGAAAGATGAACATAAACTTTGTGGTTCCAGACCAGAAAGCATCCTTAGGATAGTTTCTGATCCTTTTCTATGCAAAATTTTTAACTGTAAGAATCCGCTGAAAGAAGAGCTCAGGCATCCAACTTCACTGATGTTTTTGGTAGATCCCTGTCTCGCCAGTGTCACAGGTCAGCCTGAGTACTGGACAGGGACTTTGGGGAAGCCTGGAGGAAAGGTGACCAGGTGGAAGGAGATACAAAATCCCCCCAGCTCCCCTGTCCACTTCCCTCCTGTCCCAGTGACTGCCTTGCCCTTGCTTCCACAATCCAGGCTACTGAGGTTATTTTCAATTGAAAATATGTTTTAAGTGAACATCTAGTGTGAATTTTAGTGGAATCACATTGCAATTCTGTTATTACGGGGGAAATTAAGATCCAAATTACACAGAAATGCACTAGCCATTACTATCTCCATGTGAAGCATGACTTAAGCTCAGGGTGTTTGGCAACAGCTTTATAACATAAGTCAAAATAAAATTGGTTTCCATGCCTCCCATATAGTTACATAAAAATCATAAGTAGCAAAAATATTCATGCTTTATATTTATGGCTTACCAAGCCTTTGTGCATTGTCTTATTATGTAACCACCCACAATGAATATATAAACTGGTTAATTTTCTCCCCTTCCATATACTCCTTTACATCTTTTATAACTGGGACCTGATTGTGAAAAAGAACCAAGCATAGAATATTTTCTGTAGTGAAAAATGAAATCTAAGTTGTGCTTAATTGGAATGAGGTGGCTATGACTTACAGTTAGCAACGCTTCGCACATCATTTATTCCTCACAATGAGATGGGTATTTTGCACAGATGATACTTGAAGCTCAAAAATGCAAAATAATTACTCATATTTGTATATCTAGTTCTGGGATTAGAACTCAGATCTGAGTTACTGTGAGGCCTCTGCACTAAAAGTTCTTTTTCCTAATTTATTAATAGTTTTCCAAGTTTGGCATGTTCATCTCTTGCTATGAAATTAGAAGTATAAACATTCCTCCAGATGAAAGACTGAAAAATCTATATCGCCTTATTTGATTGAATTATGGCTAAAAGCCCAATAAAGATACAACGACAGCATAGAACAGCAAAAACAAAACAAAACAAAAACCATAACAACATCAACATTCTTCATTTTGGACCTTGGAATGCCTTTGAGTTCATAAATGGGTATCAAAACTCCTTAAGAATTCCTTAAGGCTAAAAGAGCATGTACAACCCACAACAAATATCTACAGTTGAATCTATTCACATGAATATTTAATAAAACATTTTATAAAGAAATGAAGCATTAATTTAAAGAATCATGATGATGAGGTTTCTATTCATTTATTCATCAAGGTTTTTTAAGGGTAACAATAAAATTAACATAGTTGATATGTTTTTAAAATTACAAATCTATTAACTTCCTAAAAAAAGAATCATGAAAATGATGGGGAGTGGGAGCTTGAATTCATAACATCAGTATAAAGGGTATAAATCTGCTACTCTTTTTTTTTTTTTAAGATTTTATTTATGTGAGAGAGAGAGAGTGAGCAGGAGAGGAACAGAGGGAGAAGAGGAAGCAGACTCCCTGCTGAGCAGGGATCTCCCCACACAGGGCTCTATCCCAGGACCTCGGGACCATGACCTGAGCCGAAGGTAGACTCTTAACTGACTGAACCACCCAGGAGCCCCATAAATCTGCTACTCCTGACATTCTACACAAAGGTGATGAGTGCTGGACTCCACAGCTCCATATTCCTTCACACCAAGCAGCTGGCAACACGAGCACCCCTGCCCACTGGGAGCTTATATTAAAATGGAATAAAAATGCCATTAGCCTTTCCTCTCCCCTGCCCACTAAATATGATTTCTATGTGGCTTTATATGGCTATTTCCTTCTCCTCCCTTCCAGGAAGGGTCCTGGCTTGTCTGCATGGTTGCTGTGTTCTATGATTGAATCAGAAAGAAACACAAAGAAAAAGGAGAACAAGTCAGGTGAAAAGATGAGGACTGGTGGAATTTTACAGAAAGAGAAAAAAATTTGGAAGAAAAGAAAGACAGCAGCCACAGTGCGTGGAGGCAGTTGATGGGAGAGAAAAGAGAATAGACCTTAAGATATTTTGAGAAACTATACATTCATTTCCTTCATAGTATTTGAGAGATTCCAGTATAGATCTTGAGTCATTTTGAAATGTGTTTTGTTTGCATCTGCTGTGTTCCTTCATGCTATACCCCCCTAGAGCTGCATTCTGTGAGTTGCCGGTGGGTGAGTGTTGTGCAGGTTGGGCTGTGGGGAGCCGGGCTTGGGGACAGACACTGTACAGTGTTCTGCTTCTCTCTAGGAGCAGGGCTGTCCCTTAGAGTTGCTTTGTCACAGCCATATCAGGATGGCGTCATACTGAGGCATCGTCAACTAGGAAAGTCCCAACGGAAGACATCAGTATTCCTGGATGTGTTCTACTCATGCCCTCCTGGACATTCCACTCTTACCAGCCATGGTTTTATTTCCTGGGAATGTCCTTTATGAAATCCACCCGAGAAGGAGCAGTGACTAGTTGTTTGGCAGCTAACTTTGGTCCAAGACTCTTCAGAAGAATAAATCTAACGACAACATTCAAGACCTCACTTAACCCAAACGATGGATTTACTTTCTGGAATATTCTCATACCCTAGAAAAAATGCCTTGCAATTAAAAAAAAATCTTTGAATACTCTACTCACAGACTTTAAAAATTGGAATCTCTTTACATGAAAACACATGCTAATCCTCATAGTACCTTCATGAACAGTGTTACATTTTAATTGCATTTCAAACATTGTTTGTTAAACTGGAGAATTCAGGTACCTTTGAATCACATCTGACTATAACTAACCATGTAAAACCACAAAGTGCGCCAAATAGTAGCAAGGTCACATAAAAGAACTCAAATGAAATAAAATAGTTCTATAATAGGATCATCACAAGGAAGTGACTTGTTAGTGGAGTACTTAACAAGAAAAGGTTTAGGCTGGACCCAATCCTGGCAGAAAAAGTGGGATTGTATATTTTAACAGAATACTCAGTTTAACGGACCCATCCAAATCAATATTTCAGCTTACCTGCCCCCTCACCCCCACCCCCACTCCCACCCCCACACACGTGCACAGAGCCACCAAAAAACTCAAAGGGGACTTAAAAGGCTTATGCATTTAGGCTGGTCATGTCGGTATTACCTTCTCTTGGCTTTTAAAGCCCCCCGTGAAACAAGATCTGAGCTACCCGTGCTGAAATATATGCACAAGGAAGGGGAGGAGCCGTACTTGGGCCGTACTAAGATGCAATGTCTATTCAACAAGAATCCTCACTGGTTCTAAGGCATTTATACCAATTTTAAGGTTTATATGCACTGAATCATTTGGTTTCAGCAAAACACAGACACTGAAACGATTTCACAATTGCAGTTCAATGCACTTGAAACCCACACTTCCTATTAGCTCTGTTCACCCATGTGGAGATGTATGTATCTTATGGGGACATGGGGTTCGTATATTGCAGGGTATCAGCAAGCCATTCCCCTGGAAAGCAAACTGCTGCATCTCAGGAGAATGAGCCTACCACGGGGAGGCCCCACATCAGAGGAAAAGGCAAGCTTTGTTTTTGCTGAGATTTCAACAGCTGCACCTCCCTTCTTTCTGGGATCGATACACTCTTTTATCTAACAGCAGGAAAGGAGCTGATTGTGTAATGTGGCAGCAGATACAAAAGGAGAGAATGTTAATGCAAGGCTACAACTCAACTCCCCAAGAGACCACACTCTCCAGGAGCCCGGGACTCCAGGATCCGACAGAATGAGACAGAGCTGGCTCGATCGAGCATGACAAGTCATCACATTACAAGTCAGCTGGAACCTCTGATGGAGTCACAGTGTTTTCTGGTTGCTAGGGAGAGGACAGTGAATGAGAAGGCTCTTCAGAGTTAGAAGTGTAGCTATGAGGCAGGTGATTTGTATAGACGACTCTTTCATAATGCTGGCTGTTTAGGCAATCAAAGGGTGACAGTGACAGCACTAGTCATGCTTCAGGACTTTCTGTCTGAAATAAAGAAAACATCCTTTCTCCTGTCTATCCCTCTGAGCAGGGCAGGATGAGCGTGAGCAAGTGAGGCATTCATTAGCCTTGGGCACAACATTTAAGGGGGCACCAGAACACTCAGATCAAGGTAATATTTCAATAACAATATTTTTAAAAGGAAATTAGTGCAGAGATACCCATGATGAACAAAATATCACATCTTTAATTAAAAACAGGGTACAATTCTCTTTGTGTCCCACTGAGCTCATCTGCCCCCTCCATCCAGATCAGTTGCGTTCTTAAATGAGCATTAAACAATGGGTATGCCAGAAAGTTCCACAGAGAAAGATTACTATTACCCCTGAGCACCTGCTAAGATCCATGCATAAGCCAACTAGGCTCCTTTTTTTTTTTTTTTAAATAGACTCCATGCTGGGCGTGGAGCCCAACACAGGATGTGAACTCATGACCCTGAGATCAAGACCTGAGCTGAGATCAAGAGTCAGACGCTTAACCGACTGACCCAGGCACCCTCTACTAGGCTCTTTGTAAACGGTATCCCATTTCATCCTTGGAAACTTTTGAAGTCTTCTTTATTGTTCCATTTGACAGGTGATGAAACTAAGGTTCTCATAAGTCAAGTATCTGGGCCAGAATACTGGTCCAACTCTATCTCCTGTATTTTCCACACATCATGCATTATCCACCAATAATGAAACTTCTACTGAAACTTGTTTGATGCATTCTAAAGACTTGAAATAATAGACAGGGTGGGGCTCTCTGATGCCTGAGTTGATGAACAACTGAATACTCTTTGCCCCCCACCCCATGTGCAATTAAATGAGCCTGTCAACCAAATCCATGCCAGAAACAAGGTCCTAAGAAGACTCAAGGGTGAAATCTAAGCTGGGACAGGAAGAGAAGGTAGAAGAGAACATAGGACTCCTTTTTCATGTTTCTTTACTTCTATTTTTTTTTTTCTTTTGCAGCAATGTGTCTGGATGAAGATTGATTCAAAGAAAGCGCAGAGGTTTATGTAACCGTGGAACTTCCAGGAAGGCCTTCTCATACCTTGCCCTGTCTGCTCTGTCCTGAAATGCTTTCTGATGCATTGAGCAATTTCTGGTCTAGCTCTATACTGGGCTAGCTCTTGGCTTCTAGACTGCATGTGGGTGAAGAGTCTGGGGAACACATGTGAGCACTGTCACCCAGGAGGTGGCCCTTCTTATGGTCGGTCCTCTGATGGCCACTGCACCAGGTCTACTGGCTGGCTCAGGACAGTCAGGAAATCAAAGAGCTGCCCCCGGATCTCTGCATAACATTGTCACAGGCATGGCATTGCTAGCTTTCATTTCTCACCGCTAGAGCTATCCTTAGCCTCTCTCAGTTGCATGGAGAAAGAAGTTAGGCTTTTGTAATAACGTTTTAACATTTTTTAGCACTTTCTAACCATTTAAATTCTTTCAGTCCACTATCTTTCTGTTGAGTCAGAGAGTAAATATTCCTCATCCCATCTGTGGGATCCCATCCTAGGTGAAAAGACTCTACACATGGAGATGTGCAATATCTGACCTGGGAGTCACCCATGGTCTTTCTAGCTCTAAAGTTCTGTGTCTACAAATCAAGGAAGACCTACTAAGGACAAAGACAGCAGAAGCAAAAATTGGAGCGCATAAAGGGGAAATGAATCAGAAAGAACAGCCTGGGGGAGAGAAGACCAAATTAAGAGAAATCACCTCCAATGTCAAAAATTAAGGGCAGAAGGATTAATTCTTAACAGGAGCAGAAGAGTAACAGCTGCCAGGCTGTAACCTGGGCTGGGTGGGGTGGGGGGAGTTAGGCAGACAGAGGCAGAGAGACTACTTTAGATATGACAGACACAAGGAATGTTTTTAACATGGCCTTCAGATGGTTCTGATACCCACCTGTGGTATTGAAAACCACACGGCTAAAGCACAGAGCCAATGGCTTCTTAGGAGATAGTTGCATTAAAGTGCTTGTGTCAACACCAAAGTGATTTTCAGGAAAGTCTAGGAAAAGGTAAGAGTATGGTTAGAGTTCTTGGCAAAAGGGGATGTGACAGCTAATCTGCATACTTATTTCACAGATGTCTCTAGGAATGTGGTAAGCACACTACGCCTCTTGTCATCTTTTTAAAAAAATTTTTTTAAATTTTTTTCTTTTATTTATTTATTTTTATGTAAAGTTCGATGATTCATTAGTTGTGTATAACACCCAGTGCACCATGCAATACATGCCCTCCTTACTACCCATCACCAGCCTATCCCAATCCCCCACCCGCCTCCCCCCTGAAGCCCTCAGTTTGTTTCTCAGAGTCCATAGTCTCTCATGCTTCATTCCCCCTTCTGATTACCCCCACTTTCTTTATCCCTTTCTTCTCCTACCGATATTCCTAGTTTTTATGTTCCATAGATGAGAGAAACCATATGATAATTGTCTTTCTCTGCTTGACTTATTTCACTTAGCATTATCTCCTCCAATGCCTCTTGCCATCTTGATGAAGAGATGCGCAACTACTGATTAGTCCCAGGACTGCAACTCTGTAACCAAAAGGAAGGCCAGAGTTCACCTCTCACTGCTTGGGGGCATCCCTGAAGGAGGGAGGAAGGGAAGCCGCTCAGGCTCAGTCTAGGTTGGCTGTGATGAGGGGTAGCAATTTTGAAAACAACATCATATTATGCTGTGTTTATTACAATTTACGAATTTATCCTGAATTCCTAAAGAGATGAGGAAACAATAATAAATTAAAAGTTTGGATCAAATAAAAGAAAGAAAAGGAGAAGAAAACTATGTTCTCGTGATTCCGTACTGTACAAGTATAAAAATTCGTCATGCCTGGGATCAAAGTTACAGACTTTAATGTTCAGCTTCTAAGAAATGCAGAATTCTATCTCACAAAGGCATTTAAGAGCCATGAAGAATATTAACTTGAAAAAAGAAAAAAGAATTCAATATTTGCTCTTATATTTTAATAATTTTAAAGATGAAATTGAGAAAGAAAAGGAGACATCTTTCCCTCTTACTAATCACAAAATCTGAGAGTGGCCACATCAGAATACACAGACAAGCAGATTTCCAGAGGGGCTTACTGTCTGAATTCTACACACTCTTCACGCTGATGAGTGACTATGTTGATCGGGTAGCATTTTGGAAAAACCATCTCTTGAGACCTCACGAGTTTATTTGTGATTTATTATTATGGATCAAAACAAAAACTCTATAACTTTTACCAGTTTTTATTATTAAATTATGTCCTGCAGCCTTACTCTGTCACATTCATTTCCTGCTACTGCTGCAACTAATTACCACAAACTTAGTGTCTTGAAACAACACGCATTTTTATCTTACAGTTCTGTATGTCTGAAATCTGTTGGAGATCTCACTGGGCTTGGTCAAGGTGTGGACAGTGCTGTGCTACTTTGTGCAGGTTTAAGAGGAGACTGTTTCCTTGTCCTTTCCAGCTTCCTGCGGCTGCCACATTCTTTGGCTCCTCCCCCCTTTCCTCCACCTTCAAAGCCAGAAACTTTGCATCTTTCTGTGCTTTTTTCCCAAAGTTACACCTCCCTCTCTGACCATCGCTGGGAAAGGTCATCCACTTGTAAGGACCCGTATGATTAGATTGAGCCACTTGAATAATCCAGGATAATCTCTCTATATCAACAGTCCTTTCCATCTGTAAAATCCTTTTTGCCATGGGAGGTATTATATTCACAGGGTAACAGGTTCCAGGGATTAAGGCATGGATACCTTTGCAGATGGGGCAGGGGCGAAGTACATCATTCAGCTGGCTGCATAGTTCTGCTTTTATTCATAACAGATGACGCAATTAGTTAACCATTATTTGTAATGAGTATAATGCTTTAAAACCCCATCCCAAAATGTTTAAAATTATGACTTCCTAAATAATTCTATCCTGAAATTAAAAACAGGGAAGTTGAAAACAGAGCATTTATCAAGAGATAGGAGAAAATAAGAGAATGGGGAAAAGATCATAATAACTACAACTGCCAACACTGAATAAGTAGCTAGTGTATGTTAGGTTACTTGCGAGTCAAAATCAGTGTTTTGATAAACCGGTTTAGAATAAAGACATGTTCTAAACTGGCTTCATAAAAACTAACTAAAGAAGATCAGTTAGATATTGCAAACCAATGTCCAATGAATTGAGCTTCCCGATGCATTCATGTTCTTGAATCAGTGCTTGATTCACATTCCTGGTCATCCACCACAGAGCAAGTAACTCCCTAACTAAGAGAAAGATCTCTTCTTTTATATCAAACATTTACTGTTCCTCCGTGTTATACCTCCAGTAAGAACAAGCAAACAAGCAACAAAGGAAAGATAATGCAAATGAGGCAGACACGAGCAAACCCGATTTTCTGCTCCAGTCTAAGAATGAGTTGTAGAAGGATATAATCCAGAGTCAGAGAGAGATGACTGAGAAGCCACACAAATATTTCTAGGCTGGGGACCCACAGTACACATGCAGCATTTTGCATGAAATATTGCAATATTCAAGTTCAGAAATGCCCATATTGAGCTGTATATTCACGAATTCATACAAAAGCGAAATACCAATGGGTTTGGGTCAGCCATCATTTAAAGTATCCTAACTTCCTTTATTCCACAATGTAAAAGGAATCATACTACTCAATGGTATAAAGTTTGTTTCAGAATACACGTGATTAGTAAGCACAGTCATTTCAAGAAATCATTACATTGCTCTACACTAGAATTACGCAGTAATTCTAAAAATTCAAAAGTAGAGCAGGTTGATGGAAGCCATGCTCCTGGTTCACGCAAAACTGGAAAAATCAATATGAAGGGCATTGGTCAGTGAGCAGTTGAGAACAGTTCCATTAGCTCTCTAGGTTCCTTGATGCTTTAAATTCCCAGGTATTAAAACGTGAACCATGAATTTCCATCTCATTTATTGCAAATAACTTGTATTTAACAAATTTATTTGGTAGGGACTTGTGGGACTCCCAGGCATGCAAGTGATTTCTTCTTATTTGTAATTTACTCTTTACCCTATTAATCTTTAGCTGACTAGTTTTCTACCCCTGCATGGGAGTGACTGAAAGACAGGTGGATTCGCAGGCCTTCCTGTGTCATTTATAGAGCAAAGGCAATGCCTTTTAACCCAGTATAAAATTTTTAATATTATATCTCCAAATGATTCAGTGAGATGTATATTTTATCATAATTTTATCTATTAATACTTATTCTTAGGAAATGAAGTGGCTTTTAAAAATATTACATTAGCAGAAGTCTGATTATAATGTCTTTATAAACACTGCTTTAAATTTGAAAGTCATTTCTCTTTCCATCAGTATATTTTACACAGAACATTTGAGTGAACTAACTCCTGTTCATATAAACTCTTTCCCCCTGGTATTTAAACATTAAAACAAACAAACAGTCAAGGATAGAATAAATAGCTATCTTTCCCAAAGAGCGATCACCAGACCAGGAGCAGCAGCATCACCTGGGAAATGTGAGAATGTAAATTTCCAGCCCTGGAGACATCTCTGTAGAATCAGCGATCAGTTTCTTTTTATAATAATTTTTTATTAGATTATGTTACTCACCATACAGTACATCCTTAGTTTTTGATGTAGTGTTCCATGATTCATTATTTGCGTATAACACCTAGTGTTCCGTGCAATATGTGCCCTCCTTAATACCCATCACCGGCCTAAGGGTGACACCTATGACTTCATTAATCTATTCATACTTTTGGGACTAACTTATTTTTTTCTGACAGCGTGTGTTTCAGTGATCCTTGAACCTGTGGGAACATCAAAGTCACCAGGACATTTTGTGAAAACACAGATTGCGCCCCTGCTGCAGCCAGAAGGACAGCTAACCATCACCAGGTAGAAGAAGGATGGGACTCTAGGGCAGTTCCTAGCAAGATGTGATGCCCCACCTCCCAAGTTCCTGGTTAGGCAAAGAGTTCCACGTCAAGTAGGCTCCACGTGCACAGTAAGTGGTGGGCTCCCTCTTCTAGATCCTTCCCGGAACTTGAACTTAAGTCCGTCTGATTTCAGAGTCCATCCCCTGACCCACATACTACAATACTTTCACTCTGTTTTGGTCGCTCTCATTAGGTAAGGGAAGCTTTCTGAGCCACTCTGATTTTCCCTCTGGTTCTCCTGTTTCAAAGTGATGTTCTTTTCCTTCCACAGGGCAGTAAAAAAGACCAAATCCATGGAGCGGTAGCTTCACCTGGGAGAGAAGATGCCCATGGGTGCTTTATTGGCTTCCTAGGACTGTTGTCAGAAGTGCCACAAGTTAGGTGGCTTCAAACAGCAGAAAATTTATCTCACAATTCTGGAGGTTGGACATTTGAAATCGGGGCGTCAGGCAGGTTGGTTCCTTCTGGAGGCTCTGAGAGAAGGTGTGTCTCTCTCTTGACTTCAGGTGGTTGTCGGCAATCCTTAGCATTCCTTGGCTTGTGCAGCCTCACTCCAAGCTCTGCCCCTGCCATCCATGGTGTTCTCAATGTGTCTGTGTCCAATTTCCCCTCTTCTTTTAAGGACACCAGTCGTATTGCATTAGTGTGACCGATACTACTTCATCTTAACCTGATTACATCTGCAAAGACCTGATTGCCCAATAAGGTCACTTTCATAGGCACCAGAGGTTAGGACTTTAACATACCTTTTGAAGGGAAAAAATTCAACCCAGAACAGTTTCTTACTCCCTAGAAAGAGAATGATGTTCTATTCAGTTTTACTCCTTTTGGTGGCTTCACCAGAAAAGCATCTGCATAGATTCTAGAATTCTAGAATGTTACTCTATAGCTCAAAGCCTTCATCAGTGATCCTTTTCCTCTTCTGAAAAGTCTCTTATGCCAGGATTTCCAAAGTCAAACCAAACTACCACCCTCTCTGAAAATTTCACCTGTGATTTGTTGCCTCAGTCTTGTCAAAATCCTGTGTATTTTTAAAGCCCTTTTAAAAATTGTGATCTCTTCTCCTAAAATTTTCTCTCTTGCTTCTCCACTTCCTGGTGTATTGTCTTCCGTGCAACGTTGAACTTTTTTTGTTCTTCCCTAAAATTTCTGTGATCAAGTCTTTCTTCCTTACTATCATGTTTTTCTTATATTCATGACAGGGATGTGATTACATTTGCCTTTGTATCTCTTACATTTCCTGATAGACAATACCTTTCACATAGTGGATACTGATGAACTGTTGGATGAGTTGACAGATTTACTGTCAAGAATTTCAGAAAATTTTGCATTTCCACAAAGATATTTGCTATCGAAAGAGAAATGAAGAATCTAATGTCATTTCATAGCTTTGAACCCTGACTTTCAAATCGGTAAAATATAAAGATAACAACATCCACTCCACACTGAGGTGACAAATATCTGAGATAAGAACTGAATTTAGAAAATTGGCAGTGAAGTTAGAGGTCTCTAACTATTTGGAGAATCCCAGTGACTGTGACAGTTACAAATTCAAGCTGCTACACATATATTTTATTTGTGTTACCATTCATAATAAGATTTTCCAAAATGGTGAACAACTCTTGGTAAAGTTCCCAACAAAAATAGTATGATCTTCTTCTGATTTACATAGCAGGTGTGTTCCTGAAAATTTCAGCTCATGTTAAAGCCATGCAAAAATTATTTTGTGTTTATAGTTTTTTTAAAAAGAGGTGCAGACAAACCACTTTTTATTTTATTTTTTAAATTGTATTTATTTATTTGAGAGAGAGAGAGAGCATGAACAGGGGGAGAGGCAGAAGGAGAAGCAGACTCCCCAGACCCTGGGATCATGACCTGAGCCGAAGGCAGATGCTTAACCGACTAAGCCACCCAGGTGCCCCAAACAACCTGATTTTTAAAGTGGGCTAAATACCTTAACAAACACCTCACCAAAGGAGATGTATGGATGACAAATAAGCACCTGAAAAGATGCTCCAAATCATACATCATCAGGGAAATGCAAACTAAGATAACAATAAGATACTACCACACACTTATTAGAATGGCAAAAATCCAGAACACTTACAACACCAAATGCCAGTGAGGATGTGGGGCAACAGGAACCCTCTTCATTGCTGGTAGAAATACAAAATGGTACATCCACTTTGGAAGACAGATAGGCACTTTCTCATAAAACTAAAATAATTTTACCATATGATCCAACAATCTTTTTCCTTGGTATTTACCCAAAGGAGTTAAAAACATATTTACACAAAAACCTGCACATAGATGTTTATAAAAGCTTTCTTCATAATTGCCACAATTTGGAAGCAACTAAAATATTCTTCAGTAAGTGAATGGATAAGTAAACTGTGGTACATCCAAACAATGGAATATTATTCAACAATAAAAAAAATGAGTTATCAAACCATGAAAAGACAGGGAGGAACCTTAAATGCATATTACTAAGTGAAAGAAGCCAATCTGAAAAGTCTATACCCTGTATGATTCCAACTATATAATATTCTGGAAAAGGGAAAACTATAGAGACAGTAGAAAGAGCCGTGGTTTCCAGAGATGAAGAAGGAGGAAGAGATGAACAAGATGAGCACAGGGGGCTTTTAAGGCAGAGAAATTACTCCATATGATACTACAGTGGTGAATACATTTGTTTAAATTCATAGAATATACAAGAATGAACCCTAATTCAAACTATGGGCTTTGTATGGTTATGACGTGTCAATGGATGTTCATACATTATGACAAATACAACACTTTGATGGGGGATGGTGATGGCGGTGGAGGCAAAGCAGGTGTGGGGGCAGAGGGTAAATGGGGAATCTCTGTATCTCCCTCTCAGTTTTCTGTGAACTTAAAACTGCTCTAAAAAACAAGGTACATTTTTAAAAAGAGTTAGGTTTATCACTATTAATAAGTGTTTCCCCCATTTGAAGTATAACAGGAAATTTGAAAGTCAGACTGTCCAGAGCAATTAATCCTTCAGTGTGTAGGATTGCCCTCCACTTTAAAGACAATTTGGGGGAGAGGAGTCCTTAACTCAGTTAAAGGCCGGAAGTCCTTCCCATGCTTCCTCTCAAGTGTCCAGCCCTCCCCTGGGGGGTGGTAGTGACCCCATAGAGAATCACCAACCAAGTTACTTCAGAGTCTTGCTCTCTGCATGATTTCCTAACCTTTCATCTGCATCCAAGTGCAAGTCACTGATTTCTTTCCCATTTCTTCCAAAGTCCTATTACTTGAGGATGCCTATCCTAACACCCTGACAGGCCAACGAAAGCTCCATGACGGAACTTATCTTGAGGTCCAACACAACAAAATTTATGACAAAAAAATGAACATACCTAAGAAGAGAAAACTTTCTTCTTGAGTCATTTCCTTTACTGTAAAATAATTTTCTAAAACATGAAATCAATTTCCACATTTGAGATCTGGTTCACACACTATCTAGCACATGGTAGGACCCATATGTTGAACGAAGGATGATGGTGAGTTTGTTCACATCTGCATGACAGCTATTTTATGGCAAGCAAATAAAAATATTGTAACACTTAGTAGAACAGGTGCACCCATGTATGACACAAAACTACAAAATGTGTGGTAATTCATCTCATTGCCAATGAATTAGTGCCATGTACCATTTTTTTAAATATAACTTTTTAGTCACCATAGTCTAGCTCAGTGAATTTAAAAGGTCAAAATTACTGTTCTTTTGTGACCTTGTCTATTCTCACACTTTGATATTAGAGGTATAGTAAGAATACTCCACCTACTAGGATAAATTCCAATAGGACAAGGTTTTTGGTCATCTCTATCCAGTGATATATCCCAGAATATAGGAGGAAGCTGACATATAATAGATGCTAAAAAATGTTTGGGATGAATGATGAATGAACAAATGACTATTGTGACCAACTTGTGTGAAGTACCATGATAAAGAAAAAGTACAAAAAGAAAAACAAAAACTCTTGGCCCTCATGGGACTCTCAGTGAACTGGGGAGGTAAATTCCTAATATTAGTGACGTAAATGCCAATACATGTTGTGTACATTCCTAGGATAATATCAAGAACAGAGAACTAAAATTTCCTGTGAATCATGAGACACTTGATAACAATTTATTCAGATTAAATCAGGGTATCTTACCCTTATCATGATTGATATTTAGAGCTAGATAATCCTTGTTGCAGGGGGATATTTTGTGTTCTACAGAATGTTTGGTGTTATTTCTCACCTCTACCCAGCAGATGCCAGTAACTGGGACAACCAAAAATATCTGGAAACAAATATTCCCCTTAGACAAGAAACACCGGTTTAAAGAATATGGGCTTACCAGACAGAGGAAAGGAAGAGGGGAAAATCATGAGCTTCTGGTTAACAACGTCTGGACTGTATCTATTTTTGCCTTTGACCAAATAGCTTTGAGTTGATAATAAAAAGAAATAATAAGTGCCTTGTAATTATATGGCTCTTATAACAGATGAAGTCCATTCATGCACGTGTGATCCTTACAAACAACCTAGTGAGAAAATAGGGTGAATCTTTCTTTCTTTCTTTATAAAATAAGAACATAATCCAGATAAGTCAAATGACATGCCCAAGGTCAATCTTAGATTTTAGTGATCTTTGTCCTTTTCAAGATTTTCCTTCAATATTTATTGCATTTTGAGCCACACTAATCACTCAGATTACTTTTTCGTCCAATATGTATCTGTCTGCATTAAATCACAATAGTTTAATAATTTCAACCAACAGACATTATCTATTCCACATGTCAACCCTATGCCAGATACTTTGCTAAATGCTGCAGCTAAAACTCTGAGCAATATGTTTCCTTTTAGAATGGCAAATCCCTGATGCTGTGTTGAAAGTGGGGCATTTTCCCCTAAAGGATACAGCAAAGGGAATACAGTCAATGGCACCATAATAGTGTGCCTGGTGGCAGAGGGTAGCTACACTTGTGGTGAGCACAGCATCTGCATATAAACTTGTTGAATCACTATGTTGTATACCTGAAACTAATGTACCATTGTGTGTCAATTATACTCAAAAAAAAATCCCAAAAACTGTGACCTAAAGAGGAATGTCTTATAACTTTAAAATCAGGTTTTGAGGAGAAGTAAAAAAGAGAAGGAATGCAGTTTGGCACATGAAAACTGAGCTACCTCTCAAATCCAGCCAGCGAGTGCATAGCAGGGTAAGAACAAGAACCTGATCAAGAGTGACCCATGTAAGAAATGGAGGGGCTTGATTGGAAACCCAGCTTCTCCTTCAGTTGCTCCACTGTTTAAGTTGTTGATTTTGAGCAAGTCATTTGCCTTTTTTGGGTTGCTCCACTGTTTAAGTTGTTGATTTTGAGCAAGTCATTTGCCTTTTTTGGGTCTCATACCAGATTATAAAGACCCCTACCTCTCAGGTAGTTTAGCTGACATGGGTTTGTGATATCAGTGCAATTCCCACATGTTACCTAGCTGCTGGGCTGTTGTCACTGATGCCACATTGAACTCGTCCAGCGAGGCAATTAGAAGGACCTCCAAGCTCACCGGTTTTAAGTCTTTTTAAGCTTTGACTCGGGGATGTTGTAAGTAGGTTGCACAGAAATGACACTGTAATGTGAAAACCAAAATTAAAGGCAGAGTGGCTCCACCCAGCTGTGCTAATTGATCTTGAAACCTATTTGCACAGGCTACACTTCCAGAACAATTGTGCTTCCCCAACTGAGTCTCACCTGGGGTCAAGATCAGGATGGCCAAATGATATCTGAGTGACTCTACAGGGAGTTGCAATGGAAAGTACTTTCTAATTGTATTCTCCACTTACACAGGTACTCTCCTCTTCCTGGAAGGCTCTGCCCTAATTGCCAATTATCCAAGAGAACAGTCCCCTCTTTTTTGCTGCCTCCCCCCACCCAGCTGCAAAAAGAGATTGAAACTCTAAAAGCTGATTTTATTAAGTAAATTATATGAATGCTCCATTTGGAGGAAGAAGGAACTAGGTAAATAAACTACCATGTCCATAAAAACATACTCTACACATTTATTGTTGAATGGAAATTGTTCTTCAGATCATTGATTCTTTGAGAAATGGATAAAACAAAGACTCCTCTTCTTAACAACAAAAAAAGAGGCTATGTACCAAATTTGTGTCACTTCTAGGTGATATAGCTATACTCCGAAGCATTGAGTTAAATCCAGTTTCAAAGTGCCACCTTGGCTATTGTAAATAATGCTGCCAAGATATGGAAGCAACTCAAGTGTCCATAGATAGATGAATGGGGTAGACAGGATGTATATACGGAGTGGAATGTTATGCAGCCATGAAAAAGAATTAGTGCTTGCCATTTGTGACAACATGGATGGATCTTGAGGGTGTTATGCTGAGTGAAATAAGTCAGACAGAGGAAGACAAACACCATATGATTACACTTTTATGTGAAATCTAAAAAATAAAACAAATGGACAAACAGAATAGAAACTGACTCAAAGAACCAAAAAACTGTTGGTTCCCAGAGTGGGGAGGGTTCAGGAGGGGGTCAGAGGCAAAAGAGGTGATGGAGATTAAGAATGACAAATTTCCAGTTATAAAATAAATAAGTGATGGAGATGTACAGCACAGGGAATAAAGTCAATAACATTGTAGTAACTTTGTATGGTGACAGACAGTAACTGGACTTATGGAGGTCATTTTATAAGGTATAAAAATATTGAATCACTATGATATACACCCAAAACTAACAGGATATTGTATGTTAATTATACTGCAATGTAAATAAATAAATAAATAAATAAATAAATAAATAAATACAAAAGTGCTGCCATGAAGTGACTATAATATTCATTATTTCTAAACCCATGATCCTTGAAAGCTATTTCTTTTTTTAAAATCTTTTTTAAAAAAGATTTTATTTATTTATTTGACAGAGAGAGATAACACAAGTAGGCAGAGCGGTAGGCAGAGGGAGAGGGAGAAGCAGGCTCCCCTCTGAGCAGAAAGCCCGACACAGACTCAATCTCAGGACCCTGGGATCATGACCTGAGCCAAAGGCAGACACTTAATCGACTAAGCCATGCAGGTGCCCCCTCGAAAGCTATTTCATTGCTGTACAAGACACCCCACATTACTCTCCACCATTCAAGAGGAGAGAAATACATTGTTAGTCCTCTACAACTGTCCCAGGTCAAATCCCAAACACATTATCAGACCAGACACATGCAGATCCCTTTCAGTTTAATGAAAATATTGATAAAACATGTCAAGCAAAAAATTCCAGATTATTGGATAAATCTTATTGATGCGCTCTGACTCCCCACAGTGGCCTGCAAATTGGAATGTTTTCTCATCATTGTGCTTCCCAAGAATAAAATAGCAATGGTAACCAAATATGTGGCTGTACCTCACTGACATTCCACATTCGTGTCAGTTAAGCTGTCCTCAGAGTCTGAGGTTATCTGTTGTCTTTTGTTCATCTGATAATCTTTACATTCCATCTGAGTAGTTAAAATGTACAGGGAGGGTGAAGTTCCAAGAACTGTCTCAAATGCTTCCAATCAAGGACCTGGGTGAGCACATAGGTAGACTGAGAACATCACATCAGCTAAATATGCATCCTTTAGGAATGATTTAAGGGGAAATTGCTGTGCAGATAAGAGAAGGCTGAAACACAGACCGAAATATATGTCAATACACACAGACGTTTCAATCTCACAGGATGCCTGAAACAGGCATGGTGGGTATCTTCCACAAACATGAAGTTTTTAGAATTTCATAGTGATGAAAATATGCAAAGTGGCATGAAAGGCTGAGATAGGGAGACTCAATTACAATAAAAAGAAACCTTCAGCATAACTCATTTTTCTGATGTAGATTACTATGCAGCACTGTGCTATCTATCATGATATCTATCATGCAAATTTCTTAACAAACTAGCAAAGAATAGAAAGGAGCACGCAGGTGCAGGATAATGGGGCTGTAGCATACATTATATTGTTCATAGGGACCCCTTGAAAGAACCACAAATTTCATGTGTCTGATTAGTAATCATACTGATCCCTGATACAATTTAGAGAAGTGCAATGTGTACATCTTTTTTCACTTGATTCTGGTTGCATATTTTAAATTGGAAAATAAATTGCATGATTCAAGTATCCTAATTCAGTCTGAAAACCTTTGCTCCTTGAACTCTAGACAGCCTCTCTGGTAGCTACATGGAGACTATACAGCATGAAGAAAGTCATTCATGCAGAGGGGTCCATAGTCTGGCATCGAGTAAGGGTAAGAAGGGCAGAACACCTAGGTTCCTCGCCAATGTGTCCTCACAGGTGTGACCACTTAGTAATCACTAAAAACTACTGTCTTTTCCCTTCCCACCAAGAGTCTCTGTTGATGAGTTAATATCAACTCTATAACCTCCACTCAACCCACACACATACAAAAATGAGCCTTTTACCCTGCACCGATTGACACCCTGACTGTCCAGCCATCCAACCCCTAACTCCTACCAAAGCCTCTCTCTAGTCTCTACCTGATTTCTAGAATGATATTCAGAATAAAATTGTTAACATAAAAGAAGATATATCACTATAATTACAAACACAAATGGATTCTGTTTAGCTATACCCATGAACAAACATCATTAACATTAAAATTTCTCCATAGTGACGGGGAAAAATATATGCATATTGCCAGGAAATATTTTTGAGTTTTTTTTAATACAAAGAGCACCAATACAATAGCTCTCACAAGTTATTACTATTTTATAGGAACATGAATTAAATATGAAGAACCACAAAGGGCAGTAGTTTGATCATACAGCAGATATGAAAAGTGAACATATGTGAACATTTGGGCCTAAATTTAGGGTCTCGGTCATCAAGCTTTACTTAACAATGGAACTCATTGTTGTGTTCAACTACCATCTGCTTTCCTTGATCCTCCCTCAAATGGCACAATTAACAAATTGTGAGTATTCTCTTTGATACGCAATAAAAGGTGGGATATCCTGAAAAGGTCTTTATCTCATCTTCAGACAATTCTTGAAAAGCACAAGATTGTGTTGTTAGATTGAAAGACTTAATTTATTCTCTACCATCAGCAAGTGAGAATTTTTAAAAAATTAAATAAATGTAAATGCACGGATCTGCTAGAGTCGAAGCACAATTTCCATGTTGATAAATTAGTTCAGAGTAAATGCTGCTGTCCTGCTAATTATGGTCTGTCCATGACCACCGCTGACTGCCATATTTACTTCAGAAAAAAATACCAATTGAGCCACCAAGCCATCTTATCAGATGGATCTTTTGGGGGAGGTATCAGGTTAGTGTTACATTTTAGCATTAAACTGTTAAGAGTGTGTTACTTAATAGCAACTTTGGATGTGAATTAGAGAACTATATTCAGAATGCAAAATTTGCATATCAAAATAAGTAAATATTACATGTATATTCTTCTTGTTTGCAGCCTCAACAAGATGGTGATAAGATATTTAAATGAGAAATTTAAAAATGAAATACATCCAGACATCACGAAAGATCATCCAAAGGTTATTTTTGCTTTGTTAAACAAAGTTAGCCAGTTCATGCACCTCCCCTCCTCTTTCTCTCTCTCTCTCTTCTCTCTCTCTCTGACACACACACAGGCATATGTCTTGGCAGTCTCAAACTTCTGGTTTATTTTAGGAATATTTTCAGTGACAATGCAAGCCTGAAAGATTCTTATTGTGATCATTTCTTGTCTTGAGAGATTTGTAGAGATAGCCATTTTTTATCACTGCCCTGTTGAAGACAGGAAGGATAAGGATTGAAATATTTTTAAACATCTTCACCTTTACAAGTATTTTTTGTTAACATTAAAAAGAAAGTAAAATCCATGCTTTTTATGCCTTCTATTTAGAAGTGAAAAAAACTTTTCATAAGAAAAGAGAATGGGTCTCGTTAGTTGGTACAGTGACATTCCTTTGAAATGAGACTTTCTTAAGCCTGGTTTATTACTTTGGTTGTTCAAAGAAGCAGTAACGGATATAAAGTTTTTCTTTTGAACCAAAGTTTATCCTGAAGAGATTAGGAGAGTTCCTAGTCCATGAAATGACTTTTTTCTAGGCTCATATAACCAATTTTTTTTTCCAGGATGGCCTAGTACAAACTGTTTAATGATATGGAAAAGTGGGAAAAGACAAAGTTTTAATGACAAACTCCGGGTCTGCCATTTAAAGCTGGTGTGACCTTAGGAAAAATATTCAGTCTTATTTTTCTCTTCTGAAAAATGGGGGTAACAATAAATATCTATGCTGCATGGTTGCTGTGAAAATCTTATGGGATAACGGGTGTGTGTAAAACAATCAGCAGAATGCCTGATATAGTGTAGATTAATATATGGTATCTACCACTGTTTTGTTGTATTTCCCAATATAGATTCCCAAGTTTTATGCTCCAACAACACTTGGAGGTAGATTATAATCTCCACTTTAAAGCGCAAAGCTTAGAGGTTTAGTGACTTTCCTATTGTTAAACAGGACTCCTCTGTAAGTCTTCTGATTCCAAATCCAGACTGTATTTCCCCTGACTTTTCCAGAAATGAACTGTACCTTACACCAGGTGTTACCCAGGGACAATGACATGCCTCTGTGTGACAAGGGGCTGGCACATGTTATTTGGCAACTAATTTCATGTAAAGACACTACTAGGCATTGGCCATTGGAAACTCACAGTAGCCAGAGCTTAAGTCCAACTACAGACCTGAGGCTGTCCTTACTCAGGCACATTTATAATATTAATTGGTCTTTGCTTTACTAGCTATTGAGGAAAAGCAGGTTCATTACTCTGTATTCCAACTCCTAGTCCTCAGATGCTGCAACACTGATTATTTAAATCTGAATAACTTCCTGCCCTAAAACAGCAGTCTTTGACTTAGCCATCTTTCAGCTGATAATAGGAGAAAGAAGTTGGAGTTGAAGGAAAGGCGAAAAATTATGATACAAAATTTAAAAAATAAACCTGGGGCGCCTGGGTGGCACAGCGGTTAAGCGTCTGCCTTCGGCTCAGGGCGTGATCCCGGCATTATGGGATCGAGCCCCACATCAGGCTCCTCCGCTATGAGCCTGCTTCTTCCTCTCCCACTCCCTCTGCTTGTGTTCCCTCTCTCGCTGGCTGTCTCTCTCTCTGTCGAATAAATAAATAAAATCTTTAAAAAAAAAATTAAAAAAAAAATAAATAAACCTGTGTCTCCTGAGAAAACAACATAAAAATCAATAGTCAAAGTAACCCTAGTCAATGACACAAGAAGAAAATTTTAGAAGGCAAATGCAATCCATACAAGTCTGAGACAATATTAATCTTGAACATGCCAGAAAATCCTTATGGGCCATAAATAATTTATAATAAAAGGCAAAAATGTTGACTTGCACAATCCAGTGCTCTTTCCTTTACTTCCACATTCTTGAGTCTAATGAATCAATAAATGTGTTCTTTCTCCGTCTAAACAAATCACAAAATCTAATTCCTTTTTGCCTCTAAAATCACTGTTCCAGGACAGAGCACCCAGACTAGACACATTGTCATAAGACCTCGCTGTCACTGTGAGCCCTTAATGCTTTGGATGGGCTTCATAATTTTGAGTCTTCTAATAATTTGTTCAGTTCCAAATGAAAAGCTACTTGGAGACATAAATCAGCTTTTAAAAGTCCAAATCATCAGAAATATCCATCGTTTGCCTGTCTGAGTGTTACGGTTGGACTCGTGTCCTTTCAAGATTCATGTATTGAAGTCCAAACCCGCAATACTTCAGAATGTAACCTTCATTGGAAATTGGGTTTCTGCAGATGGATAGTAAGAGAAGGTAAATCAATCAATCAATCAATCAATCAATGTAAAACTGGAAGAAAGTAGACCCTTCATCCAGTATGACTGGCATCCTTATAGAAAGGAGAAATTTGGATACAGATACACAGCTAGGAGGAACGCTGTGTGAACATGAATGGAGAGAACGAGAAGAGGCATCTCTAAGTCCCAGAGCATGGAAGATTGACAGAAATCCACCAGAAGCTAGGGGCAAAGCATAAAACATATTCTCCTTCACAGCCTCAGAAGGAAGCAACCCCTCTGACACATTGGTCTTGGACTCCCAGCCTCCAGAATTGTGAGACAACACATTTCTGTTGTGTAAACCCCCAGTCTGTGGTACTTTGTATACAATAGCCCTCCTAGCAAACTAGTACATGTAAGTTGTCTCTGTCACAGACTTCTGGGATTTGGTGTTCTGATCTCTAATTTTAAAAACTTTAGGTATACACAGAAAACCAAGACAAAATCCAATGTAGTGTATTTCCTTTCAGGGCTAAGTGGATGATTCAAATATGTTAAGAGGAAAATAAATGAAACATTCCTAGGATGTACTTATTCTTCCTTCTGCATCAGGAGCCAGTAAAATAGATAATAAATTCATATAGTAAAGGCTTTCTGGATTATATACATCAAACCACCCTGCAAGTTGAGGGAGGCTCTCATAAGCAAAGAAACAAAACAATGTAGTTTTGGAACCATACTTCATGGTGATCATACCACAATCACATAACCATTGACTTTTACAGATCACCGTAAAACCTGTAAAAATTGCACCTACACCCAGAATACTATAGACATTCAATAGCAACTAATACACCCACAGTCATTTTAGGAATAAATCGATATTCTGACCAATCATGGGGATTGGAAAATAAAGTAAGCTGATAAATACACCTATTCTTTAAGAGTCAGTGTATTATATAGATCTTGAAACTAAATGAAAACGAATTAATCTATCAGCAACATATCATAATATCTTTCCAAAAGTGTATCATACTAAATCCTTCTTTTAAAGGTTAATTTTAAAGCAATTTGAAGAATTTCTAATCAAAACCTGGTTGAAATATCTTATCAATAGATATCTGGTTCTCTTATGTGAATGATTATTTAAAAATCAGATTTAGTAAATGATTATTTAAAAACCAAGTACACTAAAAAATGAAGCCATATGTTGTAGTCTCCTCAGTGAATTTTAGATAACGAGAGATCATTTCACAACGTGTGACATTAACAATTTTTCCTGAACTATGTGAAAACCAAAAGTTCATTTTTTAACACATCAGGTGGCAAAACCTAACCTGAAAAGATGTGTTGCTCTTTACAGCTCTTATTTATCTCACTTAGCATAAGCAATCATAGTTTTCCCGCAGACACATTGAAGTATTGGGTTTTGCGGTGCTGACCAGATCCCACGGGTTATATACAGTATACAGTACACTATATATAGCATATGGCAATATACAGATATGATACGATAGACACATAATTTTTTTAAAAAATCTTAATTTTAAAACATATCTTTATGCCTCAGGATTTTGGATAAGGGATTATGGATTTTATAATCTTTTTACACTCTCCACCTCACACCAATAAAATAGTCAAATTCTTACTGGATATCTATTGTGTACTAGATTCTGCAAATAAGACAGTCTTAATTTATTAACAGTTTATAATCTAATTGAGGTAATGATACATAAATTCCCTAGAGAAAAGCCGTGCTGTAACAAATGTCACAGATTGTCTTAGATTAACTACCAAACCAGAGCTGTCAAATCTGTTTCTCTGTTCATTTGTCCCTGGCAGTCATCGTTCCTCCCTCTGAGAAAGAACTGCCTGAAAATACTCCTAAACTAGGCAATCTCACTTTGCACCTAGGAAGAAATTATGTCACCCTTAGGCAAATAAATGTGGAGAAAAAGGTTATCAATTCAAAACACAATAAATGTATTAGGTTGAACTAAGTTTAACCAAGACCCATAAAGATCCTATAACTCTTAGTGAAGCTTCCCCCACTCTGCCCTCTCCCCCCATGAAGCAATATTTATTCTAGCATTTTCTAAGTGTCAGATACTCGCTCAGTGCTTTATAAGTGTTATATCATTTAATTGTCACAGAGCCCTGGGGTAGAGATAAATTATATCCATTTCCCAGAGGAGAAATTTCAGAGAAGTTAAGTAGCACATGCAAATGGCCTAAAACTTGTTATCTGTAGAGTTGGGATTTGGAAATGGATTGATACATCTGACTCAGAAGTTTACACTGTTTCTGCTGATTTCCCTTATAGGTGACAGTCAAAGTGTATTACAGGGAAAGAGACAGGAAGGATCCACTTTACAGAATTATACTTGGAAACTCAGATCTTCAACTTACCCCACTTTACAAAATCTCACCTACCATGAATTTATTCAATAATTATATCTTTACATACAAAGCAGAATTTCAGTTCTATTTTTTTGGTTTGTTCCATTTCCTTTGTTTTTACTAGATCTCAAATCACATGATAATAGAGGCTCCCCAACACTGAACACAGTACCTGGCACATAGTATCCACTCAGCATGTTTTAAATGAATGAATGAAGGAGATTTCACTTTTCAAATTCTTTTAGACTGCAAGAACTGGACAACATTTACTTAATGGCTGATACATGTCTCCATAGCTATGGACATTTACTCATGCTTTTTTGCAACATCCTTGGGAACAAGGCAAGACAAAATGAACTAAATTTAAAGCAGGAAAAGCCAATCTGTTGTCACTTATGCAAGAGAATACTGAGTTACCTTTTAAAAATGTAACTTAAAGTGTAAGATTACATTTTGAGAAATAATAGTTAACTGTATTAGAAGGCTGCACATTTGCCCACACTTTTTTGGTATGAGACATCATACTAATAATTTTCTTACAAAAATAAAGTTTTAAAAATCAGTGTACTTAGAGATTCTCCCTCCTGGGATCTTAGCATCCTCTTTATAATGGGCATCATTTGTAGACTATACATTTAAACTGCACTTAACTAAACACCAGCCATTTTGTAATGTGAGGGAGAGGTTTATGTATCTCTGCTTGGCCAACTCCCCTGTAACATAATGGATAAGACATAGTGAATCGCAAAATTACTCCCAGGATTAGAAAGCATTCATTTTCTTAGTATCCTCCCCTCAAACCATCCCTCATTGGTTGGTGTTAACCACACAGCCATTCTTTGTCCTCTTCTCGGTCTTCAGACTTTCCTTCAGTTTTCTCAGCCTCTTTGATGGCATCAGCTGCTACCACTGTCTGCTGATTTCCCCAGGTTTCTACATCCTTAATCTCAATGTCCTGCAGGATGTCTGTCCCCCCGCTCCGATTCCACTCCGGGGTCCAAACCATAAGTCACCATATTGCTCCCTTCTTCCACCACAGAGCAAGGTGTCACTCCTTCGACATTCCCAAGGTAGTTGTCAGAGCCATGACTCCTTTGAGTCATAAAACCAGTCATCAAATCCCATCAGAGTTCCTTCCAAACTCTCTTCTGAAACTAACTTCCCCTCTATTCCTACAAGCCCAGCTTCACCTTCTATTTCAATGACTGCGCAAGCAGGAACCAGTTTCTCCTGCTCCAGTCCCAAATCCACACTGCAACCTCCGTTCTCTCCCAAAAGAGAGAACTTTCCCCCACTGAAAGGCTCTGCCAGCCCTAATTTGCTTCTCCCAGCCCAGTGCCCCATTCATAGCACAGATAAGAGAGTTTTCTGGTCTGATCTCCTCTCTCACACATGGAAGGCTTTTCTGGCCACTTGGAATTTTTTTAATCATCTCTAATATTTGCTGAGTTTTTGCACATACTTTTCCTTGCTCCTGAAACACCTCTCCCTGTGCCAATGTCTGGCAAAATCCAACTCACCCTTTGTGACCCAGATCACATGTCATTTGGTCTGGGAAATGTTTACTGGTTTCCCCTGGAAGGACTAACTAATCTCTATTCTTTTTTTCTTTCTGTGCTTTCATAGGACCTCATTCATTCCCCAAACAGCAGTCAGTGGGACCTTTTTGAAAGAGAACTAAGATTGTAACACAATCCTGTTGACAACCTGCAATGACTCTTTATCCTACCTAGAATAAAATCTCAACTTCTTTCCCTGCCCTACTGGAGAGCCTCCCTTTAGAACTAGGCAGTGGGGCCTCTGCCTTACTGCCACCCACGAGCACATCAAAAACATTCTCATGGTTCATTTATTGAAGAACACACAGATGCCTCTGTCACCTGGGATCTGGAGTTAACTGGTGGCACAGCCGCCACACCCATTCACTTACATCTTGGCAATTCTGCACCATAACCGCAGCATTAGCTAACTGGTCCAAACTGTATGGCTAAAAAAGTCAAAAATATGTAGCACTTTACAGAAAAATTTGCCAGCCCCTGGTGCACTCTTGTAACCCTGTGATGACCAAAATTTCAGGCGCACAGAAACACTTCTCGGCATCCGTTTACCTTTGCCCTCAAAACAAAGGCTACTTTTCGTCCGAGTGGTGCAACGATCTACAGGCTGTGCGGCCACCATCATCAGCAATGAACACTTCTTTGGGGACCAGAGAGGACTGGAATGCTTTGGAGAGAAGACTCATTAACTATCCTGCCAAATCCTTCCTCTAAGAGAATACAGATGCAATAGATACTTACATAATAAAACATTATTTCCCCAAAGTGCTAAGTGTCTATTTTTTTTACTTCTCTTCATGTTCTTATTTGTGATTCCAGAGGTACTCACAGTTTGGCACATTTTTTGCAACAGTCATATATGGCAGCCAAGAAACATTTTGTAATATTAAAACATTCATTTTTGTCTTCGATTTATCTATAAGTTGGCCTAGATGCCATACACATGAAGCATGATCCTGATTCTTTACTCTCACAGCCATTCAACACTGAATACCAGCATTACATTATATTTATAAAATATAATATATACATATTATAAAACTAAAATGGACATAATTTATATTTATATAAAATATAATTACATTTTTAAGTAAATAATTTGATACACATTTATTATAATTAGTACTTTCCCTTTTCTTTATAATAGGCAATTCTGGATGTTTTTGAAAATATACATAAATATTTTCCAACTTGTTAAATTTGTCTCAACTTGCATTTTGGTGATATACTTAAATTTTGTACACTTTAAATACAATTATGTTTTATTTTTAATTCTTCAGATGGTTGCTGCCAATAAAATATGTTATGTGACTGTTTTTTATCTAAACTTGCTTAATTAGTGAGTCTGCCAAATGAAAGCAAGGAAAATAAAATCTGGGGAGCAACGCTATAATAGCTTAGAAATCATGACGGTTTTTCTTACCTTATGAATACAAGATCACTGACCCAGTTACAGAACATCCAAAAATAATTAATAGTAGTGAAATTTGGTCATCTTGAATCTTTTGCTAACAGTCATACAAATCTTAGTTTTATGAGTCTTTTAAAATCTTGTCCTTGTGAAAGCATATTTGTCAAGGTAGAAGAGGAGAGCATAGTTCAGTCAACAGTTTGTGAGTGTGCTCTGTAACACTAGCTCTTTAGGCCTACAGCAAGTGGGTCTCTGCACTCCTGGCCCTAGCCCCACAGTTAGAAGGGGCAGGCCTGCCTATGGGGCTCATGTCTGGCCCCTGACCATCTTTCAGTCTTCGTCCTGGGTTCCTGTCATTTCTAGATGTTTCCACCTTGGAGCATTTGCACCACTGTTCCCTCTACTGGAGCTGTGGAAAGTCTTGAGGCTGGCTTTGTTTGATATTCAAACCCCAGGCAGAGTCAGCCTCAGCTCTCTGGAACAAGAGGGAATTCTCCCTAGATGCCCCATCATATCAGTCTGCCTTGCTTTCCTCATAGCACCCACGGCAACCTAGTATTTCCTTATTAATGTATTAACTTAATGCCTGACTCCTCCAAATAGCATACAATTGGTATGAGAACAGGGATCTTATCTATCTTGTAAAAGTGTATTCACAGTAACCAAATATAGTATTAGAAATATAGGAAGCATGTAATAAATATTTGTTGAATAAATACCTATTTATAGAATGAAAATGTAATTATCTGTGGCCATGAATTTCTCTTGGTTGACAGCAAGTTCTGTCATTGACAGCAAGTCAGGATAATGCAGTGCTGACTCAAAAATACTTCTTGAATGAATGAAAAAGTAAATAAATGGACTAATGACTGAATGAATTCATGAACTGTAAGGAGTATATTCCCAATTCAGTTAATGGAGTATTTTAGACCTTGGGTTAATTCTTTCAGTACCATGGTTTCTCTATGTGCTGAATCTTGGAATCACTCTCTCCCATCACCAACCATATTTTTAACTTAATTTGTGCAAGCCCATGAAACTCCTCTACTGACAATCATATAACTTTATTATTGTTGTGTCTCAGCCACCAGCTCAGAACATGTCATTTGCCAAGAACATGTTCAAAGCAGATGGACGTGAAATCTGGGAAGCTTTTATTATTTTTATTAGCACCTGTTACAAAGGACATGAGCCTCTATATTCAAACATCGCTGCAGAGAGGCTGGGGCTCCCTGACAGCTACAGCCACAACACCAACCCCATTTGTATGCACTTGGCTGCTATGAATACAAGCAGAGATTTTAGTTGAGTGCAGAAAAATAAGGACTATTTTATTAATAATTTTTGGCTTTCTAAGAACTTCCTTGACATACATGTAGAAACTGAATAACATGAAAATAAAATCTAGACACACTTAGAGGACATCTATTGATTTTGTCAGTAACTCCAACTAGTTTTTTATCAGATAGCAGACCAAAAGTTTGTCTGCATGTCCTTCTTCCTTCTTAGAGGAAAATTAGCTACTTAACTTTCATCAAGGGGTTTTACATAAGCCCATCAATTTAAGAAAATATATCATCCTTTCTTTTGAAAAATAACACTGGTATCTTATTATTAAAAAAGTAGTATATGCACAATATAGAAAGTAGATACAGAAAAAGTACAAACTGAAACTATCACCTCTCTATTTAGAAATGGCCACCATCACATCCCAGGGTATGATCCCCAATACACACATACAGGCATGTGCAGTTTTTTTTTCAAAATAAGACAATACAATACATAGATTCTGTAATTTTTTTTTCAGCTAAGGAGGTCTGTATCTCCTTTTCAATAAATTCTCATGTCATCTAATACCCAGCCCTATTTAAACCTTCAATTTGCCCCCAAATTTCTGTTAGTGCTAATCTATTTGAATTGGGATCCAATGCAGGATCACGCTTTGTTTCCAGTTGTCATGCCTGATAAGTGCTTTTTAATCGAGGGTAGTCACACTTCTTATGATACTGAATTGCTAAGGAGAATAGAAATTTCTCCTCTCTTAACTCAGAAGAAAATAGGGGATTATTAAGATAGGTAACTATGTGACCACAAGTAGATAACTCCATCCCATCAAACTCCTAATGACAACAGGATTCCCCAAAATGGAGACGAGAGCTCTCTATGTTCTAGAAACCTAATGCTGAATGCTACTTTCCATGCCAGAACCAATAAAGAATTTCTTCTAGACATAATGTAGATTGGGATAGAGGAAGGCACGCCCTCCAAAAGTCCCATTTGTCGAGGAGTAAATGGAAGATACTTTGGTCCCACTACGCATTGGACCTAGACATGGAGGACAGTCCTCAGCAGTAGTGGTACCCAATTTGGCATCTCTTTTGCCTCTGTAGACCAGTGGCCTGTAGTCTGCACTGGTCACACTGGAGAACAGATGACTCACTTCTGCGTGAGTGCCCACACCAAGCACAGGGCAAGGGATGAATTTCTGAAGGGAAAAGACCATGGCTCCAAAGCTATACAAAAACCAATTTATTGTATGGCAATGTAGAAAGCAACAATAAATACTTATGCAGGCACTTAGAACATGCACCGCGTAGAAACGCTTCCTAAATAATCCAAGTGATGATCTATACCAGAACAATAAGAAATAAAGTCAAGTCGGTAAAGGAAGAATGAAGAAATAAAGTTATCAGGGAGTTGTAGGGAGCATGAAAGTTAAGTATAGAGAAAAAAATCCTAACAAGTGTTCTAAATAGTGTTACAAAATTAATGCCTCACAATGTTTTGATAGTAATCATCACTGTTTTTTTAAAAGTTTTTATCACTTCATATTACATTAATGCAAAATGAGAAATGAGCAAAAAAATCAGGAAAAAACCCTAATATTCTAAAAAGAAGACAAAAAATTAGTGGGTTTTAGTCATTTTTATAGATGGGTAATATATGTTTAAGAACATTTCTGTAACCATTAGTAATAATCTAATGCCTATCATGGCAGATGGTATTTTCCAAAAATGGTCACAATGTATCTCCTATCCCACATGCTCTTCTAGAACCTGGTGGGCCTTTTTGATCGCCTCAGCTAAAAGAATAAGATGAAAGTGACATTAAGTGACTTCCAATGGCTAAGTCACAAAAGGCAACACTGCATAGTTCTTCCTGTCTCTCTCTCAGGACACTTGTTCTTGGACCCAGGCACCATTCTGTGAAAATGCACAGGGCACAAAGAGAGGTCATGTAGGTGTTTGGGCTGAAAGCTCTCATGCAGTCCAGCTAACATCCAGTACCAACTGTCAGACAAGTGAGGGAAGCACTTGAGAACTCTCTAGCCTCAGCCACTATCTGACTGCAGCCTCCTGAATACCCAGAATAATAACCCTAGCATCGTGAAACATAACGGTAATCAACAACTGTTATTGTTTTATTCCGCACTGCTTGTGCTGGTTTGTTATGCAGCAATATAACTGTCTAACAGTTAACAAAGAGTCTGTGCATAGAACAGAGTGGATAAGAAGCAGCAGAGAAACTAAACTACAGAAAGCATAAAAACCATAAATCAAGACCCAACTAATACAGTTTTTATAATAAATGCAAATGGTCTAACCATCATAATCAACTGGAAAAGATACTCAGAGTGAGTTAAAATAGGAAATCCACTTATCAGCCGTTGTTAACCTGCCTCCCCCAAATTACGAACAGATAAAAAATAATAAAATGTGGGCAGCTGGCCGGCTCAGTCTGTAGAACACGCAACTCTTGACCTCAGGGTCATGAGTTTGAGCCCCCCACTGGGGGTAGAGTTTACTTAAAACAAATAATAATAAAATATGCATTAAATTCAAGAAGAAATAATTTGGGGTTTTGTTGTTATTGAACTGAAGAACTCTGAGTCTATAACAAAATAATGTACATTCTGAATCTCCAAGAGAATAGAAGTCTGTGTTTTCCAAAACTTCTTTAGTATAAAATGCTTTATTCACAGAATACTAACAATGAATTCTAAAACAGCGGAATGAAGGACTGAAGGACACAGTTTAGGAAACGCTACTATAAACCAACTTTACTTTGAGCATAGATACAAAATATGTTAAACTCAAGATGTTAACATTAATATATTCCTCTTCATAGCATCTAAAAATTTTACCATAAATAGGAACTTCTGTTATAAACTGGCAACATCGCTCTTGGTGCTAAAACATCACACACAATACAGTTAAAATCATAAACAAAATAAGGATGTCTACTATCGCTAATATTTTATTTTGATCTAAAGATCAAGGTAATATAATAAGACATGAACCATGAAGAAGATGTACAGATTATTAGAAAAGATGGATAAACTGATCAAAATTTGCTGGTAATATACCTATACACTTGCCCAAAAGCAAGAAAATCAACTGAAAAGTAGGATGGATATATCGTGCCACTGATGAAGTTGGCATATGTTTGGGATGGACTATAATGCAGCCACTAGAAATAATATTTTTGAAGAATCTTTGACATTCTCATGTAAGCCCCCCCCCCAAAAAAAGATTAGGAAACTATAATTGCTGTAATTACAAGTTTCTTTCTCAAAAACAAATTTAAAAAATCAAAGAAAATAAAATTAATAGTGATCGTCTCTAGTTCATGAAGTTATAGGCAATTTTAATCTTATTCTTTATAGTTTTCTGTAATTTTCATACTTTCTAAAAGAAGCATACACTACCAGGATAATTCAATTTTTATTTTATTTTTATTAATACAAATATTTTAATTTGGTTCTTTATTATATCCAAAACCCTTAAGTGTGGCGTCATCTATGGATCTTTCCTTGATGTTCCACTTATCTCACTCTATGTGTAAGGTGACTTTTTCCAAATCCATACCTTCAAATACCACCTGTCTACTGAAGACACATCCAAATATATTTAACTACTTATTAAACATCTTTACTACTTTGATGTGGAGGAACCTTATACAAATAACATAGATCCAAAATTGATTTTTCTTCCAAAAGCCATCCTTCTTTTCTAAGGTTAACTATTTAAACAAAGGACATTTCATTTACCTAGACACCCAGGCTAGCAAAAGGATGTTGAGGAATCATGATATTATTTGAATAAAAGATGGCTTTAGAGAAGAAATGATATTTGAAATGGATCCAAAAAATGACTCAGGTACCACCAGGTATAAAACACAGACACGATTTGCTCATGAAAAAATTACTCTGTCTTATCAGAGTCAAAGTAAAACTGAATTGAGGCATGAAGGTAAAACATGTTTAATTTGAGATCTCTGAAGACATAGACAATTGGCTTCAGATGAGTTCCTGCTTGGAGTGCCCTGAGCTGAGGACCAAGGTAGTTGAAAAGTTATTGCTTGTGCTCTTGAGACACAAAGTGCAAACAAAGTGAGCCCCTGCTGAGTGGCCTGAAGAGATCCTGACCCATTCTCTTTTGGAAGTCTGAAGACCACGTGCTTCATATAAAGACCTAGAAGGGGTTTAAATGTTCCTTATAATCTTAAAGGAGCTTTATTGCTTAGGTTCATTTCAAAGACACACATGAACACTTGGATTTTGATATCAGAAAATATTCATTTTATGATGCATTTGCTTGTATCACATTTAATACAGATCAAGGACACTCTTTAAGCAGTTCAAAAGAAGAAAAATCTATTGTCTCTATTATGTAAATTACAAGAAACAAAAATATGTAAAACCTAATGTAAATATATATTTACCGAAAAAAATGTAAAATAGAAATAAAAGGTAGCTTTTAAAATGAAGGTATTTATATAGCATACAATTCAAATACGTATAATTGTTTCTTTTAACAAGCTATAAAACATAAAATGACAATTGAACACTAATGTCTATCATATATATCAGGTATTACTATAATGTCGCTCTCTTTTTCAAAACTAAAATATTTCCAGGAAAATTTCAAAAGTTTAAAAACTGCCCAAATATCATTATTATTGAAACAACTAATCATTTTCAGCTCAGTTTACAGATAAATCATCTATTAGGCCTGGACAGACTTCACGTGAAGGAGAAAGGAGATTGTATTTCTAGAAGTTTCCAGCCCAGAAACACCGTTTCTTTAGGGGTATCTATCATCACTGTGAAGGTTTACAATTTGCTCAAGACAAACCACTGGTATATGATAGACTGTCCTGTTGCTAGTAACTGAAGTCAAATGCAGCCCAGTACCCTTGGTTCCTGTGATCACAACTTACTTCAATAAACAGCAAAGCTCAGAGAGTCTCTGAATATGTAGTGACATAGTTTAAAACATCCCTTCAAAGGATTCCTTCTACATTAGCTTCTCTGCAATTGTAAAAATTCATTCCAGCAGTATAAGAAAGATAACATAGTTTATTTTAAAATATATGAAAGAGCAATAAATAACACATGCATGGATCAAAAATAAGTATACATCATAAAAAGGTCGTTCTTATTTGACCAGGAATTTACTAAATCGTCAAGTAACTTAATGACAAACTATCCATCATTTTATTTTATTTTTTTAAGCATTCTGCATTTTATTTTTTTTTAATGTTTTTTTATTATATTATGTTAGTCACCATAGAGTACATCCCTGGTTTTTGATGTAAAGTTCGATGATTCATTAGTTGCGTATAACACCCAGTGTACCATGCAATACGTGCCCTCCTTACTACCCATCACCAGCCTATCCCATTCCCCCACCATCCATCATTTTAAATAGTCATATATGGGTATCTAATCTAATAAAAGAGTATTTAGTTCTGTGTTCAACACATTAAAAGTCATTTTCCTGATGTAGATTTTGAGTAGAGGAATGTAACTCTTGGCTCTATTTAACTATATATCAGATGTAGCTAGTTAGGAATGCCATTGCACAGGAATACACTTAAGTAATACATTAATAATAACATTTGGCTTAAAATACACTCTAATTTTAAGCAGGGTATTATTAATGTATTATGAATCCATACTAATTATCATGGTAGAATGCCCAGAATTTTAAATTGGAGGTGAATTCATAATAGTAATTTTTATTTTTAAAAAAATTAAGCTTAGTTCAATGTCTAATAAGTGCCTTACCATGTACTGAATGTTCATTATCATTGTTACTGTAGCACATGGTTTGAGAACATCTTTAAAAGCTACTGCTTATTCTGACATCTAATTTGCATCAGGTTCTTACTTTCCAACTGGAAACCAATTAGACATTCAGAAAGAGAAGAGCCAGTGAAATTATCAGTAATGATGCTATTTTTCCAAAGGCATAGAGCAGTAAAGACCTTGATAGGCATGAGTTTTCCATCAACAAATATATTTTACTCTTTTAAGTTCGTGTTTACAAAGCTCCCATCAAAAATACTTATGGGGCCAGATAAAATAATTCAATGCTTATTCCTCCAATATGCTTCTGAATTTCCAGGTGATACATTCAAACTGTGTTTCCAGAGGGAAGTATTTCTCTTCACACCACATTTCTCTCCATATTCTATGAGTCCTAAGTCCCAGTGTCCTTCTTTGATTATGATTTACTTATTATTGAATCCTAGTTATGCTGTCGTTAAAATCTCTCTTGAATCTGCCGAATATGCCTCCTCTTGGTCCAAGGGCATACTATGTTGTACCTAGAATTTTGCAGGAACCCCCAGGCCTCTGTTCTGGTCTTGTTCCTCCCCATCCACACCATCCCTAAGTTCATGCTTGAATCATGAGATTTGCCTGCTCAAACCTTGCATGGGTCCCCATGGCTTGCAGGGAGAATGTGTATACTCAAAGCTCTCCACAGTCTGACGAAATCTTGCCTTCTGACCATATCTCCTACTGTCTCCCACTTCACTCCTTGAAGCCATGCCTCCAGAGAATACCTTGGCCTACTCTGAAATCATGGGTTTTCTCAGGCCTCTAACAGAAGTTTGTTCAAAATAAGCAATATGTATGTGAAGTTTGGTTTCATTCCAAGTCATGGGATTATCACGTCTATACGCTGAAAAGCCCATGTGAAATTATCTGGTTTGATTCTCTCATTTTATAAATATGAATATTGAACTGTAGTGTAAGATCATTAAGTAACATGTATATGGACATCCAGCCAGATATTAATAAATCAGACCCAGAATTTTCCCTCCCAAATAACTACCTTTTTTGGTTATTTCAGATCATGCAAATGATTTAGAAACATTGCTAATGGTGATGGATAAGATGTAATGACATGCTTTCATTGCCCATTGAAAAACTGCTGAGACCCTGTTGTCTCAGTTCCCAATCCCTATATTTGAGCTATTACTCAGAAAATGTTTCCACTTACACTGTAAGAGCAATACTTTGACAAAGGAATTGAATTATACAGTGAGTTTTCATGGACTCTAAGACAACCGTAAGGTATCAATTTAAATCCAACATGTTTTAAAACAGTATTTAATTTTTCCTCTGTGGTATACGATACAAAGACCTATTTTCATATCCTGTCCTCATAATAATGCCATAAAATCAAAACCCCAGACAAATGTCAACTCTAGTCGGTAACTGGTTCTCTAGAACTGTAACCTTACTGGCCAGAAAAAAGAAAGGATCAGTGAAAAGTTCTCTAAGCAAACCTGAGGGAAAAAAGCATATGGATCACATAACTTCCAACTGTAATGCCAAAATAAGTAAGAGCTCCTACCAACAACAAAATCAGTCAGCCTCGCTCCTGTCTAAGTCATAGGTAAACATCACAGGAGGGGAAAAAGAAAGCAAAAGGCAGGAGTTATTTCCTGCCCTTGGAAGCTCTTGTGTGTCTACAGTAGGTGGCAAAATAATAGCAAAACAAAAGCAAAAAACAAAAAAAACAAGAGCAAGAACCAGATCAAGATGGTAGGGGGAGGTTTAAATACAGTGTCTTTGTAGATAAGCAAAGAGAAACTAGCAAAGCAATTCTTCCGTTACCCACATAAATCATAGTAAAATGTGTTGCAGGCAAGTTTTGGGTTGGTGATCCGCCGCTCCAGTTAACTTCAGGAGATACTCAGTTTTAAATTAATGACCGTAATCTCTCTGATATATGACTTGCCTCCTTTCTACTTTCTACTGGTCTCCCTCTGCTTACTATGTGTTCCACTTTCCACTATCTTCTTAATATTTTTTACAAGCATCATGTCAAGACTCAATAGCAAAGCACTCTCTCAAAAGCAACAGTAAACTGAGATTCATCACTGTCTTCTTGTGTAGATTTGTATGCACACTTTTCTTGGATGTAATAAAAAAGGATCGATTTATTTTCCCCCTTTCTGCATCCCATCTTTGTATACCAATGGTAGGTAACTCGCCTTATCTTTCTCTGTTCTCTATTCCTCCTTAGAAGATACCTACTGGTATAATATAGTGGCAATAGTTTCTGTTTTCCATAATTGAAGTGAAACTGGAATTCGAGGAGATCTAGACAATAGGGATAGGAGGAAGTCCAATTTTAGTCCTGAAAAATGACAACAGATGAAAGCCAGCTGTGGGAGGTATGGGAACTGCACCCTTATAAACAGGAAAAATGTAAATGGAGCCAAGAGTAGCATTAACCCTTGGGGCAACCCTTGAGGACAACCTACAGAACCATTCCTAGAAGTTATGGAAAAGAGAAATTGACTTGCAAACAATAAAGCGGAAGGATCTGAAAAAATAAAGGGTAGAGAGCAAAATCTCGAGATCTCAGGATTATAGGATTACTCAGAATCAGCAAGAATGGAAGCAATCATTAAAAGCCTAAGAAGTGTTTCCTAACTGATAGAAGTCATTTGTATACAGGACTCTGAGTTCTGAACAGAATTAATAACATCCGCCCCTCCCAAAGTCCCTCCAGCATTATCAACCAGCTAATAAGGAACAATGGGGCGACATCGTACAGAGCTTCAAGGCAAAGCTTTTACCGCTTGGTAATTTTACACATAGCTGAGTTGCTTTACTGTGTGAGGAAAACAGAAGGACATTTTTAGATAAGCAAGAACCGGACAGCATATCACTCATTTACACTTCTGGAAAAGATCACCTGAAACCTCCCTCAGATGGTAGAAAAATAGAAGCAAGGCACTTGGGGAATAGGGAAATAGACTTGTAAATTGAGGTTTCAAAAGCAAATGTCTTACTGGAAGAGCTCAGGTAATGTAAATGTGCAAATTGGCTGCTGCAAACCAGAGAAGTAGTGATATTTAGGCAAACTGGAAATCTCATGCCCCACCTAAAGTCATGAAGTGCAAATGCTGAAAATACATCCACTGCCTTTTTCTAGCCAGAGGAGCATCATTTTTTGACCTCTGATATGAAGACGCACTTGCGTTTTCCCTCTGTGGGTTCACATCCTGAATGCAGCGGTCTGCTAGGATTATTGGGAGGATTTTTAAAGCCACCAGCTTGGCCCTGCAGCATTTCCCCAATTTGCCCCGGTTCTCCTTCCACCCCTCTTCCCCCATCTGGCATGCATCACATCTGTTACGGTGCAATTTCTGAGGCCTTTAGTACCACCTTTGATGATGGTTAAAATAATCACAGGTTTTGCTCTATTCCAGTACTAGCTAATAAAGCCTAACATTTACACATGATTGGAACACTCTGACAAGAAACGTAAAGATACCCGAAAAAACATATTACCCCCTTTTTAAGCTGCATAGAGAAACATTACTGCCAATTTCACCGCAAGTAATTTTTGCAATACATTTAAAATCAGTGATTCATTGGTTCCTTAAAGCTTCTATTGATTGGTTAATTCTTTTATGCCAATTGAAACAAGCACTAATTATCAAGTGGAAGATCTCTCTGGTTGTGTAATATTTTATACCAAAGGCTTGATTTTTTTTTAAGATTTTATTTATTTATTTGACAGAGAGAGACAGCCAGCGAGAGAGGGAACACAAGCACGGGGAGTGGGAGAGGAAGAAGCAGGCTCATAGTGGAGGAGCCTGATGTGGGGCTCCATCCCATAACGCCGGGATCACGCCCTGAGCCAAGGCAGACGCTCAACCGCTGTGCCACCCACGCGCCCCCAAAGGCTTGATTTTACCTGAATTAATCATGTTTAAAAATCCATATTAACAGTTAAACTTGAACTATGTAAAAGTTAATGGAAAAAGAAAGACTAAGAAAATATAGCAAAGTATATATTTTATAAGATTCTGGGTTATTTTCTATATTAGTATTTCTGTATCCAAAAGTTACTGCATTTGTGTTTTATGTATAAAACAAATTAATATTGTTAAGTATTGTTCTAAAATTCTGACAATGAATATGGATTCTCTTAAAATGGGGAATTATCTCTTAATAACCTATTTATAATAACTTATTATAAAGCATAATAAAATAAAGTTCTAATCTAGTCTTTGGACATGTGGACACACCATTTTCTCTCAGAATATGCTGACTTGAATTAATGGCATAGCTATTTGTGCATTCTGAATACCCCGAGCCCTAATTAACAGTCAATGGGTGACTGTTCGAAATTATTTTCTGAAAGGCCACCGGTGAAAAAGAAAAGGTGATGCCTTGCCTCAAGCTTTTTGCCAAAATAAATTCTAGATTGTGAAAAAGGTAAATGTTAAAATAAATTAATGTAAGTAAGAAAAGGTGTATCGGTAAATATATGTATGTGACCACATTATACATTCTAAGCATAAACCAAAGGAAAAGGACAGAGAGCAAAAATATCAACAGATTAAACCAAAAGTGACAAATTTTACTGTCATTGTTAAAGTCTTTAAAGATCCATAAGCTGTATCTCACAATAGGAAAACATAGAAAAGACATAAAAACAAATTCAGATGGTCACCAGTTCAAAACTTAAGTTAAACATCAATATGACGCCTTTTAAACATTTTTTCCCTAGAAAATTGGCAAAGGAATTTTAAAATCTTAATATTTTATTCTGGTAAGTATGCAGAGAGTTTGATCAGCATCTATTCTACTGATACAGAAAAGATTGCTGTTTTTAAGAAAGCAACCTGGCATTAAGGGTTTTAGATTTTCTTTATAGCTTTGGGTTAGTAATTCCACATGAGGGAACTCACACTAAGGACACAGTCAGATCTCTACCTCTACTGCTCTCTCTCTCTAAAATGATGTTCATTGCAGCTTTATACATAGTTTATATAACTAAAAATCACATAACAACATAATTACATTTTGAGAGTCCATATTTTAAAACAGTATACAGCCATCAAAATCATGTTTTCAAAATTAATTGAATAGTGGGAAAATCCTCATAATAAAATGTTAAGGGAAAAAAGTGTATGTACAGTGTGATTTTAATTATATAAGCAAATGCATCAAAATTTCCATCACGGTTACCTCTAGGTAATGATTTGCCAGGAAATTACTTTTCTGGGGGTTTTTGTATTCATAAATATTCTATGATAAGCATACCCAACTCCCATAATTGTAGGCTATCTTTCTTTTGTAGGGTAGATCTTTTCACTCCATTCATTCATTCACTCATTCATTCATTCAATAAATATTCACTGAATGCTGGGTAGAATTTAATACCAAGTTTCAGGTTACAAAGTTCATTAGTCTGTGTCTCTAAATTAAATATCACTAAATAGCAAACTTAATTAGGACAGAATGAGTCCAAATTTAAAAGCATCAAACCTTTGTTATTATGATCTATTTATACAATCAAATGCCACTCAACAATAAAAGTGACAGAACAAACCACCGAGACATACAATAGCATGAATGAATCTAGTTCTGGGCATTTTTAATATTTACTTCAATCTAAATTATTCTGACAGTAATATCAACACCATGAGGGGAAAAACACTGTTTGGAATGAGTTGATTTTTAAAAAAATAATGGATTATGGGAACTCTAAGTTTTAGTAGTTTGCACATTTTAAAACTCCTTGGCCTTGGAAGATGCTTACTCATGGAACTTCCAGGGCTCATAAAATGACCAAGGAACAACAATTTCAGAGGATCTTTAAATAGATGAATCGTATAGCTTGTCTGGCTGGTCTTTTCTTCCATTAGAGTAAACTATCATAAAATACATGAAATCCTGCAGAGAGGTGGGAACATCCTTTCCAAATGCAGTTTTGCTGGCTTTGCCATGGTGAACATTCAGGAGACAGAGGAGGATCTCCTTAGGCACCTTCCCCGCTCTTGGTCTACGTGTGTTGACCCAGATCAGGGCTTAGAACATTAACAGTGGTGGGCATATGGGAAGGCAGAGGATAAGCTTTGGGGCTACTTCCCAGAGTGAGAATTTTACTCAGATATAAATAATTTAGGATATTTTAGAGTCGTACCAAAATGGATATATTATAAAGTATAATTCAAAATCCATGCATGTTATTAGAATAGAATATAAGTTTTCAGATATCTACTTGGACTTTCTATCCCTGTCCTGGAAAAAGCATTTCTTTCCTTTTCATCAGCCACTGGGGCCATTTGCAGAGGAGAAGGTATGAATCACACTCTCTGCAAGAGGGTGTGTCTTCTGTGATATGAGGGAAACTGAAGGCCTACCCACCACATTTGATGATCTGAATGGGGTACAGGGCCACTCTGGGGAAGCTGCATGGGGTTGGCTCAGGTGCCCAAGCCAGCTTCAGGTAGCCTCAGACCTGTGTGTGTCTGTGTGTGTGTGTGTGCGCACACGCATGCGCATGCCTGTGCACATGTGTGTCACGTGGAAGCCTGCAAAGGACAGCCTTTGACAGTGTCAGGCTGGAGGCTGCCAAGTGCTAAGGTTGGGTAAAATCCCAGGCACAACCAATTTCCCTGCTCCTTGATGCTAGGCTTTCTGGAAACAAAAGGTCTGTCTGCTAGGGTCTGGCAATGTGACACACAAATGTAGCCTGATGAAAACTGCTTTTGGAGGTGGGCACCAATTTATTAGACATGGTAGCATTCGGAGTTTTTCAATGGCTTTATTTCCTTCCTTGAGGACAAATTACAATTCTTTTACCTTATTAGAGAACATCCAAATTGCAACATATTTCAAAACTTAGGCAGCTGATTTCATGTAATTTTGACAAGTCAATCACAACTCTGACGATTACAACCTTCTTACTGTAAGTCGCATTTAGGGAGTTTTGGTTAAGTTTCAACAGTGAGGAAGGAGGAAGACACAAGGTCCTTCTTGTGCACCCCTCACTTCTGCTCTGTGCGTGGCCTGGCATGGGAGTCATTGGAACTTTGAAGTACTATACGGTGTTCCCCAAGGGCCTGGTATGACCTCAACTTTGGGGTTTCTCTTGGCTGCTCAAGGCCAGGGCTTAAGTGCACTCACATTGTACGTTGTGTCCAGCCAAGTAGGATGGCTAGATAAAATATAGTATGCCAAGTTAAGATTTGGATAACGGATAAACAATGCATAACTTTTAGTGTAGGCATGTCTCAGATGGAATCCTATTGACCTTATCAAGTGGCATCTCCAAGACTTGTAGAGGATCTTGCTGGTGAGAAGAATCACTGGTTCTAAGATCTCCAGAAAAAAAGGCCAGGTCTGACTTTCACCAGGTACTCTCTGCTCCCCTATAGATGGGGTGCTTGGTATTGCAAGAAGCAGCCGCAGGTAGTGGATCCAGGACTATATCAATCCTTGTTCATCTCCAGCCCCTGCAAAAATATTGAATGGCCCAGTGGATATGCCTCTCTGGGCATGGCCCTTGGTCAGTAGGGCACAGGACCCACATCCTTCCACAGGAATCAACTGTACCTTGCCAGTAGAGCTGGATGTTGACACACTGAAGAAACTGGGATTATGTTTATGTCATGGCTCTGAACAGGAATGGGGTTGACACTGAGGGTATGGAGCAAGGAGAGACAAAGCCTCTGGGAATTGGAAACTCAGAAAATCATGATCAAGTAGTTCTTTTGGTGCCCAATCAAGCCTGTGAATCTTCCCTATGGGCTGCAGAGCATGGAGCTAAGAGTCCAGAATAAAAAGCCAAGTGATTCTCCACTTGCCCACCCTCAACCTCATCCACTGTCCATNNNNGCTCTTCCTGCTCTTCTGTATGCCCACATAAGGTGTAGAGAGATCTCTGAGGATTGCAGCACCTGGGCTTCCCTGTCCTCTGACTTCTAGCTCAGCATGGCCATTGGCAAGCAGTTGAAGGAGATCAGAGTACAGCAGAAGGGAAGATTGGGTTATTTCCTCCTCTGTTCTCTCCTGGCCACGGTCTTGGCAGAGGCTGCTTTCTCCAAGGCCCCAGCTTCTATGAATGGACCCTCTACACAGCTCTGGCTCCCACTTACCCTTGCTAATGCTATTGCTCAGACCTCAGTGGTAGAGGCTCTTTAGCATGCTGGTCCCAGGGTGTTTCCCAATCCCTGTTTGTTCCCTCAGCATGTCCACACCTCCGCAGTCAGGATCTTCATCAGTGAGCTTCAAAGTCCCAGCCGAGTGGGCTTCTGTTCCCTGTTCAGGCATGACTTGTGTATACCATCCTGGTTGAGGCCTTGATCTGAAGGGGATGGAGGATCTTCCAGAGTCAAGGAAAGACCTTGCTGAGAATTGTCTCCAAAGGCAGGACGGTTACTTAAATCCTTCTTCATTTCACCCCCTCTCTGCTCCTCCAACAAGATCCAGGACAAACTCTCCAGAGAAGAAAGAGTGATTCTCTGTTAGCCTCAGGTCCACACATTTGTTTCTAGTGGGGGGAAGTTATTTTTTACCCAACTCCATACCTGGGGATATTCTCCTAGACTATAAATCGCAGATACTGACAGATGGAGAAACAAAACCATTCATTCAAGTCTTGAATATATGGCAGGCCTTGTGTTAGGCACTGCAAACACTATAAACAAGGCAAATTTAGATCACACCTTCAGGAAATATATAGTACAGAGGAAACACCAAAATGTAAACATGCAATTATAAAAGCAGGTGATACATGCACTCTGTATTATAATGTAGGATGCTACTGGACTCTTATAAAGAAGGTTTCATATCCAGGCTGAGATACAAAATATGAACAGGGTGATCAAGTCTTCCAGAGAATAAGATTTGAGGCTGCAGAGAGATTAATGTTAGTAAAGGATCAATGTCTGAGAGAATATAGCTCATCCAAAGAATATGAAAGGCTGGAAGAATAGGGGACCATGAAGCCAGACCCCTGTAAAGTGTATTAAGAACTTGAACTTTCTTCTCAGATTAAAAGGGGGAGCTATCAGATTTGTAAGTGAGGACACGGCATGATCACATTCACATTTTAGAAAGAGTTCTTCAGCCCTGTAACGAGGAAGAGAAGGAAAACTGAAATTTTGGAAACCTGGTGGTTAGAATCCATACAAGAGATCCCATGGACAATGGGAAGTAGCAGGGAGAATAAAGAGAATAGAAAAGGCCACAGAGATACTTAGGAAGGAGACCTGACAGACTGTGGTTCTTGTGACACCACTGGATCTGGGTGGTGGTCAGAGCTGTCCCTGCCTTCTCCTGATCTGATGTCTTTGCTGACGGTCACCTGGAGGGCCCCTGGGTAGGTCATCTAAGTGGTCTTCCCCAGAGACACACAGGGACTCTGCCACTGGTTCCTGACTTGTCATGCTCTCCTTTCTGTTAAAGTCTTCTTTCTTTAGCACTTACTGTCTCTCCAAAGTCACTGTGTACAATTTATGTTTTTTTCAGCAGAATGAAATACAATTCAGTCTGAAACTTTCAAAGAGCCATAGAAAGAGGGGATTTACATGTTTTCTTTCCCAGAGAGAATCATATTAAGAATAAAAGTAAGCTATTCATTGATCTACTCAATAAATAATTATTAAGAGTCTATTATATGCCAGGTACTGTTTTCAGTGCTGTGGAATAGCAGTGAATGAAATAGAAAAGTCTGTTCCCATAGAGCTTATTCTCTAGGGGAAAAACAGACAATATAAATGTGTGTGTGTGTGTGTGTGTGTGTGTAATATGTATACATGTATAATTGTATATATGTAATATGCCAATATATAATGTGTCAGGTGGTGATAAGAGGGGAGGTGTTGCTATAGAGTGCCAGGGAAAATCTGATTGTGAAGGTGACCTTACACAGAGACCAGGAAGTAACAACAGAAATACACAGATATCTGGGAGAAAAATAGTGTAGAAGCAGGATCAATAAGAGGTAGCCTGCCTGGCATGTGTGAGAAATGACCAGAGGATCATTACAACTGGAGCAGAGTGAGCAAGAGGGATGAGGCCAGGAGATGAGTTTAGCAAAGCAGCGGATGGGGTGGAGAGAGGGCTGGTCATAAGGACTTTGGTTCTTATTCTTATAGACTTGGGAAGCCATTGGGAGTCTTTTGAACAGAGACGTGATGCCATCTGAATTGGGTTTTAACAGGCTCCATCTGGTTTCTGGACAGAGAATAGACTGTGGAAAGAGAAGGGTTAAGGCAGAAAGACCAGTTAGGAAGCATTTACAATAATCTAGGGGAGGATGGTGGCTTGAGCTAGAGTTCTCACCAAGGTGGCAACCAGAAGTTATCACATTCTGAATTTGTTCTGAAGTGTCCACAGACTTTGTTGAAAGAACTGAGGTGGGGTGTGAGAGAGAGGAGTCAGGAATGATTCCAAGGCTTGGTGCTACAGTCATCTCAAAGTCTTTAGACATGTCTGCTGGGGTCTTCCTCAATTCCTCTAAACATGCTTTCTCATGCTGCAACTGCTAGTCCCCTGCTAGCCATTTTTTTCTCTTTCAAGATTAGCAAATCTGAACATCACTTTCTCAATCATCTATCCCATCTTCTTCCAAAAATCAATGTCTACATTCTAAATGCATATGTTTAGGAAAGCTAAATTATCTTTAAAAGTGTTATAAGTTTGATTAAGACCTTAGAGGATAAATGTTTTCCCTGCACACAGCCGCTTTCCTCCTTCCAGAACTAATTCTCCACATAGAGACCATAGAATAGGGAATTAGCTTGGCCCCAGAAGAGTTTGTCATATTCTAAGGTAAGGATCCAACTTACCCACATTTTTTAAAAGTTCATTTACTAGATATATCATATTGTGCCATCAAATCAAAGACCAAATTAAACTTGCCTCTCAGCAAAAATCTAAGAAAGCAGAAAGCATCAGGAGACCACCTGAGGGAAATCACTAGGCAACCAAGTCAGAGAAGACCTGGATGTCCTTCCAGCTCAGAGGCAACGGCCCATTGCTTTGGATGAGGATGCTCTGACGAATTTATTCTGCCTGAAAACTTGTTCTCTCCAGGACCATTAAAAACACTTTAAAGAGAAGACTGAAATAGCAGGAGGGAAAATGGTAACTTATGTAAAAAACAAACCATTAAAACAAAACCCTGAATTAATGTATGTGAGAACGAGAAGGCCCCTTATGCTATTTAGCCCAAAGTCAAGTTGTTGTTTCTCTTTCCCATCATTCAGCCAAAGCATAACCCTTAGACCAGGCAATAGAATTGTTTTTTAGTACATTTAGAGGTCTACAGATTCTTTGAAGCTCTTAGTAGAGGCCTTACACACTTCTGTATCAAAGAGTTCAAGTAAAGCAATGAGACTCTGATTACAGAATTTCCACATCGACCAATGAAGGATAATTTTAGGGGATCCCAAGGAATCTCCAAGACATTTTACATTTTCTTTGCCTTCACTCAGACTATGACGCTTTGCTCAGTTCAACTCAACATTCTTCAGCTCTGTGCAATTGCTCATCCCAATAAGCCCACTAACCTTGGTGGAAATATTCCCAGAAATATTTCCTACCACCTTCCGTAATCTTTGACCAAATGCAACTTTACATCTTTTTACTTCTTGTTCATTATGATCTAATTATTAATTTGAATAGATAGTCATGTTCCAATTTTTATGATTATAACACTGTCACACAGTTATCATATAAGTATCATATAATTTTTTCTTATTTAAATTACTATGAATATAGGCCCTGCCTTCCATGTGAAACCACAAAAACTCCTTATATGTAGGAATAATATCTGATTGCTGATATGTGTCAAAAATCTGAGGTAGTGTCATATAGACCTACATATTAATTGCAAACAGGAATGGCAAAAATTGTAAAAGCAAAAACTAGAATGAGTTTCCAAGTGTAAAATTATAATGTTGTGGACTTAGTATCTATAAATGGAATCATATGTATGTAGCCATGATTTATTTCAAATGAAATCTCTAAAATAATAATTGTTTTTTAAATTAGCTATAATTGTTCAAGCAACCGAAACAGAGAAACCAAAAATTCTATTTAAAGATGTTTGAATTTACCCATTCTGTTATTACTATACAGGGACTGTAATTAAAATTATCACCAAGAAATTTATGGTATGAATCCAAAATAGAAAAGGAAAAAAGAAAATCCAGACCATAACATTTTGTCAACAGCATTTTAAAGAGATCATGATACGGATAAATTTGAAAAATTACTGTGAAATGCTTATGTCTGAGAGAAGACACCTAAAAGGAAGAACACTAACAGAATATGCTTTAGTTCAGTTGGAATTCAGCAAGCCCCTCTACAAAGCTATTCCTTAGCATTAATAAACACATACACACACACACAGAGCAACAAAAATGGATAAACAGCTACTTAAATGATGGGCTCTGAACCCTGTTCAATCTGAAACTGAGAGATGGGGAAACATTAAACATGAAAATTTATGCATAAATTCTTATGCCTTGATAAGTAAAATACCCTAAATTCAAATTACTACTTAATCTCTTGGAATACACCTCAGCAATTTATGTAATAATTTAAATGAACCCATTTTCCTATAAAGTCGCTTGACTTGGTTCCTTTACCCGGTTTCAACAACCCTCCATGTACTGCAGCCCAAAAACCTGGATTCGAGCTTGATGCCTCCCTGTCTCTCAATGCTACACTTAATTCATCAGCAAATTTTGTCTACTCTACCTTCAAATACATCAGAGCTACTTAATCATCACCCCCCATGGCTATCCCTTTGGTCCCAGCTTCTACCATTTTGTATCTGGATTACTAAAGAAGCTTCTTATTTCTACCTTATTCTCCTTTCATCTCTTCTCAACCCTGAAGCCTTTCAATAGCTAAGGAGAGTGTCAGTCTTTTGTTCGAAACCATGAAATGGACGAAATAGTTTTCCATTTTACTCAGTGTAAAAACCAGTTCCTATCATGGCCTTCAAGGCCCCCCATAAGATTAGTGTTTCTTACTCTCATAGCTCAAATCCTACTTCTTTTCTACCTCTCTTTTCTCCATAACTGTCCTCGTCATTTGTATAACTCATGTCGCATATTGAAGCCTCTGCTTTAGATGTTCTCTCATCCTAGATTGTTCCTTCCTCTTGCCCACTAGGTGAACTCCTTTGAGACCTTCAAATGTTCACTCAATTACCATCTTTCCAGTGAGGCTTACCCTATTGAAAACTGCAACTTCCCCAACTCCTTACTCTGCTCCATTTTCCCCTTTTCCATTCATCATCTTTAAATATATTCTATACTTTACTTATTTATTGTGATTACTCTTGTCCCATTAGACTATAAACTCCTTGTTGGTAGGATGTTTTGGTCTATGTGGGTTCACAGATATATTCTTAGCACCAAAAATTACTTCTCAGTGTTTGTTGAAAAAATAAATCTGTGAATGAATCTTTCTTTCATTTAACTTTTCTACTAACGAGTATTTCTAGTTCCATACTTTCATCTTCTAATAGGCATTTAGGAAGAAAAAAATTATAAACTAGTAATTAAAATGACTTGTGTTACCTGCTGATTATTTCAAGAGAGGGTATGAAATTGAGGCTGGCTCAAACAATGAGCGGAGAATATCATCATCATAATGTTATGAGTTATATATAGTCAAAGGAAGCAGGAAGTTTTTGAGCAATCACGGGGGAAAAATGGCAACAGGAAGGGCTTTGAAGATGTATTCCCCAGATAGCCTACAATCAAAATCAGCACAAGAGAAATGCATTTTGAAGGAGAGCCTCCTTGCCCAGGTGTGAATTCTCTAATTAGCATGCTGGCCGGATTGCTTTTAAGTGAAATGATTATGACACTCTTTACTACATACAAAGAGCTAGGCTGTCAGAAATGGCTTCCCAAAACACTCATTAACATTGATTCCCAATGCCTCCTACTATAACAATTTCTGGTCTTTATTCTTTAAGAGGAAAGTTCCCACAAATCTCCCAACATTTATCCTGTAACTGTGCTTGAAATTCTCACAGGAAATACCATTGACCCAATATGAAACAAAGCAAAGTGAAACAGAAGAAGTAGTGTGATTGGCCTTGCTTAACCTCTACCACTTTCCTCGGCACACTTTGTCATGCACTCTCTACACATTCTTTTTAATCAGTCAAATGTGTTCTATTTGAATTAAAGCTAAGTTTCTCTCTCTCCTCCCCTTCCCCCCACATCATGCGCCTGTGCGTCCGTGCGTGCATGCGTGCGTGGGTGGGTGTCGTATATGTGCTCCAGCAAGGTAGATCTGAGCTACCATTTATCGAGCTCTTTGTATGCACAGGAATCATACTAAATCCGAGTTTATTTAATGTGAAAACAATCCTAAAACTCATAATCCTTCAACTGATAAGTGCTGGAGAAACTATTTGGTCTGTTTTGCAATTTACAATTTTATGTGATTTCTCTAAACCACCTTACCGTTTTAGGTAGAACAATAGGGGTGATATCAGCCTATTTTCTCATTAAATATTAAGAAGAGAACTCTGAGGGAATAAACAATGACTGCAAGAATATTTAGGGATGGAAGACATAGGCAGAACAATTTGATATCCAGGATAATAAAAGGGAGTTCACTAGTTTCTCTGACGATGTATATTCCTGGGGAGCTAACTTATTTTTATTAAGGTAAGAAGATGTGTCCTCAGGTGGGCTGAATAGCTGGGCATCCAGAAAGCAGTGAAACCTACTACCTCTTTGGCTATTGGAAGCCCAAAGTGGCTAAAATAGGACTTTTTCAACCAAAACTTAAGGTAGTTGTAGGTTGAAAATTTTGAAAGAAAAATCACTCTATCTCATATAGAGAGGACAAACTGAAGGCAAGGTAAAAACAAAGATAAGAAAGCACATTTATTTATTTATTTTTAAGAAATAACTTTAATTTCTACTCCTGGAATTTTATTTTAGGATCTAGCTTGTTAATTAAACCTCCGATATTTTCACAGTTTTATTAAATCGTAGCTAAAAACAAATGGTTGTTTCATATGAATTTACTCTTCCAGGTCTCTGGAGCAGGCAGAAGGACAGCCTACTGTTTGGACACCCCATGTAGAGATTAATCAATAGTCAAAAGGGCTCTGACTTTGGAGTTGTGCAGAATGACAAGTCTTAATTAAAAGCTAAAGACAATGCTTTTCTTAAACATAATTTTCATGGCCTGTGGTTGATCTTAACTTTAAATGCAATTTGCTAGTTCATTTCAACTCAAATTAAACATGAGGTCTTAGAGTTGAAAGGCACCTCAGACCTTATTTCATCAAATCTCTTTATTTTACAGTGAAGATGTAAAGAACTCTTTCGAGAAAATTAAAAAACAACAACAAAACTAAGCAAATATATATTTCTTAAAATCAGACTTTGAAATCAAATATGCTAGGATTGCTGGATATTAGATAAAGAATGAGGGTTTTTTGTTCTTCCTTTTCTGATTCCAGAACCAATAATTTACCCAGTTTGATTGAAATTAAACATGTCCAACTTGTAGCTATCTTTGAAGATGGGCTGACATCTGTACATCTGTGCATTAAGTTTTTAAAACTTTCCACAGTTAAGGAAGCTGAGTAAAGGCAGTTAGACAGGAGGTGGTCTAAAGACATGGGGTGAATTTGCAGTCAGAGCACCCCCCAAACACTACTGATACCGACCTTCTGGGTTACCTGGACTCTCCTCTACAGGAGGAGAGTAAAATCTGAGGCAGAAGGAACCAGTCTTTAGGAAGCAAATGTGTCATTTGTCAGGAGGAGCACATGCATTCAAAAATAGCCCTGCCATAATTTAGCTCCTCAGAATAGTTGGATCAGGAAATAGGACACAGGACTGGCACAAGCCGACAGGACTGGAGTTAGCGAAGGTCACGGTACCTTTCTGGAGATGATTTACTGTGGTGGGTCCCAAAGTGTAAAGATGCGTGCAACGCAAAGTAGACGCAGTGCTGAGAAGGTGACACTTCAAAGAAGGAAGTGAAGAAAGAAAGCAAGGAGGGCTTCCAGGAAGTGTCACCTGGGGCGAATCTCCTCATGTTGATCTTGCCCGGATGTGAGGAGGATTAAAGATTGTAACTGAGTACAGGGCCTGCCACAAAGCAGGGAGGTTGCCAAAATGACATTAGAAGGTGGTTTTTGCATCTGCCCTGCACCTTTCTGCACCAGACAGCTCACTGGGCATTCCGCACTCAACTCTTGTAATACAACCACCATCTTACAGATGGAAATGTACATTTCAGAAACAAGTATAGAAGCCAGTATTTATACAGATGTTTGTCTGATTTAAAAACCCATGGCTTTTCTACTTCTTTATATGTGTATAAAAATAATAGAGAATTAACTTACACTAAGCACTTACTTTGTATTAGATCTCTCATTAACACATCTAACTGATAACTTTGAAGCCACTGTTCCCATTTTACATAAGAGGATCTATGGTGCTCACATGCCCAAAGCCACACTTCAGTAAGTGGGTTAGTTTTCCACTCTTGTTAGCACTCAGCTAACACAGGTATTCAACTGTCAACCTGAAACGAGCCAGAGACCAAGTTTCTTTTCATATTTTGTCAAGTTTTAGAAATGCTGTATTTTAATAAAGGATCCTTAAAGAACCTGAGTTGGGAGAAATAACAAAAATTATCAGTTAAATAATCAGAGAGAGAGAATTCTTTATTTAGTATTAATGAAAATGGATGTCAAGCATAGCATATATATGTACCGTGAATTCAAAAACAAGGTAGTGGTAAAATGTCCAATTTGCAAAATGAAGAAGTTTAATGAAATTAAATGCACCAAATGGAGTGTTATCTTACTCTTCAAAGTATGAAATATTATTTATATTATTAATGTTGTGTATTGTCAAACTTTATGACAAAGATGTCATACTGTAATATTTCCTTTCGAGAGATCAGTCAGTCCATTAGATAGTTAACATATACAACTGGAAAATAAAAACATGGCTTAATTGAGAACATCTAAAGATCTGAAATTCTACAGTCTAACATTTAGAAATATATATCTTAAGTAAAATAATTGTTTCCATATTTGGATACTTCATATTAAAAGAGAAAGTTGTTTATGTCAGAAAACTCTTATCAGCAGACATGGTAGAAAAAAAGTTTACCATAGGTCAAGTACAAAGATAAGTCTTCATGCATAAATTCATTTTTTAAAAAAGACTTTATTTATTTATTTGACAGAGAGAGCACAAGCAGGGGAAGCTGCAGACAGAGGGAAAGGGGAAGCAGGCTCCCTGCTGAGCAGAGAGCCTGCTGCTCCTTGGTCCCAGGACCCTGGGACCTCCTGGGACCATGACCTGAGCCGAAGGCAGACACTTAACCAACTGAGCCACCCAGGTGCCCCGCATAAATACATTTAATCCTCATTATTACCATTTAAAGTAGGTAAGTTTTTTGATTTATAGTTCCAGCTTGGGAAACTGAGACACTAAACCAGAATTTATATCCAAGTCAGGATGATACCAAAGATTGTGCTTCCATAAAAGGCTAATGGTCAAACCTCCTTTGATTCAACTCTAGCTGTATATATTTGAAACATTTGTTCACATTTGTTTGAGTATAGTGGGTTTAGTGTATCCTTTATGCTCACAACAAAACCAAATTGTATTCCCTTATCAATTGTTTCCACTTTCAGAGATGAAGAAGAAATTATTTAGTCCATATGTAAAAAAGGCAGAAGATTTCTGTAAATGTATTATATTCTATCCAGAAGAGGGCACTGGCAGACATTCAACCCAGTATCTGATATTTCAGAGAGAGGAAAGCAAAGCTCAAATATAATAAGTGCATATTTCAGCAAGATGTGCTTCCTTTTATGCCCTGCAATGCGACTGTAAGGAACATTAATACATCTGGATAAAATGATGTTTTGAAAACCGACGCTAGTATTTTTAGTGGCAAGTTAATTTTAACAGCCAGCAAAACATTGTGATCCTAGCCAGTGTTACTGCCTAAGGGTTCCACATTTTCCCAAGCTTTACTTTCCAGGAAGTTTACATTTAGCATTCAGTTACAAAAGTCCTTTCTATTCATAACAACACAGTATTATGTAAGGTGGCTATAACAAAATGTTCATCATGATATCAAGGCTTCAAAAATGATTCCGCTTCATCAAAGCTTAGAAGACACAGAAATAGAAAACAATGGTAGTTCTAATAGATCTGATTTTCTGAGAGGCTGAGACAAGTGATTTATCAATCACATAATTGCTTTAGTTCATTTTAATTAATGCCTTTGTCCTCTAAGTAATTCTTTTCTTTTCTGCACTGTATAGATATGAAAGAACTCATTATTTTGTGTCCAAGGTTTATACTTGGAAACTCTCTGGGAATAACTGTCATTTTTAGGGCCTTGTCTCTTTCTTCTCTTGTGTTGCAAAATTCCACTTGCCATACCCAAAGCTCATATAACGGGAGACCCCATTAAAGAATAATCTTCTAGTGTTGGGGTGGTTAGCTTTATTCTGTACGTTTGGCCTTTCGGAAAATTAGATAGCTAATTCACTCAAGGTCAAAATGGATCAACTTGAAAAACTATCATTACAACAAATATTTTTTGTCAATATATAGTTCTAATATGTATCAGGCATTTATTTTATGGATTTATTGAATCTTTCAGCTGAACGTTATCAATTAATATGTCAAGTAATTGTACTGTTTGCAAAAATAACCCCTCACACATAACGAGTTTGTGTCCTGTGTTATCACTCAGAAGGCAGAGAGGAAAGGGGTTATAAGTTCGAGGAAACTGGCAAAGTGGAGCTGGGTTCTCTCACTTGCTAGCTGTGCAGTCTTAGGCAAGTCCCAAGGTCTCGGCAGTCAGTTACCATGTCTATAAAATGGGGATAATATTTACTACTTAGAAATTGTTGTGGCTAAACATGTTGTGTTTATAACCCCTACCATTGTGTCAACTGCTGTAGAAGCTCAGCAGCTGTTAATTACTGTTTTTAAATATAATTTTCATGAGAAGCCCAGGCCCTGACTGTAATGGGCACTCAGCATCCTGCCACTGAAACAGCAGAAGTGGCAGCCATAGAGACTGTCACTTCCCCCAGGGCCCTGATAGCATTTAAAGGTAGCGCTGAAAGCTAAGGACAAGAGGGATGATGGCTGGGATTCACACTCCCATTAAGGCATGCCCACTCCAAAACGAAAAGATCAGTGTATGCCAACTGTGAAATGGTGTCTTCAGTGCAGTGAGAATCTAAAAGCACATAAAGTCCTTTTCGTATCCAAGCCTTGTAGCTGAGATCAGATGGCACTGTCATTCTGAGCTGGCGAGGAGCCAACAGTCTAAAGTCTAAATGTATATTACACCATCTGAACCAAGACGGGGGCTCTCGATCCTACCAGACTCAATACCCATTTTTTGTAACAAATAGTTTGTCATGTCTCCTTTGCTATCTGAAGTGAAATTACTAACTCACTCTAAATATAACTTTAAATCAAGTTAACGTGCTCATCGTAATCTAAAAGAATAGGAAACTGATACATGAAAGTATAGTACATCTTATGATATGCAAATACCTAGGTACAACGAGACGAGGTGATGGGTTATGAGTAAGTCTGGATTTAGGAAATGGAAGCCAATAGCCTAGCGTGCCAGTTATGTACTCGTTGTCTCTCAGCAACAAATTTACTCTCCCATACTCTGCTTCATGACACCGAGTGTGGAACCAACGCCGCAAACTACGTTTCTGCTTCTGCCGAGCTTCTCCCTGTTAGATCTGCCCCTGGAGGCACGCTGCAGAAGGAAGCAGCGGCTTGCTCCCTCCTGTCGGCCTTGGGGAGCCTCTTGGTGCCCTGCGGCTCCTGTGAGCATCACCCCACGATGCCACATCGCCCAGCAGCTGTGAGCCTTCTCGCGGCAGCTCCTGGGGATAGTTTGGGGTTTTGTGGTCCAGCACTTGGAGAAACGGCTTCATTGGCCCCAGCCTCCCTCTGACGCCAGAGGCTGCTGCTCCTTCCTCAGTGGTCTGGATCCCAGCTTCTCGGCTCCTCCTTAGGGTTCAGACACACCAGCACCAGTCAAGCTGCCCTACGGTCTGAGCTTCTAAGATTCACAAGGGCTTGCCGCGAAGTTTCTGAGTTTTACCCTTTTCCCCTCAGCCTTAGTAGTGGTACTACTGAAACTGCTACTTCCATGATACCTTAGAGTTTCTGTTTTAACTTTCAAATTATCAGCTGACAGCTTTTTCACTAATTAAGAATTCCTTATATTAATTTTATCTGTTCAAACAACGGGTGTCATTTCTCTCCCCTGACCACACTGTGACTGTTGCCTCTACTGAAGATTGTCAAAATTATTTCTTTTTTATTTGGTCCAAAATAAGGACCAAAAAGGATGCTTACATGTACACGTAAAGTGATCAGAAGTGCAAGTGCAACCAATACTGAGTGATACAGGGATGACACGCTGGCGACTGGTCAGCCACTAGCAGCGCCGGCACGGATGCTGCCCTGTCAAAGGTGACGAACGGCTCCTGCCAACACGCTGGACCAAACAAACCACAGTCTCCCCTGATTACGGTGAACTTCCATTCCTGGGAAATTCAGCATATTTTTTAAAATAGTGAAAAAACGCTTCATATTTCTATATAAAACAGGGTCACGTGAGATATGGAAAAATGCATTGTGTGGGACAGTCACAAATTCCTGTACATCTATAAAGATTCTGACTCCCCAGCACTAAGCGTTGGCGTACTTCTCCGAGTCACAGGCAGCCATAACGGCCCCCATAACCTCTGCAAACACCTCTGGGAGTAATACCACATCTGCTGGGAATCAGAACGGCAGTAACAGGCAGGTGGGGAAATTTCCTTTATGAATTGAGCTGAGAGGCAGCTCACCCCAATGTCCTTCCACAGAGATGACACCCTGTCTTATTTCTTTCCATGTGGCTCACTTCCATGTGAGTTAAAGTGAAGTTGTTTTCCTAGGAGGGATGCATACTAAAATAAATCATTAATTATCTATAAACATATTTTAAAATCAGTTTTCACATGTTAATTTTAATCGGAGGGAAATAAAACCAGTCCAAAAATATAATAATACTACTGCATTAATATTGTTATTAATACTACATTAATATTGTATTAATAATAATATTAATGTATTATTGGTAATGTTAATTAATATTAAAGTTAATACAGAATATTGGTATAATGTGTAAATACCTTGATACAACTACATCCGATGTTGATCAGCCTAGCTGTCTGGAGGGCCCTAACACAGGATACCAGAAAGGTAATTATGGTGTGGGAAAAGAAAGATAATAGTTCAACATCTTAGCAAAAATTATTATGTAGTCAAAGTGTTATGAATAGGAGGCAGCAAGGAAGCATGAAGTTGGGTTAGGGGGCCCTAAAAACAAAGGCGGAGTTGAGTGAGAGCACACACATGCATATATATGTTCAATGTACACGTGTATTTTTACTCTGGAAATCTATTAACATGGACACAGATATATACATATCAAATACAAATTGCACATATATCTTTACTTCTTTGGCATACACAGGTATCATTTTTTGTATCTTATTCAAAATTCTTAGAGCTGGGATCTATCACTTTGTATATCTAGTATACAAAGAGGAGTTATTAGGGCAGAAGAGAAATAAAGATGGATTTTAGCAAAGGCCAGCTCATGAAGTATCTGTAAAACCAGGAATAAATGACGAGTAACAGAGGAAGGGAGGATGGGTAGCAAAATGAAAAGAAGCAAAATTGTAAATGCTGATGTTCAAGTTAAACTGCTGTCCAGATGATCAGCAAGAGACAGTTAACAGTGAAGTGCTAAATCTCATTTAGATGCTAGAGTTGGAGATTAGACCTCCCTCTGTGAAGAATGGTGACCAACATCCTGGTATGCCAACGACAGTCCTGATTTATGGCTGTCCTCCTGGTATTTATTAATTTTCATTCTAAAAAAAAAACCTGAATGGTGGTCATCCTTGCTTGAAAAATTAGAGGAATTAAATTTAATAAGAACAAGTAACATTCACTGAAAACCTAAGATGAGCCAGGGACTGTCCTCTCATATTTTCACCTGTGATTTTATTTCCTCATTGGAACAACCAAGCAAGGAGGTGTTTTCACCCTATTGTACATCTCAGGACTCTTGAGAGACTCAGAGAGTGTACCCAACTTTTCCAAGGACATATAGTTTCCACCTGTCAGAGGCAGGATTCCAACCCACACACATTGGACTTCAAGCTCCTGCTTAACATGGCTGGATTATTCTTTCTGAGCAAAGGGTGGATGCTAAAGACAACTAACCCAGAAGTGCAGACTTTTAGGCGGCAAAAAGGGAAGAAACTGGACCTTAAGAGTGAATATGCTTATTAATCTAGTTGTTTTTAGGGCCCTAACATAGGACACCAGAAAGGTAATTATGATCTGAGAAAAGAAAGAGAAAAACCAAGACCTTGTTTGAATAATGAGAACTTTAAAAAGTTACGAAATCATCCACAAGATACATTTTAAGCCAGGCTAATTTACGCCACTGCAGCACCTGTGATTGTCTATTTGTATTTGTAGCACCCCTTATCCATGGGGGATATGTTCCAAGACCCAGTGAATGCCTGAAACCCCAGATAGTACCAAACCCTATATAGACATGTTTTCCTATACATACATACCCATGATAACATTTAATTTATAAAATAGGTACAGTAAGAGATTAACAATTACTAACAGTAAAATAGAATAATTATAACAATATACTGTAATAAAAGTTCTGTGAATGCGGTCTCCTCCTCTCCCTCCCAAAATACCTAATTGTAGTATACTCACCCTTCTTCCTGTGAGGACATGAGATGATAAAAAGCCTATGTGAGGAGCTGAAGTGGAGGGACTATGTCATCACTGACGCAGCTTTTGGCTGAGATTGGCCAAGAGGATCATCTGCTTCTCCCCCCACTATCGGCAGGTAGCTGAACTCCAGAGAGGGAAACCAGGACGGGGGACTCCTGTACAGGCAACTGCATATGAGTACATGAGTGCATACTCGTAGTAAAATGGCTTCTGTCTGCCCTAGGCAAACAACCAGAGAGCATAATGTTTACACTGACTATGGGATCGGGTCATAAGGACAAAAAACCTGTATTCCTGAAGGGATTTCTCCCAGGTAGAACTCCAAAATCCCAGAAGGTTGCAGCAAAATGCCTAAGACAAACTTCCGGTGCTTTGCAATTTTGACTATGTCAAACCCACAGATGATCAGTGCGTGTTCCTTTCAAAATACAGCCTATTCTAAAATGGCTAATGCTTTTAGAGCACAAAGATTCAGAATTGAGCATTTCCCCAAATTCCCATAGAGAGTAAGAGATAGCGTTAGAAATCTACTATCATTTGGTGAATCTGTTTAGGATGAATAGTTTTCCAATACGCTTCTAGAAAATTTATGGGGAGTTTAATGAACTCTTTTGTCTACTAGATCATAGTGCCAAATCAGATCTATTTATCATGTCTCCTTTTAGTAAGCAGCAAAACAGACTTGGCTGACACTTTGCCATATTCTTTATGATGCAAGTTATTCTGAGCCCGGTATGTGAGACCAAACCCGTAGCCCTCAGATGCACAAAAGTAACTTTGGAGCTGAGGGCCAAACTGTTGACATCAAAAACTCCCTGGGATGTAAAATGATTGAAAGGGTTTGCCATCTTCCCCTTTCCAAATTACCAACTTCACCTCCTTTACAGGCGAACTGTTTCTGTCCTAGAGCACATCTGTCAAACAATTCCCCAAGGAGTGTTTGAAGCCACTCTGTGTGAGATGAGCAGAAGCAAATGGAAAATATCAGCTGCTAGTGTGTAAAGCTCACTACTGACTGAGGTCGGTGTCCAGACCGCAAGCTTAGAGCCCTGCCTCCACTCGTCACAAAGAGCAGCCAATCAAAAGAAAAACCCAAGTCTGGGAGAATAGCCGCTTACTGGAAAACATTACTGCTCCTGACACAGCCCAAACTGCATCATTAGAGTCATGTGTTGCCCTCTCCCTCTTCAGGGTGAGGACTGTCTCCCATCTCCAGCGTTATCTGTGCTTCTGCCCTAATCCTGCACATTTGATGAAAGTGCCTTGAAACCCCGCTAGCTAGCTCTGTGTACCGTCGTCAGTAACCAATAAGAGCTTCCTTCTACCCCACACACCTTGAGTATGCAGAAAACAAGCAGGCAGTCTGCCACCAACTTGTTTTTTTAATTTAATATCCTATTTCTAGAAAGGCATGTCGCTAGACATTCACACTTAGAACAATAATATGGTTGATACATCCAGATGTAACATCTAGATCATCTTAAAAGATTTGTTTCTTACAAACAAAGGAGATATCTTTTTTTTCTGAGCAAATTGCAGAATTATGTGTGGATTTTTTCAGCAATTTACATATAACTTCCATGTTCATATGCTGAGGCAGAATGTGACAGTTCAGAAATATGTTCCATTTACAGTAATTAATAATTTACTCTTGCTACATTTTATTGAAATATTTATACAAATGTGCTGTGCATAATTAGCCTGATTAGGTTTGGATACTGAACCGTGAAACAAGCAAGAATGTATTCTGAAAGCAGAAGATGTTGAAAATGTCACTGTTTTTAAAAATGACTCAAGCTGGTGGAGGTCAGAAACAGGCCTGCGTGCTCAAGGTATGCCCTTCGCCCCTGCATCTCAGAGCTGACCTATCATTGGACATCAATTAGCATTCTTTCAGGACAGGAAAGACTATCTTACCGCCCAGGTGACCTCTAACAGACCAGATGTGCCTAAAATTATTTAACAAGGAGCAAGACCTTTTATACCAAATTAAACTAGACTTCAAAATATAAATACCCTGAGGAGAAGAAACATATTGATTCGAATCCACATTAAGATGTAAAGGACAAAAAAAAAAAAGTCTTTTCTCTCAGTATTGATAGAAGTGGGGTAGGAAGTATAAGCTACAGACTAAAGGGGACTGCTAGAAAAAGACAAGAGTACGACAGTCAGGGTCAAGGCTCCAGCCACCTCAAAGTTTAGCCAGGTGGGAAGGCAATTCTCCCTGTCCCACTATGGGCTGTCAGCTAAGTAAGGGTCTTTTCCAGTTACTCACACACTATGTGTACATGCTCCTAAAGGTCAAATTTTTACAGGGAGAATAGGAATGGAGAAAGAGGGAAGATACATGGAGTGGAAAAGAAAAGGACTGCATGATATTTTACAAAGACCAAAACTAGTGGAAAGAGGACAAAAATGACAGAGTGCTTGTAAAACAGGGTACTTATGTACCAAGAAACACCACACCACCACTGACCACTGTCCACTACATGTCTCTCTACCTCTCACTTTCTCCAGTCCTCAGACAGCTGCCTCTTAACCACACACGATTTCTCTGGACTAGGTCATCAGTGGTAAATGAAAATAGGTCCAATTTATTAAGCAACTATTATGGAACAGACATGGTGTGAGGAACTTTATACAATTATATCACCTAATTCTTACAACAATATCATTGCCCCACTTTTTCAAGTTCAAAGATGGACACCTTAAATATACACATTATATGTCAAATATATTCAATTAAGAAATATGTAAGTAGCTTACTCAAAGTCATAATTAGAGAGTAGCCAGCAGGGATTCAAACCCAGCTTTCTCTAGCTCCAAAGCAAAGTTCTTTTCCATTCATCATACATAATTCCATGACACGATCTCTTATTTGTTAATAAGGTATACTATTTGATATTAAATTATTTGTTAAATACAATGGAATATTACTCAGCCATAAAAAAGAATGAAATCCTGCCATTTGCAATGACATGGATGGAGCTAGAATATAATGTTAAATGAAATAAGTCAGTCAGAGAAAGACAACTACCATATGATTTCACTATATATGGAATTTAAGAAAGAAAACAAACTAGCAAAGAGGAGGAAAAAAAGAGAGAGAAACAAACCAAGAAACAGATTCCTAACTACAGAAAACAAACTGATGGTTACCAGAGGGGAGAGGGGTAGGGAGAGGGGGGAACTAGGTGATGGGGATTCAGGAGTGCACTTGTCACGATGAGCACTAGGTGTTGTGACGAGGTGTTGAATCACTATATTATATACCTGAAACTAATATAACACTGTATGTTCACTAAATGGAATTAAAATAAAAACTTTAAAAAAGGATTTAAAATTGTTTGTTTGTTAATTATTTGTTAATAAATGCATGTGTTTATTACTATTTTATTCATAAAATTTTTAATAAATAATATGTGTTTATAAAATTATCAATAAAATGATGATGATGATACATGTTATTATTTGTAATAGGATCCTACTGTTGTGAGATTTGATATTCAGATATGTCCAGGGATATTCCTCTGCCTAGAATATTTATTTGCATCCACAGATTTACATAAAGGCCAAGGAGCCTTTTGAAAAGAGCAAAACTGCAACACATATCTTCAACTGAGGCTTAGGCATATCTAGACATGCTTCATGTATTGCGGTGAGCTTAGGAGGGGAAGATAAAAGCCAGGTTTTATTTATCCCTGGAAAAAGAATTCATCCTAAGAGAACAGTGTGGCATGATAAGCCAAACTCAACACTAGAGGCTAAGAATCAAAGGAAGTGGTGAGTCAGGTAGAAGATGGCAGATGCATGCATCACCAGGGACCAAGTCATGAAGGCCGACTGTGATCCCAGGAGACAAAGGATTCTATATGTAAATGAAAAAAGGTTATCTTTCCAAAATCTTCAGGCTGGGTCACAAGCAGTGTTGTTGTGGGACCCTCCCTCTAACAGTGTAACACAAGGGGACAGCCATTTCTTCCCCAACCTTTGACAAACTGCCAAGCCACTCCCTTCCCCCACCATGACATAGAAAAGATGCTTGATTGCCCTGGGACACAGCAGATCCCTGGCTTTGCAGAGCTGAAAGTGGTGCTTCCAAACCTCCCATCCAGCTAACACTGGCAAGTGGAGAGAGAGGGCTCGTTGGTAGTGACAAGGACATCAGAGACTGAGATGAGAACTGTCTGAGCAGTGGGAACACACTGCTCGGGAAATACGGTACTTGGGTGAGACTCAGGAAGAGATGGGTTGGGTCTTGGAGCCCCAACAATTTAGCTTCCGATTTCGAGTAGCCAGGAGTGCATATACCACACAGGAGGGGCTACACTGGATTTCTTATGTACATTAGCTCATGACACTGCAACAATTCTTTAATGACATTATTTCATCCATATCTCGAGTAATCTGAAGCTTACGAAGGTAAAGCGACTTGTCTAAATTCACACAGCTTGTCCTCTTATTTGTGTATCATATGACCGGATTCCAGGACCCTTCTACTTAGACACTGGTCTTCTAGCAATAACCTATATAGAAAATGGTCATTTGGGAACATTGTCATTTCCCTATAGTTATATTTTAAATCAACGGAATATAATATGATAAACAGAAAAACCTGAAAGTAAAAATGAGCAAACAGACACATCACGGACACACTGAACAAAGGTCATGTAGCGTGTAGCCCAAATTCACTATTTACATCCTTTTTAATTGTCTGCCAAATATAAATATTACAGTATGGTTTTAGAAAGGCTACGGAGCATGCTCACTCCTAATCTCAAACACACTTCGTGTTTTTTCTAAAGGAAAGTGCATAGATGAGTAAGAATCAGGTGAACAGCATACATTCCTTCGGAATAGTCACTATTTACATTCTTCTAGTTTCTTTTGTGAAAGACAACCTCCAACAGACATAAGTTGCCAAATATTTACCGTACGGAGCATCCTTTCAAGGGACAAAAGGCAAACTCTACTGAAAACCCATCTCATAAACTGGCCATGAGTGATTTATTTTGCACAAATGATTACATAGGTTTGGGCTATTTCCTAAATGCTCCCAGTTAAACCATTTTAAGGGAACTCTAAGCCAATAGCAGCAGAACAAAACATAGGGAGAAATGGCAGTAAAGTGCATTTTCTTGCCAAAAGCCTCCAAGATATTTAATGGAGTTAGAAGTGTGCTCCTTACCTGCGGGATGGCTGCTGAGCTGACGCCTGACAAAATGCTTGTGGTATCGGACAAGTGCTGGAAATGGAGGTGCTTTTTGTCAGGAACTATTGTCAGCTTCATCCTGAAAGTAGGAAACCTTGTGCTTATTTGTGGTGCACGGCACAGTTAGGGGGAGCTTTTTTCTTGGGGACTGGAGACACGGGCCAGCTCCCAACCTTGCAAGTCCTCATTCTAGTGTACTGCCAGGAGGAAAGAAATGCAGAAAAAGGTCTAAATCACAAGGGAATCGCTGTGAAATCTTGCTTGGCAAAATATTGTTTCTCCCAAAAAGTCCATTTGTCAAGATGATATTGAAGGTCTATTTGGCATCCTGAACAGTCAGATGAAATTCACTGAGGGGGAGAAGGAGCAGCAAGGAGATGGTAGGTAAAGATCCCCGATTCCACTCTGCGTAAAGGAACCAAGTGAGAGGCTGAACAGCCGTAGTGAATCATGGGCTCACAGTTCAAGAACTGCTAAAAATATCTCTGCTCTGAAAGAAAATGAAAGTTCTTGAAGCAAAGAAACATCCACTTTCTCACGGTGTAATGCAAATAACCACATTGTTTTAGATCACAAGCCTTACAGGGTAGAAGGAAAAGGCGTACCTGATGACAGACTCTTAAGTATTTTGACTATTTACATGAGACCAGGATGCTGGTACTTTAGTGCCTTGTGAGGACATTATAAGGTTTTATTTGTTATGAACTGAAACTATGCTCTTTTTGACTAAAGGTTCAAAAAGCCTCCATTTATGAGTAAAATCATGTTTCTGTTTCCTTCCAGACTTGATTTCCTTCTGTTAACAAATCATCAGTGTTCTTGGTGTGCCCGCTCGAAGGGCGAGCATCAGCGTCGCTTGGGAACTTGCTAGAAATGCCAATCATAGGCCCCCACCCCGACCTGCTCAATGAGAATCTGCATTTAACGACATCTCCAGGTGGTCTGGATGCACCTTACATTGGAAAAGCACTGTTTTGGAGCTCCTTTATCTGACTAGGCACGATTTTCGGTCCTTACGTGCCCTGCTGTGGACTCTCCTATTTTCAGCCCCGGAATAATGCAGAAGTCACCAACCATCTAAGAATCAAAGATTATTAGCTCCATAAAGGTCCTTCTGCATTATCAGGATCCAGGGACATTTATCCTGACTGTCCAGAAAGTTAGTGACAGAGGCTGAGGTTCAATCTTATTTCCCCAACTCCCAAATTCAGGGATTTCCCATTTATCACTTTATTGTTTGCCCTCGCTATAATGCCTATTCCCCCATCAGCCCCACCCCAAAATACTGTTTTACAGCCCAAACTGTGAAACAATACATTTATCTTCAGTATACCCAAGGACTAAGGATCCTTCCGGTAAAATTCTTTCCCTAAACCGGTTATCAGCGCCACTGTCACGGTTATGCTCACCAATAAGATTTTATCATGATCTGAAGTTGCAAAGAAGTTTCAGTAAGAATGAAAGTAAGGGCAACCAACATCTAGCAAACACACGGTGTCACTGAGCTAAGCTCCTTCGTCATTCAATCCTCATGATACACCCATCAATAAGAATTCACAATAATAGTGAACACTCTCCTTATTCTATTTTAAAGGTAGGAAAGCCGAAGGTAGAAAATTGAAGTCACTTGCCCTAGGTCACATGATCAGTGACATCCACTCATTTATCCCTTGCTTGAAATGCCAGGTAATTTAGGAGCTCTCTCCCAAAGACATTTGCATTTGAGCAACATTAAAAACCTTAACAGAGATGTTGAAATTTCAGCAGCTGCCAGCCTGAGGGCCTTCTTTTGCCCCTGAAATCACAAGCTCTGCAACAGGGCCCAACGTACAAAGGGATTAAATCAAGAATGAAATTCATTTCCCAGAATCCAAATAAGAGGATAGTAAGGATTGCGTCTCAAACCCAAGCCTATGGCATGTAGCAAGATAGACCGTCTACAAGGAGAACATCAGTTTCCTAATCTGAGGACGTAGTGCCCCACCATGCTTCTGCCATGTGGTTTTGCTTGAGAGGGGATTTGCTAAGGAGCTCAGCAAAACAAGGCAAGTGGCTCATTTCTTAATGTCAGTAAACTAAAGACTCTGTTCTGAAGGCAATGTATGATGATCTGCTGCTAGAAATGAGAATTCCACATTTTGACTGAAAAGGAAGTATTTTTCCACTGTTTCAGGCAGTCTTTATTTTTTTTTTCCAAGAGAAAAGAAGAAAATTGCTGCCAGTATTAAGTAGGTCTAGAGGAATAATTAGGTATTTCCCCTGATCATTTAATTGACATGGTTGACCTCTATTGGAGCCAATTAAATTTCTTTCATGAGGAACCACTGACCTATTTTATTGCATTTTCACGTTTCCCAATATTTGACAAGACAGTGAAAAAAATACGATTTGATTCTAAATGTTTATGAATCTTTAATTGCTAGAGATTCTAAGACATCTCCAGGCATTTTTATCACTGGTAATCATGAGCTTCAATGGAGAGTTTTTCTGCATTATTGGAGAGTAGATTTCTAAAAGCATGAAATATTACAATGTTAAATATAGCTAACTGGGACATTTATTTTGTTTTTCCAACAGGGCTTGGCTGACACATTGTTCTTACAATACACTCAGTGATCCAGAACCAGTAGTTTTTTAAGTGGAAAAATTAAATGGGAACTGCCTGTCATTTTGCAAACTCAATTTTCAGAGCATTTCACTGCACTCAACCAGATGAGTTAGGTAGTCAGAATATCATGGAATATTGGATTAAACACAGAATGTATTTAATTTTAAATGATCGATGTCATCATCCATCAAAAAAGCTCAAACGCCAACATATGTTGCCACATATTGTAATCACTACTTTGCATATTCAATAAACATTCACTGATGATGGTGATGAATTCCAGACTGTAGTAAATACAATGATTATTGGGTCTCTACCTATAGCATGTTTTATTCAGACAGATCAGAAGATTTTGCATTGGATCACAGAAATACTGCTGAGAAGCACTTTAAAAAATGGTTCCACTTCAAAAAAAATTTTCTAGAGAAACAAAAACTTCCTTTACATAAAAACACTTAACTTGAGTATTTTTATGCAAAGTGAATCCATGCAGTACAGAGCGACTGATGCCAAGATATACAAACTGCTAAGAACGAAAAGATCTAACATTAAGTCACTCTTAATAACTGAAAAAACTTCACTCCTAAAGAACATGATCACAAGGTAAATAGCTTTGTGCAAACATTTCTGTTCGTGTTTATAAATAGTAGCTTCACATATTTCCAACAGGACTGGTTTAAGAGAAAATATGCTTACTTGCTTTCTTGTAAACATAGAGGAAACACATTATGGCTTTTGGTTAATAAATAAAATAGTTACCTGCATACTCAGTTCCTCTTTATTTATACTAAAATCATGTATCACTGAGGTAAATATTAGTTGTGAGTGAGGAAAATAAATCAGATGGCCCATGCCTGCGCTGAGGATAATCTGTATAGTTCATAGAACCATGTTAAGAAATGCATCCATGGTGTGGACTGTTTCAGAATATAAGCAAGAGCAAAAAAAAAAAAAGAATATAAACAAGACACATTAGTGTTCTGTTGCTTTTCTCTCTTGATTAGGCTCTAGAGTGCCTTGCAACAAATCATTTTGAAACTCTGGCTGATTTTACCCTCTTGAACTTCATTTTGATGACTCCTAGTTGTATTTTGTATAAGAGACGCAATTTAGGGACAATTTTCACAAAAATTTGTCTGAAACAGAGTTGGATACAGAACTTTGTCAAAGTCCTAGTTGCTGACCCTTCTGAAATCTGGTTCCCTGGTACTTTTGCTAAATTTTTTTAAAAATTTAAATAAATGGTACAATATTTAAATTTCAGGTCAGAACTGATAGAGACATGATGGAAAAGGTGGCTTGAATGCTAAGGAAAGATAGCTGGAAACTTGCCAAGTCTCTTTTGGTTTGATTTACTCAATTGCATCTTGACAGTTACATTTTTAATAGTGAGTAAAATTCAATTCAATGCACATTTTCAGCACTGTAGGGTATTTCAAATATGAGGACAACAAAGTGACTGATCTCTAAGGAAGAGAATAAGAGAAGGAAGATTAGGAAAGTGCTATATTTATTGAGCACTTACTATGCCCTAGACACTTCCAAACACTTGTTCTGATTTAATTTATAAAAAAAGACGTAACTGTTAACAAGTGTTTGTATATAGTTGGTGCAAGAAGGAGGAGCAGTAATGTCTTAAGAAGTATCTGGTATTCAGACTTACTTTAGAGATGAGGTATGATTTCAGAAGTAGAAGAAAAGGATGGCATTCCAGGAGAATAAAACTATATGGGTAATGGCACACAAACAGCAAAAATTTCAGGACATACTCAGGAAACAGAGTCTTTTGGTTTTACTGTGTTGTTGGCATGCTGGGGCAAAGGGAGAATTCTTGCCTTCCTTAGCACCAAAGAGAGTTATCCTGTGTAGTAATCAAAAAGACATCTAACCTCATTTGGGATTTCAGTATATATAAATTATTCCCAATGACTTTAATAGATTAAATGAATATACTTTCATAGCATTTCTTTCGGACATTTGTAAATTACCTAGACTAAATAATGATATAAAATTGAATTGCATTAATAGTAATTCATTAAATATCCAATATGAATTCATTAAATATGAATTACATAATTTATGTGATGATCTTTGAAAATGGTCAATATGATTTTTGTGCTCTGAATTGATTTTTTAAAATTTTATCTATTGCATCAATTTTGGGGAAAGTCAGTACACGTTTCCCTGTTGACTTTTCACACCGTAAACTATGTGTAATTTCCTTCTTTATGAACTGCCCAAATTTTACTGCTTATTACAAGAGATGTGGTTAGTCTACTATTTGATTTGTCATCTGCTTACTTCTCAGCAGTTTGCCCCAGAAAACTCTGTCTTCCACATATTTGTACTCCTAACACTATATGTGGAAGACACAGAACTATGTAGTAGTAGATATTGGCCAAAGGAGCAAAGGATTAGAAATATTTGCTGGATTGGAAATATTTGCTAAGAAGAGAACTGTGTTCAAAAAGTCAAATCTGGGATCAGATTGGATATCTCTGAGCCATGCTAAGACATTGTGTCAGCTCAACATATATATGTCCATTGGTAGAGCTAGGTCTGAGCTCCCTATCTCTCGTCCACTATATTTAAGTTTCTCAGAGCAGAAATTGTATCTCATGCCCTTTCACATCCTCAACTCTTAGCACAGTGCTGTGAGCAGAGTGAAGTGTAAAATACATTTTTACTTGTGGTGAGTAGTAATAATAATAGCAATTATTAAGCACTATATACCAAGACTATACCATATATAAAGGATTTCATAGGCCCAACAAAAAAATAATTAAAATAAAAACAAACAAACAAAAAAACCCAAACTTCTAGGAGCTTATAGTCAGTCATTTTGGAGCATAACAGTACCTACAAATTAAAATGAAACCAGTACAAAGAAACATATCATCAAGCCCAAAATGCTTTGGACTTCACGTTTTGAGAAGAAAGAATGAGTGGTCAGAGCAAGATGAATTTAGTCAGCAAAGATTTTGGTGGAAAAAGCAAAAAAGGTGATCAACATGGACTTGGGAGAAATTATGAAAACATCCTTAGTGAAAAAAGCAAGGGTGGATTCCAATGAAACCCCAAATTAGGAAAGGATGGTCAATCGCTAATTGCATTAGTCAGGATGCCCTTACCAAAACCTTACCTCTACATATACCAAAACTCTTAAAATCACAGTGTATTGGGCATTTTATCATCCAGTTCATCTTACAGGTCCACACACACCCACCTCACCCCACTTAGTCCCCAGGCAGGATCTCCTATTTTTCTCCCACTTCATTCTTGAGGAACTCACGCTAGCCAGACTGAGGGCTTGGTCATTTTCTCACTGTGCTCTTTGCCTCAGTTCCCAAGGTCTTTTTCAGCTGTTTGGAGCATTTTGCCCATTTCTCTACTTACCGAGCCTATTTTTTAGGTTTCTACAGTTCTTCTGTTGTAGGTAGTTGGCTCGGTCTTTGCAGGGGCTATCTGCTCTCCACTTTTGAATTTTCCCAATTTCTTGTCTCTTCACTTGGCTTCCCAATGTGAAATATTAACATTTTTATTGTTCATAGCATTACTGAAATTATAATTTTGAAATTATTGTATTTATGTTATAGAATAAATTAAGTAATGGGACGCCTGGGTGGCTCAGTTGGTTAAGCATCTGCCTTCGCCTCAAGTCATGATCCCAGGGTCCTAGGATTGAGCCCCACGTGAGCTCCCTGCTCAGTGGGGAGCCTGCTTCTTCCTCTGCTCTCCCCCCATTTATGCTCACTCTCTTTCTTCCTCTTTCTCAAATAAATAAATAAATCTTTAAAAAAAAAAAAGAGGAATTAAGTATCTTGTTATTAGGAACCATGACTGTAAATATTTTTAAAAGAGAGAAACAAAGTTAAGAAAACAACTGTAATATTAAAGTATTAACTTTTTATTTAAAAATAAAATTTTCAGCCCTGACAACTAAAAGGGCCTAGAGGATTATTATTTAAACATGTCAGTATCTTGTGTTGTTTTTTAGGGAGGAGATCTATCAGAGGGATTCAGAAGCTGGGATTCAGAGGAACAGAGAGAAAAGGTGGATAGACTTAGTCCAATAACAGTGCTTCGCCAGAAGAAAAAATAATTTTGGAAGCAGCACAGGTGCATGCTGTGTGTTCCCAGATAATCTCCTGCCTCACCCACATCCCACAAAGGCTTCATGCAGAACCCTGGTGAAATGAGGCTTTTCAAATAATTAATAGTTCAAAACCTGTAAGAGATTTCACAGTGCAACATGGTGTTGCCTTGTGGCTTCTGTACCAGAGAGAAGTGATCTTTAAATTAGGGAATGTATACCCTGGGGCGTACACAAACACTTCCCAGGTTACTCCGGACGTGCATGGTTTCAGGGAATCCGATTCAGAATCTTTAGCCTCCATGGGAACTCTTTCCTAAAATTCACCTGCCTGAGACAGCACCTGCCTTGGAGGTCTCACTCTGCTCTTCATCTGCTTGCCCACTGCCTCCTCCCACAAATGGGCTTTCCCCACTGCACGGAGGAAAAGCACACCTCTCCCTGACCAGGAATCTTAACTGTGGTGCATCGCCTGATTAGAAAATCTGGTCAAGGCCCAATTCAAAACAGTGGTATTGCCAAGTGTCCTTCACCCTGCTACCCCTTCCATCCTAGGAAGATATGCAAACATAAAAATGTTAGATTTTCTATTCGGTGATTACCAAAATTTTGGGGGGAAACAAAAAGACTCTATTTTGAGTCATTGTTTACTACTAGTAATTGCAATGAGAACTCAGTACAGAAGATTTTATCTTTGGAACCTTATTTCCCAAGAAAGTGTTTAAATTCCGTTGTCATTTTGTTGCTTTCGGCTCATTAGTATTTGGGTGGGAAGGTTTGCTTACATTAATCTATATGTCCTTGTATTTTACTCTGAAAATATTCTTAAGTATATAAATTGTACATCCCCAAACACTCCTCAGTATTTGTTAGACTCCAGAGTGTGTCTTTGATTTGAGAGTGGGAATGCAATGGAACTGCTTTTGCTTTATAAAGTGTGTTGAGAACACAGCTAATGGGGTGTGAATGTCATCAAGTTCCTAATCAAAGGTCTGTCTTGTCTGGCTGAAAGGCAACTAAACATCAAATTCAAGATGTCTAACACAAGCAAAACTACCAGTACAGCTTGCTTTGGGGTGGCCTAAGACAACTGTTCTCTGCCAAGGGAACCTTATTTTGGCATTTAAGAGTTATTTCAATTGGATTAAGTGAAATGTAAATTGACCCGGATAAAATGAAAAGCCATTAAGGACTGAAATTGTTTATAGTCACAACAAATCCATGGGCTGTATTAGAGTCACAGAGTTTTGTTCTTCTGGGCTGTTTTTGCATTAAAAAGCAACAAATTAAAAAGCAACTTATTTTATTCACAAGCTCATCTGAGCAAAATGTCATCCAACACACTGAGGACTTCTATATATTCTGGAAGTTTTGGGTTTCCCAACATTCCATCAGCCTGCTATTTCTATACTCAGCCCACAGGTTAGTAGTAGGACTTCTGATCTTTGCTGGCATGGCTCCTGTTTCCTCTGTGTTTCTTTCATCGTCTCCTCCACCTTCCATTCCGTCACCACCCTGACCCTCAGACTCTCCGCAGGCACCATTCACCTTCTACCTTGTGACCTCCTGACAATAAGCCCCTAGAATTCATTTGTCCACATCCACCGCTTTCTCTTCTACAAATATAATGATAGCAGGAGCATCTCACTATAAACTTTGATTTTTTTCCTATGTTCCCTGGGATAAGCCCTTTTCACCTCTTAAGAAACCCCTTCTCCCTCCAAGATTTACAGTCTACCTTATTGTGAAATCCAATGGTTGTTTTTCAGACTTTAGGAATCTTGACTATCTGGTAGCATTTAACACTGCTAAAATTCAAAACGTAACTTTTTATAAGCATTCTGATCATAATAGAAAGGTTAAGTTATATTCCCTAGATTGCATTTATTCTGGCAGGAAAGCAAACAATTTGGTTTTAGAAAGATCATTGAAAATAGTTTTGAAATAAATATTTTCAATGAAAAAATAATACTAGCAAATATTGATTAAGGACTTAATTGTCCCAAGGCCTATTTTAAATGCTTCATATTTATTAATGCATTTGATCCCCAATAACTCTATGAGATAGGTACTCATATTTTCTCCATTTCATAGGAGCTAAAGAGAAATTTTAATGAAATTGCTTAAGGCCATATAGGTGGCATGTGTTTGAACTCAAGCTGCCTGACTCCAGAACCTGCCCTTCTACCCACCAAATGATGTTGTCACCAGTAAAATTCACTTGACCAGAAGGCTTCATGCCCCAAGCAATCATGTTAATTGGGATTGAGTTGTAAGGTATATATCATCTAAAACATTTACATAAAGACAATGAGGAATATAATAAAAAATCATAATAAAAAAAAAAGAATGAGGAAGAGAAAGAAGGAGGGGGAGCAGAGGAGGAAAGAGGGAAGGAAGGAAGGAAGGAAGGAAGGAAGGAAGGAAGGAAGGAAGGAAGGAAAGGAGGGAGGAGCCTAGTAAGAATGAACTGATAAAGAAGCACCTCCATGTCAAGTAGCTTAACCAGTAATAAGTGTACTGAAACCAAAGCACAGAAAGAGTAAAGAATTTGTTGAAGGTCATAAAATCAAGTCTGCAATAGAGTTTTCTAGGTCATATGCAGCCGACCTTGCCTGCTACTTAGAGTGAGAAGAACCAACATTTTCTTTAAAGCACTTTGCTAAGTAAAATTACAGAGGTAGTTGGAGGGACAATGAAAGGTTAATCAATAATTAGGTTAAATTAGAAAATGAACTTTTGTTTAAGAATAAGATATTTGGGAAAAGCATAAGGGCAATTAATTAAAATGCATATAATGTTGCTGCTTATAGGAATTTAGCCCAGAGAGAAGGATTAAGAAAAAATTGACTTTTCTGGAGAGACACTAACATTCAGAACATTGAGGGGTACACAAAGAAGAAATGGTGATAAATTCTTTAAAAAAGATGATCAAAGTTTTGCTCAATTTTCCAAATTCAAGCAATGGGAAGCTTTCAAAGTCCCTACATATGGCGCTTCCATTCATGTTGGCCCTTCCTTTCTTCCATACTGCTCTGCACCTTGAAAGGAGCTTTCTGGTCCTGTAGCTGATGTCACCAACAGTTTTAAAGGTGAATGATTTTTGTTAAGTCTCATTCCCCTCCAACCAGATTTTAAGCTCTTTGCATGCTGAGACTTGGTTTGGATTCATTTTTAAAGAGCTACTGCAAGGCTCTGCACAAAACAGGCAAGAAACAAGAAGGGCAATAGTCATTTATGTGAATTTAATAATTTAAAGTGGAAGTGTCTGGACCTGGAAATAAGTGACCTTAGTCCGTGGAAACACTTCCACGCTTAGAATCATTCAACATTTCTCTAGAACCCAAAGTATGTTTTAGACACAGATAGTATGGTGAAAGACACAGATTTACATATGGAACAGGGATACTCTCTGACCTATTCTCTAAAATCCAGGAAATAGCAGTGGGGCAGGGATAAGAAAGAATGGTGACCAAAAAAGAGATCTGAGGGTAAAAAGCAAGAATGAAAACTGATCGTCCGGTAAATTCTGGGGAACAAGGTCTGTGCCATAAAAGGAGGGAAGAATAGAAAGTAGTATTAATTAACAGTTACTAAAAATTAAAAAGCTGCCCCATTTGAAAGTATTAACTGGGTTACTAAAAGAAACCTGGAAACATTACTGTGGGCTGTGAAGTGTGGATCTGGGACAACAGAGAGTATAGGAAAGTGTAATTTATAGAATAGAAAGCTAGATAGGAGTTTTTAAAAAGAACATTCATTTTGACCACCAAGATGGAGATAATTACACTCTCAAGAAGAGAGAAATGTTGAGGTGTAGCCACATTAGGGTTCTGTCACAGCAAAACAGAAGACAATGGAACATTCAGCTGTTAAATTGGGGGGGGGCAATTTTCTATACTAACAGATTTATTTGGTATTTGCGGAAATTGAGGAGATTTAAAGCAAAAGGGAAATCAGATTCTCTTACACTTTCACATGGAATCAGATCTAGAAACACTCTGCAGTGCTCATCTGTTCAAACCTCTGATACGAATGGGCAGATTTTTGTCTCTTCTCACCTAAGAGCAGGAGACTAGCACCGTCCTTGCTTTTACCAATCCGATGCCTCCAAAATTTCTCTTTTGTCCTCTTCTACCATGATTAGCTTTCTCTTGAGCCCATTTGTGTTTGCTCCATTTTCTCTGTTTATATATGTTCATTAAAGAAGTCTTTCCACATCCATTTTAGGAATAAATAGCTTATGATGGTAAATAATATTGTTATCTTTAGCTTCTTCTTCTCTATATTTAAAAATAATTTCTTTACCCTTGACTCTCAGAAATACTGTTTTACTGCTTTACTTTTGAGCCCATGCCTCAGTGTCTCCACACGGTTTCTGAAGTTCAGCACACTCTATGAAATTCCAATAATTCAAAGTAGAACATAATAAACATTCAGTTTCAAGATGTTGCTATAAAAGTTTATCTCTTTCTTAAAATTTTAAACTGCTGACTTCTTCTTCTTTTGCTAAATAAAACCCTTGGATATTACTGTTCAATATGTAAACTTGATCAAACTTGCCCCATATTGTATTCCTATCGATAACTCATTTTTTTTGCTAAGGTTGTCAAGCTAGTTCTCCAACTCACTAGTCAGTTAGATTTCTTTGTGGTTGCCAAATTGTAAAGCCTTGTAGACTTTTCTTATTATGTATGTGTTTATGTTATAAAACAATACATACACGTAGAAAAAGTGTTGAAAAATGTAGAGCAGTGTAAGAAAGTTACTTATAACACCTTAACCTATAGGTAGCCATTGTTGACATTCTGCTGTGCGCCATCACTTCCAATCATAGTGCTACTTCTCAAAGAGTAATAGACAAAACACTTCACTCATTCGCATACGAAGACTAGTCCTTAAATTAAGAAAATGTTGGTTCATGATGACTGTTGATGCATGCGTGTTTTGACCAGCTGTTGGATACTAGCCACTCTGGCTCGGGAGATCATCCCTCAGGAAGATCTAGATGGCTAGATGGCAGGACGAGAAAGCCATTTTCGGCTTTTGGCATTTTTGGCTGTTTTGGCCAATAAATCAATCAGCACTTGAAGAACTATTTGCTTGTTTGCTCTTACTGTCTATTTAGCAATGGAACGGAATTGCTTCTTTTTTAGAATAGAATTTTGGAATAGATTTTGCATAGTAGAACATGGTGCAACATACACAACAGTATTTCAACAAATACTTATTGTCTAACCTTCCTTTTGGCAACTGCTGATGTGGATTTGAAACAGGTGAATATAAAAGTTTTATCTTATTATTTAGAGCTCAGAAGTTATGCAATTCATGATTGTTCCCAACTCTTGGGAAAGCTTGCATGGGAATTAGGCTGTTTCTCACCCAACTCTGCTCTCCTCTCTCAATTCCCTGATCTGTGGTTAGGACCATCATTCACTTGGTCACCCAAACCAGAGACCCCTTGACACTTCCCCCTTCCTCCATCCCAACATCTGTCTCATGCACTTGCTTCACATCTTTAGGTCATATCCATTCTTCTCTTGAAATGTCTAGGCACTGTGTTTGAGTGAGCACCATCTCTCACCCAAAGGTCCTCACTGCTGCCTCTCTGCCTCACTCTGTTCTTTCTCCAAAAAGAACTTAGAAACAGATTTTATGATCTGTCCCCACTCTGATCATGTCACTGTGGCTTAATACTTGTCACTACCTCCTCATTCATTGCTCTTTTCAAGATAAATTCCAAACTCCTTAGCAAGGCACCATGGGTTCTTTACTATCTGACCTCCATTCACCTCCTACAATTTTCTGCTTGCAACCTCTAGCCCTGCGGGTCCTGCTTCAGCCTTACTAAACAAGCTTGGGTACCTGGAATGCAGACTTTTGTTTATGATTTTGCTTCTGCCTTGAGCACTTCCCCTTTCCTCTTGCCCACCCCCCCCCATGTGTGTCTTGTTTTGCTTTGCTAATTCAATATCACATTCAAGATCTGTATTTAGACATCATTCCTCTGGGAAGTCTGCTCTGACCTCCGTAGTCTGGAGACCTGTGCTCTTGTAGTCCCCTGACTCTGTCCCTTCTGCTATTTACCTGACATCTCCTCCCAGGACTGAAGCTCTTTGAGAACACAGACTTAAATGTTACCTCCCTGCGACCTTTCACTCAGCACAGTGTTGTGCTAATAGTAAGAGCTTAATAAATATAAATTAATTAATTAAAATTTTTGCATTTCCATCCAATACCACTTTCATTATTAATCAGGATCACAATCCCTAATTAACCAGCAGGCATTTAGTGGAATCCAAAAGAGATGGGTGTTGCAGTCAAAAACACAGTTCTTCCACCACCATGCTGAGTGATCAATGGCTCATTACTCAATCTCCCCAAATTACATTTCCTATAAAATAGGAAAAACTAATGCCTACTTCGTAGAACCAGTTGGAGAATCAAATGAGACAATGAAGTAGGGCCCCCATTTCTTGCCCAGATTATTATTTAGATGCAAACTATGATGTCCATAGTCCCACCCACCCCCACCAAATCATGTGCATACATGGGATAAAGTTAAATGACTTCCAAAATCTGCTGTTTCTGAGTGGTAGATGGTTGGTGTTTATTATTCTACTTTCAATAGTTTTCTGTATATTTGAAGTTTTTAATCAATAAAATCATTTTTTTTAAACCAGTAAAATGACTCAAAACAGAATACAGGAGCCACAGAGACATTCAACATTCTTAGAAGCAAAATTCAAAGGGACACTTGTATGAAATGGTAACAATTCTTCCTTCCTGTTGATGGGGGTGAAAATAAAACCACCTAACACTGACTGTTAGTTCAAGCATACAGTTTAAATCTCTGTCCTTCTGTTAAACTTAATTTCTGTGTCTTACTTGCGCTAATATTTTTCAGAGATTAAAACAGAATAATCAAACAGCTGGATTAATATAGTTTATATTTGTATCAATTTAAATAAGATATTGACAGTTCTACTACATGCTAGCTAATGGCACAGAAATAACTTGTGTATATAAATACTTTTATAGTTCACATATTATATATTTCATGATATATTGTCATGATATATTAAGTCATCTCATTTAAATCAAAAGTAAATGTCTTAGAATATTTATGCCTCAATATAATCTATTTTTAATATTTTATCACTTTTATTTTTTATTGTAGTAAAATACATATAACATAAAAATTGCCACTTTAACCATTTTTAAGTGTATAATTCAGTGGCATTAAACACATCTAAATATTGTGCAACCATCACCACTGTCAATTTCCAAAAAGAAATCAACCCAAATACAAACTCTGTACCCATTAAACTCCCAATTGCTCTTTTCCCCCGGCTCTGGTAATCTCTAATCTACTTTAGGTCTCCATGACTTGCCTATTCTAGTGACCTCATGTATATGGAATCATACAATATTTGTCCTTTTGTGTCCAGCTTATTTCACTGAGCATAACGTTTTCAAGGCTCATCCATGTTGTAGCATGTATCACGACTTCATGTATTTTTATGACTAGGATAAAATTCCATTCTATGTACATAACACATTTTCTTTATCTATTCATCTGCTGATAGACACTTGTTTCCATCTTCAGGCTGCTGTGAGCAATTCTGCTATGAACTCTGGCATCCAAGTATCTGCTCAAGTCTTTGGGTAATGCCTAGGAGTGGAGTTGCCAGATATATGGTAATTCTGTGCTTAATTTTTTGAGGAACTGTCAAACTGTTCTCAAGCATCTTCACAACCATACTCCAATTTTACATGATAACAATATAACAATAGTAGTAGTAACAATAACGATCATGTTAATTAGAATGCCAAACTTTTATAGAGCACCTCCTCTATGCCAGCTCTCATCTAATTTTTTAACAACTTTGTTTTGTGTCATAGTTATTATCCTTAACCCCACTTTACCAATGAGGGAACTGAGGCTAACAAGATCAAGCCATTTGTTTATGTGGTGGTGAAGTCGTAATATAAACTCCATCTCTGTGAAAACCCTAAAGAAAATCTGACTGTCAGTATCAGATAGGTAGACTCAGAGCCCTAGTGACTGGAATGATTTGCTCAAAGTACTGCAGGATCTATACTATGACTCACTTCTCAATGACCTTTCCATTGCACCAGGCTGCTTGCCCAAACACTCCTTAAATATATAACCATTGTGAACATATTATATCTATAAATTTATATTCTCTTTTAAATGAAGGTCTGTGTATCTCATCAGGAGAAAGAGAGATTAGTAAAAATAAGGACCAAAATTAATAAAATAATGAATACTTATTTATTGAGCAATGTCTTTGTATTAAGCATTAGACCAAGTTTTTCATACATATTATCTTACTGTAACTTCACAACAAACCTATGAGCTAAGTATTATCATTTCTGCTTTTCAGATTAAAGTGAAGTCTCAGAAAAATCAAAGAATTTGCCCAAGGTCACACAGCTACTAAGTTGTAAAGCAAGATTTGACCCTCAGTTTGCCCAAATTCAAAGTCCATTATGTTAACTCTTATTCTGTAATACTTCTCCTTCATAAAGAAAATCAGATCAAGCATCATGAGTACAAATTTTCTTTACATTCAAAACAAGAAACAATGAATTAGAATCACCAATGCTTATGGTTTTATTATTAAAAATCATTTGATTTCTTTTTTTAATAATAATTTGTTATTATGTTATGTTAGTCACCATACAGTACATCCCTAGTTTTTGATGTAATGTTCCATGATTCATTACTTGTGTATAACACCCAGTGCACCATGCAATACATGCCCTCCTTAATACCCATCACTGGCCTATCCCAATCCCCAATCATTTGATTTCTTAAAGTTCTAATTTTTTTGTCACAACTGTCAAATTCATGAAATGTTGGTTGATCCTAGATTCCTTCTGGGCAAGGCAAAATGGAAGAAATTCCCACACCACTGAGCAGTGCCAATGACTTGCATGAAGGAGAGACAAAAGAAACAAAGAATGATGCTTACAATAAGATTGCCAGTAGAGTTACAAGTGAATAGTAACTACTTGTCTGACCTGTTACATTACCTGGTCTCAGTTTTCAGCTGTCAGGTGTCTCTCACTGTAAATGCCAGAACAAATAAGCACGGCTAATCTGTTTGCTTTTCTAGTGCTTATTCCTCCATCTCCTCCTTGCAATGATGAGGAAGTATCCATTTCCCTCACCAAGAGAGAAGGACTGCTTCGTGAACACTGCCTACCTCAGCTCTCCTAGAGAGGCCATCCATGAGAGGCCACTACTCATCAGGTAGTGATCAACAGTGTGGTTTTTACTCACCACCCAATATCAAATCCTGACTCCACTGCTTACTAACAAGGGAAGCGGTTAGTTCCTTGACTTGTCTGTACCTTGGTTTTCTCATCTGTAAAAAGGGTAATTATGGGATTACCTAACTAATAAGGTTGTTAAGAGGGTGATCCTTGGAATAGTAGACTATGCTAGGAACCCAATAGTTGTTAGCTATTATTACTATTATTATTATTATTATTATTATTACCCCTAGAGAAAATCAGCCTTTCGTAAGTTGGCCAAATATGATCATGTCTGACAAGAGGGCTGGCCAAGTGGGAGGCAGGAGGCCCCTTAGTCTCCAAAGCATTGCTGTTACCAGAGAACTAAAGGGAATTCTATATTCCCCATTTGACTTTGACTCTGAACCCAAGTTCTGTAGAAAAGAAGTTTGAATTAGTTCTAATAAATCAAACTTACTAGACTTATTAACAATGATGGGCCACATGACCCACTTCACGATGACTGCTGATTTTGGAAAAGCCCATTCTCACCATCCCATAAACACTTATTAACATCTCAATTTCACAAGCTGAAGGCAAACACACAAAACTTGAATCTGGTTCTCAGGATCACTGGTCAATGTGTGGGGGAAAAAATACATGCTCGCTTCTAAAAAGAAGTGACTTAGGTTGGAAGACATTAGTGGCATTCTCTCTAGCCATAGGCAGGCTTTTATTAATGCTGAATTCTCTTAAAATTTGTAAATTACAATACCCCCCCTTAAGGAATCTGTTCACTCAACATTGAACTGATTTCTGAATATTGAGCTTCAATAATAATTTCATTACGATATAGTTTTGTATCTGCTTAGAAGAACTCCAGAGTGGAGAAACTACTGACCAAGCGTAAATCATCTCCTTTTACCAAAACATGGAGAAAGTCCACCACAATTCGAATAGATTTCTGTATCTATTTGTCGCCAATGAAGAAATGTATATTACATGAGTATTTCCATTCCTCAATCCCTTATAATGTATACATGCTAACCATTCTCTTTGGGAAGACAATAGCACAATGTATATAATAACACATTATTCTTACTATGAGTTTTTACAAACAATGGATTAAGGGACAATTTGGCAAACTGAAGTTCCTCATTTCCGATCTATTCTATTGGACTGTAACACATGATTTCTTTGACCCCCCAAAAAGTAATAAAGTATTGTATTACTTTTCTGTTGCTCTTTTACCAAATTACCACAAGCATGGCAGCTTAAAACAACACATTTTTATTATCTGACATTTCTGAAGGAAAGAAGCACAAAATAGGTCTCATTGGATATAGTTAAGGTGCCAATAGAGCTGTGTTCCTTTTGGTGCTCTAGAGAATGGATTTCCTTGGCTTTTCAAGCTTCTAGAGGTTGCCTGCATTCCTTGGCTGTGGCCCCTCTTCCATCTTTGCCAGAAATGATGAATCAAACTGTGTTTACATCACATCACTCTGACCTCCTCTTCTGCCTCTGTCTCCCACTTTTAAGGACATTTGTGATTCCTTTGGGGCCACCTAGATAATCCAGGATAATCTCACTTTTTTTTAAAGATTTAATTTATTTTGGGGGGCGGGAGGAAGAAAGAGCTGAGAGAGAGAATCTCAAGCAGACTCCCTGCTGAGTGCAGAGCTCCATGCAGGGCTCCATGTGGGGCTCGATCCCAGGACCATGATATCATGACCTGAGCCAAAATCAAGTCGAAGGCTTAACCAACTGAGCCACTCAGGGCCCCTAATCTCCATATTTTAAGGTCAGCAGATTAGCAACTTTAATTCTATCTGCATATTTAATTCCCCTTTGCCATGTAATCAAACATATTCAGAGGTTTTGGGAATTAGGATGAGGACGTATTTGGGGACATTATTCTATCTACCACAAGTATAAAGGAAAATAGGAATGAGTACAAGGGAAAATCGAATGTCTTTAAATGACATTTGCAAACCTCATGTCCACCTGTCTTGATCTAAATGGTTAAAGCACAAAGAATCTGAGTGCATGATATACATAAGCTTCTGTGAGGGTGGGTCAGCCTGGTTAGCCTGCAGGATGAAATCCACTACACCACAAACTATAATTACAGAGCAAATGCTTAGGGATTTTATTCTGAAAGGTTGTGGAAAAGGTCAATGTCGTCCCAGAACAATGAAATATGTTTGCCCCTGCTTCCTGCTTGCTAAGATAGAATTTACACAAAATGAATACATGCATAACAAAACTAGGTGCATTCTTGCATTGCGGAGAGTCAACACATTCAAAGGGGGTAATTTAGAACTAATTGAAATTAAAAACAAAAATCTCTAACTGATGTGTTTCTGATGGCCTCATTCAGACAGGCATCCCTTCCTTTGCCCACCATTATGTTTCTGCCCAGAGCAGCAGGTAGGG
>NW_024423344.1:70278372-70407488 GCF_017311325.1 Ursus maritimus
AAGCCCTCTCTGAAAGTGAGCAGTTGACAAATTGGTATACATTCTGGCATACTTGCTACTTGTGAAACATCCCATATGCAGGAGGAAACCCATCACAAAACTAGCTGCCTCTTCAAACCCGGGAGGAAAAGCAAATTTTTATTAATTTGATGCCTTCCGAAGAGGAAACCGCAATACCTTCCATTGTTTAACACACTTAGTTGAAAACAAAGCTTTCAATTCCCTCCATCTCATGGCTTCCCCCTTCCTGCTTAGGACTCCCTCAGGATGCCTCCTACCCTAGTCCTCTGCTCTCCCTCCTGTCTGCTCACCTTCCCAGACACACACTCAATTCATTCTCATCTTCGTGATCTTGCTCTTGGTATTTGGCCTGTAATTAGTTCCTGTTCTCAAAACCCTTGCAACATCCAGACCCCATTTTCTATAGGAAGTCTTGATCAAATACTACCACATGGATTAATCTCATGCTCCAAAATCCTGGCATATTTAAAGCCACAGAGATTGTTAATTTGTTTATGCATTTCTGCTGATCTTCAAGCATGTTCTAGACTTAATTAGATTACAACCCACATCTTGTTTTCTATTTCTCCCAGTACTTAAGACAGAACTGAATGCTCTAACTCACTAGTAATCGCAGAAACACAAATTACAACAATGAAAAATAATGACACGTCAGATTCATCAAAATAATAGGATTTAGAAAAGTTGATATTATCAACTATTAGTAGAGATATGGAAAGTCAAGAACACTTATGCATGTGTGGCCATAAAGTTGGGGAGCCATTTGGGAAACCAAATTGGCAGGATTTATGAAATTAAGAATCTGTTTGCCTTAAGGTACAAGAATCCTACTCCTGGATATGTATTCCAGAGATTTCACAGATTTCATCCGGGACATGGATGAAAATGTTTGCCATGGTCTTTTATGCAGGAACGGGGAGCTGGATGTGGCCCTGGGGTCCACTGTGAGGGGGCTGAACAGCCGGAAGTACTGAAACCACACTTTACAATAGTATGCAACAGAGAGGCAGAGAGAGCAACATGGCAAGAGAGTAAACACATAACATGGGGGGGGGGGCAAAAATTATAGCATCATATTACTTCTTAAATTTAAAACATACGCACAAAACATTAGATATTGGTATATTTAAGGACAATGAATGTGTGTATTAAGAAAAAGTAGTAAGTAGATAGATGATAGGTAGATCAGATAAATAAGACAGATGAGGGACCATGCAAAGACAATTTTTAATATACTGCTGTTAAAGTCGGGGCATGATGAACTAAATCTCAGGTCCAAACTAAAGAAGCAGGTAACACATAGAAGAGTGCAGATAAACAAACTCCAGGAATCCTTTATTTAAAAGTTACAAGCAGTTTTCTGTCTCTTAGAGGGTTTCCTTTTGACTAAAGATAACATTATTTACCCTTTATATAAATATAAAAGTGACCAATGAAACATTTTGTAGAACTGTTAAAAAAAGACTTTCAGGTGTTTTGTTGACCTAAATACATTTCCATTCGAGCGGTTGCATTTATCCCTGAAAACATAGCCAGCAGGGAGCTTTGAAACATCTGCTATCAAAACCATCAAAACAGAAGGCCTTTCTCTTCTATCTCCTACAATTATATTGAAATGAATTGCTGACCATTATTTTCTACCCTCAACACATTATTTTTCACCAACTATTTCCCACAAGTACAGCACTATGATATTTTAATGGAAGTGTTATTTTAAAATAATTCTTTTTATTTGTGATTCTATGTCTGCACTGCTTTTAATCTGACAAACTATTACAAATAGCTCATTGTTCATAGTTATATAAAATTTAAAATAACATGACCAGGCTGGAATTGCTTCTAACTAAACAAGTGTGCATAGAAAATGTATACAGAAAGGTTTGCTTATACTTTAAGAAATAAAAGAGAATCACAGACTTACAAGAGTCTTATTAAAATACACTATTAATTTAGGCCATGCCAAATCTGTTCTCTATATTTATACATATTATAAGGATATATATATATATTATAGCACTATATATCTATATACCCAAATTTACTACAGAAGACTATATATATGTTACAAGATTTCTCTATAGAATAATATAGAAAGTAAAAGAAACACAAGAAATGGAAATAGAGAAAGAAGGCATCGTTTCCTAAGGAAAGAGCAAAAAATTCATTCTAATCTATCAATCATGATTCACTGAGTTGAAAATCTCATGAAAACAGCCCCAATATTTTTTGATCAGTTGTTAACTGACAATTGCCTTAAAGGGGAGGCAGGGCTAACTGGTTAAAAGTTTCATTTGGTTTCGCTGAAAGCACGTTTTTCAGTTTTGTTTGTCCCACAGCACTGTTGGCCAGGCGCTGCCTTGTTGGGGGTTCCCTGGTTTTTGCATGTGGGGGTTAACACCCATGCCATTGTGCACAGGGAATAGATTACGTACATGTTTCATTACTATCTATTAGGGGAAATCAGACACACTTCACTTTCCTTGACTTCTTTCTGAAAAAGCACAAATTAAGCAAATGTCTGAAGCATCAAAAAAAAAAAAAAAAAACAAAACCAAAAGCGATGAACAATAAATTTCAGTGTATTTTGTCAGCTTTTTTCTCCCAGTGCAGTATTGATTACATTAAAATGCTCACATTATCTGTGTGATTGAACAAGGCACTGGGCTAGACACTGTGTATCAAACACAAATAAGACACAGCCCTGCCTGGGGAGGATTAAAATCTCATCAGAAAAATGCAACTGTGATGCATTCCAAAGAAGGCCATGCCCACAGGAGGCTGTATAAGCACTAAGTCAAGCTCTGGATTGTTTCAGTCCTGTCTTCCATGCCTCCTTAGTCTTTCCAGTGCTTAGGAAACAAGATCCCCAACAAGCATCATCTGACCAGGTTTGTGAGCTTCTCTTAAATGTGCTCAATGGCACAGGCATGCATCTGCCACTTGGAGAAAATCAAGTCTCGTGGATGGAAAACAATGCCTATGATTGGCATCTCCATAAGGCATGCATCTATGCTCCCATGGAGCTCAGTAATTAGAATGATTATGGGCATCACATATTATTTAGCCTGTCTTAGGACTTACACCTTTGTTAATAATCACAATCACCTTAGAATAGGAATTGTGAGAACCAGCTCACAGCATAACCTGGCACAGAGATGTCCTCTCCAGTGACAAGTTGGGCTCATTGGTAGTGGCTATTTGGAGCACCATGCTGAAGCTCGGCAATGTAAAGTCATGAATGTTCTTAGTAACGACTGAAATAACATCCGAAATGGGATAGCTCCAAATCAATAATTTGTGGGTATCTTTTACAAAGTTGCTGAAATTGAGAATTTTTAACACTAAATGAAACAAATATCTCTGTCGGTACAAATGTTTCCTGGACATATCTAAATCCTTCAACTCAAACCTCTTCAATGTATCGTCAGGCCAAGTTTCTCTGAACTAACAAATCACAGGAAAAAAAAATTCTAGAAACTGTTTGCACACATGCTTTAAAAAAAAAAAATGACAATCGTCTCCTCTGAACTCTTACTCTCATCTGACCCAACTGAGATCTGGCATCAAGTCACTCATCTAAAACTACATCCACTACACCATGAAAAATCTCAACAGCATTTAGTTTCTACACGTCACATGGACACATATCACATCTGCAGGGAAGCAATTACAAGAAAACTTTATCTGAGCTATATTCCGAATTCCCATTAAAAGTTCCTTTAACTGGCTGTTTTTATTACAAGTAGCATAAAGAGAGATAAAAGTGAATAAGATACTAGGACTTTGGACAGCAGCTCTATGATGGAGTCTATGATATTTAGAAAACTGCCTGTAAACGGTATTTCTCTACATGTGGGATTTGAAGCTCAATCTCAGTGGAATTTTAAATAAGACTGGCTGCAATTCTTTTCTCTTATTTTACATGTCTCAATGCCTTTGCATTACAGAACTGCATTTTCCAGAAGAAGTAAGATCTCCAAAAGTGAAATATATCATATTATAACCCAGAACTCTCTAGCCAACGATGGGTTTTTAAATTCAACACTCCTATCAACAACTGTCATTTTACATCTCAACAACAGAAATATTGCTCATATCTGGAATGGAAACACGGATAGCTGATATCTGTCATGCATTTTATGAGGCTCCAAACCATGCACTAACCATGATATATCTTTTTATCATGCAATCCTCACAGCAACCCTATGAAGCAGGTGTTATCAATATCTTCACTATGTCTGTTTTATAAATGAGGAAACTAAGACACAGAAAGTTCAAGTAGCATGTCCATGGTCATTATGAGGCAGAACTGAAGACTGAACTCAGGTAGTCTCATTGCAAGTTTGAGTTCATGACTGTTATGCTAATCTACCCCCCCCACATTAATAACAACAATGACAAAAATCCACAGAAAATAATCAGTTCCAATACACCTACAGTGCTGCCTTGAAAACAGGCCCCCTTATTCAAAAAGCTTTAATTGCAAAAAGCACTAGAGCAACCAGAATGGTCCTGCTGGAAGAATTGGTTTTCCTAGGATCAACATAGTCAGCAAGCCTAGCTATAAAGCAGCTCAAAGATTAAATAAGTAAATTTTAAGAAAAAAAGCTGAGATTCATAAAATGAGTCCATAGGCTTGAAAACCTGAAATAATCCAAAATAAGAATGACTGATATTAATATGAAAATTTACTGTGTCTCGTTAGCCAACCCCCAGACACATGTAAAAAAATACCCAAAAAGTAACTTGTTTTTTCTTCATGATTTTTATCTTAACTGGCTCATATATTTTTGGTTTATGCTATATAAAAATAAAATAATGATCCAGCAGCATTCTCTTCTTGTCTCCCATATTTGGCTTCACACCAGCTAGGAGTCTTTAATAAGGTAAGGATAAATGCTTGGGCATTAGATTATAGTGGTCCCCCTTCAACCACAGAGATGCATTCCAAGACCCCCAGTGGATGCCTGAAACTGCAACTACTACTGAGCCCTACATATACTGTTTGTTCCTATACACACATACCTATGATAAAAGTTTCACTAATAAAGTAGGTACAGTAAGAGAGTAACAACAATAACTAATAATAAAATAGAACAATTATAACAATATACCACAACAAAAGTTATGTGAATGTGATCTCTCTCTCTCAGAATATCTTATTGTACTGTACTCTCCATCTTGTTGTGATGATGTGAGAGGATCAAATGCCTAGGTGATGAGAGGAAGTGAAGTGGATAATACAGACATTGTGACAGAGCGTTAGGCTACCAATGACTTTCTGGCGATAGGGCAAAAGGAGGATCACCTGCTTCCGGACCATGGAAAGTGAAACCACGGATAAGGGGAACTACTGTACCTATGCAAAGAACATTTACAAAATTCGTGACAATGATAAGAATCTGAAACTAGGCCACTGTCCCATTATATTTTAGAAACAGCAATGAGGTCACTTCTAAACTCTGCTAGGTTTGGGATGTTAATGCTTCTCTGTATGGTTTATACAGCCATATGATCATTCCTCCAGTACCTGCTATCTATCTGCCACTTTTTAATAAGTGATTTTTTTAAAGATTTTATTTATTTATTTGACAGAGATAGAGACAGCCAGCGAGAGAGGGAACACAAGCAGGGGGAGTGGGAGAGGAAGAAGCAGGCTCATAGCGGAAGAGCCTGATGTGGGGCTCGATCCCATAACGCCGGGATCACGCCCTGAGCCAAAGGCAGACGCTTAACCGCTGTGCCACCCAGGCGCCCCTAATAAGTGATTTTTAATTGTTTTTCCAATGGTCACCATGTATTTATGCTGAAGCTAACTCATCTCAGACATCTATCTCTCTTGATAATCAAATCAAGAAAACTGACAAAGGTGAAAAGCCAAAATTTACAACCAAGTAGTGTTTTCTATCTTCACAAATTAACTGCAACTTTATCCTCTGGAAACAGACTCTGGATAAATAAAGAAAATTATCTGAGCAAGAAAATCTGGAGGCTGCACATGGGTGTCTCGACTTTGGATTATCCCATTATAATAAAATAATATGCAACCAAAGTATTTGTATGCTTGATATGTCCAGGATAAGATTGGACTCCAGTACCTTTTAACCCTGGATTAGGAGTTCTTGGGAAGGAACACACTTAACCTTGTTGCAACCTCACTTTCCTGGACTAACACCTAGATTTGTAGGCTGATGCATACAACCCAGTTTTTGTTTGCTGTCCTGGCATAGGTAATAATATTCCTCACTTTACTCTCAAATGTCTTGATTTGGGGGATAAATCATATAGTCATCATACATCAGTACCCTTCAGATCTGATAACCAAACCTTAGCAATTGTACAGATGTTATACTATTGTGTTTTGTCTTAGTAGGGCCACAGGTCAGGTCACATCCCTCAGGTGGGATAAGGCTTTGTCTGAAAGGAATGGATGGTCTCATTGTCCATCACTGAAAGGTGTGAGTCCTGGGATAAGATAGCATGGCACAGGTGGTGGGCCTTAGACTAGGGTAACAGGGAGAAAAGTACTGGACCTAGGATTGGGACTTCAGGTTGGCCAGACACTGAAGTACTGGGAACCTCTTATGGTGGAAAGTGGACTGCCACATAGTGCTAGTCCCAAGTTGAAAAGGAAGCATGGCAAGGCAAAAATTGTGCATTATTCCTTTGGTGGTCCTTCTGTCCCTATTAACACAAGACTTTTCCATAATTTCTCATTGTTAGTTTCGATGTGGGAATTAAGGAAAAGGGCCTTAGATGTTTACACCAAAAAAGGTATTAAGCTGGATGCCTGCCATCTAAGGCCAGAGTGGCAACAGTGGGAATGGTCACCAGTAGAGGATTGGGGACATCAATGCCTCCAGCATCTCATTAACTGAGGCAGCCCTCCAGTGGCAGGACAAGGGACAAGGATGCCAGACATTAATTCCCGAATACAGTGGCAGGAACCCTTCAAAGGCAACTAATTTCTAACAATAAATCCAAAGCGCTTGCTCCCTTACTCAGTTCTAGTTTCAGAAACTCCAGGGAAGGATTCCAGTTGGTTTGGTTTGGTTTGGATAGAGTTCTTTTCTGGACCAATCAACTTTGGCCATGTAAGAAAATGGACATCTCAAATGAAAGCAGTGACATTTCAGGAAGAGAAAAAAGAACTGGGCATGAATCCAGTAGAAGTCTACTAGAGCCATGGATCTACTTCTTTCCAGGTATTTTCTACTGGAGTCAGTTCTCGCTATGTTAAACAAGACAGTTCCTTTTACCACACAGCTCTTTAAGGATACTTATCAATACAAAAATAAACGATTTATGGGTTAATGCACCAGTTTTCCTAAAGTGGATTCCAAAAAGACAAAAAACAAAAAACAAACAAACAAAAAAAGAGGCATTTGTGAAAAATATGCTTACTTTTTTTTCAAGGAATCCCAGAATTTTGCTGGACAAATGGACCATAAAAATCATAAGGAAAACAGACTTTTGTGATCTAAGAAACTTTCTCTAGTCAGGCAAGTGGTGGGCTTGTTTTTTAAACACACAATTTTGATACATTTTAAAAACATATCAAGCTCAATTACATAAGCTTTTTCTCTAAGTATGTGTATGGGTTAACATTATTATTTAGTTATTTTGATGCTGAATCATTATGCACCCAAGGGGGGGAGTCGGCTTTCTCTACCTTCTGGCATAAATTTTTGTATCTACCACTAGAGGGCACAAATAAGGCTGCTTTCTGGGAAAAAGGTTTTGAAAATGACAAAATTTCATATTTGGAACAGTGACTGAGTTAAGATATAAAGATATTGCATGTTTTCTTTAAATCTGAAAAGGAAAATCAAAACATACGCACATTTAAACATAGACCATTTTGTTCTGTTTTCTCTCTCAAAAAAAAAAGCATATGTGAGGAAAATAAGAAATAATCAATGGTTCACAAAAATTTAGACATACATAAAATTATTGAAGGGAAATGGTTATCAAAACATAAACTGAGATAAAATTACTGCTATTGCAACATGGCAAAATGCCACAAATTAACAAAAATATTCATATTTGTCTAAACCACACTGTGAACCTTTGGGGTAATTCTCTCCTGAAATCATTAAGAACAATACAGTTCACAAAACTGATTCTACATCTTATAAATATCAGGTATACATTGCATCTCTTCTTAGCAAATGTGGTACTGTGGTAAAAATAGGGTATGATCTGGTTGCTGTCTTCACACAATAATGCGCTTGACTCATGCTTGCAGAATACCTCCATCTTCAACAGCTGTTTTACTCCTTAAAAAAAGAGGGGAAAAAAATACCCCAACTTCCCCAGGAAAAAAGCAAACAGTCCCTAATCTTATCACTGTAGATATTTGATGAGTACTAATCACTATGGTTAGAGTTGGTGTCTCTCTTGATTTGTGTTTTTGGGGATTTTACAAGGAAGAAAACCTTTCTAGAGCCACTGATTCTGCTGGAAATAAAACCAACAGAGCAAAGTTTGCTGAGATGCCTTCAGGTGGAGAAAGAGGAGTGAGGGGCCCAATGATTTGACTTCTGTGATGAAAGTGAAAACACTGTAATGAATTGGATAAAAGTGATGCATGGGTAGTTTCTATGCCTTTTATATCTTGATTTTCTCCCTGATACATTTCAAATCACTAATTTTCAAGAACGTATCTAAATACAGGTTACCTTCGTTTTATTGAAACTTCTCTAAAACACAAAGCTTAAATGTTATAAACAAGGACTTACTGATTTTCATAAAATTCCTCAGCTTGGTCTCTCAAGATGTTGCCTTTTTTAAAAGCATACTTTATTTATTAAAGGTCTCATTCCAAAGGCAACAAATCTGATGCCTTCTTCAAATGTTTTCCTCTACTTGAACCCTATTTTGTCACTTTCCTCCTGATTCCAACTTGAGACTCCACTGCAGTTCATCCCCATGACATGGATAGATGCGCAGGAAATGGCAGTAATGACACGGATGCCCACTTACCCCCCTGTTAATGGGCATCCATGGAGCAGTAAATAAGTAGAGTTTTTCAGAAACAGCTTTTCTCCAAATCTGAACCCAAGGGTAGAGTTTCCTCCACCAAATGCATTAGAATGGTTTGTCCTATAGGAGGGCACAAAATAAATAAATATATATATATGTATATATATATATATATATATATATATGCACACACTAGAGGGCACAGTATATATATTATATATAATATATATAATGTTAATAATACTGTGTTATATATACTCATGACATATATATGTTAGCATGTGTTAGTGATATAGAAGTACTTATATATAAATATACATATACACACACACATACACAGTGGGGCAGCATGGTACCCTCCAGAGACTTAAGTATCTAGCCTGGAGGATATTTGTACTTCCTGTCTTGTCTGTTGAACCTGGAGTAACTTAGTTTATGGATTCCATAGGATTACCCAGTTCCTCTAAGATAGCAATATTTATTAGTAAATAGTTTCCTACAAAGAAGAAGTGATCCAGATTATCACAAGAAATGCCCTCAAGTCTTAAAACCAAAAACATTACACATCATGCACCTTATGCTTAAGGAACAAAATAATCAAATGTTACAGTTTAGCTTCTGATAGGTTCTCCATGACTGTTTATTCTAGGGAAAACATAAATAGAAGTCCAGGAGATAGAGTGATTAAAGTGGCACTTTATTAATATAAATTAATTATGTGTATATTTATTTATGATGGCTATTTACAAAATAAGTAAATGAGAATATGGTCCATATTTACAAGAAAATGTGAAATACCTATAGTCTTCCTTCTGTCTATTCTTTCAGTTTATTTCTGGATTGTAAAGAGTTACAAAAAACCTGAATTATTCAAGTAAGTGGTTGTAAATGGTAATAGTTTTTTTTAACAGTTTGCCTTGTAATTGGAAAATTCTTCAATTATACTGACCCATGAGCCTCTTAGAAGAATATTGGGAAATGGTCTGTCTAAAAATGGGATAATTACAGTATCTATCACCTAGTGTAATTTTTTATCATCTGCTACAGAGTGAATCTTTGTTATCTCCCCCAAATTTTTATATTGAAGCCCTAACCTTCAATATGATGATATTTCAAGGCTTTGGGGAGGCAATTAGGATTAGATGAAGTCGTGAGGGTGAGGCTGTCATGATGGGATTAGTGTTAAGTGTTGCCTTTTATGGCCATTGGATGGTTACCACGGAATGATACCAATTTCTTTTTCCATTATTCTCTGCCCATCCAAGCGCCCTAGCTAAGCCACATGTATTCATAAGTGCAGAATTCATCAGTAAGTCCCAATAACACTTTCCAACTTCAGTGCATTCCCAATCCAACACACGTTGTCCTCTACTCTTGATCTTATGCAACTTAACTCACTAACATTGAAGGTATAGTACTTCAAACAATTTTCATGTGAATGAGCATCATGCAAACATAAAAGGAAAAAGGATTCTAAAATTATGATCTAAATCAGAAAAAGTTAAATCATTTTAACAATGAACATCTATCATACACCTGTCTATTTCTTTTTAAGTAAAATGAATATATGACTACAAAGTAATTCTCCAGTAATATATGAAAATTCCAAAATAAACATTCCTGGATTTTGTTATGCTATTTGACTAGTGTGACAGATGATCCTGATTGCCAAGAGCTACTGCTACCTTTTTTCGATTCTAACAGAACCTCAATTTTGTTCAAGGTATTATGAATGCGGGTACGAATTGTGCCACGCAGAGGAGACTGAGCCCTTTTTAGTGCTACCATGTGAATCCTGTTCAAGTTAAGGCCATGACGATTTAGCAATTGGCCTGGGACCCGCTTTTAGCCAATGAGCTATGTGAGCAGTCCTACTGTGAATGGAGGGTGTTTGAGACATTGTTAGGTGACGTCAGGATCTGCTGCAGCCATTCTGCAATCCTGAAGGGAGAAGCCAATCCACCAATGTAGCAGAGTAGAAAGATGGGAAAAATAGATCCTAGTGAATGTCATTTTTGGGGCTGAATTAACCAACTCCAGAACTTCCCTACCTCCAAACTTCTTATTTATATTTAAGAAAATTATAGTTGGGTTTTCTGGTTTTTCATTTTGAAAATATGTTAAATCATACAAATCATGTCTTTTCTACATTAGCCATTCCCTTCAATGGACAATTATAACTATCTGAACAGCAGAGGTGATAAACCTCCTCAGGAATTATTGGTACGTTAACAAAATTAACCATTGTACTTGGTTACCCTAATACATTTTTGGAACAGAGAATTCTGCCAAAAGGGAGAGAGAGTATTTAGAGAAGTATATAAACATTATTTTATTTGAGTGCAAGACATACGAAATCCATTTATTGTGAAAGAAACAAACCAGAAAACATCCTTGCAAAATCATTCCTATTTATTTTTCTGTAATGTTCTACTTAGGCTCCAAAGACTGTGCATCAGGGAAAAATAGTGAGTGTGTCATAAAAGAGCAAGTCCAACCTAGCCCTCTGATAAGCCATGAAAATTACTGAATTCAATTACACAGGAACTTTTATATTCTGCAAGTCTTGTTTTTGTGAGTCATCAAAGTCTTCCCACTTGCTTATCCAAAGTCACTTCATGTTGACTATCAATGTTAATGGGGGAAAAAGAGTTTTGTTTTATTTTAGCCTTTACAGGGTCACATGTAATTTATATGCAGTACATGGTAGTTTAGGTTGATTCTAGTAGTTCTCTACAGGGCCTTGAAGTGTTAACTAGCTAATGAAAGGGAGCACTGATTTTGGTGGTTGACAAGGCATTCTGTGGGGTGGGCACCAAAGTCATATTAGTTCTAACATAAGCATAATGGTGCTATTATGCCCTATGATAGCACCATTTGCCCACTAACACATTGAAAAAGGTGGCCCTTTGTCTCTGTTTGACATGTGCTAGAGAACCCAAATACAGAAATGTTTCATTAATTTCCTAATTCATTCAACAAATACTTCTGAAACTGCCTCTATGACAGGATTATAGAGGAAAAATTATCATAGAAAATACTCTTTTCCAGATTCCTTATAAGTGGAAAATTGGAGGCCCAATGAGGTGAAGTAAGTGACAACAGTAAAGCAGCAATTTAGTGACAGCATCAGGACTCGATTCTAAATCTCTCACCCTCCAGGCCACTGTTCTTCCAACTACACCATGCAGCTTCAACAACAATAAAAATCCTCCAAATTATTGCCTATGCTCAACCAGAACCAAGCAACACATGAGCTTCAAAGAAAAAGAATAAAATACTTTTTCAAACCAGCCCTAATGATGCAACACTTTCATGAAGAACATTAATGAAAATGGTTATGTACAAGACATAGGGAAGACCATCACATAAAAGAATGGTGGCCAGGGAGGAAAAGAACAAAGTCCAAAGTGCTGAGGGAAACTTAATTATCAATCCTTGCTTCGATTTTCGCTTCTGCCAGTGGTTTGTGGCTTAAACTCTGACACCAAAAGAGTTACTAATGGCACTCATCTACCAAAGCTGGGTGATGAGTAAAGAACGTCCACTGTGTCCCCCAAGAATGAATTATGCTATAACTTAGTGGCTCTAAAGTATTTTGCTAAATTATTTTAGATCACACTTAGACAAATATTTAATGAAAAGCATCTTACTCATGTCTGGTCAAGACTCTTTGTTAGCAGTTGGAGAAAATGGGAATCAGAGTGAAGCGACTGCCCCAGAGTGAGCCAGCAAGTAACTGATGGGATTCCGATTCGAGTTTTCTGAACTCTAGGTCACATTTCCTTCTGCCCCTTGTTTGACCAGTAAGATTCATGGACTTATTGTAAAAGCAGGCCAGGCCTTATAAATATGCAGGTGTACACATTTAGACCGCAAGCCACTTATTCAGTGCCAGACATGCCACTCAGGGCATGTGATACAAAGATGAATAAGGGAGGGTCTACTTTCCAGGAGCTTATGTGACAAAAAGGGAGAGAGACACAGAAGCAGGTACCTAATTATCACATCTGCTAAATATTACAACAGTGGAGTGAGCTGAAAGATGATCAAAAGGACGACTTTTAAAAACCACCTCTCCTGCACATGTCAAAAATAGTATCATCAAAAATATCCTCTCTTGTACTAATCATTGGTGTACCCATTGAGACTTTTAAAATGCAAATAGTCCTGCAAAGGAGTCCAGAGTCTTTGGGGCTGAGGGGGGCTGGTCTGCCCAGTTCCCTGGAAGGGCAGGGGTCCAGAAAAGTCAGAAAGAAATAAGGGAGTCAAAGGTCATTTAATTTACCTTTCTGTCTGATCTCATGCTTGCCCCATGGGAAGGCTGTGTGTGCCAAAACTGGTTCTCTTATTGCATTTTAGGGGAGAAAATATGCAGGTTTTAGTCTATTCTGTATGCCAGACCATGGTTTTAGAGAATTGCTGTGCTCACACACAAGTAATAATTACTCTTTAAAATTTGGCAAATGCCCAAAACACAGTAATTCTCCCAGACCTGTAAAGTGTGTGATTTTTAGCAAAATCTTTATTTAATAAATCTGAATTAAAATGTTTTGTCATGCATAGTGCCTCCAAGGCTATAACGGATAATGTGTCAATGGTCCCTACATTGAAAATGTAAGTTTACCAAACATAAAAATGCTCATTTATCTTCTATTCAGTTACTTTCTAAAACCTTATGTTAATATTCAATATAATTTAGGGGAAAAACATGTTATTTTAAAACTTCCAATAGAGAATTTGGTTGAAAAATCAGAATTATTTTTGCAAAAAAATAATTATAAAATCACACTAGTTCTCTCAGTGATAATAAGCAAGCAGAATTTTTTAATCTGATTTTTATATTACACTTTCTTATGTGTTTTTAATTTCTTTGTAATATTCCTTGGTCAATATTGCTCTTTATAAAAAAATGAAACAATCATAATCACATACAGAATGGGGACACAAGTGTGTGTTAGGAACAGTATTTTGAAGAAAAGGCACAATTTGCTCTGTATGCCCTAAATTCCGTTTTCATAATATTTTGAATAAATAAATATTTATTGGTTATCTGAACTAGATTCTAAATTGGAATCTAGATGGTGATGCTCTTTGGGGTACTAAACAAGCATATATCTTGAATATGCAGTTGGTGCTGCATTACTGCACATACATGCATGCACGCAATCATGTATGCATTAGGATGTGACAAACTGGTCATGGAAACAGAGACAACTGCAGTTGTTACAAGTAATAATTCACATTTATCAAGTACCAACTATGCGTCAGCTTGTGTGCTAAGTCCTTTTCCTGGATTATCTCATTACTTATAAGAATGTAATTTGTTCAAAATAAAAATCCAAAGGCCATTTGTCACTAAAAAATAACTGATTTACAAATAGATGCTTGAAACATTTATTTTTTTATTTTTTAAAGATTTTGTTTATTCATTTGACAAAGAGAGAGCACGAGCAGAGGGAGCAGCAGAGACAGAAGGAGAAGCAAACTCCCTGCTGAGCAGGGAGCCCAACGCGGGACTTGATCCCAGGACCCTGAAATCATGACCCAGGCGGAAGGCAGACACTTCACTGGCTGAGCCAGCCAGGCGCCCTGAAACATTCATTGATATAAAATGATGTCTCATAGGCTAGGTCCTATGAAACATTTGTTTCTTTGACTACTACTAAATATGACTTCAAAAAAAACTGTTGTGATGGTCAACTTTATGTGTCAACTGGAATTGGCTAAGAGATACCCACATAGTTGGTGAAACAGTATTTCTGGGGGTGTCTGTGAGGGTGTTTCTGGGAGAGATTAGCATTCAAATCAGTAGAGTGAATAAAGAAGATCCACCCAATGTGAGCACACATTATCCTAAATCCATTGAGAGCCCAAATAGAACAACAACAACAACAACAAAACAGAAGAATGAATTCTCTCTCTCTCTCTTCTTGAATTGGGACTTGCTTTTTTTCCTGCCTTTGGACATCAGAGTTTCTAGTTCTCAGACTTTCGGACTCCAGGACTTAAACCAGGGATCACACCCCTCCCCAAGCCACACCATCCATGTCCCTGGTTCTCAGGCCTCTGACTCAGACTAAATTCTTTTTTTTAAAAAGATTTTATTTATTTATTTGACAGAGAGAGAGAGACAGCCAGCAAGAGAGGGAACACAAGCAGGGGGAGTGGGAGAGGAAGAAGCAGGGAGCCCGATGTGGGGCTCGATCCCAGGACCCTGGAATCACGCCCTGAGCCAAAGGCAGACGCTTAATGACTGAGCTACCCAGGCACCCCTCAGATTAAATTCTACCACCAGCTTTCCTGGTTCTCCAGCTTGCAGACAACATATGGTGAGATTTCTCAGCCTCCCTAATCACATGGGCCAAGTCTCATAACAAATCTATTCTCCTATATATCTATATCTTTATAGATGTATCTATTATATAGATCTATATAATAGATTATATATATAATAGATACATATATCGTATATCTACATATCTGTATCTATAGAAATAGATAGATATCCTAATGGTTCTGTTCCTCTGGAGAACTCTGGCTAATACAGATGGCAAATAAATCTGAGAAAAAATAAGATAAAGCAAGTCAGAGACATCTCTGTACCACAGCACTTCTTAAAGCCTTTATCATACAACTGCATATGGAACCCTGTGAGAGAGAGAAACTGTAGATTCTGATGTGCACACTTGTGCCGAGGTTCACACTACATCACAGAGCATCTCTCCAACCTGGGTCCACAGAGCACACTTTGGGAAACATTAATGCACACACTCAAAGTGCAATATCATGTCAGGGTCCAGTGGGCAGGGCAAGCTCAGGAAGGAGATTAAATTTGAAATGTGTTTGAAAGGAGACTTTCAATCTGATTGATGCAAGGAAAGGGGAATGACAAGGACAAAGGTACAGTGGCCAGGCCAGCCAAGGTAGATCAATGGAGATAAGACAGCAAAAGCAGACCGGGTCAGATCCAGCAAGACCTTGTAAATCAAGCTAAGGTGTGAAGTAATAAAGAAAGCCCCATTCTGATATGCTCCTTTAAACTATCTCCTTTCCTTTCCTGGAGATGACAGAAAATTACAGGACCCTGTTCAACAGCCTCTACTTTGTTGTAATAAAAAGTATAGGTCTGTTCATTGAAAAGTTTATAAATCAGCTCAGAGACAAAAATCATCATTTACTTACACACTAGTAGAAGAACCAGTCTCTTCGAGTTGTATGCGCTGCCATTATCATTGACTGTGAATTGAAGGGAAGAGGCTGACCTAACTTAAACAGTACAGGATGGTAGACAGAGCATTGACCCGGGAAAGGAGAAATTTGTTCTGCTACTGGCTCAACCCTGTGAGTGACCCCAAGCAAGTCCCTTAGCATCCCCGAACTGCAGAGACCTCATCAAGAAAGTTGGAGATCGTGGCTGGTCGGTCTACAGTGTCCTAACAGTCTATGCTTTCTAGAGCGTGTTTGTTTATTTTTCAAATAGCAGCAGTAAATGCTGTGATATGAAATGAGAAAGATAATACCTCCCTGGAAGAAGGGTTACAAGTGCTATTTAATGTAAAAGATGAACTTCAAGTAAATTGCTCCATGATTTCTCTAGGGCAGTCACCTTGTGCACTGGCTTTTCCATGTGCCCACCATTGCCACTTACAGGCTTCCCTTCATGCTCTGGGATCACACCTGTCCCATCTGTCCCCATTCCTCTTGACTCCTGAAACATGACAAGTTGAGGGGTAAGGCGTTAGGGAAGAGAGACAGCATTGGTTGGGGAGGAGGACTGAAGGGGCAAATACAGCATTTTTCATTTTGGCATTGGCCTGTTCATCTCCTCAAATTCTTCTCTGGAGCTCCTCAAAGTGTTGTTCTCTTGATTGAAACAATGGTTCTCAACCGTGGGTGCTTTTTCCCTCCAGGGGACATTTGGCAATGTCTGGAGACATTTTTGGTTGTCACAGCAAGGGGGAGGGTGTTCTAGCACCTTGTAGGTGGACAAGGGGTGGGGCTAAACACCCTGCAAAACACGGGACAGCCCTCACAAAGAACTGTCCAGCCCCAAATGCAATGGTGCCAAGGATGAGCAACTGCCTGGTTACAGAGTAGAGTTCAGCAAAGCAAAGACTTTGTGTTGAGCACATAAAGGAAAAGGATACACTAGCAGCAGGTCACAGACATGTGAGGATTATACCTTTGGGGGGTTTTTTGGTGGGGGGAGGACTTTTGGTTTTTTTTTTTTTTTACACTATTTGGCTCTTTTACACTTTAAAAGTTTTTTGATGAACTCATTTAAAATTTTTCCCCTACTATATGCTGGAGCAGGGCAAGAGATACCATCCGAAAACTTCATTGCCTTTTGTGGTTTTTCTGTTAGAGCACCAAGAGACAGGTTACCAGGATGCTAATTTCCAAACTCTTTTATTCTTTTCCACTGTAACGAGCTATAGTTCATGGAATAGCCTCCAAATCCAAGTGGAAGTGGCAGCAGCAGGCTCTGGTGATAATGTGATGCTGGGGGGCCCAGCACATTCAGGGCAAGGTTGTGAACCCCACATTCTCTCCCCTTTGCTGGGACCTTTCCACCATCTTAAGCCTTTTTCAAAAATTAAAAAAAAAAAAAAAAGATGAGGGAATATAATATCCATACTAACGTTAAATCATATGCTGAAGATAAACTGAGTTTCAGATGCCTCCAGTTCTACTTTCACTGTCAAGCAAAGGGTCCATGTGAAATAATGACTCACATTATTATATAACACTTATATAACATTTGCATTTATATAACTTTATCCTTTACATGGTGCAGTTTTCATGGCCATTAGCTCACTTATTTCTTAACAACCTTACCGTACATTATTAGCCCATTTTACTAAGGAGAAAACATCCAGGAAGTTCAAGTTCACACAGCTCACAGGGTCATTAAGTAAATCCTGAGTCCCAAGCAAGTGGCTACGCTTTCACATTGCCCAACGTAAACCACGAATGTGCTCATATGTACGATATTCTATTATACTCCATACTTGGGGACAAAAATTGATTTTCTACCCTTGAAAATGGGTAGAAATTCTGGTTTTCTACCCTTGACAATTAAAATAGTGGTTTTCCTCACCAGAGCTACGTAAGTGTTACTGCTAACAATCTTTCATCATCATGCCACTGGAAATTTAAGACCAAGAGAAACTCCTAAACACCATGACCAAGGCTTCTGGTCACTCATTGTAGTTTGCGGGGGCTGCCATAACAAAGTATGGCAACTAGGGGTCTTAAAGAACAGAAATTCATTTCTCACAGTTCCGGAGGCTGGAAGTCCAAGACCAGGGTGTCGGCAGGTTTGGTTTCCTCTGAGACCTCCCTCCTTGGCTTGTAAACAGCCGCCTTCTTCCTATATCTTCACAATATCTTTCCTCTGTGTGTGTGTGCCTGCGTCTTAATCTCCCTTTCTTATAAGGACACCAATCATATTGGATCGGGGTTGATGCAAATGACCTCATTTTAACTTAGTTACCTCTTTAAAAATTCTCTCTTAAAAAACTCTCTCTCCAGTCACATTCTGATGTGCTGGGGGTTAGGACTTCGGCATATGAATATAGTGAGGGACACAAATCAACCTGTAACCCTGGTGTCAGAGGATTTTTTGGAGCTCAGATCTGGGTCCCATGCATGAATAGCTAAAACCTCAATTCCAAAATAGAAAGATCTTTTTAGAGTTATGCCATGTTCTGCTTTCACCTATAATTTTTTTAATCTGTTAAAAAAATACCTAAACAGTGCATTTTATTCTTAGAGCTTAGCTTTGTGCAGTGATGTGGAAAATGTATTGACATGTTAATCTACTAATGTTTCAAGTTCTGCTGAACATTTAATTTTAAAATATGTGAGGGGGTTGTTCAAGAGGTCTGTTTTTGGCTGCTTGGGAAACCACTTTTTGACTTTCTACGTGACTTCTCTCCCTCCCACACCTACACTGTGGCAGCCCTGGGTCCTTGCTAATGTCAGGCAGTGCATAGCTTCAGTGGGAGCTGCTGTGAGCAGAGAGGTCCCTGCTCTCCTTTCTTCTAGCTACATTAACCCGAGGTTCTCCTATATAATGAAGTGATTATCTGAATTCAGAATTATCTCAAATAAAACAAAGCTTTTCTAAACATGCCTGACATTTTCTCAGATTTTGAGAGGCTGGAGGAGAGAGAAAGAACATCATAGAAAAGGGAACAGCTGAGGTTAGCACTGCTCTGTTGATGGAGAATGAAAAAGAACTACAATTTTATATGTCGACACCTCCTGATAGACACATGTTTTCTTCTCTGTAATCAAGAAGATGGTAATGGATCTATAGAATGACAGTACATTGTAGAAATAGAAGAAACCTAATTTTTGGATCTTAAAGTCTGCATTATATCCCCAGATCTGCCTTTTGCTTCTTTCATGCCCTTGGACAAATTGCTATCCTTCTCTGAGGTTCACTTTTTCATCTACAATTGAGTGGTCAATAATCTCAGTACTGCCTATTTTACAGGTTTTGTATGAGTCAAATGAGGTGCTGTATGTGAAATGCTAATGTAAACTATATCCACTTTAAGAATGTTAGTGAGCAATATATTTCTGGAAAGAGTAAATTTTCTCCAGCTTTTTCTCATTTTCTTGAAGACAAATTCTGCCATAAGTAGCTAAACATACACCGCAAGATTTTAAGCATCAGCTCAACCCCAAATGTAGGCTAAAGTTTAAACGAAGCTTGCATTTTCAAAATAGAATGGTAGGAATATTTGGCATTCTTTTAAGGAACAAATTTACCGCTATACAAATTAGGGTTTTCAATCTTGCAATGACTTCCAGTTTTCTTCTCCACTGAGGGCACTGGAAGTAGGGGGGCGGGAGGGTATTAACCCAAGTTTGCACACCAAGCACACCAATGAAACTGCTTCTTCCTCTGTTAGTTAGAAATCCATAAAATTCAGAGAAGAAGGAATTACATATAATCTTGAAAGGGATTATAACAACTAATACTTAATAACCTCTTACTATGTCCAAGTTCTGTATTAAGCAATTTATAAACATTGCCTTATCTAATCGTCACAAAAATCTTTTGAAGTAGGCATCATTCTTCTCTTTTCTAGCTCTGAGGAAACTAATGTTTAAAGAGGCAATAGTCAAATGCAGGATTTGTCGACCTCAGCATCCCTGTTTTTAGCTCCTACTAAAAGTAGGTGTCCATGAAGAATAACAAGAATGTAAATATAGTTAAACGTTTGAAATCAAACAATGACTCTATTTTAGGGATTCCAAAATTGGATATCTGGGTCTGCAAATTGATTTATAACTTTTATATTATGAGTCAGAGTTAATGGATTTGGAAACTACTGTAAATTATTTAATATCAATCAAAATTGTAGTATTTCCCATTATTAACAAAATTCAAGTTCACATATGTTTTCATACGACATGTAAAAAACTAGCCATAATAAAATACGGCAAATTGAATAATCAGTGATATGAACAAAATAATTAGCGATATGAACAAAATTATAAGGCATTAATTGAATCTGACACTGTCAAGAAAAAGATCATGAGACTGGCACTTTAGGTGAGACTCAAAGGAGAAATAGGTCTTCTCCAAAGGGGAAGAGGGTGCAGCAGGAAGAAATTAACATCAGTTCAGAGTACAGAATTGAGAGATAGATGGCCTAATTCCTTATTAATTATAGTTTAAATAGTTCCCCAAAGAAGATAACAACTCTTCTCCATTATTCTTCAGTAGGTTTTCAGGAAACCATGTCTACAATGGAATTCTAGATCCTCAGAAGTCATATCAGCAATAAAATCAGAGACATAGTTCATTGTTCACATCCTTCTTATAGCACCCATCAAACTGTGGCATAATTATGTGCTTATTGCTTTGTGAGATCTTATCTTATTTATCTTTGTATGTCAAGCGCCCTGCATGGTACCTGACCCACAGTAGAATTTAATACACATTTGACTAATTAAATGCCAATTGGCTGAATTTCTATTCAGGCTTTATTTTCTCTCTTGAATTTGCACCATAAGAAATCTTACAATTAAAGGTTTTCTCTAACAGTTACCAAGAAAATAAGCATTTGTCACCAGTTTACTGATGTGTCTCATCTCAGTGAGGTATACCCTTGAGTTTTAATTTTCCTAACTAATATTTCTAAATATGCTATGTCAAATCCTCCTTTCCTATTGGGCAAAGGATTCTGTTGTTAAAACTTCACCCAGGTCAGTTTAAAACTTCAGTGGACTTCTTGATTCAAAGTACTCCCTCTCCCTGCGCAGGACTCTCTGCTCCTGGCATACCCACTTACTCTTCGGTTTTCTGGGCTTCACTACTGGGCCTCCTAGAAGGGAGGGAGGATGGCATATTTTGAGTCCTTCTTTAACAGTCCTTGCAAGCAAGTGAAGGCAACACATGTGCAATCTCTTCTGAGAGGCTCCCCGTGCACAGTTCCTGGATGTGGGAAGCACGGTGCCTCCCCAATATTCCTTACTCTTAAATTTCTGCCACATAGAGTCCACACACTGTTTCTTGATGCTATGGTCTCTTCTTCTAGGGACAGTCCCCGAGAAATTAGCATAGTGAAATGGTTCTAGACTGGCTACAGTACACACCATCCAGCTCACCCCCGGGAGACTCAGCATCCTCCCCATGCCGCATGTGGCACCAGAAGTCTGGCTTCCCCATACCACACCTTCTCTATGCCTGTTTCCCTCCACACCCAGCTTTCTTTCCGCCACTCCCTACCTAAGATGTAGGGATACAAGAGCTGGTCTTTCCTTGAGCTGATGTCCAACTAGGGGAAAAGATACCTCCCCTTTCTGGCAGATGTCCTACACTCCACAAGAGCCTCTTTTGGTGTCCCTCTCACCCAGTTTTGGGAAGACAAAAACAGGCCCTCCAGGGAGGGCAGGTACTTCTCTTTCATCAGAAACACAACAATCCTCTCAAGATCAGCAACCTCGAAGTCACTAGAATAGGAGAAAGGAGAATTCTAGGGAGGGCGGGGCTTGGAGAAGAAGCCTGAACGCTCACTGTTGGGCACGGCAAGGATGTGATTTGAAGCATACGAACATATCTATTTTGGTGGCAAAAAAAAAAAAAAAGTGGTTCTGAGGTGGTAAAACAGCTGGTAAAGAGCCTCTTCCAACTTTTAGATCTAGTTGTAGCTCAAAGTGTGTTGTTGCATTATGACCCAACAGAGGAACTTAAAACTAAGTTTCAGTACTTCAGATGGATAGTCTTCAAAACCACATCAGATCATGCATGCATTCTGCTTGGAGGACATTGAAAGTAATACTAATAGTTAAATCAGTATAGAAAAAAATAAGAGGAGAATACACAGAGGGAGGGTATTCCTGAGAGACAGAAAGAAAAGATGGAGGAAAGCAGAATGTAAAGGAGAAACCATTCCTCAAAATTCAAATGCAGAATTAATGCAAAAATGTCTTCAACTTATTAGGCGTTAAGTAAATGTTTTGAAGGACTGAATGCATGAGTAAAATAAAATCAAAAGGATGAACGGAAGGAGGAAAGGAAGAGCAGCTGCCAGAATTCCACATTTGTTTTTCTATGGAAGATTTTCCTCACTCTCAACAAGGAATTATTACCATTCTTGAGGGAAAGTTGAGCCTGTTGCTCCATTTTCCACTCGTTTAACTGACAGTCTTGTCACCACTATATCCCTGCTGTCCATCTAACTAAAGACATGGGAAAGCAGCAAATATGGCCTTCCAGGGAGAAATGCCACAGTGACATTAACGTCACCACGTCATCACAAAGGAAAAGAAAGGAAGGAAAATGATCAGGGGGAAGCTCTTCAGGAAGTCTTTTATATTTAACAATATTTTAGTTGTAGATATCAATATTTATTCAGCCAACTTTCTATTAGTCATATCGTCCCAGGAAAAAGAATATGAATAATAAAAAATTATTTAAGAATTCCTCAGTGGGGCTGTAAGCTCTATGGGAGCTGGGACTACTTAATTAATTCCTGTATTACCAGCATGGTGCACCTAGAAGATACTAAAAAAATATACTTGGAGAATGAATAAATGCATGAATGATTTTGCTCACTCTGGACATTGACTTTAATCTTCTTATCAAGACAAATCTTAATTTTGCATTTTTCCTTCATCCCGAAGGCAAGTTGTAGTAGTTCAAGACACACTTCTATGAGCATTTCTGATTCACACTCCTCTATAACTTAATCTAAACGTAAAAACTAAATAGAATGCCAAAAATTTGACACATGTAAGACATCTTGGTTACAAGTATTTTTAAGTATGTTATCTCTCGTTTTTAAGATATATTAAAGAGAAGGAACAACAATCAGTTGCGAGTTTCTTACCTTGAAGCTAATAGACAGCAAGTTAGTAGCTTTCAAACAATGCCGTTCTAAATGGCAACTGAAGTTTCAGCGAAAACTGAATCTCTTGGTCAGAGGCCGAACAAGACTTCTATTTTAGGCATTTTGTGATAAATTGTAAGAATGGATCATAGGAATAAATTTACTGGAAAGCAATTGAAGAGAAAGCTTTTAGAAAAACAGATTTTTGGCAAAAGCTGCCATGAGCTATTCTGGTCTTTGGCATTATGAAGCCCATAGAACAAATTTCCAAAGTAATTAATATAAGTGAACATTACATTTTAAAAAAACCAATTCTTTTATATGAAATGCAAGGATAGCGAGACTATAATCTAGTCCTGCAAATGAGCACTTTGCATCATTATAAGTATCACAAAGACTTGAACCAAGAGTCTATCAAGTTTATAATATTAGTAATACTGAATTACTGAACAGATGCCCCAATATTCAAAAATAACCAGTCAAGTTCCTGGCATTTCTCAATGTAACATGAGACTCTGTTATGTGTTAATTGAGAGCGAACTTTGATTTAAAAATGGAAATTATAGAGACAATAAATTATCCGGGAAGCCATAGCTATGGTTCTCTGGGTTTCTCTTCTGTGTAGAAGGCTGTCGAAAGGCCAGAATTGTGTTTGTGCTCCAGCCTTGTGTGTGAGAAGGTGTCCAGCTTCTTTCTATTGTAAGTTCAGTAAAGACTTTTCTGGGAAGACGTTATGAGTCTGTGTAACTTTCCTCTCGTCAGGAGCAGTGGGTAGTAGTGTCCTTCTCATTTGTATGTAGGTTAGTGGTAAAGACAATAAAGGATACTGTGAATAACATTTCCAATTCTTAGAGAAACACATTTGCTTTGAAAATGTCCCTAAATAAATAACTATGCTGTAAACATACATCTACATATTTCATATGGAGGGATTCATAAATGTTTCCTGGAATATGTGAAACATTTGATTTCCCCTTTTAAAAAAGCTCATCATGTTGACAACCACATAGCCCAGACTTCCAGTAAATGTGAATACTTAAAAAAAAACTTTCTCCCCAATTCCATTAATGACCTTTCACAGATAAATTATATCTGTGGTGACAAATAAGATCATGCTGGATAGTTTATGTGTATCATACCAATTCTGCTTTAATTTTATAAATTATCCTCTTGCAAAGAGATATTATATAGCAGTTGTATACTCTTGCATAATATGCCATGTTTTACTGCTAAGAAATTTTTGCTAATTCATTTTCCATAGAGGAAATATATATGAAGCACCTGCCGTGATAAACACCATACCAGGCACAGAGCTTACAATATGAGCAAATTAGTGTCAAGGCTGTGTAGTTAAGGGACTTTGGAGCCAGTGGAAGGACAGCTATGTATACACATGAAGAAATGCTATAGTTTCAGAAACGCTACAACAAGAGGTATGTGCTGTGTCTTACAGAAGCACCAGTGAGGGTTCAAGTCTCTCTGCAGAGTTGCTGGCAATAATTCTCAAGAGGTTATTTTGGACTAGGTCTCTGCAGGATGGTTACTGGGGATTAGTATTCTAGTAGGTGATCTGGCTGGTTCCAAAGTCAGGCAATTCAGAGGCACAAAAACATAGGGTATACAGGGCAAATATGACCAAGGGGAGGCTGGATTATGAAGAGTCACAAGTACTGTGCTTAGGAGTTTAGGGTTTTCATATACGAAATGGGGAACCTTCTAAGTTTTTTGTGCAGGGTGATGAAATGATCACATTTGCACCCCTGGAAAACATTCTGGAGGCTACTTAAAGAGTTTGGAGCAGGGAGAGATGCAGAGATGGATTAATGAAGCTATTCTCGAAATAGAGGGGAAATGGTGAAAGCCTAACTAAAAAATCTGAGTTTTGCTGTAGATTGTTACTTTTCACCAACTGTTCTGATATCCTCCATGCAGTGAGGGTCATGTATTCCCTCCCCGTTAACCCAGCAGTGGAGTGTCCCTTACAGACACAGGTGTTAAGAGGCTGATCAATCAGCGAAGACCCTGTGTGTAGCCAGGTCACAATGAGTGTAGAGCATGAGCAAGAAATAAATCTTTGTCTTTGTACACTGCTGAGATCTGGGGGTGTTTATGTTCCTTGCCTACCCTGACTTCTACAAACCCCAAATAGCATACATCTTATTTTTATTTTCTTGTGCTGCAACGTACTGCTGACAATCAGTAAATATCTATTGGATATCTACTTAAATATCAGACACCACATTTACTGCTGACCATTTTTCACCCTTAGAGTGTTTGCAGTCATGTTATGAAGAGATGGTATTAAACAAAACAATGTCTTTGGGAATTTAAAAGCATACAAATCCCTTCCATCTGGATAGAGTGGGTCATGGGTGGTTTCCTTTACGGTGGAATGTGAATAGGGAGAAATAAAGATGGTACGTGATAAAGACCAGGATGGGGAACAGAGAGATGATGGAGTTCTATAGGCAAAGGCAAGAAAGAAGAAATTCATAAGTCATCTTTGGGACAGAATGGACAGACCATTCTTAATAGGCAGTTAATGTCTGTGCCAAACAATATGTTGGCTGGTGCCAGAGTCCAAATAGCCATAACACTTCACAGTTCCTCAGTCACACTAGCAAGGTTCAAGTGCTCAACAGTTCACAGTGGCAGAACACTTCCATTATCACAAAAAGTTCTAGTGGACAGCACTGGTCTAGGAGAAGTGAAATACAGAATGAAAAAAATGTAGAACCACAGAGTCCTTGAATGCTAGGATAATATTTAACTCAAAAAATCTAAAATTTGGGAGACAGACTGACAATATAAAAGTAATTGAAAAGATTAGTGGCAGCAAAAAGGGAGAATAAACAAGAGACAAGGCTGGAGAGAGAGAAGAATGAAATGTTTTTGCAGCAACCGAGAATTGAGTGACAAGGATCTAGTTCAGAATGGTGATGGTAAGGATAGAAAAAAAAAGAAGAAGAAGAAGAAGCAATACAGTCGATTCTCATTACTCAAAGATCCTGTGTTTGCAAATTTACCCAGTCACTAAAATTTATTTGTAACTACGAATTCAATAATTGCTATGCTTTCATGGTCATTCACAGACTGGTGCAGAGTGGAGAAAAATTAAATCGCCTAGTGGCTATGCACATTTCCAGCTGAGGCTGAACAAAGTGATGTTCTGCCGTCTCATTTTAGCTCATATTAAAAACAAGTGTCCTTTTTGTGGTCTGTTTGGTGGCACACTTTCTGCATTTTCGTGCTTTTTGTTGGTGATTTCACTGCTCAAAATGGCTCCCAAATATGGTGCTGCAGTGCTGTCAGCCATTCCTAAGCACAAGAAGGCTGTGATGAGCCTTATAAAGAAAACACTAGATAAGCTCTGGTCAGGCATGAGTTATACTGCTGTTGGCCATGAGTTCAATGTTAATTAATCAATATATTGGGAATAAGGCATCTTTAAATAGAAATACACATAAAACAAGGTTATACATTGATCAGTTGATGAAAATGTTGAGACCAGAGGCTCACAGGAACCTAAGCCTCTATTTCCCCTAGGAACAACGGTTCCATGTTCACGAATTCCACGTTCACAGTGACTCTGTAGACCACGACTACACACTGTGAATACTGAGAGCTATGTGGAAGGGACACTACACAGAGGCTGTGACAGAAGCTGGGCACTAAGAGGCTGACAAAGAACAAATTAATGGACACCTCAGATTGTACATATTAAAGCAACATGGTACCAAGTCCAGACCAGAATTTTTCATCAAGTAAAGCATAAGATTTTCTCACACTCACTGGAATCAGCCACTCACTCATTTTTGGCACGCATACTCACACTACTCATTAACTCTATTACTACTGACAATCCAAGCAACACTTTTAATAGTTCACTTTTTAAACTTAAAAAAAAAAAATATTGGGTCTGGGACTTCTAAGTTCTCAAACTCTATGTGAGTCATTCCCTGTCTTAATTTTTACATGATTTCTCTATCTGAATAGTTAGCAAGTAGAAGTTTGAAAAGTTAATGATACATTGAACCCACTGAGCTAACAAGGGTCTATCTGTGGGACTTCGGCTTCAAAAAGGCTTGAGCTTTGAAAAATCTATAAGAGAATCCTCATTAAAACATTGGAAACTGAAATACCAGATATTTTTTTTTTCAAAATATAGTTTGGAAGAAGCTGGACATATTAAAAAGGAATCAATTTGTAAGAGAAAAAAGGCCAAGAATTGTAATCCTTCAGATGATGGATCAATGAAATTAAATAAATATGAGTCAGGTTATTATGTGTCAAAAAATATATATAATTCAAATTTCTTGCCTTTATTCCATGGCCTTGTACTGTATGTAGCCATTGAATCCCCTTCAATAAAATTATAGCTTCAAAAACCCTGAGCCAAAAATTCAGTTTCTTCACATAGACCATGAGTAAAAATATGAAGCAAATCACTGACAGCCTATCCTTAAACACCCCCAGTGCTTTTCATTAAAGCTGGAAATTTATGTTTGCATAGTGTTGCTAATCTAAAACAATAGAAATAGATACTTCTACAGTGCAAACAATTCCTAGAGAATGAAGAAAAAAATGCACAGGATGGTTTAGGGGGCAAAGATGACAAATTCTCAGTGTCTCATCAAATTACACTCATTCTTCAATATCTGGTCAGCCCCGACATCTTGTCAATTGGTCTATCACCATGTCATTCATAGCTCCCTGGGATCACCCTTCAAGGTTCTCATGACTACTTGAAATTTTAGACTTGTGCACCTACATAATTAATAACTCTCTCCCTAGGACATTGGAAGTGCCTACCAGGAGAGCTGCTTTGCTCACCACTGCATTCTCAGTAGCTAGCTGAGTATTTGCACACAGTAGGTGCTTGCTCAAGGGACTGGTTGTGAAGTGAATGAACGAGTCAATGAATCAATGAAACTCTGCTCTTTTCAGATAATCTCTGCACCCTTCCCTTAGGTTCTTATATGGGAAACAAAACATACAAGGAAAGGACATGCCGCGTACGATCACACTTACAAAAAAGCAGGGTTGAACGTTATACTTCCTTAGTGTGGCCTCTTTTCCCCAACTCAGTGCAAAGTGCACAGGTCTCAGTAAATGGTACAGACATATCTATTTATAATAGTTGTTTCCTGGAACTCTGATGAATACTTATATTCCAAATGCCCTAACTTTCTGAGCTTGGCTTCCATCCCTCACACCCAAGAATAGGCTTTCTAGTTGAAGCTTGCGTTTTTCCCCCCCTGAAAAGAAAATATGGTTTTTAATCACTGGGGAGCATTAAGCTAACTAGTGTAGCAAAGCAATCGAGCACAATTGAGAAGATGATACGTAGTAGTCACTTCGAGCTAAGAGACTTGTTTCTATGTGCTAGGCTGCAAGTACTCAAGGTTCAAATTTAGGTCTCATCAGATAAAAAAGTTACCATAGACCATGAGGTCACATTCAAAATGTACAGTAGTCACAAATTTAATTCCTGAAACGCTAAGGGTCTTCTATACATCTTAAAAGGACAATTATCTGCCCCTTATTCTATAAATGGTCTTCTGATTTTAATGACACATGCCACATTTCCAAGTGCACAGGACCAGATAATTTAAGATATAAATAGCATTGACCTCTTACTCAGCTATTAGCACTTACAATGAAGATAATGCTGGTCCTCTTTTCCCTCCATCAAAATTCTCAAGGGCCTGTCGTTCATATGTCCCTACCTTTGACATTTCTGCTAATTTGGACACAGTTGGATATGCTGTGAGCAGAGATAAGGCTTTTTCCTTTCTCTCTCTCTCTCTCTTTTTTTAATGTGACCCAAATTTCCATAGCCTACTATTTTTTCCTTTTGTAGAACCATGCCTTTAAATGTTGAATTAGATGCTTCAGCTCTAATAATCAATATTGTTCTCTCCTATGAGAATAGCGCTGCTAATGAAGGACTTGCACCCAGAGGAACTTATGCAAAACATATTCTGAAAATCTGGGTATTTAATCTGGCAGCGGAAACACTCATAACTGAAAATCAACCTGAATAATAAACAGTTATCACCCTACTGCTGAACTAAGATAGGCCAGATGAGGGACAGAAAAAAAGAAAAATGAGATATATTTGGTTTCATGAAAAAAAAAAAAAGAAAGCAGCTGCCTTCTTTACCATACTAAAAAAAAAAAAAAAAAGGAAGAAATGAAAAAAAGAAAATTGTGTAAAAGGGAGCCAGAAACTGCTTTCCTTTTATTATTTTTGGAATCAATGAGCACATTTATGATAAGTCCTCCAAAGTGTGGGGGAAATATGGCATCAACACCATTAATTTTTTCCTTAGGGCTGCATCAGTGCAGGCTACAGAGCCTAAAGGTGGGTTTTGGAGCACAGCTACCCTTTGGCTAACATGGCAAAACTGTCTGTAAGAACTGGAAAACGCTTTCTTAGAAAGTCTGTATGAATCCAATGCACAGAGTATGATAATAGTTGGATTTCTTATAGACGATCTTGAACTATTTTACCCATGGCCCTGAGAACCTCAGGGTATGCTCTTGACTTCTGACTATGGCTGACAGCATCAACAAGATACGTATTTGCTGAAGGCAGGCCCTTGCTACCCACAGCTGCGCCAGGGTACAGGGGCTTCTGGATGAGCAAAGGGAGGCCAACCAAACCCAATGAATGGGCTACAGAGATTCTCGGGGTGGGGTGGGGGTTGGGAATTGTGGAGATTCCCAGGAGAGAATAACCCCCTGGACAAATGTCTACTCCCTTCCTAAACTGCTTCAGTCAACAAAAACACACTCGAAGATCAGGCCTGTGCTAAGTATAAGTCGCTGATCTTTAGCTTAAGATACCAACCACATTACAGTTAAGAAAATAACAGAATTGGAGACAGAAGCTCAATTGTATTTGTAACAATGCAGAGAGAGAGAAGAAAAAATACACACCCACAGTCTACTCTTTAGCTTCTTGGAGACTGAGAATGCTTATCTGTCATTCATCCTCGGCCCTCTCTTTGGATTTAAGGAAAATGTGTAATCTTTAGACAAGAAGATTATGCCAAGGGGTCTCTTTCAGCCAGCAAGTCCTTCTCTCACACACAGGCTGGGCTCTTTCACAGACTTGCTGGTGGAGCTATTTTGCCCTTAGTTTTGCTTCACCACATTTTCCTGACATCCTCGGTCCAAGAGCTCTTGCTTCCTGCTGTCTCCAGTCTCCCACCCAACACCTGTCATCCCTCCCTGCCTCCCTGAGACACCTGTCCTTGGTTCTGGCGCCAGTGTCACTCAAGCCCCTGAGGATAGGACGCGGACCAGATCATCAGACCAAGTTCTGCATGTTTCTTAACTGAACCAAATGCAAAGGAAATAATAAGCCCCAAATGGGAAGTTATAAAAAGAGAGGCAATCATCATTAAGCATCATCCCAGTAAGACATTCCTGAAAGCAAAAGTAATAACAAAGGCTCCTCTGCAGGGAAAAGAAATCATCCCATCTTTTTTTTTTTTTTTAAGATGTATTTTATTTATTCTAGAGAGAGAGAGTGCTTGAGAGCAGAGGGAAAGGCAGAAGGAGAGAGGGAGAGAGAATATCCTCAAGCAGACTCCCCACTGAGCACGGAGCCCGATGTGGGGCTTGATCCCAGCACCCCAAGATCATGACCTGAGCCGAAATCAAGAGCCAGCTGCTCAGCTGACTGAGCCACCCAGGTGCCTGGAAGTCAACCCATTCTTTAGGTTTACATGACCAAATTTGTACATTCACACTGCTGCTTAAAGATGTGCAAATCAAAAAAAAGAAAAAAGAAAAAAGGAAAAAAAAAGTTTTCGTGTTTCCTATTAAGTGATCTAACCCTGCTTAAAAGCCTCAAACAAAAGTAATCTAATTGAGTGATCTTTCAAGAACTCAGTTTTCCCATGGAAGCCTTAGACCACTGCCGTCCAGTAGAGCCTCTGCAATGAAGGGAATACGATAGAGCTGCACCGTCCAACACAGAAACCACCAGCCACACGTGGCTATTGATCACTTGAAAAGGGGCTAGCATGGTGCCTGGGTGGCTCAGTTTGTTAAGCATCTGCCTTCGGCTCAGGTCATAAACCCAGGGTCCTGGGATTGAGTCCTGCATCGGGCTCCCTGCTTGGCAGAGAGTCTGCTTCTCCCTCTACCCCTCCCCCCTACTTGTGCACTCTCTCTCTCTCTTTCATGCTCTCTCTCTCTCAAATAAATTTTTAAAAATCTTTAAAAAAACAAAGAGAAGTGGCTAGCAAGACTGAATTTTTTAAATTAATTTAAATTTATACAGCCACGTGGGACAGAGGTACAAATTTTAGAGTCATCAGGATATAGATGATACTTAAAACAGTGAAAAAAATACACCCAGGTCGATTTATTCAAGGGATTCTGTGAATAGTTGGGTGTTTTGAGACACTCCTTCACTATCCTATTGATCGGACACCACAATAATGGAACATTTGCTCAGGAAAACAAAATTAACAACAAAATTGATGAATTAATAGCTGTATGTGACTAGTGACTGCCAACGAACCAACATGGCTATAACACATAAATGCTCCTGTGGGTGTGTGGCTGGCACAATGTCATAGGGTGGGGGGGCGCCCTTGTCCCCATTCATCCTAGAACATTGGGCTGGACCACAACCGGCACCTAGGACCACCTATCCCTTCTTTGGCATAGCCTCTATCATTAAGAATCTGGTAAAACTGTAGGATATAGTTATCTCCTAGTAGGTTACAGGAGGAGGTAAATGTTTTTAGATCATAGTTTTCTTTTTTGATAGATCCTGGCTGTCATGTCTGTTCTCTTGACGAGAACACAAAAAAAATCCTATTATAGGAAAGAAATTTCAGCTTTTCTTCTTTCTCTCTCTCTCTTTCAAAATTGAGGTCTAATTAACATTTAACACATTAGTTTCAGGTGTGCAACATAGTGATTCGATATTTGTCTACACTGTGAAATGATCATGACAGTAAGTCTAATTCCCATCCATTACCATATGAAGTTATAAGGCTTTTTTCTTTTGAGAAGAACTTTTAAGATTTACTCTCTTAGCAATTTTTAAATATGCACTACAATATTATTGACTAAGTCACCACATTTCTATCATTCTCCCCCTCCTCCATCTCCTCCTCAGCCCTTCCTTCTCCCTCCTCCATTGCTCTTCCCATTTTATTTTTTTAAAATTTTTATTTAAATTCAATTTAGTTAACACACAATGCATTTTTAGTTTCAGGGGTAGAATTTAGTGATTCATCAGTTGCATATAATCCTGGTGCTCATTACATCACACGCACTCCTTAATGCCCATCACCCAATTATCCCATCTCCCCATCCCCCCTCTCCTCCAGCAACCCTCAGTTTGTTCCCTAGAGTCTAGCGTCTCTTATGGTTTGCCTCCCTCTCTATTTTCATCTTATTTTATTTTTCCTCCCTTCCCCTATGTTCATCTGTTTTGTTTCTTAAATTCCACATATGAGTAAAATCATATGGTACTTGTCTTTTTCTGACTGACTTATTTTGCTTAGCATAACACACTCTAGCTCTATTCACATTGTTGCAAATGGCAAGATTGCATTCTTTTTGATGACTGAGGAATATTCCATTATATATATATATAATCTCACATCTTCTTTATATGCTCCTCCCCTTTTAGAGCAATGCTACTACTTCTGCCCCATGTCCAAGCAGACAGCTGTCCTGGTCTAACTTACAGAGAGAGCTATTTACAGACAAAGGCAGCAGAAGCAAAGTATGATATTTCTAAACACATCTTCTACCACAAAAGCATTTATTCTACAATCAGCTTAGTGTTGTAATTCAATGAAAGGCCTATAATGACCAAAACCATAAGATAAATTTTCTTATCATAAAGCTATAAGTAAGTAGAGACATGCCTTAGCAATTGTTTGTTTTAAAAAACAAGACAAGAAACCTTCAGTGAAATTCAGCTACACAGTGTTATATTCTTTCAGACAGTACAAACCAAAGATAAGCCTTTGTAATGGCAGGGAGTATGGACCGTCAAGCTGAAAGCACTAAAATTATTCAGAAATGACAAATGGTATGTTGCTTTTAACATCAGACTCTTCATCTGGTTATAGAAGGAAGTTTCTTCTTTTGACTTAATTTTTCCTTAATTGGAAAATATTTTCAGAAAGAGACAAAAAGTCTATTCTTTTTTTAGTATACTAATAAAGAAAATAAAAATAGCAAGTCTTAATGTCTTTTCTCATTTTAATCTTGCTGAAAAATATTTAATTTTTACAAAAAATGAATAAAATCATTGCAAGCAGCAAATAGTTCTGCAAAAGAAAGTTTCTTTTTTCAATTCTGAAAATATATGTGTTATTGGATTTAAAAAGCCATGTTGGAAAAGACTTATGTTGCCAGTCAGTAAGACATTTTTTAATGATAGTTTTTTGATAAGATTTGTTATCCTCTTAAGAAGCTCCTCAAGATACCCTCACATATTGATGACTGGACATGTCCACCCTCCAATTATTCTTCAGTAAATAAATGAAAAAAATCTTTCAGTCTTCTCTTTTGTTGCTGCACTGTGTATTTTAAGAGATTTCAAAATAAATTCTGCAAAAAAAAAAAAGAACTATATTGACCTTTTAAAATTAAACCTATATGTTTCTAAGATATTATTATAAAATACTTCTATTAAATTTCAGGAAGAAAAAATGTCAATATCAAATCAGTTCTTACTAGTGATTTAAAACAAGCTGTTCTACTCAAATAACCCAGCCTCTCCCCAGTCTAGCTGGAATAATCTTCCTTCGCTACTATTCTTTTAGGGTGCCCTGGCACCTGAATCGAAATTGACTGGAGAACTTTGGTCAGTCATTCTGGAAAAATGTTCCAAAGCCTCCTAATATGACTTTGCTTAATCTTTCAGACACTTGTCCCCTGAATCTACTCATCCTTTCAGGCCAGCGTGTGGCTGCTTCCCTACCAGCTTAGCCACTGTCACAATTTTCTGAGAAGTGTGTAGCCTATAACTAAAAAGCATAAGTCTGAAATGCCCTTCTTGTTCATGTAAGAGAGACATTTTCTCCATCAATACCATTCGTACTCTTTGCCTGGAGATCATCTTGCTAAAATGAGGCAAAATTAGAGAGGCTCTGAACCCAGGTGCACACCTGGGTAACCTAGCAGGTAATCTGGACATACCACTGGGCAAGTACCATCAGAAGTACCGTTTGTTAGGTCAGTTACCAAGCACAGGCAACACTCAGTATGTTTGCCAACACGTAGACATAGAAACCAGTCAGATTTGTTGCTGCCATGAAGATGAGGATGGGCAAGCCGGGGCATATCAGCTGCGCCCCAGCATTGGACAATACTTGACCTACTTGGAACTACCTAATCCAAAGCACCCTGTAGCTCAAAAGCAAGCATAAACTGGGAATAAAAATGTATCTTATTTGAGGCATTGTAGACATGAATGTTTTTGAAATACTTCCACAAATCTAAATGTATTAAATGTCCTTTCATTTTTAGTGATCATCATGTGCTGTTTCTGTGTCAGTTTTAAAAAAGGAAAAGTCATCTGTGAGCAAAGCATTTACTGCTGCATAAGAACAACACTGAATTGATGGATGAATGACTGCCTGGTGAAGTGGGCACCAGTACTTGGATCTACTTAGCTCAAATCTAAAGCACACCCATTGATTCTTGGAAAGGGCCTGGTCCAAGGGGAATTCTGTCCTTCTGGAGCTTAGAGTTCAATGTGAAAGCAAATTAATTTGAAAGATTCAAACTTCCTAGAAAACTGATCTTTTTTTAATTCATTCATAGGGTAGAGAAGATAGTCAGACCTTGCGTCTAAGTAGCTGGATTGCTCAGCAAGTCACACAAAGTCTGATCAGAATCAAGCTAAATTCAAATCATGTCCAGTGGTTTCAGTCCTAGTGTCCTCCTCTGGGTTCCTGATGTGTCTGACATTCTCCAGACTGCAGGCTCCTTGTTTTACTGAAAGAATAATGCTCAGTGCTCCTTTCTCTTTTTCAAGGAAAATCATTAGCTTTTTAAATTAATATGTGCCACGGTGACTATTACATTTTGGGAATACTATTCCTTTTCTGCATTGCCTCTTCTTCCTGATTTCACATCTGCTGATGTCTGTGTACCGAATCTATCCTAATCTGTGTTGTCAGCAAGTTATTTCCAGAAAAAAAAAAAAAAAGCAAAACTCCCAAAGTCTGCTTGAGTGATTTCTCAGGAACTTTGTGGCTCACTGAAATCCTGCATTCATGCAAAGGAGAGTCTATTACCAAGAGCTATTCAAGGCTAGTGTGACACTGAAGAATTTATAAAGAAAATAAAATCCCATCCCAGAACAAAAGTGCCCTTCATTTCATAATTTTCTGCATAAAAGCTGATACCACTAGACTCCTTTAAATTTATTATTAAGGACAACAGACAAATTTTAAATCATATCCCCAATAAGCATAAATGAAAATAACACAAGCCAGGATCTTGAACCATCACTTCCAACACATAGCACCTGTGTCTCTCAGCTCATGCCCCATGCCTCCCCTGAATACAGGACACATAACACCTCACATGGACATTCTAGACCAGCAATCTCCAAATATCACACCCTCATCTCTAGCACAAATACAAGGCCAACATCTCCTTGACCAGCTACCCCAGCTTCACTGATATCTTGACTGACCCAGCCCCTGCCCTTGTCCAGGGTCCTGACTTCTAGAATGCTCAAAGACCAGAGCCCCTGCTTTGCTTCAGCAGCTTGACAAAAGAGTACAGTAAGGACTGTGGAAAGGTAAGAATTGCCAGTAGGGATTGCAGAAACACTATTATGGCTCAGAAGGCTGGAAAACCAAAACTCTGCAAACTGATCATAATCTTCCCATTGTGTAAAACATGGCCCCAGTGCTTATTAAAACTCAACTGTTGATTTAAGTCACCATTTTCATTAAAATCCCCTGGCTCTCCAATATAAGTACTGAATACTTACTCATTTGTTACTTTAACTTTAATTTTAAATTAAATTTACCATTATAGCTTAAACTAAATTCAAAAATTTTATCTAATTTACTTTTTGATCATGGAGCTATGTATCCCTTGGGAAGTGGATATCATGGAAACAGTAAGCAGTGATGAGGAACAGATACTAAGAAGACCATGTTATGGAAGGACAGAAAAAAAAAAGAAAGAAAAAATGAAAGCTGAAAGAAATCCCAAGGGTAGCCTGGAGGATGGAATTAGGTAAGGCAGCCTATGGCAATGGTATAACCACATATCAAATAAGATAGAAGTAGGTCTATAACATGAAGTCCTCACTTTCTCCTGGGCTTCCTACAGCAAGTGGTAAAGAAATGGGGATACCATGGAGAAATACCCAGTTTAACCCAATAACCAGTGCTATCCCCATAACTGCAGATGATGGCCTAATCTCTGCCTCCTCCACCACCCAGCATGCTTTTGGTCCCTCTAACATTCCCAACAACCACTTGATGTGATTACAGTTATGGACTGTTATGGGGTTGAATCATATTCCCAAAAAGATACATAGAAGTCCTAATCCCCATTACCTGTGAATGTGACATTGTTTGGAAAAAGGGTCTTTGCACATGCAATCAAGTTAAGATGAGGACTTTAGGGTGGGTCCTTAATCCAAGATGACTTATATCCTTATAAGAAGCCAGAAGAGACAGAGACACAGGAGGGGAGAAGGCCATGTGATGACAGAAGCAGAGATCAGAGTGATAGAGCTGCAAGCCTAGGAACTTCAAAGATTGGCAGCCAGAAGTGAGGAAGAGGCAAGGGAGAATTCTACCTGGAGTCTCAGAGGGACTATGGCCTGCTAACACCTTGATATTGGACTTACAGATTCAACAGCTGGGAGAATAAATTTTGGTTGCTTAAAGCCACCCATTTTGTGGCGCTTTGTTAGGACAGCCCGAGGAAACTAACTCACGGACCTTAAGATGGGATGGTTGTCCTGGATTATCTAAGTGGGCCCAACCAATCACAGGGATCCTTAAGGGTGGGGAACTTTTCTAGGCCATGGTAAGAGGGAGAAATATGGTGGTGAAAGCAGAGTTAGAGAGATGTTATGTTGGTGGCCTTGGAGATGGAAGAAGGTGGCCATGAGTTAAGAAGAGAGGCAGCCTCTAAACTGGAAAAGACAAGGAAGGCAACACTACAGCAGGGTCTCTAGGAGGAACACGGCCCTGCCAACACCTTGCTTTTAGCTCACTCAGAGTCACGTTGGGCTTCTGATCTCCGGAACAGTAAGATAAAAAATTTGCATAGTTTAAGCCACCTAGTATGCAATAATTTTTTATGGTTGTGATAGAAAACTAATACAATAGGCCTAGATTATAAAAACAGTGTACTCAATAATCATAATTATTGTTATTATTTGAATTTCATCAAATTTTGCAGAAATCTGTCTTCTCTCTTGTTATGTAGGTACCTAGTTCATGTCCTCAGTTTTCCATGTTGGCGCACAAAGCCTAAAATGTTCTCCATATGGCTCTTTACAGACAAAGTTTCCTGATCCCTACTTTTGAGCATTCGCAAGTTTCAGGTTAATTAAAAGGAAATTACTTAAAATGTAGATCCTTCACTTCTCGATATTTCTTGCTAAAAAGTTTACTGAAGTTCAGATTAGAGAAGCAGATTTATTGTAAAGAGCTGCATAATTGTAGCTCTCAGAAAAATTAAAACAAATATACTCACTCTTACTATATTGATTCATTTTTGAAATCCATTTGGGCAGTCCGTGATGTGCCACCATGGTGCCCTTGGAACGGCAAACATATGAGTCAAGAGTCAGAAGGAGGTACTAAAGAACCTGGAACAAAGATGAGTACTGACTTCTATTTCCAGAGACCCCTGCAAGCCCACTCATCCCAGACAGACGGATAAGTTACCATTCCTACCCACAGGGGGCTCTGAAGCCCTGGCAGTGGGCTAGCTCAATATAAAAGCCAAGTGTTTGATAAGAATGTGCAAGACTGAGAAAATAATAAAAACTTTCCAAATTGAAAAAGGAGATTTACCTATAATATGTTCAGAATTCATTCCCCTAAGGATTTCTTCAGATTCAGAAATTCCAAATGAGACCATCAGTACAGTTAAATAAGACACTGTTCTTGCTTATTAATCATCTGTTCAAAGAGTTCAAAACTTATTCGTCTTAATCACACCATTTGGAGCTTGGTAGCCTCATTTGGAAGCACTGGAAGCTAAGAAGATGTAAATGGATTGCTGAAGACAGACTGAGTCATTAAGAAAAGTGATTAGCACTGCCAGATTGTCACTGCCCTACAGACTAGTTAACCCGGCTCTTGTCTGAGAGAAGACGGTAGCTTAATGAAAAGCATCTTCTATTCGATAATAACAAATAGTTGTTTAGTGTCTACCATGTGCCGGGAATAGGAAAGCCAGACTTGCCCCGGCTCCTCAGTGAACTTAGTCTTTTGCTGTTAGAACAGTGGGTATGTTTAACACTTGCCTCCCTTACACCTCAGCACACCCAACTCCACCCCACAGGAGTTGGTGTGTGTGACACATTAGCAGACAACAGGCACACACAGAAATATCTCCACCATTGTCAGACGGCTCAAGAAATACAGCAGACAGGCCATGCGTGGACTTCAGAGTCAGACTTAGGTTCAAATACACTGTCTTTAACAGCTAGGTGACAGTGGGAAAATACTCTAACAGATGGGCCAGTTTTCAGAGCTCAGCCATAAAATAAGGAGCATAGCATGTCCTTCATGGTGAGCTATGAGGACACAGAAGCTCATCCAGCTGGCTACCATAGAAGGTCCTCAGTAAAATTTAACCACCATGAATGCCTTTGAAGGAGATAAAGCAAATGTATAGAACACTTACACCTTCTTTGAATAGTTCTGTCGAACTTTTGTTCATTAACTAGGTTTCTGTCCCTAAGGCGCCTCAGTAAAGGAGCCCCGGCTATATGTGCAGGCACCTCACACGTACACGTGGTAGAATTGCCCTGAGATGGTGAAAATGTTCCAGGGAAGGGCGGAATGGCACATTAGACAACAGGAAAAAAGGCACAGTATTGACTCTTATTTCCAGAGACATGCAGAAGCCTCCCAATCCCAGTACAATACGAGGATGTTAGCAATTTTAAATTGAGGAGAGAACGAAAACGTAAGAGATGCATGGAAGGAAGGGAGGAAAAGGTGACAGTCGGGGTAAGAAGGAACACCAAGGCAGGCAGGAGGCAGGCAGGTACACGTCTCTAATTGTGTAGAGCACATGGTGCAGTCCCTCCATCCGTCTGCGCTCACGTGTCTGGTGAGTGGGGGACACTCGCATGGACAGTGACTGGGGGACCATGCTCACTCTGGCTCTAAAGCTCTATGATTGAAATGATTCTATTCTTTGGAGGTAGAGCAGGGATAAATGATGATGGAGAGGTAAGAAGGTGATGTAGACAGTTTTCAAAAAAACATAAATGGCTAGTAAATATAAGCAAAACAAATGATCTATCTTTTTTTAATAATGCAAACTATCAGTGTGATGCAATGCTCACCTATCATGAACAAAGAATTAAAAAGCAGACGAGGGCACAGGGAAATAGATGCATTCAGACATTGCTGGCAGAAATGCAAATTGATGTAAGAGTTTGAAAAGTAATTTGGTGATATTTATCAAAATAATTTAGAATGTTTATATCTTTTCACTTATTAATTCTTCTTAGAAACAATCATACCATAGTTTTAAGGAGATATGCCGAAATGCTCACAAAAAGTTATGTACAGAAATGAGGCACAACAGAGAAAATTGGAACTCCCCCAAGTGTTCAATATTAACAGGATGCTTTAAAAAGCCAGAGCATATCCATATGCTGGGGTACTTTGTAGCCATTAAAAATAAAGGCTTTTCAATAACATGGGGAAATTTAATAACATTAAAAATGTCAAGTAAAGAAAGCATATGTTTTCACATAAGCTAAAAATGTATTGAGAAAAATACACCAAGAAATTAATATTGCTAGAATTATGAACACACATTTCCTGATTCTTCATATTTTTTTTCAAATATTCTAAAAGCATATGCATTATCCTTAAGCTCAGGAGCTCAGGAGGTTCATAAAGCTAAAATAATTACCATAATAAGAACAAAGATAAAAGGGAACCATTCTTGTCTGTTTTCTTTCATAGTTCTGAGGCCTTATGTCCATGGAAAATAAGAAAATGTTCATTGGAAAAATAATTTTATTTATTGACTTCAGAGAGGCCATGAGGCAGTGAGAAGAAACAGGTGGCAACATAAATTCTTTTTTTTTTAAGATTTTATTTGTTTATCTATTTGAGAAACAGAGTGCGTGCGCAGGCACGTGAGCAGGGCAGATGGGAGGGGCAGAGGGAGAGGAAGAGAGAATCCCAAGCAGGCTCTCCGCTGAGCATGGAGCCCGACACAGGGCTGGATTCCACAGCCCTGAGATCATGACCTGAGCCAAAATCAAGAGTAAGACATTCAACTGACTGAGCCATCCAGGTACCCCAGGTGGCAACATAAATTCTTAAAGAGGGAGCTGCTCCTAGGAGAAGAAACTTTCTAAACCACTCCCCAAAATATATGCCTTGTAATGTGGCATTTTTCATTTCCATTTTCCAGACTTATTTTGATTGAATAGTTATGCAATAGAACTAAAGCTTTAGAATATACCTAGGCTACATTCGCTTCCTAGGTGTTTAAAGTTATTTCACTTCTAATAAATTTCTTAGAAATTAGGGAAAGAAAAGTTTCTCTCTGCAAAAGACTTAAGAGTTCACTGCATTCAACTATGATATGCTGTGGTACCTTAACTTTCTCAGCAGAGATCTTTTAAAATATTTACTTTCTCCTATCTTCTTCCTCTATTACTTGACTTTTGTATTTTAATGTGAGTTAAAGGATCTATCATATAGTACTGTGTTTTATCTAAATCTTTTTGGTTATTAGCATATATGTATAGTATACATATATATAACATATATAATTACATATATATTATATATGACTTATTATTAAATATATATAATAATAATCATGAGAATAATGATGTGAACTGGACATATTGTGATGATCGTTCCACAAGATATACATATATCAAATCTTTATGTTGTATACCTGAAACTAATATAGTGTTGTATGTCAATTATATCTCAATAGAAATATATATGTAGTAACAACAATAATAAACCATATCAGATGCAGAATAAGAAACTAATCTTGTAAAAATATCCATATGAATACTACACCTTCCCTTGAAAATTCAATTTCTATCTGAAAATTAGTTTAACGTTATTTAGAGAAACCATATGATATAACAAAAAGAGCCCGAAGTTGAAGCCCAAACACCTGTATTCAGATCTAGATCTCCCAGGTTTCTGATAAGGACAAATCACTCAACCCTTTGTTGCACATTCTTGTCCTCTGGTGAGTGGAAATGATACAGTCCTCACAGCATTCCTGTGGCAACATGAGAGTATCCATAGAAGTTAAGTATAAATTGTGAAGTTAGTATTTTAACTTCTTCACACCAAGGGCAGAAAAGTCTTTTTACAGGGCTTCTTCATTCGATTAACATGCTATATTTATTCAAATGAAGAAAAGACTAAAAACGTTTTTTTGTTGACCCACTCTAGAAGATGTTCTTAGCCTATACCCATTACCCTAAATGCAGCCTCAAGAATTTACTGGCTCTAACGTGGTATGACTTTTTCTAGGCAAAAGAAAATATGTCAGTATGTCAATAAGTAAAGCCGACAATTTACAAAACAGAGAGATTGCAGCTATTGTAATAGTAAATGAAATATTGCCATTAATAAGCTTAATATTTATCTGGGTAACATACCATTATTTTCTCTAAAATAGCTCAGACTAGAACTTACATGCACTTCAGAATAGAATGGTATAGTGTTTTGCCAACTTAGTAATGTAAAGATCTCCTTTAAAAGAAAAGATACTATCACTAATTACAAATGTTGACAAATTACGTTTATAACAATATTAAGATACAAAACTCAGTACAATTTGTCTGCCCTATCCACATAACTTGTTTACAACTATAAAACTAAAATTTAATTTAGAAGTGAAGAGCAAACAAAACTACAAAAATAGCATGAAAAACAATAACATTAATATGAAATACTATATTGTTTGCAAAAATAAAATAACTATTCTCACCATGAATGTGATAATATATACGCACATTTAAAGTTTGACATATCTATATATGAAATTTTCCCAATATTTTCTCTGTTCTAACTCTTATAAAATCTCCACTGGAATGGAACATGCCTGGGTTATACATGGAATGGGCATATATGGGTATACACCCGGGTTGTACATGGAATGTACATAGGAAGCACATAGAAGCACACACTGGAGTCATACATGCAGTACACATAAGAAGCATGTGCAGGCACATGCCTGAGTTACATGTGGAAGACAACTCCAGTCTTTCCCCATTAACCTAGGAATAAGTAAATAGCAGTCCTCATGCTAAGACAGATCACATGATTAACCCAATTGAAAATATGGGTAATAAAATTGCATGACTGAACTCCATTAGGAGCCTCAGGTAATCAGGAACATGCTTATATTACTTTTTTAGACTATAATCAAAATGAAATTATAAAATTAATCATTTTCTTGAGCAACACTCAGGTACTGTGAAAATGTTTATACATTCCTGCTTGAGGAACTCTAGTATCTATATCAGGTCTTAAATCTAAATATTTTTGAAAAGCTTTTTTTATTAAATAGAATCTTAGAATTACTGATTTGAATAGACTTGCTGGGGTGCCTGAGTCCAGCCAGATCTGGGTTATTAATTTTTGTTGCTGACTCAGAACAACAGCATCAGCAAGAGCATCCCTGGGTTGGGAGCTCAGGCATCTAATTTAGCCTAGTCTCCATCCTTGCCAGTTATCTTCTCTTTCTTAGCTTCTCTCTTTTCCACCTTTGTGCCCTGTCCTTGCTCTTCTTAAATACCACCCTCATTTGGGACAAGCGAACAGGTACCATTGAAACATTTGTTTTCATACTGACAACCCATAAAATAACTCCTCTGTGGAAGGAAAGCCACTGTTAGAGTTGGTAGCATAGCGAGAAATTCCAAATTCCCCTCCAAATATTTAAGACTGAGGCCTTTTCTCTTCATTAACCACAAAACAATAGACCTCTAGGCCTGCTCACCTACATAGGTTAACACAGAAAGTAATGGAAATTGCACCTATATTTGGTAGATGTTTACATAGCCTGCTCTTACATATAGCTATGGTTTTCTAAGGGAAGCACAAAGAGAAACAGATACCCAATAAGCTGATCTACTAAATTTTCAGCAATTCATTCAATTGAACAAATGCTTAAGTATCTATGATCTGAAAAATATTGTGCAGTTTTGAGTTTTCTCTTTATATCAATGATAAAATAAAAGAACAAGATACCTAGGCTCCAAGTTTTATTCATCCGCCTCCTTTATTTAAAACATATATTGATCATTCATCATGATGTACTAGGCATTGTGTTGGGTTCATTAAGAGATTAAAGAGAGGAAAGATTGCTTCTCAACTGCAGGACATGGACATGTGTTATGGATCAAATGGCATATAACTTTAGACTAGAAAACATCAGAACTGCAACAGAGAGACATGAAGAGGGAGAATAAAGAGGAGCAAAGAGGGGCCTCTGGGTGGCTCAGTTAAGCATCCAAATCTTGATTTTGGCTCATGTAATGATCTCAGGGTTTTGAGATCAAGCCCTGCATCAAGCTCCACATGGGTGTGGAGGCTGCTTAGGACTCTCTCTCTCCCTCTCCCTCTTCCTCTCCTTCCCACCCCCAGTCACACCTTCTCTCTCAAAAAAAATTAAAAAATAAAATAAATAAAGAAGAGCAAAGAGAAAACAATATAGTATTGTGGTTAAGAATAAGAATATGGTCAACTACAAAGATCTAAGTTCATGCTCCAGTTTTTTCATTTACTATCTGTGTAACCCTGGGAAATTATTTTACCTCTTAAAGCCATAATTTCCTTTTATGTACAGAATGCTAAACAGAAGTTCTTAACAAATTGTTCCATTTTATTTTTGTTTTAAAGAATTAAATGAGATAAAGTACAATATCTGGCACAGAATTAGTGCTCAATTAAGGCTACCTGTTTTCATTATAATTATTATTTTAAATATTCTGGTGTCAAAAATAGCATAAGAAAATGCACAGTGTCAGAAATACAGAATGGAAATGGTAAGCATTCTCATTTGGTTAAAGTCTAGGTCTTAGATGAAAAGTAGAGGCTGATAGGTTTGAAAAGTTGATTCTGGTCAAACTGAAAAACAGGCTGTGAGGTTTTTCTTCAAAAATGAAGGAGACATTATTACCGATAAACTGAGATAATTCATTGCTCATAGAACAATCCTATAAGAAATACCAACAGGAGGGGCAACTGGGTGGCTCAGTGGGTTGAGCGACTGGCTCTTGGTTTCAGCTCAAGTCATGATCTCATGGGTTGTGGGATAAAGCCCCACTTCAGGCTCTGTGCTCAGCAGGGTGGGGAGTCTGCTTGAAGATTCTCTTCCTCTGCCCCTCCCCCCACTCATTCTCTCTCTCTCTCTCTCTCTCTCTCTCTCAAGTAAATAAATAAATCTTTTTTTTTTAATTTTAAGTTTTTATTTTGATTCCAGTTAGTTAACGTACAATGTTATATTAGTTTCAGGTATACAATATAGTGATTGAATGCTTCCATACAACACCTGGTGCTCATCATGACAAGTGCACTCCTTAATCCCCATCACCTATTTCACTCATCCCCATCCCTCACTTCCCCTCTGGTAATGATCACTTTGTTCTCTATAATTAAGAGTCTGTTTCTTGGTTTCTATCTCTGTGTCTCTTTTTTCCCCTTTGCTCCTTTGTTTTGTTTCTTAAATTCCACATATGAGTAAAATCTATGGTATTTGTCTTTCTCTGACTGACTTATTTCACTTAATATTATACACTAGCTCCATCCAGGTTGTTGCAAATGGCAAAATTACATTCTTTTTTATGGTTGAATAAGATTCCATAATCTATTATAATATAATAATAGTAATATAATAGTAATATTATATTTCCATATTACAATATATTATGGAATCTTATTCAACCATGAAAAATGCAATCTTCATATATCTATATCTATATATATATGTATTGATATATATCTCACATCTTCATTACCTATTCAACAATCAAAGGATAAATAAATCTTAAAAAAAAAAAAAGAAAGAAAGAAAAGAAATACTAATAGGAATCCTCCAAACTAAAATGAAAGAATACTAGACAACAATAGAATCTACACATAGAAATATTAAAAGCATCAGTAAAGGCAACTATATAGGTAAATATAAAAGACAATATAAATGTATTTTTGGTTTATAAATTTTTCTTCTATTTGAAAGATAACTACATAAGCCAACAGTCATAAAACCGTGTTGATGGACTTATGATACATAAATATTTGTACTTACAATGTACAGGAGCACAAAGAAGAGGGAGGGAATAGAGCTGTATAGCAGCAAAGTTTTTATGTGACTGATATTAAGTTGGTATTGACCCAAACTAAATCTTTAAGATAAGATGTTAATTGTAATCCCCAGAGTAAACATTAAGAAAATAACTTTAAAATAGAATAAAAAACAATAGAGGAATTAAAATGATATACTAGAAAAGATTTATTTAGCACAAAACAAGACAGTAATGGAGAAACAAAGAGAAAAATAAGACATATAGAATACAAGTAGAAAAATGGCAGATGTAAAATCTACCTTACCAGTAATTATATTAAATGTAAATAGAATAAACACTCCAATCAAAGGCAGAGATTGACAGAATAAACAAACATGACCCAATTATATACTGTACTGAAAATAGGTTTTAGATTTAAGTCACACATAGTTCAACTACAAAAGGATTGAAAAAGATATACCATGCAAACTGTAACAAAAAGACAGCTAAAGTGACTATATTACTATCAGACAAAATACACTTTAAGACAAAAATTGTTACTAGAGACAAAAGACATTTTATAAGAATAAAATTGTCAATCTATCAAGAAGACATAAAAATTACAGGTACATATGTACCTAAAAACAGAGCCTGAAAATGAGTGAAGCAAAACCTGACAGAATAGAAAGGAGAAATAGACAATTCAGCAATAATAGTTGCCGATTTCTAAAATAGAACAACTTGGCAAAAGAGCAAAAAGGAAATAAAAGATATGAATAACACTATGAAACAGCTAGATCCAATAGGCACACATAGAACAGTCCTTTTAAAAACATCAAAATACAAAATTTTCTCAGGTGCACATAGAACATTCCCCAGGATAGATTACATAATAGGTCATATATGCAGTACTAGGCCATAAATGTAGTATATGCACATGACAGAATACTATTCAACTATAAAAAGGAATGAAATATATACTTGCTTCCACATGGATGAACCTTAAAAACATTATGCTAAGTGAAAGAAATCAGACAGAAAAGACTACATATTGTATGATTTCATTTAGATGCAATGTCTACTGATGTAAATGCAGACAGAAAGTAGATTTCTACTTTGCCAGGGCTAGGGGAATGAGTGGGAGAATAAAGAGTGACTGCTCATGGGGGAAAGCATTTCTTTTTGTAATGATGAAAATTTTCTGGAATTAGGATGTTCACATGGTTTCATGAAAACAGTTAATGCTTCTGAATTACAGACTTGAAAGGATGAATTTTATAGTATGCAAATTATATCTCAAGTTAAAAAATATTGGGAGGAATTGAAAGGTTGGTTGATAAAAGAAAACTAATTTGTTTATTGAAAAAATTAATCGTATATTTTAATAAGGACATAAATATGATGATGGTGGTGATAGCTAAGATTAATTAACCTATACAAAAATTCTGTGAAGCAGATACTTTTTTTACTCCCAATTTTCAGATAAAGAAAATCAAATGTAGAGAGGCAAGGAAGTCTATTAAAGTTATCCACCTAGGAAAAAAAGTAGCAAAAATGGAATTCAATCCCAGGTCCTCAGCCATTAGCAGTGGTGATGTCCCTACTCTTGAGATCACATTTTACTGGTAGAAACAGACAAGTAGACATATAATAGTCATCAAATAAAAAGAAATCTGTAATGGAGAAAAATGAATGGGGGCAACACAAAAGACGGTTCTGAGTTTCTCAGGCAGAAAGGACAGGAACACTCCTGGCAGATAACTAGAGGAACTGGAGTCCTACAACAAGGATTTCAGACATTTTCTTGATGACTTTTGGCATCTGTTCTCTGTCCCTACTGCCTTAACTCATTGCACTCCCCCTACACACACACACACACACACACACACACACACACACACACACAGAGAGAGAGAGAGAAGCATGGCATAGGCAGTTTAGATATCAGCTGAGCTTATAACTATATAAATCAGCTGACACACACATTTTAAGTTGAATTGGTTTCTTACTCAGCTTGGTTTGAAGGCCATGCTTACATACTTTATAGACAAACCTTTAGGTACAGGAGCCTATCTCCTGAACATTTGGAATTCTTTCAAGTTCTTGTTTGAAGAGTTAATTGAAACTCATTTTTGACACAATTATTAGTAGTCTATGCAATAAACTACCATCCTAACTGTGAACAAAATATATGTAAACTGCTATTAATGATATAAAAGGAACAGCACCAAGAATCTGCAGAGGCAATAGTCACTGTCTCAAGCACAGAAAGAACATCACATTTGGCTAATGATTTCTCTGATTAAATTTGTTGCAGACAGACAGAAGACAGAATTAGATCAGTAGTGAGTTTACAGAGTAGCATTAACAATGAGAAAGGAATTGAATCCACAAATGTCACTTTGGAGAGAGGAAGCAGGATGTATATGTCCTCTCTTAATAGATTAATTAGGATAAACTAAACAGCATGTTCAGAAAGTTTATAGGATTGGCAAATAATGTTTTGGTAAGGTCATTATAAGCCATTCAATGGCTATTATGATCGTAATTTACAGCCGTGACAATTGTCTAGACAAGAGGATTAAGACATTACTGGTTCCAATTTTAATTTGAAACAAAGCTAACCGTATCATATTAAGTGTCCTAGTCTTGTGGCCTCTAGCCACTGGCTGCAAATGTTAAACTCATTTGTTGTTTTTCCCAGAACAGCTAACAGGTCTGGGCAGAGGCAGGAGAAAGAAACGAGTCAATTGTAAAGATATTTGGATTCAAGAAAAGAGACTCAGGGAAGAAGAAAGATCCTTCCTACACAGCAATGTTATCCAAACAGCAGGATTCTCAGATTGCCTGAGAGTGAACATCCCATAAACAACCTCCAGTCAAGAGAGGGGAGGCTGTTTTCTCTTTTGAAAAGAGTCCACAGCTGAGCACAATACTCTGTTTCTCCTGCCCTCATGACTTAAGCTTAAAGCAAGATGGAGGGTACTGATCTGAATGAAAAAGAGAAAAAATAGAAGGGAAAGACCCATCACTGTGAGTGGGATCTGGTAGGACAGTTCCTCAGGATCACAGTTAGGGGTAAAGATTGTTAGACCTGCTACTCATTTGCATTTGATATCAAGTGAACTTCATGTAGTTCTCCTACTGAAGTTTTATTACACTTTCTAAGGCAATTTCTTCCTAACATTTCTCTATTAGTCCTTCCACAGTGTATATCAGGTAAGAGTTAGAGGTGGACTGTTTCGGAATCACCCTCAGGGTATGCTGTCAAGCTCCACCCACAGCCTCACCCCTCCACCAGGGGCTACACTGGAGGGTGTCCTGGCTTGGAGAGAGCAATGTGAGGTTGAGATAGGGTTGTGCCTTCTCCTAAGACCTTGGCCAAGTCAGTCTACTCTGCTGGCCCTCAGTTTCTTTATCTGTAAAAGGAGGAAGGTAAACTTATACTTTCAGAATTCTGCAGTTTTAGATGCCCCTTCCTTATGAAATCAATTCTTCAATTCCTTTAAAATCAATCAATAAAATACAAATATATATTTATATATACTTATATGTAAAATAATATATATACTTATATATTTAATATACTTATATAAATATACTTATATTTTACATATATATTTAATATATAATATATACTTATATACTTAATATAAATATGTTATATCTAATAAAATAATATGTTTATACAGAATAAAACAAATAATGTCAATTTATATGTAATTATTTTACATACAGAGAATAGCACACACAAATATACCATATACACAGAATATATTCTCATAGGGGTGTTTTCTAACAGCCTCTAAACAGCCCATACAAAATAGTTTCAGGTCACTACAAAATTATTTTAGCTTTCTCAGAATCAAAATACAGAAAAGCCTCCTGGCACACAGTAGCCCGCTCCTGACTCAGGCTGGTATTTAACCATGGGAAACGTCTGACTGAATAGGAACCAACACCCCAAACACACTCTCTCAGCAGAAATGGCCTCAGAAATGGCGATGAGCTAAACCATGTTTTCTCCCACTTGTGCACCTTAGCCCTCTCTTTATTGGGCACCAGCTTGTACCTGCTTCTCCAGCCTTCCTGGACATCCACACCCTGTCTCAGAGCTGCCATCTTCTGATTCTCAAAACACACTTTCTTCCAGGAAGGTTCTTCCTCCACCTCACCCATTGGAAGTTGACCATGGCAGCAGCAAACCACGGTGCTTCCATTAGACATCAACAGGACCCAAGGCACAGTGCTAGACAACAATCAAAGGCATAAACAATCTTCTGAGACTGAGGGTCTGTCATCCCAACTGGAAGAGGAAGTGAGATCACAACGGTAGGTAAGGTATCTTCCAACTATATAATTCTAGGACAAATCAGTCCACACTGATGCAAAACATAACACATATAAAATTTAATCGTAGCCTTCTAGGGAATATTACCCAGCCAGTGTTAATAATTCAAAGAGTGGATATTTCAGGCATGTGGGGTTTTCTGCTTCCACCGACATTATATTCTTTCGGCAGCTGCCTATTCCTCAAATTGCCTTTAGAAAGCCATAGGAGACTGAACTGCAATATGCAGCCAGGCTATTCATGCTGAAATTGAACAGAGCCTACTTCTGAGTGGGGAAATGGGGGGTGTGGCAATTTTAGTTCCTCCTTGTGAAGACCAGAGAAGATTTCTGCTCCGCGTGGCAAATTCTATATCCTTTCGGACTTCTTAAATATTGCTCCTGGAATTGACTGTCATTTATGTATTGGGAGGAAAATCTGCCAAAGTGATTTGATTATTCAAATGCCTTAAGGAATCATTAAAATACCGACCCTGTGGGATGAGAGGAGCCTCACCACACTTACCTGATGCCTTCCTCCTGCAGTCTTTGACATAGCTAATAGACATCCTCAGCCTCTCCACAGGGACTAGGTGTTTGAACTCACTGAGCAAACGGAAAGCACTTAGTCTTCACTCTTTGTCAAACTCTAAATCTAAAGTTACCTCAGTGAAGCCCCAAATTACCCTCTTACGTCTATATGTCGCAAGAGTGACCAAGGTCTTGAAATATACAAGGAACTGGCTCAAGAACAGAAACACTATGACTCCACTACTATCTCTTAAGATTTGTAAAGATGTGCAGGCAGTTGTCTGTTTTATAACCTTTGCATCCATTCAGATTAAAATAAGTCTTATCCACAGAGAAGGCAAGTATTGGTTGCTTATTAGTTAGAATAGTCTAGTACCTTCATTTATTAGTGTTGTTCCTTCAAAAAATTAAAACACTCATACAATATGTCATCTTTTTAAAGCTTACCTCCTGCAATTTTACCTTTGTTAATAATTACAAACATATATCTAATAGTTACTGCACATTTTCTAAATGCTATCCAGGCCAGGTTAAGATTAGCTTTGTGTGTATTGTCTCATTTATTTTCAAAACAACCTGATGAAGCAAGAACTAGTATGACTTGATGAAGATAAACAACTGGCCCAGATCACAAGGCTGGTTAGTGATAGAGCTAGAATCCTGATCCTTAACACTAGACTACCTGATGGATTACCAGTCCTTCAAAAGGGACCTTATTATCCAGCCTTATTTTTTTTCCACCTTTGCCCATTGGCATTTCATGTCTGGAGGACCGAGAAATCCTATAACTCGTCTCTCTGACTCCATGCTGTAACTTATTTCACAGTCCCCTAACCCTCCTGAAGTGTTGATTTCATCCTGCACCATATTATACTCATTCATGTAACCCAATCCTTCTGAAAAAATCCAAACTCACACACTCTTCACATTCAAAGCCCATGTGCCAAAACAATAGATCTTACTATTTCCACGTAAAAACACTGAATAAGCTTCTTTCTTCTTTCCCAAAATCACATTCCAAGCCCTAGTACATGCTCTCTCCTTGCTTGAGATCCTGTTCCTTTTGCACTGGCCAAGGTTCTCAAGCCCTACTTCCTCCAAAAAGCTTTCCATATAATTTAGCAGTTATATTACACTTTGGGGACTCATCTTTACACTGGTCTAGGAAAATAATTTCTACTTCAATAGAAAGAACACAGGGCTTGGAATCCAGAGACCTATGCTGAAATCCTAGTTTCTGTGATTTTACTTAATATCATGTAGCCTCAGGGTTTGCATTTATGATGTGGAGTCATTACTCTCTGTGTCACAGGGTGGCTATAAGGATTAAAATGAAATTATAAATACACACAAATATATGTGTGTGTTATATATATATGACTTATATGTGAATATAGATACATATGCTTTTATACACACACAAATAATAGTTTCAAAAGCTATAAAATGTTCTAAAGAGGTAAAGAAGCATTACTGTGTTTTAACTGGTATATAGAAATAGAAAGAGATAGAGAGATAAATCGATCTTAGATTCCTAGAGGGTAGCAACCTTTTTTGTTGATATCCTTCTCAGGTTCTAGCATAAGCCTACATTAAGAATGCTCAGCAAATACATGAATACGAATTTTTCTAAGACCCTAGGGAGAAACCACTGTTCTCATATTACACATTAGAAGTATGTAAAAGCTCAAGAAACAGATCAGCGGCCAGCCAACTAGCCTGTAGCAAGTGCGGATCTAATTCTCATTTGAGATTTTTTTTTTTTTCAGACCAGGCTCTTCTGTCAGCTTTTTCCTTGATGAATCGGACTTCATTTTTACTAATGACATTCAGAGAATGTACTTGCTGTTTGTGGATAGCACCAAGTGGGTGGAGTGTCAACTACATTTGGAGGGTGTCACTGCAATTCAAAACAATCCTGACAACTTGAAGATGTGGACACATATAAACAACCCATTGAGAAGACCATACATTAAAAAAAAAAAAGATTAATTTCTTCTTTATTGAGTCTCCAAAAATGTTTAAAATGGGAACACTGAAAATTCAGATTCAGCGGACAATCTCTCCACGTTAGTAAATATTACTTAGGAACCTTTGACTCCATGTCTATTTTAAGGTCCTCCAACTTGACAAACACAGAGAATATGGAGAGGTTTGAAGAGAATAGCAGCCAGACCTAATGGATTAGTAAACTACGTCGTCGAACGTACACAGTTCACAGGAAAAGAAGAAAAAAGGTCTAATTGTACAGAAAAAGAAAAAGGAGCTAGCATCTTTTTCATATCCTTCTAGAAGACTCTCTAGATATAATTCCATGATCTTTCAAGTATTTTTTAAAATGTTATTTATATATTTGAGAGAGAGAGAGAGTATGAGCGGGGAAGAGGCAGAGAAAGAGGGAGTAGCAGATTCCCTGCTGAGCAGGGTGCCCTACTCGGGGCTGGGTCACAGCACTCAATCCCAGGACCCCTGAGATCATTACCTGAGCCAAAGGCAGACTGCTTAACCTCCTGAGCCACCCATGCGCCTCTAATTCCATGATTTTAAATCATCAGTTGTATCATTGAACATCCCTTCCAGGGCAGACACTGAAATCTCTTTTGAACACATGCCACTAATTGGTTAGCAAGAGTTTAGAGAACGCTACACGGATGGTCCAGAGGTCGAATGACAAGTGCTGAGCGTGATTCATTAGACAAAGTGGAGAAGAGAGTGGGGAAAACATTAAAAAAAATATTAATTTGGTATGGTTGTGATCCTGAAGCTGAATACTGGGGGACAAGGATCCGGAGAGAGGTGTGGATTGGAAACTAAAAAGTAGCATTTCCCTATTTTCATCACTGGGGACAGACAGGAACACCTGCGCCTCCTTTGAGCCAGTGCACTGGGAAATGTTACCATGGCCTCTGTTATACTCAGTTGGTCCAAAGGGCCCACCAGTGTGCAGATATTGACCAGTGGGAGCATGTGGATGCTGCTAAGACTTGTTCTGACTCACTTATGGGGAAAGGAGTCTTGTTGGCAAGAAGTAAGGTTATGATATTTCATATGGGTTCTGGGAATGTGGTGTGTGAGGGTGACAGCCAGGGGGCAGAAGGAGGAATTACGAAAGTTCTAGAATCAACACTAGCCTGCTGTTAATATTACATAGAAAATATTCTTTCTATGCCACACTATACTCTGCTGTTTTGGGGGGAAAAATCCTTTTTAGCTGTTTCTTAGAATTAAACTAAATCATCCTAGCAGTATGGCTGTTGCTGACTTCACAACCTTCTTAGTTAGTAAGGGCGAACTCATCTTGGAAAAGGTCTGACCCTGGTGTTTTTAGAGTTACGTTTTTCATTTGTAATCCGAGTGCTATCCTTAAGCAATAGACAATTTGGCAAAATCTCCACTTCTGAATTCGTGGCACTACCCTGACCAATGGCACCAAAAGGGTTCAGAGTCGGAATACTGGAATGCTGGTATTTTTTTTCATGTTCTGCTCCAGATTATCTGAGAGGTGGAGAATGAAGAAAAGACCCAATGAGCCTCTTTGTCAGAGCTTTGAAAGACAGTACTCACCTAGACGTTACCGCAGGCATCCCTAAATGCCTTCAATCTCAGTATAGCTAATTAATAACCAGATAAGGATTTCCCTAAGTGTATCCAAGGCTGAGATAGAGCACGTTAGGAGGCCCTATTCCAGAACATGTACAAAGAACTGCAACCAAAATAATCCTAAGCACAGAGTAAATTCTACTGTGGTTTGACACTGTAATATAGCATGCATTTTCCTTTGTTTTCACAGCAGTATATTTGCCTTCTCAATTCTGTTTTGTGTAAGCGAGCACTGTAAAAAATCAGTTTGCATTTCCCAAGAATGTATCAACAACTAATGAAGTGAGGCAGCCCGAAAAGGTCTGGGTGGTGACAAAAAAAATCCTTTACATATACATCTATAAATCCCAAATTGAATGATGTATATGCAAATTTTTGGTATAATTATCATAAGAAAAAATAAAATCCTGAATAACTCTGGGAAGATACCAAAGCAACTACAAAGTTGCCTCTGGAGAAAGGCACTGGGTGACTCTTCTCACATACTTGAGATTCCATTTATTACCATGCATTTATTACCTCCGGAAATATATAACCCATTGATTTGCATAAAAAATAAAACCAATGAGAGAACATTAATAGAATTAAATCATGTTTATTATACTTCTCAAATCGGGGATGCTTATATTAAAAAATAAAATTCTCCTGAAACAATTCATTCTAAACATTTTTCCACTTTGCTTCATGCAGCCTAATTTTTTTCATGTGGAATTGGTTGCAATTCCTTATTTCTTCCCCTCCCAATTAACACAAGTTTTGACACCAATTTGTAAATACAATTTAACTCAATGTGACCATTTGCCCCACCCCCATTAAGTTTTATACAATTGGAAACAACTGCTAATTAAAGCTTAATTGTTACCTACTGTGCACTTTTCACTTAATTAGATAGGTAGCTTCTGTCAGAACAAGTACAGCTTCAACTGTACTTGGTGGAAAAGACCGTACAGTCAGGTACAGTAGGAGGGTGAGCCTTGCAAAACTCGGGTTTTGATTGTGTGCTCCAGTTAAAACTTCTCAATTAGAACAGGGCAAATTGAATCAATGGCAACAGTAACCAAAAGGGTGACTGGACTCAGCTTTCAAATTCCGTCAGGTTCTGTAGGACTGAGGTCAAGAAGGGGAGTAGGTACATTTTGTGCCTAGCATTCTGCCTCCTGTTGCATTATCTTACGGTTGTCCCCAAACAACTTTTTCTTAGCCCATTTCGTTCCATTTTCTTGGGAGATATGCACCCTCCCCTCCCATCTCCAATATCTTAGTTAAGATTTGGGCTGGATGAACTGAACAACCTCACCTCCCCCACCCCCAGGGCAACTACCACCCCTCTGGGCCCTGCCTCACTTCAGTGGTCAGAGAAACAGAGGAACATGGGGATCAAGATAGAACAAGTTGGGCATGGCACCGTGCTTTGGTGGGTGCAGACTCAAGTATTTTTTATTCATCTGGGGACAGGTGTCTTTATAATAAAACTGAGGGCAGGAAAGAGACAAATATATTTTTAACATAACAAAGCCACTGGTTGTATCACAAGGTGTACAATTAAAGTCATGTTAACATGAGGCAATGAAGTAGATAATGGAGGCGTGTCCTACAGAAAACAATTCAATGTCTAGGTACAAGGTAGGTTGGTTTTGCACTTCATGGACAAACTGATGTGAATCAGATTGAAAGTATTCACCTCTTCTGCACACACTCACTCCAGCCCCATTGTGAAGACAGGAACAGAACAGCTTTCTTCCCTCTGGTTACAAAGCCAACAGAAACCTAGAGAAAGGCTTTGGCTTGTGGCGTTGGTCTACGTGTCTGTGTGTGCACACAAGTGCACATGTGCTAACTTGAGCTGTCTGACTTCTCTGAGCATTGGTTTTTGTATCTATAAAATGGGAATTATTTCTAATAGTGACCTTACAGAACTGATGGAATGACTAAATGAGATGCTAGGTGTGAAATGTTTGGCAGAAAACATAAAAACTGTTACTATCACCATAGTTAATGAAAAGTACCTAGAGGTATTATTCATAGACACTAGACATTATATGTGTATAACATATTATGCTGTGAGAAGTACAAAGTATAATGTATGGTCCCTGATCTCAATTTACCTTCAAGGTGTAGAGGGGGAGGAATTTATAAGACACAGCAAGAAACTGGTGACTTGGGCTTTACTTTTCAGAAAGAAAGAGTCCCCCCAAATGGGTGATACTGGATTGGAAAATAATCGACAGAATGAAATAGAAACCGGACAGCATATGACCATCTCTTCCCCCAAGTAAGTTGAGAGACATAAGGAGACCTTCAGATATAATCCACCTAAAGTTCTCCCATGATCCAGTGAGTCTATGAAGAAACCAAAGGAGCATATCCAAAATGGGAAGTAAAAAGTGAGTACCTACGGAGCCGAGACTAGCACACTAATGTTGGAGGTAGTGAGGATTATCCCCCACTAGGTTATCTTGCTGGAGATCCACGGACCACTCCCTCAGACTTCGCTTCCTCCGGAAAGTAGCTAAAGAACTTACCTGTGGCTGCTCCAAAGGTCACAGCATAAACTCACTTATGTGTTAGAATGAAAAATAAGGCATTTAACTAATTCACACCAGTAAAAATTCAAGATACATACACACAGAGACACACATATGACTACATGGTGTTTACTTTTTCAAAGAGGATGTTGCTAGACCAAAAGAATTTGTATTTTCTGTCATTTCAGGCAGTGGTGGGAGAAATATTTGGGGGCATTGTTTCATCTTAAATTGCACCACAAACTACCTAAATGTCAATAATTCATTAAAGCTGTATATGATAAAATGTTCAGAAACAAATCTTCTCCAATACTTTGGATTCACATTTTCCTAATTCAGTTAATGTGAAGACTTCTAAGAAACACTCTTATACCTCTTAAACCTCTAAACTCAGGAAAACTGTCAGAAGACAATCATCAAAGAAAGCAAGCAAACTGACCTCTTTCCAGACTACTATGATTATCCAAAAAATGGGGAGAGGCAGGCTCCAAATTATTTTAGTAATCTTCTCCAAAAGAAAGAGAGATTCAAAATAACTGGAAAACATTTGGGCTGGAATTAAAATAACAAGGGCAATATTTGGCAATATTCTTCCTTAAAAGGAAAGAAAAGAGAGTCCAGTTTTATAAAAACTTAGGTGGTGCTCATAGACCTAGCACAAAATTTTCTTTGGTGGGATTGTGCCACTAAGGACTCTCGCTTCACTAAAACTTTAATTTCTAAGATAAGTTCCAAGCTGAGTGTAGCATTTGAACAACATAAAAGCAATCCCTCCTCACTCGGCTGGTCAACCAGCACAGAGCCACTGAGAAGGAGTGCTGATGGACAGGCAACAGGAGAAAGACAAGAATTACTACACTTCGATACTTTCTCCTCATTCACCATCCAACACGCCATCAGAAACCAAGGCTGGCAAGCACTCTGAGATCCTGGAACTGGTAAGACACGAATCAAGGATCACTCACATAAAAATAAAATGCCTGCATGTGCAAAAGTGCCTTTATTTCTTGCGTGCTATTTTCTTGTATAATTCTCATATCCCTGGAGTCAGTACATGATGTCATTCTTCCATAAAAACAGTCATTAAAGCTTTTAAAAATATACATATTAGCAGATCATACACTCCTATCAGTTTATCTTGTGAATATCATAAATATCATGCACACAACAGATGGAAATGGCATAAACAGCAAAATTCTGCATTATTCATGAACTGTAGTGAGCTTTTCCCTAGGCTCCATGCTACTGAGGGTAAGTGTATGTGTGTATGTGTTCCCTGTTCAAAATGGAGTCTTTAACAACATAGCTTTTATTGGGACATTTTACATTTGAAGTTTATTAAATTATTAAGTTTGAGCATAAAGCACACTCCAGTTTATCCTACTTCTCACATCAGAATGAAAACAGAAAATCCAAGACATAATAAAAATCATTTTGGTCATTAGGAAAACATCAAGGACAGTATTTATTAAGGGTGGGTCATATTTTCAACAGCTATCCTCCTATTGAATAGAGATATTTCATACCACGAACACCACAGAAAAGATACTCCCAGAAATAACCGTGATGAATGAAATAAACCCACTGTATCATTTCCACTCAAAATAGAGTGGTTTTTTTTTTTTTTTACTTCCTTCTGCAGAATCGCACCCTTGAAGTGCAAGTTAATGAGTGTATGTTCTACAACAGGTTTCCGGGGAACAGACTTAGAGGAGAGGGACAAGTGGAGCTGGAGCAACGTTCCCAGAAGTGCACCTGCAAGTGTAGGAGGGAGGCAGAATCGGGCAGAAAGAAAAGCGAGCTCTCCAGATAGTTACCCTGAAAACCTCAGGTCCCGTCTACAGGGAGGTCTGGAGCTGGGATGACCCTGCCGATGTGCCCCCAGGTGAAGCACGGCTTGGTACCTCTGCACCAGCCGGACCCTGGGGCAGCTCTGCAGGCTTAACTTTGGGCCAGCCAGTTCCCGGTGGCTGACTACAATTCCCACGGAGGGTCCGGCCATGAGCCCTCAGTGGCCCATGTTGCCAGCAGCTGAGGAGGGTACTTCTGACCCAAAGGAGTGCTCTGTAAAGGACAGTACAGCATCACCTACAAAGGCGATTTTTCATTGTAATAAGCACCACCATATCAGACTTCAAATGGTAGCAATCTTGATTCAAACTTTGATTTATTTTTTTAAAGATTTTATTTATTTATTTATTTATTTATTTATTTATTTATTTATTCATTTATTTATTTGACAGAGAGAAAGCACAAGCAGGTGGAGCGGCAGGCAGAGGGAGAGGGAGAAACAGGCTCCCTGCTGAGCAGAGAGCCCGACGGGTCTCAATCCCAGGACCCTGGGATCATGACCTGAGCAGAAGGCAGACGCTTAACCAACTGAGCCACCCAGGCGCCCCCTGCTTCAACTTTTAAGACCTAAGATACTTTTTAAGGATGTCTAGCCAATGAACAAGAGTCTACTAACCAAGAGAGAACAATTTTTAAACTAAATGCAAGGAAGAGAGGAAGGATAAATAAATCTTTTCTTATCAATTCATTTATATGAACAAGTGTTCTTAGCACTTAAAAGTCTAAAAATGAGAATTGGCACCGAACCTTTTCTCATTCTGGCAATAAGTAACATTCATCCCAGACACACAAACTGACTGAGATTTTTTAAAACCCCATCCATTCCATTAAGACACGCATTTTAATATAACTTCAGTTTTTATGTTTCTTAATCATCAAATCTATAAATTATACCATTTTGACCAATAATTCTAGTGAGAATCCAATTTAGAAAATTATATTTTTAAGTGCTATGATATTGTTATTACAGAAAGTTATAAAAGCCTGAAGAATAAGAGAATTTCAAGCATGGATGTATTACTTTTAGTTCTGCAAGAGAAGTTAAATGGAAATATGAGCTTGTGGAGGAAAGATAGTAACGGAAAATTTCTGTATGTCAAATCAGAGCTTGTTCATATATTTTTTAACTGGAAAATGGTGATGAACAAATCACTAGTTTCCAGATATGATCATGACTCTAAAAGGAGTACTGTTGTAGTTTTATTTTAAAATTAAAATATTTAAAATGTATTTAAAATTACATACTTTACAACTAGGATATAAAATTTAGGCTTCATTAGGGGCGCCTGGGTGGCACAGCGGTTAAGTGTCTGCCTTCAGCTCAGGGCATGATCCCGGTGTTATGGGATCGAGCCCCACGTCAGGCTCTTCTGCTATGAGCCTGCTTCTTCCTCTCCCACTCCCCCTGCTTGTGTTCCCTCTCTCACTGGCTGTCTCTCTCTCTGTCAAATAAATAAATAAAATCTTAAAAAAAAAAAAGAATCTTTAAAAAAAAATTTAGGCTTCATTAGAAAATGTGCAAGGAACAGACAAACTCTCAAAATTTTTGAGGTGAGCAGCACGGAGGAAGCAAAATAATTTAAAGAGTCTCTCCCAACTTTTGGCGAGTCATAATTATTTCCCCACAGGCCTGAAACTATTGCTTATGGAACACCTCGGAACTACCAAACAGAAACATGCTTAATTAAATGTCCAGGAAGCATTTTAAGAATCCTACTCAGCACAGTAAAGGCGTGAAAACCAATCACATCAAAAGCAATCTAGGAGAGATCGTCACTGAAAATAAAGGCTTTGCAAGGTAGACAAAAATCCAACTGTTCTAAATTAAGAAGGCCAAATGGTGCATTGTACTGAGTTCAAACAATCCTACTGAGCTTCTCCACCATGTTGTAATAAGCCCAGTTCGGGGATTTTTATTGTCATCAGGCAACTCTTGGTTTAGAAGGTGAAGAACGTCTTGGGGAAACAGTGGAGCCTTTGCGTGATCTTGCCGTGGGTAGATGCAACCTCCCACCACAGCTAGCTACCTTTGTTTATTTTTCTTACATCATTCCTTCCTTCATTCTCTCCTTTTCTTTCTTATTCTATCTCCTCCCCTTCCTCCTCCTTCTTTCACACTCTCTCAAGACACCTATCTCATTAAAAAAGAAAAGATTATGATTATAATGCAAAATGAGCAACATAAAAATCACTCGCTATTTTGCCAACATGAGAGACAGATTGGCCAAAATAACTTTACGGCAAGAAAGGATATATCAACAACACACTCTGATAAGTCTCTTAGACCCTTACACATACCTAATTCCTCAAAAACCTAATTACATATAAACAATATGTGTGTGATCTATCCCCAGCCTTATCGATTAAAACATCTTAAAAATGCCTTGCCGGTTTGCATACCTGTGTTCCCCTCATTCCGATCAGAATTTCTATGTTAAGATGACACCTTTTAATTATTTCCAAGATTGTTTTGGTGCCTGTCATTTTAGCTCAAAACTAATCAGATTTGTAATTCAATTACTTCCAAAATTTTTTGAAATCGGAATTGGGGAAAAAACCCACAATGTTGGCAGAGCTGCCTTGCTTAGTACCTCTTTTGCCACTTGGATGCAGCCAGCCCATGCTACGTCCACCGCGTGCCAGGCACCTGCTAGGCCCAGAGGAAGCGTGGCTTGCGAATCTACTTTAAAATTTAATTTTGTTTAGTTATTTTTCAATGAAATTTGTTTCCTCTTTGAAATGCTAAAAGCAAGAGTTTTAAAATCAGCAGTGTGACACAGGACTCTGTTCTTACCCCAGAACAATTAACCAAATGCAGCCAAGAAGCTGGAAGAGAAGCATCTCAGGTGGTCATCAACTGGGTGTGCGTTTTAGGCTGGTTTTCATAAAAAGGCTTTTGATTTTGAAACTTAACTTTTGTTACTAATGCTTCTTAGTTCAATTTGGCATGCAGGTAAGTTTGCCCTATTTTTCCTACTTCAATCCTAAATTCCAGTTTCATTAAGTCAAATGCTCTGATTTTGCTTAGATTTCCTTTCCACAGTTGCTCAGATGTTTTCTGAGGGAGCATTTAGGGCCCCTTAATTTACAGGTTTTCTCTTATTAGAGGACATCAGGGGTGAACAGATGGCCCTGACTCTAATTCCCTCACTGGCTCCATAACGCGCCTTCCCAAAGATCAGCCTTTGTGCATTTTACTCCACGCCAGTCCCCACTGACTTTCTTCTCTGCAGTTCCAGGCCTCCTCCAAAGCTGTTGTTGTTGTTTATTGAATATCACGTGCTTTTCTTAAACCGCTAATGGAGGTCAATCTGTTTCCCAAGCCAGAGGCCAAGGGAAGGAGAGTCTCTGGCCCACAGATTCATTGCACATGGTCAAGTCTAAAATGCGATAGCCCTGACATTTACTGAAGGGAGCTGAAAGCATCCCTGGGCCCGGATCCCCCGCTCAGAGCTGGGCAGTGCTGCACCCCCTTAGTGGTGCTCTCTACCTGATAGTAGAGTTATTTTGGCAGGTGCCTTTCTCTGCTATGGGACGTTTAACTTTCTTGAAGTCACAGGCCGTATCTTCCTTGTCTTTCTCTGGACTACTTTATAGCTACAAGTGAAATACTCTGGGCACAGCTTTGAAAACATGTATTGAATGAAGAAAACAGCAAATTATGATTCTGACATTATTATCAGATGAACAAGAACGAATTACAAGACTGACCATTGGGAGGAAAAAAACCCCTACCTTCCGCCTCAAAATGAACAGGTCCACTCTAAAGTATATGAATCGCTAACACATGTTAGTGTAGTTGAAGCAAGACAGGCTTGTGCCAGTACCTTGAGGCAAGGCTCTCAAAACACTGTGCCCAGGTAAAAGTCTTTATTCTAAGCAGGTAGAAACCCAAATAAAATCTAAACCTCCACTCTTCTCCAGCGCATTGTAAAACACTCTAAGCTTTCCATGAAAGGGACAGAAAAGTAAACTGAATACTCCCAGCTGTCAGCTTCTTTTTTTTTTTTTTTTACATATTATTGCAACTGCCACTTTTAAAATTATTCAACACCTTGAAGGAAATAGTGACAAAGATGGAGATTTCTTAGAAAAGCACTCTGAAGCAGCCCGCCAAGCAGGCAGCTCATGCCTGCAGCCAGCGTTCACCCAGCCTGCTTTGCAATTTAAGGATCAGTATACATTAAATGAAGTGAACTGCCTGGGGAATTCAGCCATTACCTTTTCTCACAAACAGCATAAATATTAACAGAGCTTTACTTCATTTCCATTCAAGAGTACTACATGTTAATACAGAAATCACACTGGGGAAAATATGCACGGAAGTGTTTAGAAACTTGTGCCTAGAAAATAACATCATTCCTTCTAGAACGTTCCTTTCACTTGTGGATCTTAAAGCACTGTGCATTCCCCAGCTACTGGCAAGGCTGGGAATAGGATCAAAATAGTATTTACATGGTAAGTGAAAGAAATGTCGTCGAGCATATATGTCAAGTTGATTTTCAGGGGGTCTGTGAATAGATTCATCAAGTGACTTTAAAGCGAAGAACCTGTTGGAGTAACTGCCAATAAGTCAGGGACCAAAGGAGAAAGTCCTTTGGAAACTCTGAAATATTGTTCATATTCAATAATGGTGGTTGTTGTCAATGTTAATGAACAGAGCAATAAATCAGCACAGCATTAATGAGTAAGAATAGACTCAACAATCTAAGTGGAATCATTCTTATTTGCCTTCCCAAACAAGCAAACTCAACAACATCTGCTTCGCCTGCCAGATAGTCAAGCCAACTCAGAGAACACTCCTGTCTCTAAACAAATTTGTAGGTAGCTGAGCTTCTTTAGACTGCACTAATGAAGAAGAGCCAATAGTCTTCCCATCTCCTTGAATTAGAAGGCATTTCAGGCTATGGAGCCAAAAGGCATTGTTCAGGGTGCCCCAGCATGAAAGCGTGGAAGCTTTTCAACCTGAGAAAGCCTGCAGGTGAGAATTCATATCATTACTCAGAGTCAGGTCCTATAGACAAGATGCTCCTCTCCTGAAATGACTCCTAAACTAGGAAACAAGCATTGAGTCCATAATGGTAGAATGGTCTTTGCCTTCACTGTCTTGGATTGCACTGCATAACTTCTAAATTTTGACTTAGTTGCGCTTGGCAAGATTAACAAGGTTGCCCTATTATTGCCTCCTTGGAAAGACCCTTCCACTTTCTCCAGTTTCTCATTAATTCCCTTCCTTTGCCATTAATTATTTACAATCTAATGATGAAGTGCTGTCGTTAGAAAAGGTTGTGTTTATTCCGAAGTCATGATTGAGAGTCATTTCATTGTCTCTTTTTTATTCTTAATTTGAGGATCTGATCCACCATTTAAGATTAGGAAGCTTAAAAAAGTTAGGTTTTCTTTCCTATGGATAAGTCATTAGGTAGCCCCAAGATGGGTCCACAATCTTCCATAAAATTATGAGAACAATGGTCATCACACAGCAAACATGACAAAACACCCATTACATTCATTAAGTTCATCCTTCATACTCTCTGAATATCATTTAGTTTCAGCATTCCCTGGCTAAGTCAGGTAACCATCCGGAATGGTCTCCTCCCACTAAGTTGTTACTAGGTTCATTATTTATAATGCATTATTTCTAGATCGGGAGTTCTCAGCTGGGAGTGTCTCTGCTCCTTTTTCCCCAGGGAACATTTGGCTACTGCTGGAGACATTGATTGTCGCAGCTGGGGGACTGCTACTGGAACGGAGTGAGTAGAGGCGAGGGTTGCTGCTCCACAGTCGACAGTGCGCAGGACAGCCCCAAACAAAGAATTCTCCAGCCCAAGATGGCAACAGTGTCGAGGTTAAGAAAGCCCATTCTAGACATTATCTCTTGCCTGCCTTGTTCATATTTGTTGTGAAAAAGACTATTTTACTCATCAGCTTGAAGAGTTCCCATAAATCCTGAAAGAATGACTCACTTATAAATAAAGGAGTGGGAAACAGATACACTGTGTGGTGGGAACTGAATGTCACCACCCACATTCTGTGAAGGAGAGGCATATCACTATTCACTCTTCTAGGAAAATTAAGTTTAAAATTTCACAATTTACTTCTTTTTGGTTCATATGCAAATTATAATGTACTAAAAATGTGAGACACTGACAGGTTAATTGCTCCCACTTCTCCGGTCCAGCTGCACGGAAATGATGCTGAGGAATCACAGAGCAGGAAAAGGGCAACCGAGAGGGTCAGCGTGCTCCCCACGGTGGGTGTAGCATTGGCACCTTGAGTGTTGAGTTAGAATGACTGATAATAGAACACATGTACTTAACCTTCACTGATTTGATTCCAGCCCTTTAAAATAGTCTTTTAAGAAGCTGGTACTGCTTTTACTCCTTCATTTTCTCCCTGTAATTCTTAAAGATAAAATATAAATCCGACATATGTTTCAGGCATATTGGCTCAGAAATCCAAAAAAGGTAAAAAGAACTCTCCCAGACAGCCAGGGCTCTCAAATAAAAATCATCTCCAGTTCCCATGCCTGCATTGAGCCTTTCTAGTTACACGGTATTTGGCCTTGATGTCGAGATTAGACCACCACACATTTATTTTAACCCTGAGTCCCTTCCTTATGGCCAACAACATATTTATCCTCCATGCTACCAAGCATGTTTAGACAACTTACATAATAGGATACATTTTGTATCCTTCTTGAGATGGTAAGCTTTTCAAAAGCAAACTGAGTTTTTGAATCATTTCAAACTCCGCTTTTTATCCAAGGTTATATATACAATACTCACTCATGTCGGTTGCTCATTTTCATTTCTGAGTGGAAAGGCAATAGGGGTGCTATGTGCATCACTGTAGCCACAAGCCTCCTCTTCTAAAAGCCCTGTGCTTATGCATGACTGAGTCTGAGTTGATACTGTAACATGCAAGTGCTTTTAGTATAGTTGGAAAGAGAAGGAAAAGTGAAAGATGGAGGTGTGGGTTCCAGATAGATACAGACCTGTGAACGGAAGGCACGAGAGAAGATGAGCTGAGCAGAAGAATATTTACAGAAAGGAGCCAAGACACTAAACAGTGCATAAAGTTAAGGGGTAGGAAGAAGAGAGAAACTATAAAACCTATGCAAGTTGGCAGGAGAGGAAAGAGGTATTTGCAAGGCTTGGAGATACACAGTATTCTCAGGTGTCCTGTCAATCTCTCGATACGCACCCCCAAATCTACAATGTGCCTCATTCTAGGTTCTCAGCATAGCTTGGAGGGAAAGCAGAATGAAGTTGAAGAAAATGATAACCATTAAACCAGGCAGAACAGACACCAATGGTTGCACCCCCTGCTAGCTGCGTAGCTTCAAACAAGTCACTCAAATATCTCCAAACCCCATTTCCTCATCTTTAAAATGGGGACAATTGTAATTACATAACAGGGTTGAGGTGACATGTGTAAATAATTGGGTGCATTTGCAAATGTTCTGTGGAGCGCATTATCTTCACAACACATGGTACTCTAAGTACTTAATGCAAAACATATTAGTGACAGCAAAGGAAAAATTGGATTATAAACATTCTTAGTCCAATGGCAATTTAAAATTTCATGAGCTAACCATGAACTCCCAGAGGAGAAAACATTTTCTGAAGACTTTAAGATATTAAAATTATATGTATAAATGATATATGTATTGATATATATAAATAATATTTATATTACATAGATAGATGAGAAAAACTGTTTTCCTGTTGTTTTCTTCCGGGGAAGAAAAACAAGGCACTCTTAAAACCACAATAGCAGAACATTTCTGTTTTAAGAAAACAGAAGTCCTTTAAAGAAATTTCTAAGCCCAACATCAGTGTTATATCCATTGTTCAGAGAATATACCTCAGGTGATTACTAGCCAAAAAATTACTTGTATATCTTAAGAAATCATGTGTTAAAAATGAGATGAGAAGACATTTCAATATTCAGGAAATAATATTTCATTCAACAATGAATATTGAATAAAAGCCTACCCTGTGTGTTGATGTTAGAATTTAAGTTCCCAGAATAATAGCAAACATGAAACTCAGGGAAAGAAAATATTGACTCACAAAAATAAAGGTAATTCATAAATAAATCAAAGCCACTCCCCCAACACAGCTCCACAGCAAAGCAACATGCAACCAGCCCCAGCAGATTCAAGGCCCTACTGGCAGAACCTTATGAGTTGGGACAACCCCAGATGAAGTGCCACAATTACCAGCCTGTGGTTGGTGGGGAGAGAGAGCCACACTCCACACTCACTAGAAGAAGGAGTAAAAGACTGGAGGACTGAAGATAAGGTTCAGGACCAGCCTGACCCAATCATGGTTAGGAAGAGCAAGTCAATATTGCAGAGTCAAAAATAATGTTTAAAAATGAACACTTAAAATGGCTTAGCAAATCCTCCTCAGAAGCAAAATTCTGATCCTTTATCAAGACAGCCCATTCTAACAGTCACGTGTTCCATTTTTTTAGTAGTGCAATCTGCTTTCGGGCATTATCAACTCCAGCTTTATCCAACTCTGCAAATGCAGTATTAATTCCTGGAGGAAATCAATGGCAGCCTGAAATAAGACCTCTCATCAGATCCCCAATTTTCTCTTTAATGTTAGAGTTCTACTTGAATAAAAATCATGGGGCACAAAGCAGGATTTCATCCCATCTGATTTTCTCAGCAAATATGACTGAGAGCTCTGACCACATCAGAATGGCCCTTGACCAAGGGATTAGGGGCCACATCCACACCTGACGTGCAGCGCGTGACGGAGCACATTCAGGCATGTGAAATTGGAATTGGAAGTTTGAGAGGAAATTTTGGTTTGGAAATTGTAACTGGGATATGTAGAATTCCTAGTTGAGTTTCAAAGAGCTCAGAATTTTCTGGGCAGTCCAAAAAAAAATTAAAGGAAAGAAAATATTATATATCACAGGAAAAATCAAATCACTCAGAGCTTACATTTATTTTGCGTTAAAAAGGCATCAAGTTAAGCTGGAGTGCTAACTTAACCTTCTTTATCTTTTCTTTTCCCTCATACCCATAGCACCCAGTACCTCCTCTCCTCCCATCCCAAATTGCCATCTTGTGTGTTTTCATCCACACCTTTATACTTACTCATAAAATAATATGTTGGTATATGAGTATGTAGAAATATAAATATGCAGAATGGTTTTTCTCTTTATTTCACAACCTGAGATTATAAATTGATCTTTTCAATCAAGAGCACATTTGTGAATAACTCATTATTTCATTACTGCATAATATTCCAGTTGCTCTTGTTTTTTGAATTCTCTCTTGCTTCAAAGGATCTGTCCTGGTTAGATAAAAGACCATTCTGCTCTATTGTCTTTCGTTGAGTGTTGCTTTATATACTGTCTGCACCCAGCTCTTCAAAAGTCTTGCCATTGCCTGGAGACATGGAGACATATACCTTCATAGTGACTCCTGGTGTTGCTCCCTCCATGCAGCTAACAGCCCAGAGGAAGAAAAAAGAATTATCTTAGGCCTAGATACTGATCATGCCGTCCTAGCTCTCTTCTACTGTCAAGTGAGTTTGCTCCATGTCAAGTCTTAGAGTTGAGCCTTCTGAACTTGTGGAAGTTGATCGAGAACTTGGATGCGTGATATTCTCAATCATGAAAGAAAGATAAAATGCTTCCAGTAAGAATTTATAATGTTTACTTTTTAATTCCTTCCTGGAACTGGAAGGCTGGATTACCATTTTGGTGGGTGCTACTCAGCTTTTGAAACTGATATTAAAGTACTCCCAATTTATATATCTCAAGTTCCATTCACAGATCACAGCTCTGGATTCCATAAAATAGCTCCAGCACCATGATCAGAATACAGCCAAGAACGGCAATTAAAAAGCAAAAGATTTCCTTTTCGCTAAACCTGAGCCATGCTCAGAGCATCTCAAGAAATATTTATTTGTCAAACCTAATCCTGGGACATTACTTGTATTTTATAGCTTGGATATAGCTTAAATTAATTTTTTCACAATGGTATTACTATAAATAATAATCATACAAAAACTACGGATGCATAACTTCTGGCAAGCGACCTTACACTACTGGGTTTTCACATTCCTTTCCATAAAATCTAAAAGTTGGATGAGAATCAAATTTCTAAAATTTCTTCATTATCTGTCTTTTTGATCTAAACTTCCAAGATCATATAATCCAGCAAAGCACAGAGAAAGATATCTTTACCTGCAGCGTAATCATAGTAATTCTCTTAACAAAAGTATGTGGCTATGTTTGTCATTTAAGAAGGTAAGTAAAGTGTTTCAAACAATTCAGAATCCAGATAGATTCCAAAGAAAAATCTCTAAATAAACCCCACTTTCAGCCATCGGCAGGATAAATGCTAGATCTATACATGAAATCCAACATTGGATATTTTATGTAGTCCGTGCTAAAAAACAGACACAGAAATGTAAGGAAGAGAGAGCTATATATCTGGAAGTTTCAAAACATTAAATGTATTTTTACTTATGGTATTTGCCAAAACACAGTTCAAGTCGCTAGACATGGTTAATAGATTGCTATATTCCTCCTGTTTAGGCTTCCCAACCTAATGCATACAAGTATAACATTTGATCATATTCTTGTTCTAAAACACAGCAGAATTTTTCAAGGTATTAGATACATTTTTCAAATCACATTTTGTAGGTTGCCATAACTTGGCACCAACAGACACATTGCACAATGTTTGCAGCCACCATTTACTAACATGCTTTCTTCACGGAGTTCACAGTATGCGCATATCCCACAGCACGAGCTCATACAGCCCAACAACACGGTTCATGCATGGAGTGAGAGGGGGCTCAGGGCCGAAACTTGCTTGCTGGTCTCCCAGCTCAGCCCCTCGTTAGCTGTATAATCTTGGACAAATCACTTAATCTCTCTGAGATTTCTACCCCTTCTGTAAAATCAGGAAAGGCACAGGCATATGGGTATTGAGGAACCGCAGTAAAAGTGAAGGCAGTTTAAGAACTCTTTGTAAATGGGTTACGGCAGCATTAACGTTCACCATGCTAGGAAGAGAGCACGCACATGGCGGGTTCTGTGAAAGTTTTCCTATGAGTCCTCAGTCTTGAATGTCCAACTAACTCTAATAACCCAGCAGTGCAAATAACTGAAGATCAGATTTTTACAAATGCACCCATATGATTCTTTTATTAACATAGAATGTATTATTGGTTTCAGAGGTACAGGTCTATGATTCATCAGTTTTATACAATACCCAGTGCTCAAAATATCACGTGTCCTCCTTAATGTCTGTCACCCAGTTACCCCATCCCTCCCCACCACTCCCCTCCAGCAACCTTCAGTTTGTTTCCTATGATTAAGAATCTCTTATGGTTTGTCTCCCTCTCTGGTTTTGTCTTGTTTTATTTTTTTCCTCTCTTTCCCCATGTTCCTCTGTTTTGTTTCTTAAATTCCACATCCGTATCCATACGACTTTAAGCAAAACTGCATCACAGAGACAATTATTATCAGAAGAAAAATAAGTTTGGAGATAAAATGATTTTTTTTCAGGTGGAAATTTTATAAAATAAATCAGAACTCACAATCACCTAATGAGCCAAAACCCACCAATAACAAAGGAGGAATGTTAAACTTTTTAAGATGTAGTTCTTACAAGTCAAAGAACAAGTTTGTTGAGAGGCTAACTCTAAACTTGTTCCCACCACTGCTCTGAGCACTGATGCCAAAGGAACAAGCTAGAGCCCTGTCCTCGAGAAGCTGAGAATCTGAATAGGAAGGGCACAACATCCATCAATGAGTCAAAAGAAGACTGTACATCACAGAAACAGATGCATGACCATTTCACCCTTTCAGCATCTAGCCTTTGGTGCTAGGTTGATGGGGATGATATCTCGCAGAGATAGCTCATGGAGAAAATGTATTATAAACGAAAATATGACCACACATTCTTTGAATTAACGTATAATTTGTAAGGAGGTGGGATGAAAGTCATAATGGAAGTTCAGCTGAAAATGTAGAATGGTGGGGTAATAAAGAATTGTTAAATTCTTCAACTATTATTCATCTCATTTCATTGTTGACTTTTCCAACTAGACCACAACATTCTTGAAGGTATCATGTTTGTTCTTTGTTCTCTGTATCCCTGCTGCTAACTAGAACACATTTGGCATCTAATAAATAACTGTTGACTAACTGTCTATCCTAATTGCTTAATTGTGGAGGCAGTAGGAATTTTTATCACTGATTCGGAGATGATTAGGAGGCAGAAATGGTTTATCTTTATCTTTAGCAATAATGCTTTTTGATGCTCAGCCACAAGCAGGAAAATTATAGAGTTGATTGCAGATTTCCAAAGTCTTGCCACCCCATACCAACAGTCTCTGGGGACTACGAAACTCAGTTACACTCAGAGCACAGGACAGAGTAAAAATTCCTGTTGGTAACATGGTAGGTATATAATAAATATTCGATGACTTCCTTAACTTCCATTCCCTGGGTCCCCCTGGGACTTTGTTTACACTTAGGTAAAGACCTTGGGACTTTTGTTATTACACCACTTATGCCATTTCATACTTAGTCTTATACATGTCATTTCCTCAGTTAGATGGCTAGGCCTTTTGGCAGGTTCATTTTATATTCAGTACTTCATTTTATGGCTTTAATACAGACTGTGGCATACACAGGGTCACCAAATACTTGTTCAGCAAAGTATACAGTTTTGAAAAGGGAAAGTATTGTTTAAAAGCTACGCATTGTCACCTGCCACCCAATTAAGAAATTCTGACCAATAGTTTGCCAGCCCAAATTTAAATACCTCCAGCAGCCATAACCTCCTGAGACAGCCCTGGTCACTGGAGAATTCTCCTCTGAGCTAAGATTGTTCTCCTTGCATCTCCTGCTCTACTGGCTCTCTTCGTTAAGAGAAAGGCTGAACAGCTTCTACTACTTCTAGAGGATGTTCCTTTTGAAATATAGGTCAGCAAGACATTTCTTCCCCAGGGTAAGTGCTCAGTTTCCTTGAGTAGTCCTTGTGGTATGTGGTCTCTGGATCAACGACCAACCCGGTCATTTCTCCAAGCACTCCTCGAATCAATGTCCTCCCTGAAATACAACATCAGAAAGGAACACTGTCCTCTTCAAGTACTGATTACATACCGAAATCCAGGCACAAGTCCTCCATTAACACAGCACAAGACCCCACTTAGGAGAAATATAAGAAATAGATTTAAACCGTATTTTAAGAGGTTATTTAGAAATTGGCTTTCAATGTCTTTCTTCACCTATCAGGATGCTATCTGGGTCAATTAAACTATCTTGGAATATGCTAGCTTTCACTTTGTTTAAAACCTCATTTCCTACAGTTCCAAATATAGGTTTCAAATTATCTAGAGCAAAACCACCCTAGAAAAATGCTAAAGCCACACATTACACCTCTACCAAAATTCAGTATGGGTGAGGGTAGAGGTATACGTGAGACCACTTTACTAAAAGGTGATTGACTCAGTGCAGGCAACATCAGTGACTAGATAAAGAGATGAGTATTTGGCTGGGGGCAGAGGGCAGTGCTCAAACCTCTCCTCCTTCTGCATCCCCTACCTTGGTTAATGGCACTGATTTTCACCCTAGATATCCAAGCCAGGAACAAGAAGATCCTATTTAACTCCATATTGTCATTGATGTTCACTTCCCCAATATGCACTTCATAGCTAATTCCCACTCTGCATTCCCAGACTCTACCATTTCAAGCTCCTGGGGCTTGTTTTCCAGCCTTACACTCTGTGTCTTCCTAAAATTGAGTTCTGGTCATTCTCTACTCCCCAATTTACTAACACTTAACAGATTCTCATTTTTCTCAGAATAAAGTCTACATTATTATAATGCCATTTAAGGCCTGCTACTATCGCCTTCTACCTCCTGTTCTATCTACCATGAAACCCACAGAAGGATCCCCTCCAGGCTGCTCCTTCAAGATTGTCACACACTATCTTGCCCCATGGAATTTTGTTTTTGCTTTTCGTTAGCTTGGCATGTTCTTGTCTGTCCATCTGCATGGGGAGATCTACCTAGTCATTCCTCAATGCACTGGTTAAATGTCTAGTTTCTGGTAAACTTCTCTTCCAGTCAAAATTAATCACACAGACTTGAGGTGCTTGCCAGCTTTTGTATTTTTTTATACCCTGTCTTCTTCCACTACCTAGCAATCTCTTTGAGGGCAAAAATATACCTTATATATTTTTGCCTCCCCTGTCCCCCTCCCTGATATCTCTCAAAACGTCTGATAGGTAGTTGGTATTCATGTTTGGCAAACACAATCACAAATTCATGCTACCATGATTCCTGGTCTGCATCACACAAATCTATCCACATCAGTCATACATTTGCCACCAACTGAAACATTTTATTAATCCTTGTCTGTTTATAAAATTATATTATTTATCTTCTGCCTTCCCGAAAGGACTTGCTGCAACCTAGAATAATAGATACAGGTAATACAAAAACACTAAGTATTGAAAAATAAGAAAAAGAAGTATTGAAAAATAAGAAGAAGTATTAAAAAATAAGAGTCATCAATGAAGGGGATGTGAAAATCTAGGATTCTGCCCATTGTGCTCCCAGAGTAACAGGTGGGTGCTTTCTCGTCTTGGGTGCCATTCAATCAAGCATACATACCATCTGCGTCTTGTCTGCTGAGCTACGTAAACCACCCTGCCTTTGTTTTACATCATATATTGCATGCACCACAATTTTGACTCACAGACACTTCCAGATTTTTTTGAAATATGCTCACAAAGGGAAACTTTGCATATGACATTCTCCATTGCTCATTGAGTAACAGCCAACTTTTCTTATTGAGTGTTTCTGTTGTGACCAACATTCTCATTCACGTTTACTGACTGTAAAATGAAAACATGGAAACATATTTTTTTGTTGTTGCTTCCTCATGGCAGCTTCTACTATTTCAAAGATTTGTTTTCATCAAAAATAAATAATGTTAACTTTATCCTACTGTAGTTATCCTCAGGTATGTTAGGCAGTTTTACATCTTTACCAACACAAATGTGTTTTCTAGTTGTTCAACAGGAGCTTTAAAAATTAAGATTGGAAAATTAAGATTCATTACCATGGAGCAGGGGTGCCACTTAGGAAAAGCTGCAGGTGAGCTAAACAGCATTCTAAGTCGCTCAAAGTCCCAATACCTTCCCATTCTGATACTGACAGTGGTGGCCTTACTCAAAGGTATTAATTGCATGATTTATGTGATTAAGGAAGGTTAAGACTAGAATTGCCTAATTAACACTTAATATTTATTTTCCTGCGATTGAAAACAATCTCTGTCCATCTAACTATTCGTGTATTCATCCATCTATTTTATTCTATTATCCTAACAATATCTATAGTGATGGATCCTTTCCTATGCACCAGGCCCTCTGTTAAGTTTTTTGCTAATATTACTCAATTTCATCCTTAAAGTAGCCCAGTATGTTAGCTATCATAACTCCCACTTTACAGATAAGAAAACTGAGGCTTGACTAAGTTAAGAAACCTCCCATTATCACACAGTCAATATAAGTGCTAAGTGTGGGGATTTCTGTCTCAGGTTTTACTGACTCTAAAAGTATGCTCTGAACAGCTCTGCCTCCTGCCTTCTAAACATAGAACACCTCTGTCCTGTGCATACTGAATGTTAAAATGTAAAACCTCCTCCTCTGTCATTAAGTGTATTTTTAAAAATGGTCTCAAATATATTTTGGGTTGATTTAAAAATGATATTCTCAAGAATCTGATACTGAATTTGATCTTCTCTCCTCCACCTACTTCCTTTCCATATTCCTTTATTTCCTACCATTCTTGTCTTTGGAGGGAGAAAAAAAACCCTGCTTCTCTTGGTTCCACCCTGAATGGTTCTATATCCCAGTGAGAGCCATCCGAGTTTCACCTGCCCTGAAGCCCAGAAGACCTAGGAGCCCATGCTGTTGGGCGTTCTCACTCCAGTAGGCTTGGTGGGTTTTATGGATGTTCTTTATTTGCTAGAGACAAAAATCTTAATGATATGAAGGTCTATTGTACTCATTTCAGTGGAAACACACAACCCACAAAAGTACTAGTAACTAACGTTTACTTAGCACTGACAATGTGCAGGGCTCTGGGTGGGCCATTTCACAGGACTTTTACAACTTCATCCCAGTGACAAGCTAATGGCTTAGGAATGACTATTCTCCTCATTTCACAGATGGAGTGAAGCTAAGGGAAGTGACGTGTAAAGAGGACGTGAGCTGGTACTTTGTGGTCCCTGTCCAGATTCCTTCCACTCGATAAAGGTAGGTATAAAAGATTCTAAAACTGGGATTCATCAGGATTTACTGACAGGCCACTGTCTTTTCCTGAAAACATGTGGCTCTCTTGGCACAGGAGATACCACTCCACTGGCTTTCCTCCTCTCTCTCCAGTCACTCCTTCTCAGCCTCCTTTTCTGGATTCCCTTTCTGTATCCAATCTCGGGGCTCCTCAGAACATGGTCACAATGTAATATCTTAAGCTCTGCACTTCCCACACCTACATGTGTGGTTACAAATGGCCCTGATAGCAGACTTTGGGCTAAATAAAGAATAGGAGCCTTAATTCCCAGCTGGCCAGATAAACTTTGGGTTTTGCCAGTGGACAGATTGGAGGTAAACTTGGGTGAATTTTTTGCATATGCTATGAATGGCTTAATCACATGAGAAAAATGTTGAGTACCCTTCAGTTATTCAATAGTATTTACTACCTATTCTAGAAATTGAACTAATCACTGATAAACCAAGATCACTGAGATATAACATTTGTCCTTAAAAAAGTCACAGTCTAACAGAGGATAAAATCAAGTAAACATACAATTGCAAATCAAAATAGAAAGAGTCCAGTAATAGAGTTCTAATAAAGGTATATTGGAAGCACGAAAGACAAAGTGGTTCATTACCAAACCCTCCTCCGTCAACCCCAGCCAGCCCAACCTCCACTGTTGGGGAGTAGGTCTCAGAAGCCTTCTTAGAGGAGGTGACTCAAGAGGATCGTGTAGGCAGTAACAGGTGGAAGTGGTAAAAGCCATTCAAGAAGAAAGTGGTGTGCATGCACTTTGTTAAAATTTCTGTTATTGGTTAGTTAGTCCAGAAACGGTTTGTGTCAGTTATTCCTGAAAGCCTTTAACTTCTCTTTTGAGTTCTGAGTGAGTAGATGGGAGCAATCAGAGCATTTATTTGCAATCCACTATAATACTTACAGAGATCACTGGAAAAAAATGCAGTAATATAAGCTGAAGCTAATTAAATAAATATATAGAGACAGCTAAAGCCAGATTATAGAAATATCTTACAAATATTCAAACCAAGTAGTGGAAAAAAAGGTGTCCCTATTCAGGTTGGGAAGAAACAGAGAGGTAGAACAACTTACTCAAGGTCTCAAAGGCATTAAGTGGCAGGAATCTGACCTTGAGTATCTTGATTAAAAATACGTGCTTTCTGCTAAATTATTTCCCTTCTTCTTTCTTCCAAAATACCATATTTTGATGTCTGCCAAGCAGTGAACAAAGTTTCCACTAAATGTATTTGTCTCTGTCTCCCTCTCTCAGATGCAAGTATGTGTTGTGGAATATATGGATCCCTCTTGAAAAGTGTTGAATTTTAAGCTGATGGCCAAAGAATTGTTTACATGGGATGGCAGACTACAAATTAACAGTTTACCAAGGTCAAGCTTTCCTTCGTAAAACAAGCAGCCTACTTTGCATTTTCATCTCTTTCTTTAAAAAGTAATTTTCCCTGGCTTTTTGGCACACTGTGAAACTAGAAAAATATCCTTGGTGAACAGCAGTGCCAGGAGGTGAGCTGGCTACAAGGAGTGAGAAATGTTTAGAAATGAGAAGAATTTAAAGCCAGAGCAGAAGGCAGAGTTTGAGGCTGGGGTAGAGGGGGCTGGGGCTGGAGAAGGAGGAGAACATCTCCATATACAAAAGTAAAGAACTACAATGCATAATGCTTGAGGTTTATAGATATCCTAATCATGCTGCTGTAGAATTATGTTGCTTCTTAAATATTCAGTAACTGACAATCCAGCCAAAGATAGCATATGTTATGTCCTTCTCCCTGCTATGATCTAGTCCAAGGGCTATTTAATGACTACTGAGAATCTGCTGAAGAAAGAGCATGGAGTAAGGTCTCATCAATCCAGTGAAGTTAAGAGGACAGACTCTGAATTCAGACACTCAGCTCCACCTCTTTCTGGCTATAAAATGCTGAGCAGAAGACTTAAGTTCTACCTAAACTCTGTTCTTCCATCTGCAAGGCAGCGAGTATGACAGCAGTTCCTGACTCACAGAGTAACTGTGAGGACAAAATAAAAGAATGCATGCAAAAACACCAGCACATAATAAATGTTCAATATGCATTATGATTGTAATTAGTTGTTACTAATTGTGATTGAAAACCATGCCCTGAGATTAGCATGTAAACTATAACCAACTGAAGTGTGCTGTGATTTATATGGGGAACTCATTTATTTTTTCCTAATCCTTTCCTGCTTCTCCTTGATAATCAATAGAGAGAGGCAGACTACTATCAATATGAGATTGAACAAATGAAGCCCACGACGACCTAACCTCTAAGTATCCAGAAGTCACGTATTACAACTAAATGGAACAAAGCTCACGAGGGTTAACACTAACTATTTAAAATGTTTTTATTTTAGCCATTAAATGAGTAAAGGCAGCAAGAAAAAATCACACTGCTATTAAGCTACCAGCTAGCAAGAAGCATGAAAATTAAAATATTTTTTCATATTCACATCAATATCAACTTTACCTAAACAGTAAGTTGCAATTTTATATATCAAGATATCACATAAATTTTAAAATAAGTAATACTAGGTGAACACTTTGCAACAATTATATCTAATTAGACTTTACTGGAATAAAAACTACCACAGCCATAATGTGCTATTTTCAGAGAGTGTTTGCAAATATCAATCTGAACCCTTCTCTTTTATTTTGACATATAGACATAAAACAAAATTATGAATAACGAACAAGTTGATTTTATATGCAAAAACAAAAGAATTCTAAATTCCGAGTCATGAGAGCAATTTGACCTGCTCTTGATTCCCTAATGCAGGCAATCTATATTTTAACATATATATTTAGTCACAAAAATGAACATGATACAATGTCCTTTGAGTTTCTCAATTATGCTTTTTTTTATAATCACTATTTTCTTCTGAAGAGAGGGAGAAACGGAGGGAGAGGGAGAGAGAGAATCTTAAGCAGACTCCCTGCCCAGTGTGGAGCCCAACGTGGGGCTCAATCTCATGACGCTGAGATCATGACCTGAGCAGAAATCAAGAGTCAGACGCTTAAATGACTGAGCCATCCAGGCATCCCTATAATCACATTAAAGTTAAGCAATACACAACACACATTAGATGGGAAAAGGTCAAAAATTGCCTTCACATATGAATAAAAGGAAACACTTAATGAAAAACCACTTTTATACCTGATGGCAATAAAAAAAAATAGTTGTTTTATTTAAAAATGTGTTTATCAAATACTAAGTGAAATGGGAGGCTTTAACCAAATTATGTTAATGTAAATGGGGTCACTGACTCACAAAAGCTTGAGACACTCTACCTACAAGTTATTCCAGAGAAGTACCAGATTGGGGAGAGAGTTGTGTGTCTGCCTCTGCAGGTAAAGGATGCCATGCCCAGGACTGGGAACCTTTTTTTTCTGAAGACAACAGGTAGAACTGAGAAATGCTTATTTCTGCAATGAAGTCGAAACACTCTTTGCTTGGCTTCTAGGATACTGTATGCTCCTGGCTCTCCTTCCTGACTTTTCTCTCCTCCTTTGCTGATTCCTCTCCATCAACACACACTCCTAAGACCTCATTAGGCCTCTTCCCACCCCAGTGCCCTAGGGCTGTCCTTGATCATATCTCTTTTCTACCCACAATTACTCCCTTCCTGGTGATCTCCTCCAGTGGATTTAAATTCTCTTCAAACTTGTGGCCCATCTGATCTTCTCTTGAAAATAGCAGACTCATTCGTGGTACAACTACCTACCTCTCATCCCTACCTGGACATCCAACAGACTTAACAATCTTAGCAAAACTCTAGATCTTCCCTCTCATACCTGTTCTTCTGCAGTCCTCCCCATTTTAGTATGTGAAATCTCTACGCTTCTAGTGGCTCAGGCCAAAACTGCAGACTAAGCTTTCTAAGCTTTAGGCAAATTCTGCTGTTGTTACCTTCAAACCATGGTCCACCCCTTCTATCACTGCCATCCTGGTCCAAGCCACTGAATACAGATCAACTAAATCTCTGCAGCAGTCTCCAGACCTCTTCTCTTGCCTCCTTCAGCAGCCAGTGACTCTTCTAAAACATCAGCCATGTGGAGTCACTGCTCTGCTGAGAGCCCTTCCGAGGGTCCTGTCTCATTTCAAGTAGCAGCCAAGTTCCATAAAATTGACTACAAGGGGGCGCGTGGGTGGCTCAGCGTCCAACACTTGATTTTGGCTCAGGTCATGATCTCAAGGTCGTGAGATTGAACCCTGTGTGGGGCCCCATACTAAGCTGGGTATGGAACCTGCTTAAGATTCTCTCTATCCCTCTCCCTCTGCCCTCCCCCGACAAACACACTTCCTCTTTCTCTCAAAAAAAAAAAAAAAAACAGACTACAAGGTCTCGAGCCTTCTGTTACCTCTCCAATCTCCCTCACCTCCCCGTCTCCCCTCACTCTCAACTCTGGCCCCAGTATTAACCCTGCTGCTCCCGGCATGTGCCAGGCCACCCCACCTCAGAGCTCTTACACCTGCTGTTCCCTCCACTGGAGACATCCATATAGCCTCTGTCTTCCCCTCCCTGAAGTCTTTTTTTTTTTTTAAAGATTTTATTTATTTATTTGACAGAGAGACAGCCAGCCAGAGAGGGAACACAAGCAGGGGGAGTGGGAGAGGAAGAAGCAGGCTCATAGTGGAGGAGCCTGATGTGGGGCTCGATCCCATAACGCCGGGATCATGCCCTGAGCCGAAGGCAGACGCTTAACGACTGTGCCACCCAGGCGCCCCTCCCCTCCCTGAAGTCTTAACCCCTCTTGCTTTCGCCAATCCCACCTCACACCATCCCTTTCCCCTCTCCTTCATTGTTTCCTGAAGCACTCCTCACCATCTACTACACATATCATTTTTTAAATTTGGCTATTTTTTGTCTAGCTTCCATCACTAGAATAAAAGTTCCCGGAGTACAGGGATCTTCATCTATTCTTTTCACAGCTGTATCCCCAGCACCTATAACAGAGCCTGGCCAAATGAAGAGCTCAAATTACACTGCTGGACAAATGAAGGAGCTTAGAAGATCATCTCTGCTTCAACCCCCTTGATTTCCTCCCAGCTGAAGGGAGAGGCAGATGTGAGAGTCTTCTATGACATCATTTTGCTTCCATGATTTAGTAGAAAGCCTAGCAACTTCAACATAATACTTATTGTTGTTGACATGCAAAAGAATAAAAGTCCATGAGAAACTGGGTTCTTGCATCTTTGTTTTGCATCATGCTGACTTTAATGCGTTTTAATTGGCTTCCTGTCAAGTTTTTAAACATCTATATTCAACCATTAACTAAACTATGTACTTTTATACTTGACTACAAAGTAGTAGACAATTTTTCACTTGTATGAGATACTTAGAATAGCCAAACTCAATGAGACAAAAAGCAAAATGGTGGTTGCCAGGGGCCGGGGGAGGTGGGGGGAGGAGGGAGACAGGAAGTTATTGTTTAATGGGGACAGATCTTCAGTTTGCGAGATTTTGGAAGAGTTCCGGAGAGAGATGGTAGTAATGGTTGCACAGCAATGTGACTGACTGTACATGTAAAAATTATTAAGATGGTAAATTTTATGTTATGTGTATTTTAACACAATTAAATATAAAAAAAATTGGTAGGTTATTTTCAGCATTTTTTAAATGGCTAGGTATTAAAGAATTCAGAATTATTCTCTCAGGGCGCTTGGGTGGCTCAGTCGTTAAGCGTCTGCCTTCAGCTCAGGTCATGATATCAGGGTCCTGGGATCGAGCCCTGCATCAGGCTCCCCGCTCAGTGGGAAGCCTGCTTCTCCCTCTCCCACTCCCCCTGCTTGTGTTCCCTCTCTCACTGTCTCTCTCTCTCTGTCAAATAAATAAATAAAATCTTTAAAAAAAAAAGAAGTTCTATACATATTTTATTGATACGTATTATATGTATCATATATATGTATGTCAGACATATTAAATGCACATTATTCATAAATTATATCTGACCTTATGAAAGTTGATGGCTTGATATCTCCCCAATGGTGTACATAAGTTACAATACACTGAAACTTGGCATTACACTTACTTTCTGTAGATAGTTAAGTAGTGTATACAAAAGACTGAGAGTCAGTGAAGATTTAAAACACTGTTGAGGGGCACCTGGTGGCTCAGTTGGGTAAGTGTCCAACTTTTGATTTCAGCTCAAGTCATGATCTCAGGGTCTTGGGATCACGCCCCGAGTCAGGCTCCATGCTCAGCCAGGAGTCTGCTTGAGGATTCTCTCTCTCCCTCTCCCTCTACCCCACCCCTGCTCACAACCTCTCTCTCTGTCTCTCTCTCAAATAAATAATTCTTTAAAATATAAAAATAAATAAAAAGTGTTGAGGGAGAGAAATCAAAATCTTTGTTGATTTTGATCAAAATTAAATCAAAAGTTTTTGATTCTCATTTTTCACGTTTATCTATGTAAATGATTTAAACATACAAGATACGGCCCACATTCACACTGAAAGAGCCCCAAAGAGAGAGAGCTCTCCTGTCTAGTCAAAACCATGTACCATTTGATAATTATCTGACCCATAATTTAGTTTATACAAAAACTCAATTGCATATATTCCCAGCAAATTTCTGAAACAGAAATAAAAAAAATTGGCAGCATTTATTCCTTGGAAATTATATATTTTTATTTATTTATATTTCTTGTAATATTTAATCATGCCAAATAATAACATTTATTAATCATGTAGGGTAATATCAAAATTCCAGCATGTTTTTACAAATGAATAAATTAGTTTTACAAATGAATAAAGTTTTACAAGTGAATAAATTAAAAATCATGAATAATTCAGAGATCTAATCTCCACTTAGCTAGCAATATAACCAAATAAAATTATTCACTGATCACCACTGTTATTCAAAGCTTGGTCTGGGGGCCAGCAGGACCCAGGGAACCTGGGATATATGTTAGATTTGAAGAATCTCAGGATCCCCCCCCAGACCTTGTTTATCACGAACCCCAATGAGATTTGTGTACACTTTAAAATTTAAAAAGGACCACCCTAGGGATATATAAAGATATATGATGAAATTTTGACTTTTTTAAAGTAGTCTCCTTACCACATTTATGCTCATAGGGGATGTGAATCCAGAAAGAACATTTGTTTATTTTTCTGATATCTTGATCCTTTATTTCTCAGCTAATAAAACACACTTTCTAGAGAAAAGCGTGTCTGTTTAGGACAACTAGGTATTTGGATGTAGGATCCCTGTCTTTAAACTACAGAATCACCAGGTCAGAAATGAAAATAGGGAGAAGTAATTAGGAATGGCCTAAAATAAAGGTTTCTCCAGAAAGAAAATGCTTCAAGAGCCTCAGGAAAAATTCTGCATACAGCAATTAACCCATCGATACTTGTTGACCATGATCCTTCCCCATCCTTGTAGTAAGCATACAAAAAGCCTGAGCCAGTTGGTTCAAAGAGTAACAATCCTGGCAGGAATAGGTTAAAGTGCATTGCCCTGGGAAACTGGACCATAGTGTGACAGCTTTAAAGTAAGTAGAGCTCTCCTGGGGAGTCAGAAGAAGAGCTTCATTTCTGGATCGTGCTTGGCCTCCCCCAACATGGACCATGGCATCCAGAGCAACCATGTCACCTGTTTAGCACAGGGCTATCATCCTCTAGGAAAGAAGCCCTGTGAGACAGCATTAGAAGCGTACCTGGTTCCCAGGACAGACACTGAACAAAAAGAAAGCTAGAGAGTAAGAGCATTTTCTTTCAGCCTACCTGTATCAGTGGGCATGCAGCATCAACATGGAGATAGATCCAGAACCCTTCCTTGGGCTGCCCGTCTGCAGCAGGCACAGGGACACTTCCCTCACTCTCCCAGACCAAGTCCATCAGAGAGACCAGAGAAGACTGGGCTGGTGGATGCTGAGTGCTCAGAGGGCCCCAACTCACAGCACCTCCCTGCCGGACAGACATGGGGCAACGGAGGAGCACAGGTGCACAGGGCTGGGGAGCTTGGGGTGGTGGCCTGTCCTCCATCCCCTGTGCTGCTCTGTGACTGGGATTCTCCTGTGTGACCTCACTTGGCAGTCCTCTTCCCAAATAAGTCTAGAAGAAGTGTTGCAGGCTGCACTCTTGTTGCATGTGGGTGCTCAGCCCCCCAGGAGGAAGACTTTTCTCACACTCAGTTGCTCCCCTGAGACCTTCCTACATGTGTTTACCCATGATTAGGGACCCTAGAGACTCACATTGTTCTTTCTCTGAGCACATCAGAAAAAAATGAGGTGGGATTCCTCCATACAGGCCAGTAAAACGTGGGCGGGCACAGGTTCCCTACAGAGGGGACTGGGCCCCCAGGGAATGTTCTGGAGAGATTTTACAAGACAGTAAGTCCAAGGGAATGGTGGTCATTCCTCATCTGTGCTAGCAGGGCACTGCTGTGACCTTGAGAAGTGGTGAGTGGCACATTGTAACTTATGTGGAAAGGAAGGGACAACCAGCTGGAGCTAACTGTATTTCAGCAGAATCAGTATTTGCACCTATTTCTAAACCATCTGGGATTCCCCTTTCAGACAGAAACGATTCCAAACCTGACTCAAATCAAGCAAAAAAAAGTAATATTACTGACAATATTTAAACCATCTGAGCTATAAATTAAGCTATAAATTAAATATATTTTTTAAATGTCTTCAGGCTTTTGAGGTAAAAATTTCACAGTGAAGAATTAACGCCCAAAAACTCTAATCTGTAAATTAACAATGAAAATAACAAATCTAAAACATCTCTTAAAAAAAAAGTGTTGAATTCAATAGCGAAGTATTTTGATTTACAATTATAGATCCATATGCAGAGCTTGGACCACATGTATTGAAAAATCAGTGTGTTGGCATCCACTCTGAATAGTATGAGGGACACAAATTACCTGAATAATCATGTTTTTAGATCTACTTAAATTTTAATTATGCAGCTATTTATACTCCTCCCAGATCTAGTTAATTACTATTTATGTGCCTGGCTTGTGCATAATGGGCGACATTTTCTTTATCATCATTAAATTTGTCTCTTAACTAAATTGACATTCTTACTAAATGAAATAATTGGGCCATAAGAAATTCATATTGTAAAACTGCACCAAGTCAAAACACTGTGAAATATATTGAAGAGATTATTCAACAAGGAAATATAACAGCTTTAAGAAAATGAAATAAAGGTTAATCCAATGATTAACAAATACCAAAATTCAAGATAAAACAGGTTGCAGGCACTTTTCTAGAGACAACTAAAAATGTGTAGACTATAAAGAATGTTTCCATCTTCTGTACTATCTTGTATATCCTGTCTTTCTACTTCCATGGAAGTCGCAGAGAGATTTTCCTCTGCAATGTTATTCTAAACTACAAAAGATGCACATTCCATTGACATGCCTGGCGTTAAATCTTTTCCAGTGAAAATTCATTTACATATCTCATACCTAAATCAGATGACATTTCAGAGAGAAGCTGAAATTCTCTTTGCCTTTCTCTAAGATATATTTATGAACATAGTTTATAATAATGTAAATACTCAAAATGTGTGAGCCTCATACCTTCACCAGAAGTTCCTCCATATTGTTACGGCCAGGAACTCAGGTTAGAGATAGACACGGGTAATACAGCCAATAGCCACGGTCACTGATTCCTTTTTAGAGCAAACTGGCAAAATATTTAGTTGGAAACTTAGTAATGTAATTTAAGCCATTAAAATAACCTAAGAATGCTTTGGGGTGCCTGGGTGGCTTAGTCAGTTAAGAAACTGCCATTGGCTCTGGTCATGATCTCATGGTCCTGGGGTGTCGGCTCCTTGCTCAGTGGGGAGCCTGCTTCTCCCTCTGCCCCTCACCCCACTTGTTCTCTCTCTCTCAAATAATTAAATAAAATCTTAAAAAAAAAAAACTAAGAATGCCTTTACATGGATTTTGCCTTAGCTCAGTTACATGTCTGTGTGCCTAGTTTATGTCTCTACTTAGAATAAAATGTAAGTTATTGAAAAGAACACCTGACTCAATATAATTTGTACACGCATGAACTATTTTGCTCAACTGTTTGGCATAAGGGAAAGCGGTGGGATCAAAAGACTATGGAACTGAGAGAACACTTCGTTTCAGCTGAGGGTAGAGACAAGATTAAGCCAATTTACTGGTGAAGAAACTGGTAAATCGTTAACCCCAGGCTTCCAGCCCAGGTTTGCCAGGCTCCAAAGCCCTGTGACTGGGTCAGCTATTGCAAAGAATACATTTCTATTACCTGGTTTCTGTGGATTCTTCCTTTTCATCATATTCTGGCAAAGCAGGGCTTTTTTTTCTTTTAATACATCAGGACATATGTGATGTATTATTTTTCAAATGAGCCAAAGGAAATAGATGTTAAGATTCAAGAAATGTTTGGTCTATTAGTGGTGCAGAACATTGTTTCTCAAACATTAATCCTGGAAAAAGCATGCAGATGCTGACTAACTAGGTCTAGGGGGGCATTCCCAGCAAGCTCCCAGGTGATGCTGCTGTTGCTGGTCCAAGGATCACACAGTGCAGCAAAGCTTCTGGAAGACTACAACCAATTTTCTGCTTTGGGATTTGAATGAGGTTAACTTAAATTGCTAAATCGGGTATGTGCATTTGTAGCATTAGCTGCACCTCTGACTAACACAGCAATCACCTGCAAGCTGAAAAAAGAGATGAAGGTTATGAAATCAGGTCCTTATCCAAGAGGGGCTCCTTTGGCATCTGGAAGTACTCCAGACAAACGGAACCACTAAATGACCAAGAAAATCTGGACACAGTTTTCCTGGGGTCTGTAAATTATTATGTACTTTTCTTGCTGTGATCCCTTCAACATTATCTTAATTATTATGAAATCAGGTCCTTATCCAAGAGGGGCTCCTTTGGCATCTGGAAGTACTCCAGACAAATGGAACCACTAAATGACCAAGAAAATCTGGACACAGTTTTCCCGGGGTCTGTAACTAATTATTTACTTTTCTTACTGTGATCCCTCCAACATTATCTTAATTATTTTTTATTCTTCACCCACTCAGAATAGGCTACCTTCCAAAAGGAGAAAAAGAAACTCCTCTCCTCCAACACAAAGTTTAAGAAAATATACCTTTGAAAGAAATGTCAGTGGAAGCCGGAAAGTCTTCCAAAAGCATGCCATTAGGTTTGAATAATCGAGAATATAATTTCACAGGGAGAACACAAAGGATACATTAGTATTTTAGTCTGATTAGAAAAAAAGACCCTTTCTTTCAAAGGAACTCTCCCAAAATGTGCTATTTTACAATGACTTGAACACAATGCATTTACCACTTCTCGGCATAGCCTATCTCAAGGATATTACCAGAAACTCTGGTGTCTTTCTTGCACCTGCATTACTGTTTTTATCGGCATCACAGGAAGAAAATCCTTCTTATAGATAATATACATAACTTTCAGCAACATTGTGAACAGGCGCTCAGAGGTTACAGATAAAATATCTCTATGTATAGCGATCTTAACTCAAGACAGAATATAAAGCATATGGCCAACCAAATGCAGTCATTCTGTTATCCTTGCTACTCCCTGCTCTATAAAATCACGCTTTCCTTGGCTCACACATTATATAATAAAGGCTTGTCTTCACCCTGAAGAACACATCTTCCCTTCCTACCTGTCCTATATAACATTGCCTAACTAAAATAAATATTTTCAGCAAATTTGAGAGTGGATATTTGCATCTTTTAAAAATAATAGACCGATGTTCTCTATTTCCCACTACATCCAGTTCCCAGTCTCTTCTGTCACAAAGTAGCATCATAGGAAACACACAGCCTTTAAGTCTCGTGATGGCGGCCCCAGTTCTCCCCAGCCAGAGGCCATTCCATTAGTGTTTCTGGGGAAACAGCTACAGGGAAGGCAAATGAGGAAGGCAGGTAAACCCCTGTCACAGAATAATATATGTAAATTCCAGAAGGACTGAAGATTCAAACATCGATGGAAAAAATAAAATTAGGAGAAACAATACGTTAATGTTTACCCTCTTGTTGAGGAAAATATTATCAAAATATATAGAAGTAAAACGTTTAAGGTATGAAACAGGAAAAGCATTCACTTCTCCACAAATTATTAAGAGAAAGATAAACAACCCAATGTTAAAATGAGCAAAAGTTCTGAAAAGATAATTCCCAGAAAAAAAAGAAATGCAAATGTCTGGCAAACAGGAGTAAAGATTTTCAGTCTTATCAAGAATCAGGAAAACACGAATTAAAAGAATTGAAGGCTGTATTTCCCACCAGATTGATAATAACCTCTGGTTGGATGGTTGTAGAGAAAGAGACATTTTTGCACATCCTGGCTAGAAGACTCTTTCTCTGGCTTTACAATGCCTGTGTTTATTCTTTGCATAGAAAGAACAGACTACACACAAGTGTCAGCCACCCTGCAATACAGGGAGCACAATTCCAAATTCCATACACCTTTACCACATAAACAAGAAATTCTAGGGTCGCTTGATACCTTCACTTTCCCAGGATTGTCCTGGAACTGTACCCTACACAATCCAGGCAGCCAAACATGGCAGCCCTGTCCTTTCCTCACTATGAAAGGCCTCTTTAGAAAAAACAACAATCAAGTTAAAAGATGCAGATTTCTTTGTTGAGTATCAGTCAAAAGGAACTGGGACAACCAACAAAGACAGCTCAGAATCCCCTGGAGTTAGGCTAGAGAGAAAATATCTGTCCACCTGCTTTGCTAATTTGAGCTCAAGAACTTCAACATGAAGATAGTCTATTTTTTTCGATTATCAAAAAAAGTTCTTTCCATGAGTAGCAGCCAACCTGTCCTCCCATTACCTACGGAACAATCCACTTAATGAAGAAGGAAAGTGTTTGTTTGGAGTACAATGAGGATAGACAAACCACTGGAGACAAGCTTTTGCCAATGAGAAGGCCGAAAGCTCTGATCCAGCATATAGCTCCTGCCAGGGAGTCTTATTTTTAGTTAGGAATTAATTTTCTACAAGCCATGCAAGTTTTGCTTGCTTTGTATTTAAGATTTAAAGAATCTTTATTCCTGGCAACCTGAAAATGGAAAGTAAACTAAATACTACCTTCAGGCTCTGAGACCCCAAAGTGATACAGTGGCTTTTGATGACAAGAAACCAAACCCTTCCTCCTTCCATTCATTGGCCTTAATTTCAAGTCTAAAGCATTTGTATAATGAGAATTATCAGAATAACCTAACTTGAGAGTCTAAAATAAAATGAAATTCATGTAAAAGATTTATAAAACTGAATAAATTAGTTTTGAGCTCACAGAGGTCCTAGCCCTCCTCCCACTACCCCCTCTTTCTCTAGTATTCCTCAGGCAATAGGGGATATATTATATTTACATGTTATATTTAAATTTCTATTTGTATGTTTAATATATTTAACATTTAATATTTAAAGGTGCTTAAATCTGTACCTTTGACAAAGGGAACCTGTCCAGCAGGAAGAGCCAAGCCCTGGCCTCTACCACAAAGTGACATGGTAGTGTCTCCTCTGAGCATAAACACTTTGCATATATAGCCTTTGCCCTTTTCCCAGTATTTTGCTTGGAAATGTATTTGTTCAACCAATCTCATCTTTTTAGAGAAACATTCCTTCCAATGTGTGGCAGACTGCTAGGTTTCTCCCAGAATCAGTCCTCTGCTCTTGCCCTGGGCACATGACTGCGTAGCTAGAGATAGTACCTCCCAGCCTCCTTTGCTGTTGGACACATTGTGACTAATTTCTTATCAGTGGAAGTGAGTGGAAATACATGCCATTCCACACCTTGTCCATAAGACCTTGGGCATGCAATCCACCATTCTTTTTTCTTTCCAATTTCCCATAAACAAGAACAGGGATATAACCATGACCCAGCTATAACCATGAATATCAGAACAAACCCCAGAAGAACTAGAGCAACAATATGGAAAGAACCTGGGTCTATGGATGACCTCCCAGAGAAGCGCTAAGCAGTCACAGGAAATTGGTTGGACTATCACAGAAGAAGAAGTAAATTTCTGTGTTCAAGTGACTATCATTTGGGATCTTTCCATCATAGCAGCCTCTCCTTTATGTTAACAAAAAGAGTGGTAAAATGGAAAGGAGGCAAGCCAGCCGTGATTTAAATTCATTGATTACTTGACCACAAATGGCTTTGGGAAGCAAATATATCTTCTTGTAAAATAAAGGATATTGAAAATACCAGTGAAATGTGCCTGATCCCATGCAGTGAAGGAAACTATGCCTCAGTCCTGGCAGAGGCTGTGTGGAGGAGTCCTCTACTGCAAATAGCCTAGGATAGTAGAATACCCTTTCTAAGGAAAAAAACACATATGTTTCTATGAACACACATAAGTGCACAAGGAAAAAAACATTAAATGTATCTGAACCAGAGAATGAAAGAACTTCACAATGATAACCCTTCAAACACATTGTAGAAAAACCACCAATTTGTTCTTATTACATGAATGGTGGAAACTACCCACTATATCTAATCAATGTCAAAAGGAAAGAAAAGAAAAGCAGTTGCCCCCCCTTAAGGAACGGAACGGCACAGAGACTTTTATTTCATTGTTCTTCAGAAAACACACCAGTCAGCAAATCAACCTTGCATGTGCCCCTTCTTTCAATGATCCCAGAGCTTTCTACTGCCTGCCTGTGCTTGGGTGAGTTATTTAATCATACCTGAAAAACAGACATGATCTGACTTGAACATCCACTGTTAAAGGTTACTATAGGAATTACTCCAGGAGAGTAATGGAGATATGTCTTGCCAAGCTCACAGCATGTTGAGTGTTGTTAACACAACAAAACATTTTTTTTTTAAAAAAGAATCAGAAATCACAGACAACAATTAGCAGAAATTTCTTTGACGTGTCTCTAGTGAAACTTCACAAAATGTAGTCTGTTTCACCAGGGAAGGGACCATGTTGGTCTTATCCACCTTGGGATGACTAGGCCTTAGTGAAGAGCCTGACATACAGTAAGCATTCAATAGAATGATTCCTAGATGAAGGAATGAGTTGATTAAATAAATAATGACATCTTGGAAATAGAAAAAAATTACCCACAATCTCTAACTCAACTACAATTAACATTTTGATATCATTTTTCCAGATTTTATTCGTATGGGGCCTTTATGAAAAATATTATAATAGGATAATAACAACATGTATTGAACACACACTATCCACTAGAGTAAATCAATAACTGACAGCATTACCTCATTTAATAAAACATGTGTTTAATAAATTGCATGAGTTAGAGCCTTCTTTTATCCTCAAAAAAAACAAAATGGGAATTGAGACATAGATTTAAAGTGTCATTTGATGCCCTAAATGTGGTCTCTATTCAATATTCAAGGATAAATCCATGTGCAAGAGAGATCCATTGCATCTTATTTAAAAGCATAATAAGGAAAACATTAATTTAGCAGCTTATAATCTATTAAAACCACGTCTTCATTTTTCCTATTTATTATTTAAAAAGCTACCTGCAACTGAACATGATGTATAAAACATTATTAATATTTTGTTTTATTCCTTTCTTTTTAAAATAGATTATGTAATGGGTGGACATTATCATTTTCCTTTTGTCTTAGTAAAGTAGTGAGGCACAGAAAGTTCAAGTAACCTTGCCAAGATACCTAGCAGGCTTAAGGGAGAGCTATTCCCAGAATTCATCTCTCCTTAATTTCTACACCACTGCTTTTGTTACATGACCTCTCAAAAACATTAACAATGATCATAATAAATATGAACACTGAAAAAGCAAAAGACTATCCATGTTATAAAGTTGCTATGCTACCTTGCAGTCATGACGATGTTGTTAAGATTTCCAAATACCAATTAGTCCTCAAACGCTGAACTAACAAATGAAAGCAAACAACACTTCACAAATGTATGTGTCAACTTTCTAAATCAAAATGAGTTGGCAAACATTCACGTTAGTCCACACACGTGCAGAAGCACTTCAAAGGCATGGAGGTGGCATCAGCAGAGAAGGCAGAACAAATTTGGGTACAGAGAGACACAAATCCTGGTTACCCATGGGGAAAAGTGAGGACACTTCCCAGCCAGGTTTGTGAGACAATTTATGACTGGCCCTCTTATGCTTCACTCAATCAATATTAAATTAGTATATATCCCACTTGCAGGGAACCGTAATCAGCATTATGGGACATACATAAAGAAGTAGAAAACACTGTCCTATCTTTTAGAATCTTAGAAATTACTAATGTGCACTTCTTTACCAACTAAAATACAATGAGGAAATGCCACAGACAAGGCACTGTTATAGGAGTTTAGAGAACATGTAGGTTCTTTAAGATATTCAAGATTCAAATAAGAGGAGATGGGTGTTCAGTATGGAAATGCAGAGTCCGGTCTGACTCCAGTAGTGATCAGATACTCAAGTGGGCGAGAGAGAGAGCATCCTCTCCCTGTCCCCTAATCCTTAAGCAGAAATTAGGAAGAGAGCCATCCTGGGAAGCTCTTCCACATCTCTTAAACTCTATGGTGAGAGTAAAGATACAAAAAGGATCTCTTCAGAGTTAGAATGAAGTAACACTTCCCTCTTCCTCCCAGGAAACACCTGAAATGGGTCTAGCACTGATTGCCATGGGCTAGGAGAATGGCTCACCATGTCCTTTAAAGCAGACCCAGCGTGACCTGAGCTCCCAGACTCATCAGGGGAGGGAGGCATAAGTGCTACCCTAAGACCAGAGAAAAGTCAGGTAAGAGACGGAGCAGGCCTTGGTCCCATCCACATGGGCCTCCTTCTGGAAGAGGAGACCTTGGCAGAATGAGGCGAGAGGTATCTTTACCCAAAGTTTGGGAAGAGATCACCTCAGGCAGAAAGAAGCATGTGTTCTGGGTCAGTGGAACTGAGGGAGAGAAAGCCTTTGAAAGCACCAGAAGGAGAAAAGGTAAGCCTTAATATGGGCGGAGATGAGAGAAAAGAGCAGAGCTGGGCCACACCTGCCTTACCTACCCCCTTACCTACACCCCACCCTATCACGATGTTATGTGACAACTGCCAATAGTGCTGCTGAGCAACGAGAGGACAGCCACCACCTCCCTGGGACTTAGGCATCCAACCTGAACCACACCTGTGCTAGAAGTCCAAGAATGAGTTACTGTACTTGTCTAGAAGTGTAAATATACATAGGATATCGTGCATATGCTTTCTGAAATAAGTGTTTTCACTGCAGCAAGAATTCTGTCACCTGAGAGCGATCAAACATCAGGGTATCCAATACCAACCAAATCTCCACCCAGAGGAGGAGGAGATCACTGCCACCAAATATGTAAAGGGATGAACAGGCAAAGTAGAGGTGAGTTTTAATCATGAGTTTATACATGTGGCAGATGTTCATACTATGTTCCTCTCCTAGGAGCCACAATGCATGTCAACGTATGACAAACCCTGAAAAGTCCCGCAACAAAGAAGTGTGTTTAATTTGTTAATTCGAGTATTTCCCACATTCATTTATCCAAGGAATATTTTTTTCAAGGAACTCTAATTAACATCCTCATAATCTAATACTTCACTGAACAGTGTTTGAGAAACATTGTTCTGGACATTTAGCATATTACTACCTCTCTATCTCCAAAATATATTTTGGAGTATTTAATTATTTAATCATTCATTCTAGAGAATGAGCTATACAGTATTATTCCTTTACTTATAAATGTCACAACAAAATGATAGTTACACTACTTTACTGTCATTCTTTGCTTAGCTAATCTCATCAAGAGATTAAACATCCTAAGAGAATTTTCACGATAACTAGAACTTACCCTTATGTATGTCAACATTTAAAAATGCCAACCATTAAAAAAACCTCTGAAAATAATTCAGAGTTTTTATGACTCAGGGTAGTCATTATAAACACGAATGTTATCTACAGTCATTACTTGGTATTATATCTCTGCCCTTCGGGACTCTGGAGATGAAGGTAAAAGCCTCCCTCAGGCTGCTGCTTTTGATGGCTTGGGTATCTGTCTTAAATATTCTTTTGTCTCCTCTCTTTCCATCAATCAGTCAGCTGATACTTGCAGTCAGGAGGCTCTGAATGAAGGCTATTGGCATTTATGGTCCTAAGAGCCTGGCCTTTGTGAAAGCTTTGTTGGTTACCTAAGAACATTTTCTGTTGGATTGTTGGTTTTTGCTTTTACTCATTTCCAGGTTTGATCTTTTTAAAATGTTGGGAAACAGGATGTCATGACAAAACAATATTTCTTTAGTCCTCAGGGCTGCTGCATACAGTACACAGTTCGTGAACTGCAGTAAGGACTAAGGCCAGGAGGTGAGTGGGGCAAACATCTAGCAGGGGGCCAGCCATGGAGTCTGGAGCATGGGGGACTTCTCTTTCTTCCTGATTGAGCTCTGCACTCACAGGACTATATTGGCAGAGGGGTACTTTGTCCCATTCACCCAGAGGCACCCTACAGACTGGAGGCAGGGGCTCAGGGCAGTACTGCTGGTGCTTCAGTCCATATTAGGTGCCACACCCTTTACCTGAGTGTTTTTAGACTTCTCTTCCAGCATCCCCCAAATGAGGTTGCCAAAACGGTCCTTCTACCAAGCCTCATGAAATCCTCAAACAATACTCCCTTTATTGGGTAAAGTACACCATTATCTAAACATTGCTGATAAATTACAGATGAAATATACCCACCCACAAAACTCATTTTCCTTGCTCTTCTCTGTCTCAGCCTACACAGTTTATGACATACAAATGGATAAAATTAGTCAACATAATGCTAGACCGGCCCAGTCACAAGTTATTACTGATCCAGACACCTGAATATCTATGAGGCTAATCCAATCTGTCTGGACCATGTTAAAAAAGAAGAGAGCTGGCATTACGTACAGTCGTAACCAAATAGAAAAGATGCACCACTTGCCAAATGCAGGTCACACTGAGAAGCACTAAAGCAGGACACATCGTAAGGGTTGACGCCATGGTGAGGTCTAGCTGTGCTACAGTAGGAAATTCACTAGTTTTCAGAAGGAAAATACAGCAATAAAAATTTCTACCCCCAGCAACAGAGGCCAAGGGTGATCATGTTGATGATGGTGAATTTCTCCATTATTTGGAAAAAATTCTGATTACAGTAATGACCCCCAAATAATCCAAAAGCTTTCAAAGGTAATCTGGATAGCTGCCTTTATAAAGTTAATCTAGTGAATACTGTTGTTAGTTAATCTGATGGTAAGTGCCCATGGCACATACCCAGAATCCAAGGTGTGTGAGAGGATTCTAAAATTGCCCAAAATTCAGGAGAAAGGCAAAGTCATTAGGGGCATCTGCCAGAGCTCTGGATCAGTCCTGAGGTGACAGCTAAATATCAGTCATATGTAGTCTCAGGGACTGAACCAGGATCTTGAAACTCCTCAGCACTGGGTTTGCAGGAGATACTGGGGGAACTCGGGAAACCCAAATAACAAATCACTCCCCAAACCCCAAACTCCAGAAGCAGTTTTCTATTTCATCAAGACTCCCAAAAACCAGTGATGGCCACAATTCTCCAGATAATCTCTATCTGCTTCGAGTAGTTATCTAACATCTGGTCATAGCTGTTGATACCCCTCAGAGTTTCTCAACAGCAACAGTATTGATATTTGGGGCCAGACAGTTCTCTTTGGATGGGGGCTGTCCTGTGCACAGTAGGGTGTTTAGCATCATCTCTGGCCTCTATCCAACAGATGCCTATAGCACTCTCCCCCAATTACAGCAACAACTAAAAATGTCTGCAGACACGGCCAAATGTCCCCTAAGGAGCAAAATGGCTCCCAGCTGAGAACCACCAGTGTAGGAAAGTCCTGGAGACAACACAGTAAAGACTGCATGCTACTGACCGACCTGCTTTATTTTTTAATTCATTGTTAATAGACTATTTCAGGAAATGGCTGGGTGGCACCTCTAAATCACTGATCATCTGAGATAGTTCCATTTAAATTTACCAAAATAGCTCTAGCTTTGGAACAAGAGTTCAAATTCTAACCCCTTTTATTCTGGTCATTGTTCTCAGTGCTCTGTTTCCATCAATTAGAACAGAATCATTTTGTTCTTGTCAATCAGAAATACAGTGTAGGCCACCCAGAATTTCCCTCTTTCATTACTGCCTTCCTGAGATAGCAAACAAATCTCCTATAATCTGTAACTCCTTTGGCAATTTATTCTGATTAAATTTGAGCAAAATTTGAACTTGAAAGGGACTGAATGAAAAACCAAGACCAAGAGCAAATACAACTGTCCAGCCATCTTTCATTATTAAATACAGTGATAGGAAAACTTTACTGAGCTACTTTCAGGCAATTAAATACACACAGGCACACACACACACACACACACACACACACACACACCAGAAACAAAAGAAATAAAGCAGAGTCAACAGGGAGGCAGTCTATTTAAGGAAGTAAATTAGAATTATAAAACAGGAAGGGAAACAGACTATCATGTAAAGTCAGTTGTCTTACCAACCCACAGGTAAGGACATCATCGGAAAGGTCTGATGGGAGCAGATTTACCCTTGCCTGTAAATGAGGCAAGATTACAAAGTAATATAATTTCCTGGATAAGTTGTGAGTAAATAATTATCTCATCAAGGAATTCTGCTTCTGGAGGGCAATTAGATGAAGAAACAGCGTTTTCTCTGTCTCAGAAATTCTAATGGGAGACCAAAGGCTACTGCCACCTGGTATACTATGTGTCTATTTAGGTTAAAACCACATGACTGCAGAGAGGAAAAATGCCCCCCACCATCACCTAGCTTCTAAAGGACTCGTCTTGTGACTGAGCATGTTCATCTGAGACCGTAACTCTTGGTACGTCAATGCATACCTCCTCTAAACTTTCCCATGTTAGGGCGCCTTTAGGAAGCATACTTATTGTGGGACAGATTCTGGCAGAGTAGGTAGGTTTTAGAAAATAAAATGGAAATTTGACAATGGAATATAGATAGGTAGATAGATAGATAGATGATAGACAGATAGATTCATTGATTAGAAAAGTATCCAAGACCACTCGGCCTCCCACCTGAGATGAGAATTCAGGTTGGACACGGCACTCACCCAAACTGCAAGTTATTACTGAGCAAAATTTTGATTTGAAAACATGATGGGATGGTACGAGTTGATGGAAAAGAGGTAGAAATGAAAATACTGAGACCCTAGATCATACACATCCAAGAGGTCTTTAAAGAGTAACTAAAGCAGAAGCCAAAACAGAGGTGCCAGGTAACCAATCAAATTTTGTAGGAATGATGTCCAAACTTCTCTTGGGAACTACTGTATTGGTCACTCTAAAGAGTTGTCACATCTGGAATTTCCCACATCTTAAGCAGAGCTTACATCCTCACAAGATCCAAAAGAGCTGGTATAAATTACTATATAAATTATTAGCAATTGCTCATGTTAGAGCATAAGAGAAGCTTGATAAATGGGTGGTATTGCTTGATTTAAAATTAAGAATTGATGCTGATAATAGAATAATATTATTTGATAGAAAGTATAGTTTGACTTTTAGTTATGTTCATGCAATATCAGGGTTCTAAATTAAATTTAGGTAGTTTGAATTAAAATAATAGAACACGAACTGAAAATTTGTTGAAAAGATAAATGGTACTTTTTTTTCCAGTGAAATAACATTTATTTTCCTTCACTTCTTAAACGGAATTAATATGTTTCTATCTAAATTTAATGGTTTGTTTTGAACTTGTTTTCTAAAATATAAGGAAAAGGGAGGTTTGCCTTGCATAATAATCAGCACAATAAAGACAGTAAGATTATTGTATAATTAAGGATTGGCTGGCCTAAAATTGATATTTTTTTCATGAAAATGAAAATTTTCATGACAATTTCAGACTAAATGATGGTGGATATATGCAGTTTACCCAATAGAAAAAAAATGCCCATCAACAGATAGAAATTAAGTCTTCAGAATAAAACCATTTTTCTGGAAGTAGATTCTTTCAATAGTTACTAGAAGTAGATTCCTTCAATAGTTTACTGATGGATTAGTATTGCCTGTTTTGTTTTTTGTTTTGTTTTGTTTTTCCTTTTCATGGGCATGTGCATTTCTAATCAATAGAGTCCCCAACTACCTAACTTGGGCAGAATGTGTACTTTTTCCACCTAAACTTCCATTTTTCATAATTGCTTCCAGTAAGCCACGAGGAACAGGTAGAGCTTCCTGCAAGAAATACAGGATTTTGGAGGGCACCTCAGTCAGTTAAGCATCCAACTCTTGATTTTGGCTCAGGTCTTCAGGATCTTAGGGGCATGAGATGGAGCCCCACTGGGCTCCATGCTCAGTGAGGAGTCTGCTTGGGATTCCCTCCCTCTCCCTCTGCCTCTGCTCCCCTCAAATAAATAGAATATATCTTTAAAAAAAAAAAGAAAAGAAATACAGGATTTTGCCAACGTTACCAGTCTGCAGTGTTTCTAGAGAGACCACTTTAGTCTTCTCATTTCCCTTCTTCCTCCCTGCTCTTCAAGGGGAGTTAACTGATGTCGCTCCCTGCTCCAATTCCTCAGCCAGTTATGCCTGTAGCTAAGAGCACAGCCACAACCCCAGCCTGTGTACAGACCAGGGTGTGGTAATGCATTTCTTCTGTACCCTCCGCAGAGGTGGGGTCAGGAAGCAGGGCAGCCACGAACCCTGCTTTCTTTTCACACGCTTCCACCCCACCACCAACCCACTGCCCCACCTCACCCCTGTTTGCCCAGTGTGCTGCTTCCTTTAATGATGCTCTCCGCTCACTCTGTCCTAGTTCCTTTTAGGACTGCACCTTTACTCTGAACACTGGCCTGCTTGCCTAGGACACTAACAGCTTGCCTACTGCTTGCCAACCCCCCCTATTTTAGCGGACATCTCCTGCCCTCTTGTACCTTCAGTCTGAGGTGAGGAGTGGGAGCATATGGAAAGAATATGGCAGCATATGCAGCTGACTGATGACTCCAGCATGTCCCGAGCCTGAGCCCCTAGAGTGACAGTTTTCTCAATGAATTATTTATTCCACCTATTTTATGCTGTGGATAATGTCAGGGACTACACATGAACTTGTGAGAGATGTGCTCTGGGTTTCATTAACTGAATGGGGAATATGAAAGAGAACATAAAATTTCAGGATCCATTAAGCAGGTTTGGGACAAATCCCACTGAAGAAAAACTAATAGAGAAACTAAAGATAGAATGTTAACACTGAGAGTTTATCCACTGTGATCAATAGATGGGCTTCAGGGGGTCTCTATGAACACTGTAACAATATAGGTGTAATTTTAACTGTAAATGTACTTTTTTTTGGAGATAATTTTAATATTGTCAGAAGACAACACATGATCCGAAAAAGTTAGAAGTCATTCACCTCATTCATCTCATCATTTTATAAATTTTACTTCCAAGGCACAAAGAAATTATCCTGAAATATAAATATAATTATCCCACTCCCCTACTGAAAAGATTTCAGCAGCTCCCTACCACTTTCCAGATAAAATCCAGAACATGACATATTGGGCCTGTGTGGGGATCTGGCTTCAGCTGCCTGTCCATGTTCACAGCCCCCTCTCCACGTGCCTGCCACTAGTCAAAAGGCATGCCTTTTGCAGACAGACCAAATACTCACAGTTCCACCTCTTTGTGAGCAGATCCCCACCTCCACCCAGGTGACTAATGGATCACAGTAGGCTCACCAAGCAACCCTTCCTTTGTAAAACCTCCCTATGGCCTCAAAGCTCCAGTGTCTATTACGTAACAGTGTTCTTCATTTTGGGATTAGCCTGTGCATACCTCTCTCGTAGCACATATCCCATCCCACTATTAATGTGCATTTTCTTAACTCTGGATTTATCACTCCTGTGGAAGCCCCACTCATCAGCCAGCTCTTTGAAGAACTTTTCTGCCTTCATACTCCCCAGACCTAACACAGCTCCTGGAACATTCTAGGTTCTTCACAGATGTTTATTATACAAATGAACAAACAAATGACTAAAAACTGAATTACAGAATATTAAAGGTAAAGCACTGAATATCTTACACAGTCCAAATACTACATTTTATAAATAAACCAGCTCACCCAAGATGCCATGTAGTTAGAGCCAGAACAAGGAACCTACTTCTGATTCCAATGATATTTCTATCTTTGGTGTCCTAGTGCTTTATGTCTTTGCTCTGAAAAAAAAAAAATCAGGAGCATTTTTTCCCTGCATCTTTTAGAAACATAAAATGTAACTACTGCCGCTGCAGACCTCACCAGACATTGACAGCCACTTCTCACCTTCTCTACAAGGATTACTCTGCCTGACCCCTTTTAGGGGATCGCTATTTTGAAAATTGTAGAAAAGCCCTTGATCTTCAGTGGAGGGGGAGGTGAAGAAGAAGGAGTAGGAGGAGAGGAAGAACAACAACAACAACAAAATGAGAACAAGAACAAGAAGGAAGGAGAAGGAGGAGGGGAGAAGGAGGAGAAGAAAAGGATGAAGAAGAGGAGGAGGAGGGAGAGGGGAAGAGAGGGAGAGGGAGGAAAGGGAAGTAGAAGGAAGAGGAGGAAGAGAGAAGAAGAAAAGGGGAAGAAGAGAAGAGGGGAGGGGAGGAAACAGGAGACGAGAGGAAAGGGGGGGACAGAACAACTTAAGGCAAATTTTCTTTAAGACACCAGTTGAAGCCTGATTACCTTTTATATGGGAATTGACATGCAAATCCTCAGTTATTTATATCTCAAGTAAAAACTAAATCTCAAGTTATCCCAGGTACAAAGGAAATCGGATCGTCATTGATCACGGTAATCCAACCATACTTTCTGAAGAACGGAAAGTGTGTTTCAGTATCAAATGAAGATTGAGCCAGTGTAAAGCAAAGTGATTCCCTACGGGCACAGGTCAGTGTGCTGGGCTGTCCTGAGCCACTCCACACTGAGCTTTAAAGATGGTTCCAAGGGGAGTATCACCAATCCTGCTATGTTTTCATGCCCTCTGCAGACATTTAGTTGCTCCTCTTCTCCAATTCGCCACAACATACGAATAGGACAAGTAAAGATCAAAATGTTTTTTTCTCCCTCTGTCACAGTGACTGTTGTTTATTGTACTAAAAGATGCAAGAAGTAGAATGAACACCCAAACTGAGAGGAGAATAACTGTCCATATTTGAAGACATTCTGTGAATGCACTGGACCTTACTCAGAATTTGCAGTATCCTCAAGGCAGCCTGTCCTCTCTCATCTCCTTGTGGTTAGATGTACAGATCCCACTGCTTATAGCGCTCTTCCCTCTCCCGTGCCCCTACTCTGAATAACATCGATTCGACCTCATGTTTCTGCAGAGAAGTTACTTCCTCAGGAAGCCTCTTCTAATGCCTCAGGAGAAGTGATAGACCTCTCTCTCCCCCGCAAGCCAGGTGCTTCCATAATGCCCGCTGTGGCACTTGCCTCTTCCCACACCTCTCTTCCAACACACTGTCAGTTACTTGAGAGCACAGACTATTCTGGAGACACTCAAAAACATCTGAAAAATAGATCATTTAGATTGTTTGACAAATAAAATTCATGCAATTTTATTTTAGATGAGTATCTAGGGAAATGGCATCACCTCTCAGGGAAAGGGCAGAGGGCTTCTAGGAAGATCTATGGAGACTATCTTACAAGACAACACAGCTAAGCACCAAAAACAAAGCAAACATTCTGCAAAAGGCAAGCAGAGGATTTTGAAAAATACTTAAGGAGCTTTACCTTTAGCTTCTTGACTGGTTTAACAAGTTTTAATTCAGCTGGCTGCAGTTGAAGAGAAAAATCTTTGAGATATTTAAACTCATAGCAGTGATCCCAGTTTATAAAGAAATGGAAAAAAATGAAAGTAAATGAAAACCGATATGAATGCAGCATCTTTAAAGAATAATAAATTAGAGAGGAACAGCATCCAAATAGCAGTTCCCAAGATGTCACTATGTAATTATAGCTCATCAGCGTATGTCTTGCATATTCCAAAATAACCCGTTACACTACCCTCTTTTTTCCCCAATTGGCGAAGGAAAGGTGGCAGCAGGCCTCAAAAACAATAGCTATATGGCTCCTTACTAACAAGGGAGGCTATCAGCTTTGAGTGCATCACACACAAAGAAATCTGAAAGCATATTCCTAGAATTCAAATTACCCCAGATGATTTTCAAGGATTTTCATAATGCTTTAGAGACAAAATGATTTTTCCTGTTGAATTTCAAATAAAGGAAGAGATTATTACCCTAAAAATAGAGGGTAACTAACAGGAGTTGGGGATATGGAGGAGTCTCTCTTCCTGTCACCTCTTTGATGTGATTATCCAAAGTGATTCTCAGATCATCCAAAATGAATGGCTTCATTAGTGAGCAGTACCAGAGCCATCCAGGGCTGATGCCCATTTCAGTCCCCTTATTTGACTGCCTGATTATCCCTAGAGCAGCAGGCTCATGTGTTCACTCAGTATCAGCTGTGGCCCGGGTAAGTTCTGCTGGACAAACAGATCAGCACATTATAAAGCAGATGCTGATCTTCAGTATCAGATAGTTAGGAAAAGCTGCTTGTTTTTAATATTTATTTTTTTATTATTATTATTTCTAGAGAGAGAGCAGGGGAGAAGGGCAGAGGGAGAGGGAGAGAGATTCCCAATAAGGCCCGCACCCAGCACAGAGCCAGACAAAGGGCTTGTTCTCAGGACACTGAGATCATGACCTAAGCCAAAATTAACAGTCAGACACCCAACTGACAGGGCCACCCAGGTGCCCCTGTTTTTAATATTTTAAATACTTGAAACATTTTAGTGGTTTTTTAAAGATTTTATTTATTTGTTTATTTATTTATTTATTTGAGAGAGAGAGAGCATGAGCAGAGGGAGGGGCAGAGGGAGAGGGAAAAGTGGCTCAGCTGGGAGTTAGACATGGGCTCTATCCTAGGACCCTGGCATCATGACCTGAGCGAAGGCAGATGCTTAACCAACTGACTGAGCCACCCAGGCGTCCCCATTTTAAGGTTTTTATATTAAAAAATAAATATTTTAAATGCTTGGGATGAAATAAAATTTTTCAGAAGTAATCATTTACCATCTAAAATGGAAACAAAAATTCAAAATCATTATTTTCTATCTATTACAGCTTGGATCGCTATCTCAGGGGATGAAACTCAAAAATGTTTTACTTTGTGTTCCATGTTCATTCTGTCCCTGTGACGAGCTACAGAAAAGGGAAATGGTGCTATCATCCCTACTATGAGAACCTTCCAGCCTTCCTGATTCTGCATGGGCAGTTGTTTATTTTAGATAGTCTTCCTACAATTCCCAACTGGGGTGATTACTTGTGATAATTTTTTATGTAAATGTAGTTCTGAGAAAGCTTCATGCCCTCTTTTATTAAAGCCTGTAATAATGATCCAATATAGCCACGTACAACCAAAGGCATAGCACCTACTGAGAGGCAGGCATATGCTGGGCACTGAATTATCAGAAATGACACATTTTCATTGGAATTTTTATAAACCCCCAATAGTTCATTTTTCCCTGTATTGCACTGGTGTTTTCATTCCATACCATTTTAGGACTCAGTAATTTATTTTTAAACATCAGGTTTGATGGATACTCCCATGAGATTAAGTAGAGTGAACTTATTTTCATTTTATAGATGGGGAAGTGGAACATGAGCATTGAAAACTTACATGGTGTTATGATTTGATGAGCATAACTAAGATTCAGTTCCAGGTGCTTCTGTGATATCATGTTTTCTTCTTCACTCTTCAAACAACATGAGGTACTTACAATAGCGATAATATTTATTGTGCATGAAGATTAGAAAGAGAGATTATAAGAGTACTGAAAGTCAATATTCTCATTTTATGCCAATTTTTATTAAAACCTACATCTAACAGCTTTTTTCTTTATCAGTACTGATAATTTAGAGTGTATTTTCATGGAATCTGAAATAGTATTCTGTTTCTAGATAACAAATATTAGTGGAGATAAAAATATTTCTAGTACAGTTCTTCAGAATGTAATATTGCCTTGAATTCATGCACTACTGCTAAAATTCAGATTTTTTTAAAAGGTAGCCTAGAGAGAACATCACAATAAACACTCCTACACAGCGAAATAATTTACTCTCTGGTATATGTCTCTGTTTAAAGTTATAGCAGAATGTTCAAATTAAAGAACCAGAAAAGAAAAGTTTACTGTCATTTAAGAGCAAAACCAATAGAAAGCTTTAGCTCGGTTTCTCCAAATTTGGCTGCATATCGGAACTGCCTGGCAGGGTGGGGAAGAAGGCTAATAAAAATACAACCACAGGCTTCACATCTAGAGATTTTTTTCAGGAGATGTGGGGTGATCCTGGCCATCTGGATTTTTAGAGCTCCCTACATACTTCTTAGGTACAGCCAGTCTGGAGAACCAACTTCTGGTAGATTGAGATCAAAAGAGTTTGAATCATAGGTCTGTTGTGAAACATTTTAACAGGCAACTTAGACTAACTGCCATCATCTCATCCATAAAATGAAGGAAAAAATACCATTCTTGCAAGAGTCTTACTAGGACTCCATAGGATACTGTAACATTGAGCACTGATACCAAAAGAAAATTGATGCTCAAAAAAAGGTTTACATCCTTTTCTCTTTTTCCTACTACTGACATTGAGACATACTTCCTGTTCTCTAACTTGGTGCATTAATACTATATAGACACGTTTAAAGCATGAAAGTTGACCAAAAACAAATGCTTTGCCCATTTCAGCTGGTTGAGCTATGTGGCCACCAGGCCATCTGTGTTTGTTCTAGGGGAATTCCAGACACTATAAAAATACTTAAATAAACCAAAGTTCAACGGCCTCACACAGCCCAGTATCACTCAGAGGTCCAGTGGAAAACAACACGCTTAAATGGGGTAATTTGAGAAGAGGGCTTATAATAGAATTGTTCACAGGAGTCTGGGTAGGGCATACAGAAACCACAAGGGATGGTAACAGTACCCTGGAAATAAAGATGGGGGTCAGAGGGCTGCAACCACACCTGAGCCAAAGGGTTGAGGCAGGGCATAGTTATTCAAACCTGGAGTCACGGGAGCCCCCTCACAGGAACTGTGACTTTGGTCAAGGGACACGGCTAGCCCACGGTCACCCTTCAGCATGACAGTATGAGGAATAAGTTCCTGACTTCGCTCTCTCCCTTTTGCTAGCTGCTTGCTAATGCTCCCCAATGGTCAAAGGTCAGGATCAGCCTCCCAGCCTCCCAGGGCAGGGTGAAAAAGAGCTGAGAGTGGACTGGAGAAAAGCAGAAAAGGGAATTCCGCCTAAGTCCTAAGTCATTTCTTCCGTATCACAATAAAACACGGTCCCTCACCCCAAGTAATTAAAAATAGTTCCAATATTTACTTACAGCTTTTGAAGGCATTAAAAGAAATTGATTTCATAACCAAAAACCCAAATTAAAACGCCTTTTCTCCCTTCTTCTCCCATTCACACCTTCCATCAAAATCTCCCTCCGAAATGGTGCCCTCACCACCCTTTATTTGTCTATTACTCTTTTCCTGTAAATAAATATGGCTTCTTCTGGTATAAAATCCCCAGCCCCACTCAGCTCCCTCCATCCTCAGCTCTGCTTTGCAAATGCTCAGAAACAGAACTGGCAGGTTCATTATCTCTTTCAGCAAACCCAGAGAAGGTGAGCTTCACGGCAGAATCACTGCAAGCACGGGCACGTTGGTATGTACTTTATCTCCTTCGTACTTAGAAAAAAAATAGGAGCTCATCTGGAGACAGCACAGCAAAAAGCAAATCTATTATGGTCCTCCATAAACCCCAACGTGGGTTTTCTTCCCAAATAACAAATAGCAATGTAACTATTAACTGTACCTGATACTTGCACTGGAACTAGTAGCCCTCAAAACTTTCACAGGTTTTATTCTATTTGATCCTCAAAGTGTAGTCCTGTGTGGTTTGTAGGAATTTGTATCCCCTTAAGATTGAGGAATGCTAAATTACTAAATAAAAGAACCACAGCTGGTAAGGGGAAATATTAGAATTCAGGAGACATTTTTCATACATATATTTGTCCCTATGAACTGAAGACCCTCTCATTTACATGTATGAAAACACTTATTTTTATTTTATTTTGATTTAAAACATACATATAGATTTAAGACATATATATAGTTTTTAAATCAAAATAATTTGATTTAAAACACTATGCAGGGGATGCCTGGGTGGCTCAGTCAGTTAAGCATCAGACTCTTGATTTCAGCTCAGGTCACGATCTCAGGGTTGTAAGACTGAGCTCAGAGTTGGGCTCTGTGCTGGGGGTGGAGCCTGCTTAAGATTCTCCCTTTCCCTCTTCCTCTCTCTCAAAAATAAAAATAAAAAATAAATAAAATAAAACATATATGTAGCTTTTTGGGGCACCTGGGTGGCTCAGTCAGTTAGGTATCTGCCTTTGGCTCAGGTCATGATCTCAGGGTCCTGCGATGGAACCCCACACCAGGCTCTGTGCTCAGCAGGGAGTTTGCTTGTCCTTCTGCCCCTCGCTCAGCTCATGCTCTCTCTCTCTGTCTCTCAAATTAATTCAACTACCTATTTTGGAACGTAGCAATGGAGATTTCTGGGAAGTACAAGAACAGAAATATTTGTTTACTCCCTGCATTGCCACTCACAAATATTAACGGAAATAATTTAAAAATAAAATAAAATTGTAATTACAACAAAATCAGAGAGTTATGGCAAACCCACAAGACAGACTAAGAAGACTAGTGCAAAATACAATAGAATTGGGACAAAATGAGAAAAGGACTCACAGGCAATTTATATTTCTCTAGATCCTGACCAAAATGAAGACTTCTTAAAAGTAACTGGTAAGTTCAAAAGGCCTAACTGGTGATACTTCAGTAGGAGTGAGGAAGGCTTGGTCAACTTCTACTTCCCAGAACAGTATAAGAGGTTGAACTAAAGGTGGACAATACATGTTGGCCATCTAGGTTTTTTTCCCATTAAGACTCCTAACACCAAGAAACTGTTCAAGAGGGAATTGGGAAGGCAGAAGAGAGAGGACCATCCCTCCCTGTAGGCACTGACCAGATTCACCAGATGAATAACAAACACTAAATTACAAAATTTTAAAAAAATGTGATTTATATGTTCAGTAACAACAAGCCTAACCTTTTGAGTGGGTGATCTGCTCATCCTAAAGAGAGAATATAGAACATAAACAAAGAGAAAATGAAACAGAGAAACTGACAGACAGAGGCAAAGATCAGGTAAATACTACACCTCAGGAAAGAACTGCCCCCAGTAGACAGAAGCAAATTTAAATCAAATGATACTCTTAAAGACTCTAAAGAGAATGTGGATCCTGGGCAAAGAATTTAAGAAAGACAAAAGAGATAAAAGAGGATCAAAGGTAACAAACCAAGATAAGTGAAATGACTGATTTCAGAAGTAAAATGGAGGGGTGCCTGGGTGGCACAGCGGTTAAGCGTCTGCCTTCGGCTCAGGGCGTGATCCCGGCGTTATGGGATCGAGCCCCACATCAGGCTCCTTCACTATGAGCCTGCTTCTTTCCCACTACCCCAGCTTGTGTTCCCTCTCTCGCTGGCTGTCTCTATCTCTGTCAAATAAATAAATAAAATCTTTAAAAAAAAAAAAAAAAGAAGTAAAATGGAAAACTTCAGCACACCCATTTTTCAAATGAAATCTATATTTGAAACAGCAAAAAGTAGAATATATACTGTTGAAGCCATTATGAAACACAAAGGGTAATATTCAAAAACAAATTACACAAAACAAAAATAAAAGAACAAAAGTATAAATTCATTGGAGACAAAATAATACAGAAGATAGAGGGGGAAAAGTCCAAATGTGCAGAACTGATATTCCTGAAGAAAAACTATGGAACAGAAAAATTCAAAGATTTAGGGGCGCCTGGGTGGCACAGCGGTTAAGCGTTTGCCTTCGGCTCAGGGTGTGATCCCGGCGTTATGGGATCGAGCCCCATATCACGCTCCTCCGCTATGAGCCTGCTTCTTCCTCTCCCACTCCCCCTGCTTGTGTTCCCTCTCTCGCTGGCTGTCTCTATCTCTGTCAAATAAATAAATAAATAAAATCTTAAAAAAAAAAAAAAAAGAAAAGAAAAATTCAAAGATTTAATGCAAAATATCTTTCTTAAAATAAAGGCTTACCTAAAGATCAAACAGTCATGCTATATTTACAAAAAAAAATTATGCAGAAATACTAATATTAAATATTCTGGTGGAGTTACTGGACCTCAAGGCAAAAGGTGAAATTTCTATTCAAACTGTTGGTTAGAATGATGTCCATAGGCCAGAAAATTGATTTGGAACTTGACAACACCTAGTCTAGGAGCTTCTCAATGAAAGAGTATGAGATTTTTTCCATCCTCCAGCACCTAATATGTGCCTGGCACAGTGTAATATAGGAAAAAAATTAGGAGCATTCCAGACAAGCCTTAGACATTTCTACTTCAACTATCAATGAACAACTCAGTGGAGAAACACCTTCAAAGTTCTTTTTCTTTTTTTTTTTTTAAAGATTTTATTTATTTATTTGACAGAGAGAGAGACAGCCAGTGAGAGAGGGAACACAGGCAGGAGGAGTGGGAGAGGAAGAAGCAGGCTCCCAGCAGAGGCCCCTGATGTGGGGCTCGATCCCAGGACTCTGGGATCACGCCCTGAGCCAAAGGCAGACACTTAACAACTGAGCCACCCAGGTGCCCCAACACCTTCAAAGTTCTAACAGAAAAAAATATATGACTCCCAAACTTCACACTCAGCCATGACTTTGAGTCAAATATATAGAAAAATTAATTTTTAAACTTTCAAGGACATAATTAATCTATTGCTGATTCTTTAAAATATATATACACATATAAATATTATAAATATTACACACACATATATATCCAACCAAGAGATAAATCAAAATGATGTGTATTATATGAAGGATTAATGCTAGATCAATATAAATGAAAAAACTAAATCTAAATGAATATGGGAATTATGTTTACAAAATAGAATGTGAATGTTATAATCCTTGATAACATAAAAAAATAATGTAAAACACTAAAATTAGGAAGTAAAGGAAAATATAAACATAACAATTCTTTTGTTTTCCAAGGCAGGCAAAAATTGAAGTTAATAATTAATAAATGGCTATTCAAATTTATTACTGAAGAATATTTTAAAAGCCACTGAAAGAAATGGGTTAGTTTAGCTGGTATTTTTTATGCCCCAAAAAGTGCAAAGAAAAATAGTCAATTTAGCTAAAAATAGATAAGAAGGAAAGCAATAAATTATGAAATATAGCATTCTAAGACATCAGAAGACCAAACACACTTATGAAGTTAATGCATGTAAATGGGGGCGCCTGGGGGGCTCAGTCATTGAGCGTCTGCTTTTGGCTCAGGGCGGGATCCCATCGTTCTGGGATCAAGCCCCACATCAGGCGCCTCTGCTGGGAGCCTGCTTCTTCCTCTCCCACTCCCCCTGCTTGTGTTCCCTCTCTCGCTGGCTGTCTCTCTCTGTCAAATAAATAAATAAAATCTTTTAAAAAAATACATGTAAATGGAATAAAATCAGTTCTTTTAAAAAAATGTTGTAATAGTGAAAAACTGAAAGCAATATAAATGTTCATCCTTAAGGGCACAAAAATGTGAACACCGAAGACAGAGATCTTGTCTGTCTTGTTAATTACTGTATCCCTAGCACCTAGCATACTTCCAGGCACATTGCAGGATGTCAACATCATCAACTAACTGGACTGATTCATAATAATCATACAAAAGAATAATCCATGAGAAAGCTCTAAAGATCTAAGAAAGATCTAAAAGTTACTGATGTGAAAAGTTTAGTGTGACATTGTATTAAGTGAAAAGAGAATATTGCAGAACAATATTACACTCTGACCTCCTTTGTGTAAAACAGGATCTATCAATATTATATAAATGTTATATGTCATCATACATTATACATACATATATTGTTTATATAGGAAAAAGTCTAGAATATAAAAATATATATGAAAATCTCAATAAATGTGCTGATGAAAGAAATAGGGAATAATGGGAGGAGAGAAGAAGAATTTCACATTTTGTTTTTGACTCATCTGTTATGTTTTAAGTTTTTTACAATGAACATATTAATTTTATGATTTCAATCATTTCGATTAAAAATAAAAACTACAAATGTCATCTGGAAATGTCTAGCACTAATCCTTAGATCATAAAACATATGGGGAAAAACACATTGCATTATTCAAGTAGAGACAAATTAAGAAAAATATTTACATCCAAAGCCTAATGATAAGTCTAATGATAAACTTGCTATGGCAACCAATTTTACCTACTGCTGTAACAAGAAGATGGCTCATCAGTCACTGAGAAGATAGAGACATCACTTACGCTGGTGATAATAGAACACCACCTAATAGAACAATCTGGAGAAACAGAACCTTCTCAATAAGTGTCGAAATCATACTCACCCAAGAAAAACATAAAGATTATTGTTTGTTTTTATGGAAAAGGTGGTCTGAAACAGGCAGTAAAAGATTTGTCAGACACAAATATGCATAAAAATGAAAAATGATTCATCAGGAAAAGCAAAAGCCCCATGGTACGAGGTAAAGTCCAACTGGACATATGTGAAGTCAACAGGTAAGACAACTTCCATAAATATATAACAAACTGCATGGATCAGCAATTGACTACAACAGTAAAACAAAGTTCTTATTAGCTCTGAAAATGTCTCTCAATATGGATAGCATAGGCAGGTTATTTGGAGAATGTAATTCTACTTTTTATATTAGGTGGGTTATATATAAAGAATGGTAATCAACTTTTCATCATCTCTGATGAAGATAGTATTAGGAACAATGTGTTTAAACTATATAGTAGAGGGTTGTATTCGGTATAAACAGGGAGGTGTTGAGTTTCTTGGGTAAGTCAAATCCCTGGTGATCTTTGAAAAAAATGGATAGATATCATCTGTTTAGCACTCCTAGGTTATAATGATGTCCATGAGCCAGAGGCCTGACCAGAGGCTTTGTACCCAGCCACACCTGAGTCTGGGAGCTCCTCAAAGACAAGGACCAGGTTTTTTCCATCACTGTCCGCCAGCACCTAGCACTGTCCCTCAACAAGTACAAAAAAAAAAAAAAAAAATTCTCTGGAGTTAAATTCCTATAATGATAAGATTATTATAACATTAATAATCCTATTATTAATAGGATATAAAATGGAATTAATCTGTCATTTGACAAGAGAGGTGTAAAATACCAGATAAAATTATATGTTACACAATTATTTGTTACTTGAAGAAAATATGGAACATTCAGGGGGGGAAAAAATTGACCCACGTCTCTTCACCTTAAAACAACCACATACTAAATGTCTTTCATTTTCTTCTCTCTGCCTAATATATTTCATATATTTAAGCCTAAACATAATTTTTACCTGATTTTTTACCTTATTCTCTATCAGAAGCATTTCCCATGTTATTACATATTTTCCACAAATCTTATTTCAAAATCCATATCACATTACATGAAGTAACTTTATCACTGATTCCCAAAATATTTCCCTATAGTTGGGAATTTAAGGTGTTTTCCATTCTTTACGGTTTACTTAGGTTTGTTAACTTAGAATAAGTTCCCAGAAACAGAATTACTTAGCAAATATATAAAACCTTTTAAGGATCTTAATACATATCATCAAATTGCTTTCTAAGAAATAAATTTCATAAACAATACAAGTTGAATTCTAATTTACACACTTTCAACTAGAAGTTAAATATGTAGACATATATATATACATTACTATATATAATACATTAAATTTCATTATGTGTCTTAACCATTTGTTTTCCCTTCTTTTTAAATTGTCTGTTCAAACTCTGCTCATTTATTTGTCTTAATGTTTTTGATTATGTATTGTTGTGAATTCACGATACAGTAAATATATTAGTCATATTTGTAGCAATTACTGTTTTTGTATATATTTTGTGTAAAGTGCTTTCAAAAATTTTTTGTGTTCAATAAATTTCACATAATGCCAGTATTATTGTTGTTGTCATTGAATAAATAAAGTATTACTTCCATACTTAGGCTATTTTTTAAAAGAAATGAGTGAGTGAATAAACTTTTGTACAAGTGGTCAGCTTAACTTAAAATTTTATCTATTCATATTAATTAATTAATACTGCATGCCCTACAAAGAGATAATACTGGTTTTATCTTGTTCTTTCGAGGAGTGATTTGGTCAATTGCCCTTGGCTGTGTGGTAAATTCTCATAAGAATTTAAATGAAGATTTATATAGCTATCGGCTCATTTGGTATTTGATGAACTTTTTTCTCAGATTAAATTCTAAATCTTTGTCAAAGATATATAGATAGATATAGACATAGATATAGATATAGATACCATATTGTTTGCCAATCTCCCAACACTTTCTTTCCTGCAAAATAAAACTCTATCATACTCAACCTTCTATTCATAATTCTCCCTTTTGTCCATTTGGTACTCTCTAGTCCTATCAGTTGATGTACTTTTCCCCAAATACACCATGAATGTTCATAATTCTAGGTTATGCTCCTCCATTCTCTGCCCAGAGTGCCTTTCTTTATTCCTCAACATGACAAACCCCAAACTATCATTTGAAGCTACAATCAAATATCACCTCTTCAGTAAATTCTTGGCAACAGCCCCAGACAAGAGCATTACTCTGAGTACCAGTGTCTTTTATTCATATTCGCTAAAATCATTATCACATTGCAGCATATTAATTTTAATGTGTCCATTTTCCCCACCAAACTAAAAGTTTAAATCTCCAGTAACTATTACAGTGTCTGGGTGTTCAATAAATGTGTGATGGTTTATGAGTGCCTTTGTTAGTACTTTTGGGTGCCTGTCTGATAGGTGGTCAAGGCATGGCATAAAAATATTCCAAAACTTTAATTGGAATCTTTCCTTTACTTTCCATCTCGATTCGGACCTCCTTAGACCAGGCTGCCATCATCTCTCTCCTGGCACATATTGGTGGCATCCTATCAGGTCTCTGCTTCCTTGTTCCCTCCAGCCACATAGTCTCTTCTCCACTCAGAACTCAGAAGAATCATTTTAGAACATATTGTGATCAGTCTCTCCTCTCTAATGGCTTCCAGGTGCCTTTAAGTAAAATCCAGATTCCTTATCCTGGCCTGAGGGCTCTCAAAGAGCTGACCCTGGCCAACCTTTTCGACTCTCTTCCTTTTGCCCCCTCTCTCCAGCCATTCCCTCCCCCAGTAATGTTTTTCCCATGGACATTTTCTTGGCTTGATTTTTTATTACTATAAAATTTGAGTTTAAATGTCACAGGCTCAGAAACTAAAGTATCTTCCATCTTTCAGTCTTATCACTCCATGTTCACTCATGCATTTCTCATTGTTTAATTTTTTTTTTGAGCTTATATATTCTTGCTTATTACCTGTCTCCTACAGTAGAATGTAAGCTCTAGGGCAGCAGAGATCTTGGCTATATGTTTTTCATCATTGTAAGCCCAGTGGCACAAACTAGGTACATACTAAATGTCCTAAATGATACATAGTAACAGTAGAAGCAGTAGTAACAGCATCTAACACTTTTGAATGGCTACTTACTGCACACAAATTACTGTTCTAAATACTTCATACATGTTAACCCATTTATTTCACACACAAATACATACACACATGAAACTAGTAGAAAAGCTACTCATTGTCATCACCCGCATTTGAGAGATGTGAAAACTGAAAAACAGAGATGCTAAGAAACTAACCCAAAGTCACACAGCTATTGAAGGATAGAGCCAGAATTTGAATGACATCACATTGACAGGGAACCCTACCCTCTCAACCACGGTACTATATGCATATCATTTTATTTTTTTTAAGATTTTATTTTTTGTTTATTTGAGAGAGAGTGAGAGACAGAGAGAGAGTGCATGCACAAGCTGGGAGAGGCAGAGGGAGAGAGAAAGGAGCAGGCCAGGGAGCCTGAGGTGGGGCTCGATCCCACTGGGAATCATGACGTGAGCCAAAGGCAGGCGTTTAACTGACTGAGCCACCCAGACGCCCCTATGCATATCATTTTAAAAACAAAGTAGCAAATTCATCAAAAATATTTTTATAACCTAGTTTTAAATCTATTTTGTTTTAACTAAAATATATATCTGACAAGTTCAAAGAAGAACATTTTAAAAAATAAAACAGATTAGGTTATCGCTATTGAAATCATGTCTTAGGACCTGCCATGAGAACAAAAACCAGTGACATAAGAGCTAAACCCAATTTCTGTCCTTACAAAAAAAGCAGACGTTCTTTCCCCGAAGGAAAGCTGAAGGGAATACAGGGGACTTCGCTGTGCTGCATTCTCTTGACAAAAAAGGAGTAACCTGGACATATGGTGTGGCTCAAACCCGTGCTGAGTAACTTTTGGACAGGGACACTAAAAAATATACCTAACCTGGTTAATAATAGCAAACCACTGATCCGTCAACTAATGGTGTTTATAGGAAATAGAATTCACGAGAAAAAGAAATAGCAGCATGAGACAATTAATCCACAACATGCAATTTCCTTCTCTGTGCATCGCCTTCACCAAGAGGAAATCTGAAGATTCGCCACCTGTTCAGATGTGCTTTTTTGTAAGATTTAGAATGGCCTCCCGCCAAAATGACTAAAGGCATTCATTTATACCACATAATTAAAATAAACATTGTGTTTGCCGAAAGGTAAATTTTGTGATCTAAAGAAGAATGAAATAAAAAATAGTAACATTCTCAATTCTCAATCTCCTAATTTTAGTAACATATTTTACGTGTACTGAGAACACCTGAAATTTAATATACAAAAAGTAGTGGCTTTTAACGCATTTGTTATGACCAAGCTGTATTCCCAATTCACAGTAAACACTTTGCTCAGCTTAAAAACCTTCATCTTTCCTTTCTTTTTGTACAGGTCCAATTTGAATGCCTCTTTCAACTAAGTGTTTCTTTCTCTGCTCTTTTCCTCCCTCTTTGGTTCTCTCATTTATTCCTGAAAACTGCCCGTTCCACATAAAACTGAATCTGGTCAATGTGAATTGGGCAATGTGAATTGGATCCAAATCCAGTTACCGCCACTTCTAATCACATAACCATGAGCAAATTACCCAATTTCTCATTTTCTCAAATGAACAATAGTGAAAATTATGCTTACCTCATGGGGTTTTGTTAAGAACGGCACATACTATGTAAACAGCATCTGGCATATAGTGAGCGCTCAGTACTGTATCAGTCCTTGTTGTCACTGACCATACCCATCTACATCATGGGCATCCCACCTCATGCTGCGATCCCCATTATCATACCTTCTCCCCAAACATTCTTTTTGGGTCCTTAATACAATAACACCTCCCAAAGTATAATTGTTTTAACACAGTGAATCTCATCTTGGGATACCTGTACCTCTGGGAGTCAGAAATATTTGTTTTAATTCTAAAGAAAAGACATATATTTATGAAAGCTCGCACAAGCCAACTAAAACCTCAAGTTCCTTTCAGTAAGTCTGGAATTTTTTATCAGTTGAACTATTATTTCCACCCCCCCCCAAACACACACACACGAACTATAATATTCATTGGAATTCATTTACTCTATGTAGTACAATGCAGGTGATCAATAAGTAAAAAGAATAAAATGCCGATTTTCTAATGCTGCTCAGAAGTCCTGATTAACCCCTATATCTAATACATTATTTTAAGAATGCAATTTGTTTAAAGGTTAAAAACCCGTCCACAGATCCAAACACACACACGCCCACCCACCCACACACACACACACACACACGCACTCTCAGGAGCTCTTAGTGGAGGAAATGTTAAAAACCACTAACCTTTTCTTTTTTAATGTTTTTTTATTATATTATGTTAGTCACCATACAGTACATCCCTGGTTTCTGATGTAAAGTTCGATGATTCATTAGCTGCGTATAACACCCAGTGCACCATGCAATACGCGCCCTCCTTACTACCCATCTGACTTGGCACATTACATCTTTAATTCTCAGCTAAAGAGTCTGTATACTCTGTGCCCTATGTGGAGTTTTTTGTTTTGTTTTTACTCACCATTATTTAATAAATTATTTAGATAATGATGATAATAGCATTCGACTTGTAAATAACTGAATCTGATAATTTTTAATTAATAATTTTATTGTAATCAATTATTGAGAAATCCACAATTTAATGTATATTGATTTTATAGAAGCACATCAAGATTATATGTCACTCGTAAGAGGAACTTCATACATTTGAAGCATTTTCTTCAGAGTGATTTTGGTTATGCCCTTCTATCTTTGTATCAAATGACAAAGATTAACTATTTCTCTTCATGGGTAAAACTTTCTGTAACATCCTGCAGAAGGCACTCATCTGCCTCTTGAGACATCTTTCTTTGGTCACTCTAAAATCACAACTGGTTCATCCCTGGTCTTTTGTATAAATTAAAAGGTATGCAAAAATATACTGTTTCATAAAGAATTAAATCACAATGTCTGTCTAGAAGCATTTTTATTTTATAATCTCTGAAAAAAAACTGCATTTAAAACTGGAAGAACTTCTCTCCTAATCCTTAAATTAAAAACAGCTTTTGAAACATTTGAAAAGTAAAGAAAATAAAAATGAATTTGAGACTAATGAGCTAAGCATTCAAACATGGAGTCCATTGAGAAACACCTTTTTGATAATCCCAATGGTTTATGGGGGTCCCTACAAAGAACATTAGATATAGAATCTGGGTCTCAGACTTTTGTGATTAATGAACTCCTAGACTTTAGAACAGAGATGGTTCTTTTAAAATGCTGTCCTATGATGTGAATCCAAATTCTGGATCCTCAAAGGAGATATCCTTTCCCAGTAAGAAACTACTGTGCCTCCATTTTAACTCCCTCTACAATCTTCTCAAGACGAGTAAAAAGGAAGGATTATTTTAAATGATTTTTTGCATATTAAGTTTCAAGTGTTCTAAATTCACTTTGCGAATTGAATTGAACAGATATGACCCCAGGCAAAGTACCATTTTCATGTTAACCCAGATGATAATGATGATAATAACCAGGACAGGCATAGTAAGGATGACAGAAGGACACCTTCTGTCTGAATGGTCATGAGTAAAAACAACACATTCCCAAATTGGATTTAAGAGCAATAAACAGTAAAAACAAACAAACAAGCAAACAAAACACTTGCATCATACCCACTTTTTGAGCAACCATCTTACTACTATGCAAAGACGGAAGTGGAATATACCAGTATTAAGAAGCACCGTGGGATATGAAAGAACTATGAACTTCCAAGTCACTCAGAATGGCTTTCAGCAAATTACTCAATCTCAGAGTTAGCTTTTTTGTTACTAACATGGAGACTCCAGGTTGTCTTTAGGATTGCAAGGGATGATATTAGGGAACACCACTGCAGAGTGAGGTCTCAATAACTGTGTTTTTACCCTAACTACGAAGTTATACTAACTAGGGTTTTCGGGGAATTTTTAGCTGCCTACTTTGGAAATTGATACACACATATAATTATTATGTACTGTTTAATTCTAGCCAGTGCACTGAACAGTATTTGAGTTACTACATAACATGGTTTTACAAGGAAATGTGTGGCTTTTGTTTTTGTTTTTTGTTTTTTTTCCATATAGAAGTTCCTGTGTCTTCTACTGGGTATTTACCCCAAAGATACAGACATAGTGAAGAGAAGGGCCATATGCACCCCAATGTTCATAGCAGCATTGTCCACAATAGCTAAATCGTGGAAGGAGCCGAGATGCCCTTCAACAGATGACTGGATTAAGAAGTTGTGGTCCATATATACAATGGAATATTACTCAGCCATCAGAAAGATCGATTTCTCAACATTTGCTGCAACATGGACGGCACTGGAGGAGATAATGCTAAGTGAAATAAGTCAAGCAGAGAAAGACAATTATCATATTGTTTCTCTCATCTATGGAACATAAGAACTAGGAAGATCGGTAGGGGAAGAAAGGGATAAAGAAATGGGGGTAATCAGAAGGGGGAATGAAGCATGAGAGACTATGGACTCTGAGAAGCAAAATGAGGGCTTCAGAGGGGAGTGGGGTGGGGGAATGGGATAGACTGGTGATGGGTAGTAAGGAGGGCACGTATCGCATGGTGCACTGGGTGTTATACACAACTAATGAATCATCGAACTTTATATCAGAAACCAGGGATGTACTGTATGGTGACTAACATAATATAATAAAAAAACATTAAAAAAAAAGAAGTTTCTGTGTCTTATTTAAATAAAGTTATTAGTAAAACAAAAAATATATAAATTGTAAATTTGTAAAATTATAAATTTGTAAATCATATATTAAACAATACACAATATACTTTTAAGAGTGTATATATACACATATATATATTATTAGTTCATGATCACTAAATCAAAAGCACTTCAGCAAAGATCTCAGAGTCTTCTCTAAACTACTGATGTATTTAGACTATGGAACCTTTCTTACAGTTTATTGCATTCACTACAGGCCATCAAACAAAAATTCTGCAGCTCTGAAAAGACTATTCATTCACTGTCACTTCAAAGAATTCTTTATCCTTTTAAGAGTTTTGAAGGCTTTGGTGTGTTATTCAAGTTGCCTGAAAAACACATAACTGTCATGGCATACAACAGCCTTCTTTCTGAAACACCGAATTTTTTGGAGAATTTTTTATTTCAGCAATATCTTATATAAGCAACTAGCAACACATGAATGATGTGTTTAGTTACTAACATGACATTTTTAAAGTTGACAGTAAATGATGCAAAAAATCAGAGGTTGCAAGGTCTTAGTGTTGCCATTAATAACAAGAGAATGTGACTGACTAATTTGGGTGTGTGTCTATGTGTATCTGTGCTGATAGGCACCCTTATAAAACTAATGGAGGCCAAGATGTATAGATTTTGAAGTCAAGGATGCTTGCTATAGGTATATCAGAGATGATGCAAGGGTTAAGGCTTTTTTTTCATTTCTAATTTCAATTATTTTATCTGTAGATTAATTTTATCAACTGCCACATTAGCAGAATATGGCCAATTTTACCAACCTTATTTTTAAACAGATGCTAGACAACAGAGATTGTGGTTGATGAAATTCTATTTTAGAATGCCTGTCAAGAAAATCTATTTTAGAAATCATTATTGACTTTATATTCCTATTTTAAATAAGCGCAATGTCACTTTGCCTTAAATTTATACATCCCTGTTTTAATTCTAAAGTTGTGTTTAAGCTGAAAGTTATCCAAAACTTGGAAAAGCCACCACTCATTATCATAAAGGAAAGACTGTCCCATATCTACTTCCTGTCTCAAACTCTCCTCCCTCCCCTGGAGAGTGGGCAATGCACTGATGCCTTCCGTCACATGTGCGAGCAGCATTTGGTCCCATGCCACAGGGGTCACTTAGAAGATTCCTCCTAAGCTTAACTCACCAGTCCAGCCTGTGCCCTGCAGACTCGATCTTCCATTTCCCAGGAGGGAGGAACTGGGAAGGGCTCCAGGCAGGATCAGGAGGCCAGCCCCAGGCTCTGCTCTTTTGCCCTACTATCCTGCTGGAAAGCATCCCACACCAGGAGAATCTCAGGAGAGGGAAGACCTTCTACAACCTCAGTCACTTACTGAATCTTACCAAAGGGGAAAAGGGAACAAAGCCTAATGCTGAATACCTCTTTTCACAAATTTTACAGCTGTTCAAACTCTTCTCTGACGCGTGTTCTCATCAGCTAAAGAGAACCTGCAGAGGTGCTCCTGCATTCTGTGACTTCTTAGCCTGCTTATGTAACTGATCTCATTTAAGGCATGTATTTTTAAAATCTATATCCTTACTATCCCTGTCCAGGTCATTATTATCTGAGTTAGACAGGAAATGACATACGGCTGGGATCACATCTGTTCAGTTCACTTTGCAAAATGATTGGCCCAAGAAGTAAATGTGACCGTTAGAGTAAATGCTTCTCTCAGGCTGACAGCGGTCTTTGAAGAGCCCCTGTAAGAACTGCAGAAAGGTGGGGGTCCACCCATCCCTCAGCTTAAGTGTCTCTGCTACCAGGTTCCATAACTGGATTCTAATGAAATAGCACAAATGCAGCTCGAGTCCTTTAGGCGATCCCACTAACATCTGCAGCCCAGGAAAAGAGGCTTTCTGGTCATGCGCTAAGATTTCTGAAGGGTCCCCTTCTTTACAGAAGAAGAAACAGAGGCCCCGTGAGGTATAAAATGGTTTGTGCAGAATTGCAAAGCTAATTGGTGGCCGTCTCCTGAGGCTCAAGGGTCTGCCCCTCAGAGAATAAGCAGTGGACAAGTTAAAAATTCTAGAAAGTTAGCTCCTAAGATAAGAGTGAACAAAACAACAATATACATTGACATCACCTCCTAAGCCATTCCTAAAGTTAATCTTTTATGAGCTAAATCATTTAATTAGCACTCTGGATAGTTAACGCCAACAGCCGGGAATAGGTTCAAAATGCCTCTTTCCTTCAGAAAACAAAATCAGAATCCTCTAAAATGCAGAATTTTCAACCCCCAGAAGTAACCCTCACTCTACATACACTTTGTGTGCAAAAAGAGTATATTTCATTAAACTCCAGGGTATGTGTTACTCTGCAAAGTTCCTCTTAGCCCCTATCATAATGTGCATTTGTTAATTTTCAAGATAAATGATTGAAAGCAAACAGCAATTGTGAAAGCGGGAATCACACTCCACCAAATACAGAAGGTCTGGCACCATCTGCTCTGGGGTGTAAGGATGAAGTGCACAGTAAGCCTACCTGTAAACACAGGCTCTGAAGCCCCTCCTGCAGTGGCTTGCACAGTGTTTAGGGAAGGAAGATGGAGTGACAACCTGTATTATATATTTTGTGATTTATACACCAACTGGGCTTATTTTTTATTTTATTTCAATGGTTTTTCATGACTATAAAAGTATTGAGAACTTTTGGAAGAAAATTGGAGAAAAAAATAAGTTACCTGTTATTGCTTTATTGAGAAATGACTCTTTTTTAAGATTTATTTATTTATATAAGAGAGAGAGCAGGGGGAGGGGCAAAGGGAGAGGGAGACAAGCAGACTCCTCGTGAGTGCGGAGGCTGAGCCCAGGACCCTGAGATGGTGACCTGAGCCGAAATCAAGAGTCAAACACTTAACCCACTGAGCTACCCAGGTGCTCCGAGAAATGACTATTGTTAACTTATAGCTGTATTTCCTTCCAGTCCTTTATATGCATATGTATGGACAGACAAATAGAAAGACCGATAAGATTGATTAAAGGTTACACAATATTTTAATCCCGTTCCACACAATACATTTATTTTACTAGCTACCATCACACACACGCTTATGTGTTTAGTTCTTTATTGTTAGGGGTTCGGGTTATTTCCACCTTTTGGCTATTAAAATAACACTACAATTAGCAATATTTTAACAAAATTTACATATTATATTTAATCAGTTTGGTTGCCAGAGTGTTCATAATATTCCAACTGTGAGTTATGCATAATATGAGCATCTTTATTACTATTGTCTATTGTCCCTCATCAACTTACAATATTAATAAACTTATTGATCCCTTACTAAATATAACAACATTGTTCTAAGCACTTTCCACACATTTGCACATCTTAATCTTCACAATAACTTTATGAAATAGGACTCTTATCTTTTATCATCTTTGAAGAGAAGAGGAAACTATGCCACAGAGAGAACCGTCTGTGACTTCCCTAAGTTCACACAGTTAACATGGGTGATCAGGTATTCAAACCCACCGGTCTGGGTGCCAGGCCCTGCTCGGAATCCTGAAATTATACTATCCCTCTAAAGAACAAGATCACGTGTTTATTAAGCATGCTATTTAATATGTTTCCCATTTTGAAGAGTACCATGTAAGGACAGGAATATTCATGTATTTGGATAATGACTAGTTTTTGAGGAAAAAGAACACATAGAAAGGAAAAGAGTCCAGTGACTCAACTCGTCTGTTGAGACAGTTTTATTCTCCCTACAACTGACATTTACTCCTCCTCTTGCAGAAATCCATAATCTCTCATATTTTTTGAGAGAAAGAATAGGAACATAAAGTTTTAAGTTCAAAAAGTGAATAACGGAGCATTGCGATTTCCATATTTGGGACTATCCTGGCAAGTTGGAGCTGAGATGAATTCTAACTTGACCCTTTTCTGGATGCAACCATAGAAGAGATACTTATCTCTCTAAGTGCCACATTTCTAATCTGAAAATAGGGACATTAACCTCTCCCTTGGTACAACTGTGGGGATAAAATCAAATACCACAAATACAGCAGCTGGCACAGTGACTAATGTATACTAAGTGATTTTTTTTCTCTCTTCTGCCTTGCTCCCCCCAACAAAGCAAATATAAAATAAAAAAAATAAAACCCTTCTCAGAGACAACACAGTTTAAAGTCTAAGTTTTATAATATAACTATGAATGTCTTGTTCAGAATAAAATCCTTTGGGAACTCCATTTGAAATGCACCTAGGCTCCCCTGAAAAATATCCAAGCATCCCTGCTCCCACGGAATACACCGGACGCCTTCAGAGTCTGCTCCCAAATGCTACACTGTTTGCAGAGTTTACATCTTACTGGAAACAGATGGACTTGGTGATGTGATACTCAGAGACCAGGCCTAAACTGTACTCTGTGCATGATTTAATATCAGGGAGGAAGCTCTATACACGGTAAATACCAATTACAAGTATATTTCAGTATATTGTGGCTGCAGCTCTGTATGTATTAAATAATTATTATTATTTCTTTTATTCAGTCTGTTCAAATAAGTCCCTAGTTAGACCACATGCTGCAGGAAAAATAGGCAATTATTTCAGCAGTCTCCAGACATGTCAGCCACTGAAGAATAAATAACATATTTATCTTTAAAAAATTATGTAGTAGGTTGAAAAAAAATGTCATTTTAACAGCTGGCATCAGAGTTCCCCTAAGGGAGAGAACGGTCTTTGTTTAAGAAAATACCTGGATAGACTACTGTAAGCAGGGAAGTGTGACCTGAGAGAATGTTTTATGTGAAGGCAGCTAAACCAAGTGATAGTTTGACTGCTCCACGAGATGTTAACAGAATCTGGAGGGTGAAGAGAGCATCTAGAGAGGAGAGTGGGCAAGTCGTCAGCGAGAGTGGAGGAAACAGTGGACAGCAACATAACAGAAAGGCTTGATCATGCAGAAAAGGAAGTCAGTAAAAAAAATTCCAAGTGGCAGGGAAGTCAGGGCACTGAATTATTAATGAAGCCAGAGTTTGGGTCTGCAAGGTAAACTACCTTCATCATTGCGAACCTTCAGTAAAGCCATTATACACACCAGTCTTGTAGGAATGGTAGTTTTGGTTTCACTTCTGAGCATTCATGAGACAGAAAAGTATGACGGGCTCCAGTAGCTGAAATAAAAGTCAGATCTAGAGCCCAGCAAAAATATGAAAACACATCTAGGGTGAACATGAAAACATGAGCCCTTGGGAAATAAGAGAAGTTGGGGAGAGGGTCTTGAGCTTCTACGGAGTGTGGAGTTCAGAGTTTTAAGTCAGCTTTATGTAAAGTTCAAAGGGGCCTAACAGGAAGGTTACAAGAATGAATAGAAGCAATATCCAGTTGACAAGCATTAAAAGAAAAGGACAAAGAGGCACTTTCCAAAGTGCTTGGGGAACTGAATTTGGATTTCATCTATTTCTGCTGTGGCCTTCTATTTTTTTTCCAGATGCTTGAGTTTCAAGAGTATTATTTATTATAAAATAATTTTAATGCATTCTAAATGAAATTAAGTCATTGTTTTGATGAAAAGTAAAACATTCCTTTTATTTGCTATAACAGAGTGATGTCAAAACTGAATTTCCTGGGTGCAGGCTCTGAACGTCTCAGAAGGTAGTAGGAAAGGACAGCTGCCACTGTCCCTTGAACATTTCTATGGACTTAAAAATGTCCAGTGAAGGATGGCCCCCTCCCTGAAAACCGTACTCAACAGCCCAGTGAAGTAAGCATGTGTCATATATGTTATAGCATGTTCTGGCCTCACCTCATCTCTCTCTTCACAGTCATCCATTCTTCAAAGCAAAGCAACCAAATCCCCACCCCCACCATTCCTCTGCCCTGGCCCTACTACTCCACCATGCTCACCAACAACCTCCTAATTATGCAAACTTATAATCTGTGCTTTGTTCCCATCCCTTTCTTCCATCCCTCAGTCCCAGAACATTGACCACAGCCATGTCATCAGACTGTTCACCCCACCTTAGAATCCTTGCCTCTGTTTTTCCTGTGCATTCCATTATTACTCTGATCCTATCTTCTCAGTCATTAGGAGGTTCTTCTTCCTCCACAAGTGCCTGAAATGCTTTGTGTTTCCAGATCCTGTCCCTCATTTTGTTTGCTTATCTCGCATGCATGCCATGCTTTACCTGTCACTGAGATACCTCTCCAGATATCTCGTCTCTCCCAGCTCCTAACCTCTACTTCCGATCTCTACTTCCCAAAAGCATGCTGTACATACCCCTCTGGGTATCTCACCAGATAACTCAGGATCTCCATGTCCCAACCAGTGGAGACAAGGGATGCCCTGCTAGGACCTAACTTTCCTCCACCAGGCACCCCTCACAGTTCTACCAAGGAAACGAAATCAGATATTGGCACTGCAAGCACAGTATCTTCTTCTAGCCGTTTAATAACTGATGAACTCCACCCACATATAAATTCAGAAGATGCCAGAGACTCCACTCTTGCTCCTCCTCCTGGTCCCTATCTCATTATAAGTCATTACATAAGCAACCACCTGAGCCACCTCTTTTTTTCAGTTTTTTATTTAAATTCCACTTAGTTAACATATAGTGTAATATTAATTTCAGGTGTACAATATAGTGATTCAACACTGCAATACAACACCCAGTGCTCATCACAACAAGTGCCCTCCTTAATCCCCACCACCTACTTAACCCATCCCCCTCCCGTCTCCTCTCTGGTAACCAGCAGTTTGTTCTTTAAGGTTTGAGTCTATTTCTTGGTTTGACTCTTTCTCTTTTTTCCTTTGTTCATTTGTTTTGTTTCTTAAATCCCACATATGAGTGAAATCATATGGTATTTGTCTTTCTCTGACTTATTTCACCTAGCATAATATTCTCTAGCTCCATTCATGTCATTGCAAGTGATAAGATTTCATTCCTTTTTTATGGCTGAATAATAGTGCATCTTCTTTATTTGTTCATCAGTGGATGGACACTTGGTCCACTTCCATAGTTTGGCTATTGTAGATAATGCTGCCATAAACACTAGGGCATGTAACCCTCTGAATTAGTATTTTTGTATTTTTTTTGGTTAAATACCTAGTAGTGCAATTGCTGGATCATAGGGCCAACTCTTATTTCAAAATTATTTCATCTATATTAACATCATAATTAGCTGAGCAACTGTAACAATATTGATTTCCCTTTCCTTCTAGAGAAATGTATCTGTATCTCCACAACACTTAATGCTCCCTAACAATATGTTAAATAGAACAGCTCTGTCGACCAAAATTTCCTCGTCCCCACATCTACCTTCAGTGTACCACAGTCAACATTTATCTTGAGTTCAGCCACTAAGAGCTTCCCAAAGTTGTGTCTTCTAAAGTTGCAGTTCTCAAAATGCATTCCACATATATGTCTATTGGGTGCCCCATTTATAAAATGACCTTCGTAATAAAAAAAATAGAAATAGGGCATACCTCCCCTTCGAAATTTACTCCAAAAACTCATACAATACAAGCTCTGAAAAGTCCTGCAATTAAAAATAAAAACTTTCTACTTTTTTATGTAAATGTTTGCCAAATAGTCTTACCCACAGATCCCTTAACTCATACTTATTAATATCTGAGAAGGTTAAGATACAGTTTGTCAATGTAAAAATATGTAGTGGCTTCAACAAGGTAGAAGTCGATCTCTTTCTCTAAGGAAGGTAAGCAATCAAAAACTTACACGGTGGTTCTAGGCTCCTTTTGTCTTGTTGCTCTGTGGTCCGCAGTAGGCAACATTCCATATCCTGACTGTTCCAACTCCTGCCATCACTTTCACACTCCATCCAATGGAAAAAAGAGATATGGACATACTACTCCTATTTTCAGCAAATGCCTTGGAAATTGTTCACCCCATTTTCATTCATGTCTCATTGGGCATGGCTTCATCACACGACTACAACTAGCTGCAAGGGAAGCTAGGAAATAGTCTTCAGGGACATGGTCACGTACTTAGCTAAAATATCTATTGCTATAAAAGAAAAGGAGAACAAAGAGTGGAGGAGAACAAGTAATTTCTGCTACAATATCTATAGAACCCATTTGAGGGACATGTAGGCTTAAAGACCTGGGGCATATACGAAGCAAACTATAAGGAAGTGCTTTACTAGCATTATCCAAAAGTTCACAGTGAAAAACAGTGCTTTGCCATAAGTTTTATTTTTTCATATTTTTCAGATTTAGTGTAGATTCTGACCATTCTTGGAAAACGTATTTTCAAAGATTTACATTGACATATTTTCTGTGAACTCGTTATCTACGTCAATCATTCTACATTGAAAAGATGCTATCAGAATTACTTTTCTCTCATGTATATGTTCATAAGGGAGACATTAAGTGATATTAAGTAATTTATTTCATTTTCTAATCCTTATATTCAAGACTGCCACTCACTGGCAATGTAACCTTGGGGGTGCCAGTTAACATTTACATGTCTCAATTCTTCCATTGTGAAATGGAGATATGATATGCACAGTGCAGTATTATTGTGGGGTTTAAATGGAATAATGCACATAAAGTACCAGAAGGCAGTAGGTAGCCAATAATTGCTGACACTTTTTCTCACAAGCTAAAAGCGGGTATCACTAGATCATCTTTAATATTCTGTTTCTATGACAAAAGCAACAGTGAAGAGTAGAGGGATGCTGTAAAAACAGTACTGGCACTGAGACTTCAGTATACACTAGAGTCGATTTGTGCTTTTTCCTTTTCCACTGAGAGAGCAGGACTCTAACACAACTGATACCTCCGGCATGGTCTCAAACTCTAGGGAACAGCTCTTGCACACACACAAGAGTATTTCAGGTAGCCCACTTGAGGGTCTCCAAATCTTAACTGCTTTACAAAGAACAGTCATAAAACTTCCTAAGACTGTCTTGATCTACTCATCACCTCCATGAAATCTACAGGAAGTAAGTCATCAATAAAATTTGTTGACTAAGGGAATGATTGTTTCTGGATAAAGGAAAAACCTAATGAGTATAAATATGGTAAAGTCCTAAGAAAAAACTCATTAGCAAATTATACTTTGCCTAAAGTTTAACCTTAGCATAATACAAACACCAGGCAATAAACAGTGCAATTACCCCTCGCTACAATTCCTCTTTTTAAAAATAGGAATTAGACTAGATGCTCTGTAAGATATGTTTCTGTTCTAAAGTTTTCAGAAGTGAAGTGGCTATGTTAATTTCAATGTGAATTTTTTCAGTTAAATACCACCAGGAATTTACCGCAAGTAATGAGGACCCAATTTGAGTGTATGCATCAGCTATAAAATAACAGAAACATAAAATTGAAGCATTTCAATGAAGATTTCAAAAACAAATGCTTATTCATGGTTTTTTTTTAAATTTTGTATGCATGGTTTTAATGCAAACAATCCTACTTAAAAATTTTAAGTGGTATTTCTTACTAACTGATGAGTACAAAAGACTCTAAATAATTAATATACTCATTGTTTATTGCGAACAATGTTTATAGGTCTTTAGTGCTCTCACTCTGTGTGTGTGTATGTGCGTGTGTGTTTGTCTCACCACTTTATCTGAGGTGTACATGCTGCATATTTTGCAAAAAGGCAAAGGAAAGTCACCAAAGGTATAAAAGAAAGAAGAAATCTTGGAGGACCATTAATTGAACATGTATATTCATTTAGAAACTATAGCTAGAAATTTGTACCCTCCTGATGTCAGAAAATTTTTCATAGAGTAAAGGATAATATTCATAACCCCATAATAGTCCCTTTGGTGATTTGATGAATGTTGTTAGTACCCAGATTAGAAGAATTCTTTTGATTATGAATGTTGCTTCAAGGGCTATTTCATTACCTCATCAAGAAGAATGTCCAGATTGTGCATGTGTGTGCTATATAAAATATATTCATGGAAGCTGTTTTTCTGAAGATGATAAAAAGTCTAGAAAAGTATCTTGGAATAATTTGTATACATGCATTTCCAGAAGCAGGGTGAGCTAATGATTGGTGTGCTAAATGCTCATTAGTATTTTTAGCAGATCAATAATAAACTTGGTTTCTGAACAATTTAGAAAGTTACACTAAAAATTAATATCACACAATCTTTGCCCAGAATTTTTCTCCATTTTTTTATTCAACTATTTGTGAGTATACTACATTCCAGTATTTCTAATGATTTCTTTCATAAATTCTTCACTCTTGGGGCGCCTGGGTGGCACAGTGATTGGGTGTCTACCTTCGGCTCAGGGCGTGATCCTGGCGTTGTGGGATCGAGCCCCACATCAGGCTCCTCCGCTATGAGCCTGCTTCTTTCTCTCCCACTCCCCCTGCTTGTGTTCCCTCTCTCGCTGGCTGTCTCTATCTCTGTCAAATAAATAAATAAAATCTTTTAAAAAAATAAATTCTTCACTCTTTCAGGCCTGTGTTTAGTCAGGGAATAGATAAGCCAGAGCTTTCTAAACTACCCAAAATAATACTTTGATATTTTTTGTACTTTTACACTGCGTAGTAAGTTCCAGGCACTCTCCTATATGTTCTTAACACCTTACAACTTTCAATGAGGTAGGAACTATTTTTATTCCCATTTTACAAATGATAAAATGGAAGCAAAGAAAAGGTAAGTAATTTGTCCGGAGTTAAAACAGCCAGTAACTCAGGGCATGAAACCAAGGTAGAGACTTCAAGGCAAACAATGGTATAGTTGCAGAACTGTGAGCCGTGGTAGGGAGCTGGTAACAAGGACCCTTCATGGACCATGGTTCAACAGCAGAGCAGCAGCAGAAGGAAACTAGGGAATCCATCCCATTTACAATAGCACCAAAAACCATACATTACCTTGGAATTAACTTAACCAGAGATGTAAAGGATCTATATTCTAGAAACTATAAATCACTCTTGAAAGACATTGAGGAAGACAGAAAAAGATAGAAAAATATTCCATGCTCATGGATCAGAAGAATTAACATAGTTAAAATGTCCATGCTACCCAGAGCAATCTACACTTTCAATGCTATCCCAATCAAAATACCAAGGACATTTTTCAAAGAACTGGAACAAATAGTCCTTAAATTTGTATGGAACCAGAAAAGGCCCCGAAACGCCAAGGAACTGTTAAACAGGAAAAACAAAGCTGGCGGCATCACAATGCCGGATTTCGAGCTGTACTACAAAGCTGTGATCACAAAGAAAGCATGGTACTGGCACAAAAACAGACACAAAGACCAATGGAACAGAATAGAGAACCCAGAAATGGACCCTCGGTCTTTGGGCAACTAATCTTTGATAAAGCAGGAAAAAACATCCGGTGGAAAAAACACAGTCTCTTCAATAAATGGTGCTGGGAAAATTGGACAGCTATATGCAAAAGAATGAAACTTGACCACTCTCTCACACCATACACAAAGATAAACTCCAAATGGACGAAAGACCTCGAGGTGAGACAGGAATCCATCAGAATCCTAGAGGAGAACATAGGCAGCAACCTCTACGACATCGGCCAAAGCAACCTTTTTCATGACACATCTCCAAAGGCAGGAGAAACAAAAGAAAAAATGAACTTGTGGGACTTCATCAAGATAAAAAGCTTTTGCACAGCCAACGAAACAGTCAAAAAAACTAAGAGGCAGCCCACGGAATGGGACAAGATATTTGCAAATGATGCTACAGATAAAAGACTGGCATCCAAGATCTACAAAGAACTTTTCAAACTCAATACGCGAGAAACAAAT
>NW_024423344.1:70407498-70439170 GCF_017311325.1 Ursus maritimus
AATGAGGTAGGAACTATTTTTATTCCCATTTTACAAATGATAAAATGGAAGCAAAGAAAAGGTAAGTAATTTGTCCGGAGTTAAAACAGCCAGTAACTCAGGGCATGAAACCAAGGTAGAGACTTCAAGGCAAACAATGGTATAGTTGCAGAACTGTGAGCCGTGGTAGGGAGCTGGTAACAAGGACCCTTCATGGACCATGGTTCAACAGCAGAGCAGCAGCAGAAGGAAACTAGGGAATCCATCCCATTTACAATAGCACCAAAAACCATACATTACCTTGGAATTAACTTAACCAGAGATGTAAAGGATCTATATTCTAGAAACTATAAATCACTCTTGAAAGACATTGAGGAAGACAGAAAAAGATAGAAAAATATTCCATGCTCATGGATCAGAAGAATTAACATAGTTAAAATGTCCATGCTACCCAGAGCAATCTACACTTTCAATGCTATCCCAATCAAAATACCAAGGACATTTTTCAAAGAACTGGAACAAATAGTCCTTAAATTTGTATGGAACCAGAAAAGGCCCCGAAACGCCAAGGAACTGTTAAACAGGAAAAACAAAGCTGGCGGCATCACAATGCCGGATTTCGAGCTGTACTACAAAGCTGTGATCACAAAGAAAGCATGGTACTGGCACAAAAACAGACACAAAGACCAATGGAACAGAATAGAGAACCCAGAAATGGACCCTCGGTCTTTGGGCAACTAATCTTTGATAAAGCAGGAAAAAACATCCGGTGGAAAAAACACAGTCTCTTCAATAAATGGTGCTGGGAAAATTGGACAGCTATATGCAAAAGAATGAAACTTGACCACTCTCTCACACCATACACAAAGATAAACTCCAAATGGACGAAAGACCTCGAGGTGAGACAGGAATCCATCAGAATCCTAGAGGAGAACATAGGCAGCAACCTCTACGACATCGGCCAAAGCAACCTTTTTCATGACACATCTCCAAAGGCAGGAGAAACAAAAGAAAAAATGAACTTGTGGGACTTCATCAAGATAAAAAGCTTTTGCACAGCCAACGAAACAGTCAAAAAAACTAAGAGGCAGCCCACGGAATGGGACAAGATATTTGCAAATGATGCTACAGATAAAAGACTGGCATCCAAGATCTACAAAGAACTTTTCAAACTCAATACGCGAGAAACAAATAAACAAATCATAAAATGGGCAGAAGATATGAACAGACACTTTTCCAATGAAGACATACAAATGGCTAACAGACACATGAAAAAGTGTTCAAAATCATTAGCTATCAGGGAAATTCAAATCAAAACCACACTGAGATACCACCTTATGCTAGTTAGAATGGCAAAAATTGACAAGGCAAGAAACAAGAATTGCTGGAGAGGATGTGGAGAAAGGGGATCCCTCCTACATTGTTGGTGGGAATGCAAGTTGGTACAGCCACTCTGGAAAACAGTGTGGAGGTCCCTTAAAAAGTTAAAAATTGAGCTACCCTATGACCCAGCCATTGCACTACTGGGTATTTACCCCAAAGATACAGACGTAGTGAAGAGAAGGGCCATATGCACCCCAATGTTCATAGCAGCATTGTCCACAATAGCTAAATCGTGGAAGGAGCCGAGATGCCCTTCAACAGATGACTGGATTAAGAAGTTGTGGTCCATATATACAATGGAATATTACTCAGCCATCAGAAGGAACGAGTTCTCAACATTAGCTGCAACATGGACGGCACTGGAGGAGATAATGCTAAGTGAAATAAGTCAAGCAGAGAAAGACAATTATCATATGATTTCTCTCATCTATGAACATAAGAACTAGGAAGATCGGTAGGGAAAGAAAGGGATAAAGAAAAGGGGGGTAATCAGAAGGGGGAATGAAGCATGAGAGACTATGGACTATGAGAAACAAACTGAGGGCTTCAGAGGGGAGTGGGGTGGGGGAATGGGATAGACTGGTGATGGGTAGTAAGGAGGGCACGTATTGCATGGTGCACTGGGTGTTATACGCAACTAATGAATCATCGAACTTTACATCAGAAACCAGGGATGTACTGTATGGTGACTAACATAATATAATAAAAAACATTTAAAAAAAAAGAAGGAAACAAAACAAAACAAAACAACTAGACTGTATATCTTTGAAGCATGGGTTAGAGATTCTTAGAACATTCTCTGACTGAGGGCAAAATTGGGGTCACGGTTTTGGACAGGCTCCAACCTTATAGATGGAGTTTAGTAATCCCACCTGTGTATATTTTAATTTAAGGGACCAAGAATCCTGGACAGTCACTGACTATTCTATCCAAATGTGTCTACATCCTCTCTTCTGAATGCATTATGAGCGCTTCCTTCCCAATACCCCCTCTGCTTATTTCATTCTCCCCACCACTGCTCCCCTGTACCCCCTGAAAGAAATTCCCCACTCCTCAAAGTGTCCCCATCACACAGAAACTGGTCAAGTTGCTCCTCTTCCATAAAATCCCTCTTTTCCTTTTAAAGGCTGAAATAGGCACAATATTTATTATCTGCATATTGCACATAGTCATATATTTCATTGAAATATTTTGTTTTTCTGCATGAGTATCTTGCTTGGCAATTTTCTGTGGCCAAAGACCATGTAGGATTACATCACTCTATCACTCATAATGCTCAGTGTGGATTGCTTGTACAAAATGCCTAATGGATATTTGTTAAATGAGTGTATCAATGAAAGCCATAATTTATATGCTACCCTACTTTTTAAACCATCAACCCATTCATTTGTGGTCCCCAAAAAGTGCCCAATAAATCCTTATTGATTAATTACTTCACTGTTGAGTCAGAAATTGTGATATTAACAAAAAAGATTATGATTATAACCTAGTATTTGTTATTTTAAATGGATAATATTTAATAATATAACGTGCCTAAATCACTTTGTGTAATTCCACAGAAGCCACGCTATGAACACTACCCCTGGGATTCATTTCTAAAGAAGACAAACATTTTCTTCCTTCCTTCAAGCCTGGTGAGGACATAAGGCATATGTTTTGTTCCTAGTCAGTCTTCCCTATCACTAACACATCATTGACAACAGTTCATAAATTTGAGCTAGAACTGAGGGCTTCGGAGGGGAGGAGGGTGGGGGACTGGGATAGGCTGGTGATGGGTAGTAAGGAGGGCACGTATTGCATGGTGCACTGGGTGTTATACGCAACTAATGAATCATCGAACTTTACATCAAAAACCAGGGATGTACTGTATGGTGACTAACATAATATAATAAAAAAAATTAAAAAAAAAAGAATAGTGATAGCAATTAGAAAGAAGCCTTGTAATTCAAGACTACCAAGTCCCTTGCATAAATATATTCTGGGTTTGCTCTGACCTTTCTGAAAACGTTGCATATGCATGCTGCATGTTTGCATGTGCTCTGTCTGGCATTACACTGAGCGTGTGAAGTTAAATGTCACTGGGACTCAATCTCCAAGCCACCTTAGTTTATGACATTATTTGGGATATGATCACAGTGAACAAATCTGTTCCACAGGAACTGTTTTAAAGGTAGACATGCAAATTGTTTGGTAATTCTTTGTGAACACATCTCTATTGACGTCATGTCCTTTTTTTCCTTCTCCTCCCCAAATATTTTTTACTTGTATTTATTTAAATTTCAGATGAGAACTGTAGGACAGATCACATAACAATTTACATCTCTATAATGAGAAAATATCTTAGTCTAATGTCTAATCAAATGTCTAATATTGAATGTTTAGTTTTAAAAATTAATTTTAAAAATTAAAAGCTTTTGCTTTTAATATAAATGGCCAAGATGACTCAAAAAGACACCAAATAGAATTTTAAAGATGACTGATAAAATTATTGTTACTATGCATAAAATATTAGTCCTTTTCCTTCCCCATTAAACCACTCACCCCCTACAATATTTTATCTTTGGGAGAATAATCCTTTGGTCACTAGAGTTCCACTTTTCTCCCTCTGTCTTTCCACTACTTGAGCATGCTAGAAACTCTCTTTAATCATCTTATTTTTTAAAGATTTTATTTATTTATTTGATAGAGAAGGAGAGAGAGAGAGAGAGAAAGCACAAGCGGGGGGAGGGGCAGAGGGAGAGACAGACTTCCCGCTGAGCAGGGAGCTCAATGGGGGGCTCAATGCGGGGGCTAGATCCCAGGATCCTGAGATCACTACCTGAGCTGAAGGCAGACACTTAACTGTCTAAGCCACCCAAGCACCCCTCTTTAATCAACTTCTATGCCAAGCATCAGGCACGGTGCCTGGCACACTGTAGACACTCAGTAATTGTTTGATCAGTGAATAAATGAGAATCTTTTGAAGTTACACAAACGAACTAAAATCTTTTGAGAACGGGTGATAAAAAAAGTTCCCATCAAAGGATAAAGGAGTCTTTGAAGTTGAATCTGTCTACAAATCTAAAAATTCAAAGGCCCTTCTATGTTACCCTAACATTTATTTTATGTCCATATCAGTTTGAAATAATTTTATTTTATCTAGCTTTTTAATTTCCTTCAATCACAATCAGGAAAGACTGAGAAAGTGGTCTGTGTTCATGTAAGCCTGCGAACTACAGTCTGTTGGAAACGCATGCAACAATCTGCCATAATTAGGACAGTCTTATCCTCACATATCCTCATATTCTCAGTAATTAAGAGGAAAACTGATTCAAAGTTCAAAGCTGAATTCAAACTGATTCAGCTTTGTATGAATTTGAAATGCATACCAAGATATTTACTTTTGGGTTTTTTGGGTTTTTTTTTTTTTACTATTCCATAGTAACATTAAGAAAATCAAAACAAAAGTACTTCAAATCCCTCAGAAGAAAAGCATTATTCCCACAAATTTTAAATAGTCACCTCATAGCACAGTAATAAGCACTTTGTGTTTATTTATGGAGTAAAATATATTTCTATCATTTCATATATCTGAACAGGTGGTGTACCTTCCAGCATTTTTCTCTCTACTCTGAGTTTGTCAGTTTTCTTTTCCTACTGTAGTGCTAATAAGTGCCAAGGTCAGCCACGTGGCTCGGTACGAAAACTGCCACAGCTGCTCCCTGCCAGCCCAGCCTCTGGACACAGTAGTCCCCAAACCCTGAAGTTCAGAGGAACAGCTCGTCTTTGCCTCTCTGGACCTGATCAACTTTGCACTGGTGCCAACTACCAATTTGTCCATTAAATTCTAGTGCTGTGCCTGAATCCGGCCTCAATGTGGCATTGTGTTTCTCTGCATATGCAATACTTGGCTGCAGTCTTGAATTTATGTCTGGAGTGAGTGATAGGGTACGACCCTGAGCTAGATCCAAGGCCACGTCACCCTTCCCAGCAGTTTGACTGCCTTGTCCCTTCCCATCCTCCCTTCAAATCACATCATTGTTTTAGTCTACACAGTTGTCACCAGCCCTTGCTGGGACTATGTGCTGTAGAGATGACATGGCAGCAGCAGAGAGCCACCCTGTCAGTGAGAACTGTGCAATGGACCCATGCAAACCCATATAGTTGGTAACTGTCCTTTAGTGGAACATACAATGGTGCCGAAATCAAACAGAAGTTATATAACCAATACCATTTTCAAAAACTACATCATTTTTCACTTTGTATCACGTTCACATAAAAATTTCACCCATCATCCTTGCATAGGGGTCATGTGAATCTTCTCTGCATCATTCCAATGCTAGTATGTGTGCTGCTGAAGCGAGCTCTCACATACAAATTTTTGAAAATCAAAACAAAGAGAGGGCGGAAATTGAGCAATATTATTTTTTAGTAAGCTGCATGTTTTGTTGGGTATGGTTCTAAAAGCAGTAAAAAGATGCTCTTGCTAAAAAGGGCGACTGATACAGATTCTCTAACTCTCCAGCTACAAACTCTTGAAACTACCTCCCAACTCACTAACTCAAAATAACCTTATGAATTTCCTTCATTCCTATGTGAACTATCATTTAAAAGTTAAAACTAAGCTTTTTCTTCTTTTGGAATTTACACATTTCAGGGCATTTTATACACCGGGCTTGATCCTATCTTCAGAGCAGAGAAACCACATTCAGAGCTCTCAGTGGAAGACAGAAAGGAACTTGCTAGCATGTTCAGAAGGTTTGGGAGAAAAAAAGTGGAGAAGATTACTCAATGGTGCTAAGAGAAGCCTAGTGGAGCTTATTTCTCACCCGTCTCAAGAATCTGTTATCTGTTCACCAAAATATATAAATACATAAATACAAATTAAAGTAGATGGATTGATAAATAAAACTTTCTAGAACCAGATAATCATCAGCCACCAAGGTAAGGAGCCTCACATGACATCAAGCTATACTGGAAAAACTGAGGCTAAAATTTCAAGAATCTTTTTTTTTTTAAAGATTTTATTATTTATTCGACAGAGAGACAGCCAGTGAGAGAGGGAACACAAGCAGGGGGAGCGGGAGAGGAAGAAGCAGGCTCATAGCGGAGGAGCCCGATGTGAGGCTCGATCCCATAACGCCGGGATCACGCCCTGAGCCGAAGGCAGACGCTTAACCGCTGTGCCACCCAGGGCCCCTCAAATTTCAAGAATCTAATGTGAATAAAATGGGATCCTGAGAAAGAGGGTGGCAAGAAAGACAGAGCTCAGAAGCTGGGGGCTACAGTGTACCTGGAAGGATTCAACAGGTTCTTGAGCAGGTGTCCCCCCACACTAGGGTTTTGACCACCACGATTGGCAGTGTAGGACCCAGGCCACCCCACCTGCTTGCCCATTCAGCCTTCTCTGTACACAACTTGGAGGCACTCGAAAGAGTAGAGAGACGCTTTGGAGTCATTGCAATGAGTCAGCACAGGAATGCTGACTCTACAGTTACTTGATTTAGAGCCAGCCTGCCTTGTGACCCCAGGTCACCCAAACCCAACCACTGCAGAGAGACCAACTGAGCAGAGCCAGTGCAAACCTGTTCCTCTGGCTTACATTTATTCAGTTAACATGAATCAGTGGTCAGTCCTAAACTAGCCTTCCCGTTCTTAAGTCTCTTGTCATGTTGGGAATTTGTCGATAGGTTTTTGAAAACGGCTTGATAATATGCCACTAATGGCATCCTAAATTTTGCAAGGCTATGTTGTTGTTAATAAAAGGTCTGTTTTTCATGAATTTAAATGAACTGACAGCTACTCGTGGAGTTTAAAAGAAGTCAAATTTTACCTGCCAAACATTTCCTAATATACACTCCAGAGCAAAATAAATATGGAAATTTCTATAAATTTCAAAGCAGAAGATTCAAATGTATTCTTCATCTTGAGGGTAAATCTTTCACATTATTATCCTCCAGAATTTCAAATGTAACAGGGAAATGTGAGATCAGTATCCTAAGCCACTTCCACAGATAAGATTAGATTATTATTTTTTTTTAAAGATCAGCACATCAGCTTGTTCTGGGCTTCCACATATAGACTATTTACTACAATGTCATCTACATGCTAAATACTCAATAAACATGAATTCTTAGCTTTTCCTTTAAGGCTTGGGTAAGACGTTGTGATTTCCAACTCAAAAGTTAGCCAAACATACAGCAGACAGAAGAAATCACTGCGCCTACAGCAACAGCTTAAGACTCAGCAGGATAAGAAACATCTCTATATGAACACATTTTTAAAAATACAGAGTCAACCAAGGCAAGGAGGGTAAAACGGAAGACCACAGTAAGAGCCAAGGGTGGTTCTAGCATCCCTTTGGAACACAGTAGCAACGTCCCTGATTTCTTCGGTGGACACGTGTGACTTTGGTCCTCTCCGGGAGACTAAGGTCACAGCATTTGAGCAGGAACCGCAGATTTCAGGGGGCACTTGGTATGTATTCATCAAGCTGAGATGAAAATGACCTTTGCCCAGCTCCAGCCCTTTGCTCATGGTCTTCCCAGGGTCCATGAAGAATGGAGGCAAGGATATTAACCTCCAGCATTTCAGGCAGTAGAAAAAGAATCTGCAAATTGCAGTTTCCTGACAATCCCACTTTTCCATCCTCAAACCCATTCAACAGTCTCTATGTTTCTTCCTCCAGAAGACACTGCCAAGTGAAAGGTCGGATGTTAAAAAGTGCTACTGAATGGCTCCCTCTTCTTTGCCATGACATTTTCTGGCATCTTGTCAGTTGGCTACCAAGTGTTGGTGTTCACTTTGTAAAATGAATTAATGTATAAGAATTTTGCTGATGGTTGCGGGCTCAGCACTCTTCATATTAGAAAATGACAAAACTTACTTATTGAGTTTGTTTTTTTAATTGTCCTCCTTTAGAGAAGAAGCCTTCCATGCCTCCCATCCCCCTTGTTGCTACCACAAGGACTGCATTTGTCCTGACTGGCCTATTCGCATAAAGGGGTCATATCGGAGGCAAATGTAAGTGCACACCTCATTTCATGATTCCCTCATGAGGGTATTGCTTACTTCCAGATGTGTAAATAGTTTGCCCCTTAATGAAATCAACCACTGAAGAAAGATGCCACTTAGAAAAAACATTTGGGACAAGAGAAAAGGAGGGCAAGGCCTCTGAGGAGGTTTCTATAAGGCAGTGCTGAGTTTCACACGACCTTCATAAACGATGAATCGCATGTTTTATAACATTTTACCAAGGCATCATTTTCTAATAAATCTCCTTTTGTTTTGCTTATAATGTGGAAAAAATAAAAGCACAACGGCTGGAAATTCTGTCTCTGTGATCTGAAGTGCTCTCACTTGCATGCTGAGAAGTGTTATAATGAATATTTTTGGCATCAGCTGCTGATAGCAGCTTGGTACTAGCAGCACTTGATTCAAAATGTCATATGATACAATAATACACAAATTGAGCACACAGAGGGGGGAAAAATCATGCAACCTGTCATAGGTACAGCGATTTCTCATGAGTATTCAGGGAGAGAAATGTAGAAGTAGAAACCTGAAATCTGAAAAAAATAAACACTTAACATCCACAAACACGAGAAAAAAAACTATTAACAAACAGAACACAGCAATTTTTATGTACTCAAAACACCAGTGGTTGCTTTAGTCAAAATCTGATGGCATTCATCTATGAATGATCGGGTACAATGAAAGTGCTGGAGCCAATGAGAAAACATATCTACTTAATATGATCGAGCGCACTTCCTGTTTGTGTTTGAATCGTTGAACAGTTACTGGTTCTGGATTGTCAATTTGTGTTAGCCACTCCTCTCTTTTTATTTCCAGTATTTTTCTAATTGTGCAAACATCTATTTCTTTTCCTTGAGTTGAATGGCGACATTGTTCCAATGTACTTTTTTTAAAAGATTTTTATTTACTTTTAAGATAGAGCAAGAGCAAGCGGAAGAGCACGAGCAGAGGGAATAGCAAGCAGAGGGAGAAGCAGGCAGAGGAAGAAGCAGACTCCCCACTGATCAGGGATCCTGATGCAGGACTTGATCCCAGGACTCTGGGATCATGACCTGAGCTGAAGGCAGATGCTTAACTGACTGAGAAACCCAGACGCCCCCATCCCAACATATTTTTTGTTTCATATTTATAGTTTGACTGCCTTTGTCCAAGTCCTGGCTCCCCAAAACCAGCCATGTGAGCTCAGTCCAGTTATTTTTCCCTCTGTGCCTCAGTTCCCTTGTCCTGCTAAGGCTACGGTGAGGACTGAAGAGTTAGGGTGGCACCCAGGACCACATCTGGTACACAGGAAGCTCTGCCTTCGTGTTCCCATCTTGAAAGTGGAAATTTTTAAAATGTGAATACATATTAATTATTCAAAGTATTTTAATATATCCATTTTTATTTGTTTCTCTCCCATTGGTCTATAGATTACTTCAATTTAAGTAATTGGTTTGATTATTTTAAGTTGGCCATGCATCGAATTTCTGTCCATAGAAAAGCAGGAAGAATCCTAAAAATCACGTTATCCAGCTTTCATTTTCTACAGTACATTCCTAATCATCATGATTATTGTCATCAGGCTTTTGTGAAACAAATTGTACTTCTCAGGGACTCTGATGACACTGAAGTGTATCTGTAATCTAAGCTCTGGGCATGGAGATGTCCTCAACAGTATTGACAAGTTCACTCTCCCCTGTCCTTCCGATTCACTTTTTTTTTAATAGCAGAAATCTTCACCACGCCCTGCACTGTGGTATAGGTAGTGGTTTAGGTAGAAAGGATTCCTGTAGACTTTTCCTTGCCCCTGTACAGACTACCACTCTTTCTTTTCCTTTGTCCAGCCCAATGTGGTTTATAATCCATTTGCACAATTACCATGCACTGGATCCTGAAATCACCTTTCTGAAGTAGGGGCAAGGCAGCTATAATTGTCTCCTCAACCTCCCACAGACAAGTGGGAGACAAAAGTTAGGATCTTGCCTAAGGTCGTAGCATTAGAAGTCCCAGAGAGACCTAGAAAACCCGGGCTATAGGATTCCCCATCCAAAGGTGTTTTCACAGTGCCATGCTGCTTGTCCCCAAATGTTGTTTCACACCACCATATCGGTGGAGGCAAACATCCTAGCAGTGGGCAGAGAACCAAGACAACAACACAGAAACAGAAAAATAATGCCTGAATGGGCAGTAAACTATTTACGCATTCAGTTGCTTAAAGTCAAGTTCACACTGAAGCTGTCTACATGATGCAGATATGGGGAACAAAGATGTATGAGTTCCATATTCAGCCAAGATGGGGTTGAAAAATAAAGTCCTTTGGGGCTATAGAAGAGAAAACATTAAAAGAATGGGCCTCGACCTTATTTTCCTATTGACAATGTAGGTCTGAGTTTAAACTTCCAGGACCACTCTTTCTGTTCTTGTTTGAGGGTTAGGAAACCATTAGTGTTTAAGTAAGGTAAATGAATTTCAATTCTAAAATAAAAGTTTTCACATTCTCATCATAGAAATTTAAGTAAAAGGAAGTCTGTGTCATATCCTCATGATAACTCCAGGCCCACAAAGGCAACAGATGGTCTCTGAGTTTTAGAGATCTCTTTGTGTTCTATATTAAAATGTTTCCAATAGATTGACATAGTGTAGGAGTCTGATTCCTTATTAGATTGTTTCTCAGGTTTTATACAACTTCTGTGAAGTATGAGAGATGAGCGGTTGTGGTTTGCAGCTTAGGTTGATGGCACAAAAATTCTTCTTACACCATATTGGAATTACTTTCCATCTTAGGGACGGTCTGTGAATAGGGCGGTGGACTTATTAAAGTTTAACGGGCCTGGTCATCCACTGATATGCTACAAGGTGATTATCAAGTACATTTTTGCTAAATGCACTCAAGAGCAGCAGGAAAAATGTTTAATTGCCATAAAGTACTAACCACAGAAATAAAACAAAACCAAACTAAGGAATGGCAAATTTAGTCTGGAGCTTGGAATCCTGAAGCATGCAACTGCAGAAGCACAACTGAGCGAGTGTGGGGTTCCATTTTCCTCCCAAACCACAGCCAAAGACAGCCTCAGACATGTGTCCCCTTCAGTGAGAGCCTAATTAATGCTCAAGAAACGTAAAACAAGACAGCAAAACAGAAATCAGTAGGAGTGCTGAGATGACATTAAAGGTATTTCTTTCAGCTACTCACAAAATCTTCATCAAGAGGTCAAAGTGTCTAATTCTATGGTGAAGAGAACATGGAGGAAAGAATCTGCTGCACATATTCCCACTGCCGTGTAGTAAACCAGCTGAGTATAAAAGCCACACAGAGACAGCAGAGGAGTCTGGCTACTACCTGGGCCAGGTGTTGAAGGTCAACATCAACAGCGGTTAAGTCATATCGAGAGTATTGATAGGCACTCTTCATACATTATGATGAAACTTTTCTTCTGGAAACTTCCTCCCTAAAACCTGTAATCCTAGGCTAAACCGGAGGAAAACATCAGACCCAAATTGAGGAGCGCTCTACAAAACACGTGACCAGTGCTCCTCAAAACCGCCAAGACCGTCAAAAACAAGGGAAGTCTGCAAAACAGTCGCGGTCTAGAGAAGCCTCAGGAGACATGATTAAGTGAATGTAAAGTGCTATCCTGGATGGGATCCCAGAACAGAAAAAGAACATTAGGTTAAAAACTAATGAAATCCTAATAAAATATGGACTCGTATTAATAATAATGTATCAATATTAGTTCATCAATTGTCACAAATGTACCACAGTAATGAGATGCTACGAAAGGGAAAACTGGTCGTAGGGTCCGTGGGAACTCTCCATATGATCTTCGCAACTCTTCATAAATCCAAAACTATTCCGAATAAGTTTTCTTAAAAATAAAAAAAAAAGTCACTCCTTCTATTTAACTGATGCCTATGGATCAGAATAATTGAACTAACCAACTATGTCTGTATTTCTTCTGCTTTACCGAGGACTGTGAGGGAAGCCATGAGAAGCTGCCCAGGTGGCCGGGACGCCCTCGAAGCTGCCCTGCGGTGGTGATCTGCTCTTACCGATACCTGCCCCCAGTCTTGTTTCTACAAGTTGTACTTGTTATTTTCATTACGTGATTTAATTATTTTTGAAATCACAAGCATAATTGCAAAAGAGAGAGTTGCTATATCTGTGGGAAAAAATAGATTGAATGATTTGAAAAAACTTGATAAAGAAAATGGCTAAAAATATTCCTTTGAATATGGGTGTTCTTGTACCATAAAAGATTAAAAGAAAATGTCATGAAAATCAAGAAAGATCCTGCACTCAGATTGCTTCCATCCTTCAAGTTCTGCTCCACTTAAAGACACCAAAATTAGAAATCAGAGATCATGGGTGTGATTCCTACAAGAACTCAAATCAGTTCAACCATAATCAAAGCAACCCCATGGGGCTCAAAGTACTGGTGAATGAGCATTAATATAAAGTGAAATGTTTAAGGCACATGCGTATCATTTTTAATAATTGCCCTGTTTTACTGCTTTTTTCATTAATTTATCCTTTCAATTAACCAATTACTACTGATCCCGACTGACTAACCGAGACATTCTACTGAAGATGATTTTCACTTTCATCTTTCGTGCATTACTATTTTATAGCACATTTCTGTCTTTCCTTTCACTGGTAAGTTCAGGTTTTTATTTTGCACTGTTTTATAATGAGCCCATTGTGCAATTCTGTCACCTTTTCCCCTGGTGGACTCTAGACACAAGGGCAATTGCCTAATTATGCTGTGCTGCTATTAAGAAGCAAATTCGTTAAAATGCCTTTTTAGGGAAACAATGTAACATACCAAGTGAAAGCTGGAGGAAAAAATCCCCAAGAAAAAAGGAGCTTATTTTTTTAATATATAAATCAAGTGTCTGGGAAAACAATATGATTTTCTCAAAATTAAGTGAGTCTATTTTCAAAGAACTCTAAGTAGGAGTGGAGACGAGGGTTGAATAAATGTGACGTGACTCTCTCCTGGCTTCTAGGTAATAAATTCTGCACCGGATAATTACACGGGATGTGAATCTGTTTCTTATATCATGCTGAAAGCAAGATCACTAAGACACACTTTACTTTTCCCAACAGAATCTATCTTTTCAATGATGGTGACAAAGCTGTTTCTTTTTACATCAGTAGAAAACTCATTCTGATCAAAGTTGAATAGTACCAAGTGGTTAGAATTTTCTAAGCAAAAGAACAGCAAGATGCCCTAGGGATACAAAGAATGGAAGTAAATGGTTATTTTCAAATTCAGCTATTTACCAAACACACATCCTTTAAAAATTAGTGTGGTCATGTCTGGAATATGCTTCGGAAGAGTAATTTTTTAAATAGGGCATTTATAAAAATACACTTGGAAAGAAATCCAGGAGAGTCAAAATGGATGCTAACTATCCCTTAGGAATATAAAGCAGTGCAGGGGATCCAGAAATCAATGTTTCTTAGGATTAAGCATTGTGCAAGTTGAGAGGTTAGGATTTTCAGCATGCACATAGGTTTGGGCTGGACTTTTTATATTTCCATTATGAACATTATTGCCAGACATACTGGCAGGCATGTAGACAAGAGATCAAGAGGAAAATCAAACAGGAGGCTGCCTGAACTTCTCCCCATGATCTCAGGTCTCACCCAGTTCAGGGGAGGGGGCTGCCGGGAGAGTGGGAAGTGAGCTTTGAAAAGGCGGTGGGTGGGGTTCTCCAGGAAGCAGGGTCTCCGGAAAGCAAAGGTTCCTCGATTCTTTCCCTTCTTTGCTTCCCACAGGACTCAACCTTGAGACTGAAAGTACAACACAAAAAGGAAAGAAGCAAACAAGAGGAGCTGGGCAGCGCAGCAGAAGTTCCCGAGTCCCGAGGGAGGTCAGGTTTTGAGAACAGCTAGGGTAACACACAATGTGAGATTCCCCCAGAAACATTTTAGGAACATCGGAGGGAAAACAAGTCCATAAGACAAATGCAAAACAAAACAAAACAAAACAAAAAACACCTCCTACAAACTCTAAAGGCTCGCTGATCTAATCCCCAAACTGCTGTTTGTCTATGTATTTCTGTCTCTCAAGTGCTTGACATTAAATTTTATTAACTGACTATTTTTAAGGTTACCTATTCTACCTGGAGAATATACTTCTTTTTTCCTGCTACATTCTCATATAACTTCAGATCTGCTGTGTGAGGAAAATTCAAACCTTATATTCAAAAACAAAATTATAGTAAAGTATATAGTAAAGTATATATAGTAAAGTATGTGCTGCTTGTCTTGTAAATGTGGCAACCATGAGCATCCTTCTCTTCACGGCCCAGCTCATAAGTCATCTCCGCCATGAAGCTTCTTGCTGTTTCCTCACATCCTTCCTTCCTCCTGCACCTACAAACGACAGCAGCAGCATGCATATTCCCGGCCTTCTCACCGAATTGCCACAAGACATTTCCATACAGATGTCTGTGTGGACCCTTCAACTAGTCATGCATCACCTAAATCAGCAACTTTCCCCAGACTCTTGTTTTCCCTAAATAAGGTAAGTCAACAGCATCTTCTGAGGATTAAAACGTCAGTATGATCTTCCAGAATGTCCCTCCCTTACTCCCTGAGTGTAGTCAGTTACCCAAATCTTCCCATTTCATCTCCACAAGGATTCTAGTTTACAGCCCCATTGGATTTTGAACCTCGTGATAGTAAGAATTTTATTTTTTTATGTGTTAATTACTGTAGTCCCTGCACCTAGTACATCACCACACACAAGAAGATACATATTACGTATTTGTTGACTAAAGTTATATATTACTTGATCTCCAGACAATACTTTTAGTTTTTGTCTTTTGTGTTAGCCATAGTCACACACAGGAGGATATTTTTAGAGATCCTTTGCCAATTACCAACCTTTAACCTAACTTTTTTTTTTAAGATTTTATTTATTTATTTATTTGACAGAGATAGAGACAGCCAGCAAGAGAGGGAACACAAGCAGGGGGAGTGGGAGAGGAAGAAGCAGGCTCATAGCAGAGGAGCCTGATGGGCTCGATCCCATAACGCCAGGATCACGCCCTGAGCCGAAAGCAGATGCTTAACCGCTGTGCCACCCAGGCGCCCCTAACCTAACATTTTATACTGCATACTCTCTTCCCGATTCCACCAACCCCCCTACCGAAGTGCACACACACACACCCCTAAATTTAATAAAATCTCAAATTGATAACCATTGTAAAGATATTATTTTCAAAAGAAAAAAGTGACTGCCTTCTGTTTTTCATTTTCCAAGCTTTCCTCAAAATAAAACAGAAAATTGGCAAGCATTAGATCCATTTGATTCAATGTACACAGGTCAAATCAAACAGTTCGAGCCAAATACCTTATTGAAACATTTCGTCTCATCCATCTACTTAATTGACAAAATAACCATATTGTCAAAAATTTAATTTACCTCAGCCATGCTGATATACCTATAATCTAAAGTAGCACTTTGGAGCAGAATAGTTCCTTATACATATTTATATGGAGCTGACTGTTAAAAAAGAATTTTCAGTAAAATTTCTCATACTGAAACTGATATATAATGACTAAGAAAAATATGAAAACACAATCCAGTTGACAGTTATGGATTTCCTACTTTGGAGAAGAAAACTGCTACAGAGTATACTGGAAACATCAAAGAATGAGGCATGGGCTCATAAGCAATTGGGGGGCATAGAGATAAATAGAAATTAGCAGGGGAAGTAGGCTATCTCGTCAATGGTAAATGGAGAAGGGAAGGCTCTTTTTTCCTAAGCCTCCTTCTTCTTTCTCCTGCCCAACATGTTGCCTTACCCACTTAAATTCCATGGTGCATCATCAGAGTCACCCTTCCCTACCTTAACCCCTCCCCCACGCTTTGACTTTCCCACCAAAGCCTGTGCCCATGCAGTGGTGCATAACTGGAGAGAAACACGCGGTTGCCCTGGCGCACTCCCTTTACAGCCCACAATGTCTAAGCACAAGCAGGTGGTTAGTACCGGAAGGCAAGCTTCCAATATTCCCTGGAGATTATTTTATACTTTCCTTGTCAAAACTCCAGTACTCTTCCCTACCTTTTCTCTCAGCTAATGGCTTTACTTGTGATGTCCCTGAGAAACCATCAGGAAGAGGACTACACGTTCCCACCACTGTATCTTCCAACGACCTGCACATGTGCCCAGACAGGCTATCTTCCTTCCTGTTACTTTTGTTGAAATGTCCAAACTCTGACACAGAGCCTCTGATACCTACACCCCAGACCATTTCTCATGGTGCCTGTTCAAGAGCATTGCCGTTGCTAGCAAGTTTTCTCCTGGAGTATCCTCTACTTCCCTGCTAGCTCATGGAGAATTCAAAAAGGTTTGAAAATATGATATCTAGCATTTTTCATTGTTTCTTGCAAAAGGTCTAAAATAGAGTGCCTGGGTCACCACGTTGCAGATATATTAATAGTTAATTCTCAGTCATCATCTCACTTGATGTAACAGCACTGAGTGTAATTGGTCTCTCTCTTCTTCCATGTGGCTTCAGGAATCAAACTTTCTTTGTCCTCCTTCCTATCAGAGGTTCCTCCTCAAATCCATGTTTTACAAACATGGGCTCATCCTCACAGCCCTCCTCTTACCCATCTACACTGACTCCCCAGCTATGAATTCAATCAGTTACCTACAACCCCCAAACTCAAGACCCCACCCCCCACACTGCCTCCTGAATTCCAGACTCAGAGATCCAACTCTATTCACTACCTCCCCTTAAATGTTTCCAAAAAGCTTTTCAAATTTCTCATGTCTGAAACCAGGCTCTCAGGCATCCTTCCACAAAATTCCCCATCCCAATAAATAGCTCCATCCCTCCAGGTGCTCAGGCCAAAAGACTTGGAGTTCTCTTTGATTCCTGTCAACTCTACTTTCAATATATGTCCAGAATCTGACCTTTCTACCCCTTCCATCAAAACCTCCCTGGGTCAAGCAACCATTATTTTGTGCCTAGACCATCTCAATAGTACACATCACATTTTAACTCTGGCCCCCACAGTCTATTCCAACACAGTAGCTAGAGTGATCCTTATAAAGTGTAAATCAGATCATATTACTCCTTTGTTCAAAATCCTCCAATGTCTTCCTTTGGCCCTAGAAGTTAAAGGCAAACTCTTCACTCTGACCTACAGAACCTTAAATGACCACCCACTGCCTCTCTGATGTCATCCTTACCACTGATCTACTTACTCTGTTCCATCCGAAGTGGACCCCTGTGTTTACCAACATGCCAAGCATGCTCCCACCGTGGGACCTTTGCACTTGCTGCTTTCCACCTAGAATGTCTGTCCAGATACCTGCATAAACTCTTTCCCTCACTTCTTTCAACTCTCAGACATATTGAGTGCTTTACATGTACTGCCTTACCAAACCCTCACGACAACCTTTAAGGTAGATTATTTAATCCCCAATTTTACAGATGGGGAAATTAAGGCTTAGAAAGGTCAAAGAATTCACCCAAACTCCCAGAGCCACTACATGGTAGACGTGAGACTGATACTCGAGGCTGATTGACTCCACAGCCCACTGCTTTTCTAAATTGACTCCACACATCTCATAGCTGTGTTGCTGGGATGAATCTCAATAATGACCTTAGTGTGCATTAAACACAATAAATGTCAGCACTTAGTGTCATTAAAAAATCAAACTCTACACAGTAGGTAAAACACTAAATGATAACTTAGCAGATTTAAATAGCTATGTTGATTGCTATGCACCATGTTTTCCAACAGAGATTTTAAACATTTAGTATAACTTCATTGCCTTGTTAAATGGAGAGACACCACCACTGTAACTTTGGAATTAGTCTATCTTCAATTTAGCTCCCAAAAGCTACTTGGTTTTTGTTGATGTTAACATTCAAGTTGTTAAAATCTATTTGGCAAGGTGCTACTGAACCCAATTCCCCATCATCACATGCACAAACCAAAAAAAAAGTTGAATTAAATATCTTCTCTGGTGATAAATAGCAAAGTGTACTTCTTGCCCTCCTCTCTAGGACCCATTCCCCCAGAGTCCTGTCTTCTCACCTAACTCCACAAATTCTCTTGACCAGAGGAGGCAGCTGCCCTGAGATGTGCTTGTTCAATACCTACTCTTTTTTGGACTTGTCTTTGTGACCCAGATTCCTGCTGCTACTCTGATTCTGAATCCAGTCCTACTATCTCCAATCCTGTTAACTCTATGTTCCACTAGCTCCTGATGTTTACCTTACATGGGTTCTCTATTCAAGCCAAGTAAATTTAAATTATATTTTCTAAGGATGCAGAATCAGCAGTTACACATCCAGATAGGCTTAAGGATTAAGAAAGAAGAACAGGTGTGTGATAGCTGGCCTCCAAGAGGACTCCAGTGATCTTGCCTCTGGGTATTCACATTCTTTTAAAGCCCCTTCCATATTGAATAGGGCAGACCCATGTAATTGGGGCTAGGTCCTAAAGGGCATTGTAGGGTCTTCCTTGCACTGTTACACTATTCTCTCTGGAGGATACCCAGCAATCATGGCATGAAGACACTAAGCAGCCCTACAGAGAAGTCCAGGTAGGAAGGAACTGCCAATGGCCAGCATCTACTTATTACCCACATGTATGAGCCATCTTGGAAAAGGATTCTCCAGCCCCAGTCAGCTACCAGATCACTGCCCCTTCAGCCAACATCTTAACCACAACCCCATGAAAGAAGAGCCTTAGCTACTACTACCCAGCTAAGACTCCTGAATTCCTGACCCACAGGAAGTGTGTGAAATGCCAAATGTTTATTCTTCTTTGAAGTCACTGAGTTTTAGGTAATTTTGTTGTGCAGTAAAAGTCTGCACTAAAACAACATGCAGACAAAATCCATTTGTAAGGAAAGTAAGCCTATAAAGTATAACAAGAAAAATTGTGTATAAATTCAACCCACCATTCAAAATATATGTGGCATATAAGACAGATACAATGTCTTTTTACAAAGCTTAGAGATTTGATTATGTTTTTTTTTAAAGCTATTAGCTGACTTTTTCTGACCTTTAGGAGAGCCCTAAAGGTCAGCATTTCAATAAATTTGTGTAATAACACAAATAGCTTCAACTACAGAAATCAGAGCTTCAAAGACTCAGAACTTTAAACTCTGAACTCTGAGAAACATTAAAAAACATTATTTTCTGTTATTAATGCAATAATCTTGATTTAAAATATAATAATAACCAACTGAATTTAAATTGCCTAAGACAGAAACAGAAGATTAAAGACAATGCCAGGCCATAACTATGAATAAAATATCAAGATCAGGACCAAGATAGAAACATTCACCCTAAGGTTGAAAGTTTGGTGTTAACACCAGAATGGCATTGTAATTAGACCTGTACACTTATTATGCTTTCTTATATAGCCATAAATTTGTATGGGGTAACTAATTAGAAATCAGAACATAAGTCATTCTGGATACAACATCAGTCATTCTTAACTAACCCTTCTGTTGCCTGATTTATAAGATTGACGCTCCTTGGACTGATGCTAAAGAGAGTGTCCTCAACCAGCTGAACTCAAATTGTCAATGGCAGACAATATAAGATACTCAAGTAAGCAGATGAAATGATGTGCACCCAACTTATAGAGGCACCTAATATTGCCCGTATTTACTCTCATAGTAATATATTACACATTACAGGAAAAGAACTGTTATAAATCTGAAATTGAAGAGAGAAGACCTGAAATAATGTTTGGCTTCAGTTTTGAAGCTCTGGAAAAGCATTTCACAGATAAGAGTTAAATAATTTCAATGACTTCTCTATGCTTCAAATAAAACACTTAACATTCATCTCTTCATGGGAATGTACAACTCATTTTGTTAGATGTATCACCTTGACACTCCCCTAGAAATTAGGCTGCAGACCCCTGGGTGCCAGTACTGTGTCTATTTATGACTCTGCCTCTGGTCCCAAGTTCTGCATCCCGTGTTTGGCCAATAGATACCTGTTGAGCAACAGACTAGACAAATTCTCATCTTCTAACCAGCTCACAGAATACGACCAACGCATTTTGCATACTTATCTTCTATCAGGCACTGTATTAGGCTTCACCTACAGGTGAAGGAGACCCAGGCGTATACATAGACCACCACCAGAGCAGGGAAAACGTCACAACTGAGGGAACACCGATGATGCAGGGAAAGGCAGAGAAGAATCCTAAATTCTGGAAAAAAATAACAGAGCACTGAACAGAGCACTGCAGAAAAGGACAGGATGAAACAATGACCTTTGGTCTTGATCTTTAAGCAGAAGGGTTCCTGGTGGACACTTGGCTTTTGACAAGGCAAGAGTAGGTGGTATGCCACAAACCTGAAGGTTCTATGAAATTTGACTGTGTGCTGGAAATGTCTCTAGAAGTCTAAGCATCAAACAAATGTGTCTCTAAGGGCCCATAAGACTAAAAGAATGAAGAAATAAATTAGCACGTTTCCTGGCAAGGTATTCAACAGTGAAAATTGGAGCTCATGTTATGCTTACTTTGAACTATCCACAATTAATGAGGTTCAGAGGCCAGAGTCTTTTTTTTCTTTTTTTTTTTTTTGTATTCTAACTGTGGTATCCAGCATAATCCCTCCCCCCAAAGATTCCTACATTCTAATCCCCAGAACCTGTGTGTATGTTACCATACATTGCAAAAAGGACTTTGCAGATGTGATCAAGGTTAAGGATCTTGAGGAAGGGAGAACAGCCTGGAGGATCCAGGTGGGTACAATCTAATCACATGTGTCCTTTAAGGTGGAAAACATATCCTGGCTGTGGTCAGAGAAAGGGAAGCATGAAATGAGATATGGTACTTTGTTGCTAGTTCTGAGATGTAGGGGGCTCCATGCAAGGAGGGAGAAAGGCCCTCACAACCCATGAAGTGAAGTCCATCAAAAAAAAAAAAAAAAACCCACAGAAGCCACTGTGCCTGCTGAGCCATTTGACAATGCCATCTACAAGAATCCCCAACATCATGACTGACAACCAGCAAGGACACGGAGGCCATGGTCCCACAACTACATCGAACTGAACTCTGCCAACACCTGAATGAGCCTCCAGAAGGAATGCGGCCTAATGACTTCTTGATTTTAGACAGATGAGCCCCATATAGGACTTCCAACCTACTGAATTGTAAGATATTAAACTTATGTTGTTTATATGACTAAGTTCATGGTAATATGTTATAGCAGCAATCAAAAGCTAATACACCCACACATTCTGTTTTTATCTTAGAGAGAGACAAATACAGGCTGATAACTTGGTCTAATAAAAATACATACCGTTGAAGATACAGAACTGTTGTTCCAGTGATACCACTTATTTTTATGGATAATTCTTCTAAAAGGAAAGAATAGGTAGGAAGAAGAGGGAAAGAGGAAGAAGAGCTACTATTTATTGAATTAATATCAGGCATTAATCATTGTACAAAGTGCTCCACACAGCAATAGTAACCACTGATACTTTTTAACATATGTGTATGTACGTTAGTAGGTAATAAGCATTGTCCGAAGCACTTTACATGAATTGATTCACTTAATCTTCAATGAGGCAACTTCTATTATCATCCCCGTTTCACAGATGAGGGAACTGAGACACAAAGAATGTGAGTAAGATGCTAAGGTCATGCAGGCAGTAATCACTTAATCCCCACAGCAGCTCTCTAATCGAAGTGAGCATTTATCAGAAGCACGCTGTGTTCCAGGGACCAGGCCAAGTGGTTCCCATTCTTTGGCATGCTGCTGCCCCAACAGCATCCTGTTTTGCAGATGTGGAACCCAGAACTTATAAAGGCTCAATAACTCACTCAGTGTCTCACAACGAACAAACAGCTAAGGTTGGAACTGATCCCAGAACTGATCCCAAAACAGACCCTCTTAACCACCCAGTGTGTTCTAGAGAAGCCCGGTAAGTCTGGGCCAGCAGCATGAATGCAGAGCTGGCTGCATGAGGATGTCCTTCTCTGAACTGTCTTCAGAGGAGTGTTTTAGTGAAAGGCTTTTCAAACACTTGAATCAAGCCCGATCTCTCCCAAAGGACACTCGAGATCCTCTTCTCTGGCAGATGGTGGGCTTCATGCATGCCAAGTCAACAACTGGGAATCTTTGTATTTAACAACAACAACAAGCATCAGTCACTTTCCCACTTTTCATTCAATCCTGATTACAAAATTGATTCAATAAACATTTATTGAGTACCTACTATGTGCAAATCAATATGATGAGCATTAAGAAACATCCAAACAGGTATAATTTATCTGAGTGTATTGATTCAACCTTGTAATTTTGAACAGAAGTTAAAAGAGTCAGTAATCTGTTGGGTGACAGCCATGGCCCTGAAGAAACTTATAGGATATATCAGGGGAAATTCAATCAACTTCTCAAGAAAAAGTCAATGCAATTATGTCAGAAAAAGAATTGGACTACTAGTCAGCAGACCTGGGTCTGCTGAGTAACCTTGAACAAGTCATTTCACTTATGACCTCCATATCCTCAGTTGTAAAATAAAGAGGATTGGTCTATAAAATATCGAATATCCTCTCAGGTCTGATTTCTATCCTGGCACTGGAAGAATGTCTAGATTCAGGTAATGTGCTGGACAGCAGGAGTGGACCTGGTTCCTAGAGTGGTGTCAGAGACACTCACATACGAACAAGGAGGGTTTCTTATATTTAAAAAAAAAAAAAAAAGACCCTGGAAAAAGAGCACTCCAAAGTATCAGCAAAAATGTAGTGAATTTTCCAAGACCTGAATTAAAAATGGGACACCAGAAATAGTAACCCTGCTAAGTAAGTAATCTCAGATGTACTTGACACTTGGTTAATGGGATTTAAAGAAAAGTAAACATGCACCCACACAAATGTATGCATGCATATAATACACACACATCCCCTCACACAGAAATGAGTGAGTGCTTCCCACTCTCTCAAGTGGAGCGATGAGCTGATCCAAGCATCAACATGGAGTTATTATACAAGCTTGCTGCACTGCACCAAACTCGCTAACACACAGCGCGCCTAGAAATGCTACCACGTCTTCCTACAAGCACAAAGGAGGCCCTGGAACTCTTCCAAACCTGACGCTTTTATCAGCTAGGTAAAGGCATTCATTTAACCAGCTGAAATGACGGGCCTACCAGCTGGTACTCAGCAGCCCTGGGAAAGGCAGCTTCTCAGCCCACTCTGTAGTACAGGAGAGGAAAGAGGATTCTGCCTGGATCCTGCTAGGAATCAATCAAATGATGAAGAAAGTTGAATTTTAGTGCCCACAAGTGATATTTCTTTGCACAAAAGGATTGTGCAGTTTGGGCACAGAGCATGGGATCACGAGAAGGTAAATTCAATAGTAAACTGCAGAAATAGGGAAGAGCAGTGAACATTTAGCAAACAATGCTAAAACTAGTGTTTCTACTGCAAAATGCCAGGGTTGCTGCAACCGCATATTCATCCATTACAGGGATTATATGAATGAAAAGTTTACAGAATACAATAATCACAGTCTTCTCAGAGCACAGATCTTGGTTCATTCCACACCCTGCTCCATAAATGATGTCAGAGGTCTCTCTGAATCTTCCTCATGCATTTGGCTTGGTCTTGAAGCTCAGTTACTCTTGAATCAGATACACTGGAATCTCGTGTTCAATGGAAACCATCAATAAGGACTTCATGACCTTCGAGTTTTCACCCACACATAGATATCTCTCACAAAATATAAAGGGTGCTCGCTGCCCGCAACATCTCTGGGTGACCCTAAGTTGTCACTTCCCCAATTTAGAGCTCATTTTCTTACCCTATAAAATGAGAACTGTGTTCCTTCGAGCTCTGTGATGCTTATCTTTAAATGGTATGGCTTTTAACTGGGAAAACCGTGAAGGTTTTGAAGGGCTTCAAACCTAACAAGTCTAGAAGACGAAAAGAAGGGGAAATGAGAGCATAGTTTTATTCTTGCCTGATTTAGTCTCGGTTAAAGTGAAACACACACACACACACACACACACACACACACACACATCCTTTCCCCTTCCTCACTTAGGTCTTTTTGTTTTCTGTACTTTATTTGGATGAGCAGCTATTGAAAGTAAGAATCCTAACAGACAGAACCCCAGAATTTGAAAAAGGGGAGTAACCTTGAAGAGCACAAGAAATGAGTGGAGTTGATAAATATTTGAGAAGAGAATTTACTTTTTAAAATTAGAACACAGTCTTTCCTCTTTAAGTATGAGCTGTTTCCATATGTGTCTTTGTTGCTTCTGTCCTCAGAGTTTGTGCACATAAGGCCCAGAAGAGTGTCTTTCTGGGCCAGGAGATAGAGGAAGGTAAGGAATAAAACCTCCCGTCTTTCTCTGTTGTTTTTTTTGAACGGCCAGGAAATGCCCGCTTCCTCTGTCTTTGAGGTAACAAGCCCCAAAGTCCCGATAAAGGAAGCTTGGCCTCCACCAGGCCTGAGGTTCCTTCTCTCAGGAGTTAACTAATCATTTGGGTCCAGATGCCAGACCAGATTGTTCCCCCTTGGGGGCGGGAAGTGACTGCCAGGGTCTCATCTTCAGGAGCTGAGAACTGCATCCAGGGCATGACCTAATTCTAGCCTGCGTCCTTCTACTACGCCAGCATTACCTCTGTTGATATTACCAGCTGTGTCCATATGGCCCACTTCCGTTCATTTACACACACACACACACACACACACACACACACACACACACTTCAGAGAAGATTTGGTCAGCCATTTAAATAGGCTAGGTGCTCTGGTTGCATCTTCATTCAGTGTTCTTCCATTCATTATGATCAGTGTGGTCCAAAAGAAGAGGTTATTTCTTAAGGGTGTGAGGAGAGATGCATTTGGAAATGCATTCCTTAGGGAGAACTGAGATGTTCTTTTCTAAGAAGGTCATAAACAGATCACACTGCATTAGGAGTTTCTCCTGCCCTGGCTTCCGGGCCCTGCAGAGCTGCGCTTTATGATCTACAAGGTACAGTTATTTGATTAGTGTTGAAGAAAACATCTTTTCTATGTGAGCTCTTTAAAGCGAAACTAAGTTTTGTCAATGATTCTCCCCAGAACAGTGTCTTTAATTTGAGCTACAATGCCCCTGCTGGAAAGCATCCATACTTTCCCGTAGTTGAATCTGGCTGATTTAAAAGTCACCTCATGAATTTGGGACAGGACAGGTTGGAGGTATGGAAAAACACCACCATTACAATTCGGAAAGACTGTCATACTACCGATAACCAAAAATAAAGCTGTAGAAAGGAGAAGGGAGGGGAGGTAAGCAGAAGAGATCAAGGGACAGGCAAAGCAGAGCTTTAAAAAAACACAAAAACCATGTGTAACACAGGATATTTTAAATGAAGAAAGCACTGAGCTATTCTAAAGCACAACTACAAACACTTTTCTGAAACACCTGTGACTGAAGACAGGACCAAGTTATGGTCTTTCTCTTCCTATTCCTTAGAAATACAGAAAACATATCACAACATTTACCAAATAAAACAAACGAATAAGTAGAAAACGTACCAATGTGCTTAAAAGTTTCTTTCATTTATTGAGGCAAACCAAACAGAAATAAGTATTTGACTATTACCAGGGTCTCATATTTTCCAACATTTATTTAATGCAACTCATACAAGAGAGCTTTCACCCAAAAGGGGGGTGGTGGAGATCCTCACTCCTATTTTCTAAAGTATTAACTACATTTCACTCTTTTGTATGTATGGGTTAATAAAATTTGAATTTAGGAAACAAGCGAGCTGAGTTTTAGTTCAGTTTGGCTAAAGGACTGTTTGGCTTTTCATGAGTTTCAGTTCGCCATCGGCTGACTCCAGTCTCCTTGAGGTCCTCCACGATTTACGGGAGCATCGTCGTCCTCTTTCTAGCTAGTGCTGGCCTCATCTCCGCTAGATTACATAATGAACAATGTACTAGACCCAGACAGAGACAGGCAAGCCCGGCTGGTTAATGTAAATGAAAGCAAGAAAACAGTATCTTAAGTGGGAGAGAACTTGTAACAGCAACTTACATCTGGACAATACTAATATTTTGTTTTCAAAGAGGCCTCATTGACATTGTGTCATTTGATTCTTACAACAGACTCTGGAGGCTAATACTCATCAATGTTTTACCAGTGGGGAAATTCAGCAATTATCAAAGGTCACCAGAGAAAAATCTTTAAAATAATAAAATAAAGGATTGGTACTCAGGCCGATGGTTTGAAAGTCTGTATATTCCATAACAAATCAAATCCACCAGAAACTGTACATCCCACAGGCACTTATTGCCACCATTATGTCAGTTCACTATTAATCCAGTACTGTTAGGTATTCCAATTACCTCCTGGGTGGTTTAAACCGATAAAGACACTCAGTGCCTGCCTTAGGAAAAATATAGCAGTAGTTATATATACTCGAAGGAGTTTATTTTTCTTTTCAGGGCACAGGTTTGAAAGCTGCCTACAGCAGGAAGCAATTGCTGATTATTTTTGGTACCAACAATGTCCCCAGAAACATACAGAGAATAAAGAAGCTAGCTCTTACATCAAAACACTGTTCTTGTCTCCATGCATGGCATTCCTAGGCTGTGTGGAAAGAAGGTGGGTGGGTAGAAAGATAAAACCTGGGAAAAATAAGGGAGTCCCTCTCCTTGGCCATACAACTGCATGCAGACCAGCCTGTCCCTTCCTGGGTCACAGCCACAGGGGCAAACTTAGATTTAGTTCAAGGGCAATGGAGCAGCTTCAAAACATTGATAGCCTGAGGATTCTCCAAGGAGAAAGGAAGTACCAAGCAAGGCTCCACAGCAAGCTTCCCATTGATCAAGCCAACAATAAGTTGGACAACATATTAAAGCTCAGTTGTGAACAGGGCACTGTGCCTTGAAGGCAGCACCAAGCATAAAACACAATCCTGCACCTGAAAGAACTCACAGGCAGGGAAGGCTAGCGCACAAGTTGTCAAATTACAAGTATGTGCTCCATCTCTTTGTAAATTACATCCGCAGACATCTCAGAAACTGCCTGGGACCTGGAAGTTAACATTTGAGACTAATCCTGAAAGATGAGTGGGAGTCTATCATCTGAGCTGTGGCAAGGGTATTGCACCTTGAGGGAAAGGCATAGGAGAATGAATATCAGCATTTACAAGAGAGCCCAGATTTTAAAGGAAATGGGGAGTTTAGTGTGGAAATCGCAGATAGTGATCCAAACAAGAGATTCTCTGGGAGTTCTCTCAGAAATGCACCAGTTACATTGTTGAAAACACTCTGAATTCTTGGTTTTAACTGATTTCAAATTATTAAGACAATGACATTTAAAATGTCTATTTCCATCTCCAAACCAAAAAGAAATATATTTTTTCTTTTAATGAAAGGAGGTATTCACCAAAACCTTCAGATTAAATTCTATGAAAAATCATCCATAGTCATCAATCTTTATGGTTTCTTCAACGCTTCAAATGAAAGAGTAACAATATAACCCAAACACTTCCCAAATCCCTCCAAGAAATCATGCATGGCTGTTCGAGACAGGGAAATAAAAGAAGCTTTAGAAGACAATAATTAAACAACATGGATTTATTGAATATCAATTCTTACCTCTGAAACTACCACACCTGGTTTCTATCATCACTCAGGCAGGAGATGCAGCAAGTGAACAACAGCTTTGCCAGACTGAAGCAGAAAGACACAGCGGACGCCAAATACCAAGATGTTTATTCCATTTTTAAAAATGCTCCATGTGCCATATGCAAGCCATAGTCATGAAGCACTAAGTATTGAAGAGAAAGGACTCATTTTTTGAGAGGTCAACCGGGAAAGTGGAATTTCTTTTTGCTGCTTATATCAGAGAAAAATCTATCTTGAGCCAAAGTCAATTAGCAGCTTTGTGATTTGCCTGAAATGGTGATACTACAAATTGAAATTATCAATAAAATTACCAATATCTCTACAACCAATCAACATATCATCATGTTTTGGTTTTTTTTTTAAGATTTTATTTATTTATTTGACAGAGAGAGAGAGAGCGCCAGCGAGAGAGAGAGCACAAACAGGGGTAGTGGGAGAGGGAGAAGCAGGCTCCCAGTGGAGCAGGGAGCCCCAGGTGGGGCTCAATCCCACAACCCTGGGATCATGACCTGAGCCGAAGGCAGACGCTTAATGACGGAGCCACCCAGGCACCCCTATCATCACGTTTTAATCAAATTAAATAGTCCTTCTTTCCATGGATTTTACAAAATATTTATTATATGCAAAACCAGGCAGCACAGATCCTATACTGACCACTTATTAGTTCCTTCTGAGCATGTCCTTAATTGTGCCATATCCATTTCCTGAAGTGAAGAGGCACTGTCCATACGCCTTCACAGTACAGGTCACTTCAACCAACCAAACGTATCTTTAATGTCTATGATTTCCAGGTACTATACAAGGTACAAGGATCCAACAATTAATCAGGAATCATTTCTGCCCATGAGAGTTAGCGGCCTCATTTTATTATCACAGTAACTCACAAAGCAATTATTCATAGTAAGCACCAAGAAATACGTGGTGGGACTAAACAGGTGGATGTACATGCAACTAAATAAATAACAACTGCTATTTAAAAATGTTTAGAATGAGAGTAGCTGCTTTTATTCCAAAAGTTCATTTCCATTGTCAGAAAAAAAATCATCTCATATGTATTGACTCTTAGGAATTCCCCACGGAGAGCTGATCAGGCACTTGGTCATGCCTGCTAGGAGGGTTTGGTGTTTGTGGATACGGGAGTGAATACAATGTTTTATTGATCTCATTTCTATGACCTTTAGTTACAAAATTATTCATATATATAATGTACATAGTAACATATATTGTATAATATATATTGTATCAAAGGAACGCACATATATGCATATACAGATAAACATATATATACATATGTACACATGCCTTTTCTAATAAACAGGTCAAAGAAATCAGTGGTAAAGAGAAAATATTGTAAGACCTGCTATTCCCCCTTGTTACAAACTTTCAGGATCTTTTCAAAAAGAAACACACGTTGCTCTAAAAGTCAGTCACACTTAAATGGACGTAAGAGACCACTTCCAAGGTGCCTTCCAGACTGGATCCTGACTGAGCAGAGACTAGAGTGATCCTCTGAAGTCCTACTTCAAGTTCAAGAATTGTCACTTCCATGAACCCTCTCCTCTAAATGGAACTTGTAGTATTTCTCTGCATTCCTTGCTGGTCTTTGAACTTGACTAAGCTCCCAGAGGGCTAGGACTGTGAACCACTCATCTTTAAGTGCCTGCTACCCAGCACAGTCCAGGTTAGACCCCACCAGTGCAGGAAAGGAGGCTCAGTGGTGTGTATTAGTTTATTAAATTAAATTTAAAAGGCATTTTCTTTTGAGATATTTTGTAATCCCCCTTGAAATAGTTGAGGATCCCCTAGCTATCACAAAACGAGAGTTGGAATTTTCTGTCCCAAATATCATGCCTCTAAAATATATTAGCTTGTTCCTATGTACCTTAGGGAGAATCCCAGGCCTGAAATAAACTAGTAAGACCTCAAATACAGCAAGGAGCCTAACACAGATTTATTAAAGCCTTAATTCCCTCTCCTTACCTTTCTAGCAAATTACTCCCCTTTACAATATCCCAGGATGTTTAAAAAAAAAAAAAAACAATTGTATATTGCATTACAGTCTTTCATGAATATACCAGCACTGTGAAAGAGCAGAAACTAGGACATAACTAGTTTGATGCACAGTAAGTGCTATGCAATCCCACAGCTACAATGTTCAGGGAAGAATAAAGCATTTGACCAGTGCAATCTAATTAAGGGGAAATATGCCCTGCCAGAGATACAGAGCTCTAAACCAAAAGACCCCTTGGAGTTCCATATTAAACCCAGGGGATTACAACATACCAGAAATTGTCAGAAAGTTTAGCCTTGTGCCTGGGTGGAAAAATTAACTTTCTTAAATCCTAAATTCCTGAGCCACAGTACTCAAACAAGTCTTCACGACATGCTACTTTGAGGTGGGAGGAGGAGTGTCAACAACAATGTTACCACTAATCCTTAAGATGTTGAAGTTTCTTCTGTCTCCTGTCTCACAGGAGACAAGAAAGAGAAATTAGGGAATCCATCCCATTTACAATAGCACCAAAAACCATACATTACCTTGGAATTAACTTAACCAGAGATGTAAAGGATCTATATTCTAGAAACTATAAATCACCCTTGAAAGACATGGAGGAAGACACAAAAAGATGGAAAAATATTCCATGCTCATGGATCAGAAGAATTAACATAGTCAAAATGTCCATGCTACCCAGAGCAATCTACACTTTCAATGCTATCCTGATCAAAATACCAAGGACATTTTTCAAAGAACTGGAACAAATAGTCCTTAAATTTGTATGGAACCAGAAAAGGCCCCAAATCGCCAAGGCACTGTTGAACAGGAAAAACAAAGCTGGCGGCATCACAATGCCGGATTTCGAGCTGTACTACAAAGCTGTGATCACAAAGACAGCATGGTACTGGCACAAAAACAGACACAATGGAACAGAATAGAGAACCCAGAAATGGACCCTCGGCTCTTTGGGCAACTAATCTTTGATAAAGCAGGAAAAAACATCCGGTGGAAAAAACACAGTCTCTTCAATAAATGGTGCTGGGAAAATTGGACAGCTACATGCAAAAGAATGAAACTTGACCACTCTCTCACACCATACACAAAGATAAACTCCAAATGGACAAAAGACCTCGATGTGAGACAGGAATCCATCAAAATCCTAGAGGAGAACATAGGCAGCAACCTCTACGACATCGGCCAAAGCAACCTTTTTCATGACACATCCCCAAAGGCAAGAGAAACAAAAGATAAAATGAACTTGTGGGACTTCATCAAGATAAAAAGCTTCTGCACAGCCAAGGAAACAGTCAGAAAAACTAAGAGGCAGCCCACGGAATGGGAGAATATATTTGCAAATGACACTACAGATAAAGGACTGGTATCCAAGATCTACAAAGAACTTCTCAAACTCAATACACGAGAAACAAATAAACAAATCAAAAAATGGGCAGAAGATATGAACAGACACTTTTCCAATGAAGACATACAAATGGCTAACAGACACATGAAAAAATGTTCAAAATCATTAGCCATCAAGGAAATTCAAATCAAAACCACACTGAGATACCACCTTACGCCAGTTAGAATGGCAAAAATAGACAAGGCAAGAAACAACAATTGTTGGAGAGGATGTGGAGAAAGGGGATCCCTCCTACATTGTTGGTGGGAATGAAAGTTGGT
>NW_024423344.1:70439683-70488847 GCF_017311325.1 Ursus maritimus
CTGCTGGGAGCCTGCTTCTTCCTCTCCCACTCCCCCTGCTTGTGTTCCCTGTCTCGCTGGCTGTCTCTCTCTGTCAAATAAATAAATAAAATCTTTAAAAAAAAAAAAAAAAAAAGGAGGGCACAAAAAAAATGTTGAAGTTTGCATAAAAGTGTATTTCTGATAAATTATAGCAGATTCAGAATTAGCTCTCCAACATCATGACTGCCACTTGCATCCCAGTAGGCTTCCTTGAGTATAGACAGGAGAGGAGACTATAAGCACATCAAGGACAGAACATTCAAAAGAGAATTCTTGCACATCTGACTGCCAGGCATCACACAAGTTCACTGTATTAAACGCATTAAAACATTGAGCACACTTAGAAAAAATTAAACAAAATATATTTACAGATTGTCTGAAGTCCTTCTCTTGGTCCGTGTGTGTGTGTGTGTGTGTGTGTGTGTGTGTGTGTACACATGTGTGTACATATGTAATCATGGCTAAAAAACAGGGTGTCAACATTTCTAATATTTTATACAAACTTTTTGTTCAGATATCTCAAGCAGACCTCTTAAAGAATCAGAATTTTTTAGAATTTTAACTAATTTTTCTAAGGCTGATCATAAAACCTCTGAGACACTGAAAAATTATAGCAAAAATAGTAAAAATAATGTAGCCCTCTGTCAAAGTAATCATTATATTCATCAGTTTTATACGCTGACTCCTTCCAGGATGGCAGAGATGTGGAAGGCAACTCATCCACGGGAAGTAAACCCATAGCATTGAACTTCCTTAGTTTTTATAGCTGCTTTTCATTGTTTTTGTGGGTCATTCCACATTCATTAATTCAATTCATGCAATCATTTACTTTTTCAGACGTGTGATATAGAGAGAACAGCTTACTGATTGTCAGTGTACCTGCCTCTAGTCAGAGACAGTTCATTTTTCCTCAATAATAATGAATTCTTCCTTTCTCTATCACTTTGAGACGTGATTTCTAAACCTCCTTCACTTCTTCTACAAACTCCCCAAAATGTAACAGTAAATTCTTAACATGCTTGGATGACTTGGACAAGAACCAGAAGGGGGAGAGCTGTAGATGACTTCCCTTCCGGGTGGGACTTGCCCCTCACTGTCTACTGTGGAAGGAACATTTCACCACAACTGACATCGATTGCATGCCTCAACTTGCCTGAACAGCCTCTGCCCAGTCCCAGATTTCTATTCCCATTCCCATGCTCTGCCTGTGTGGCAGCTGGACTCTGAATTCCAGTTTGACAAAGGAGACACCTTGCGTAGTTCCTGCCAGAGCCTTCCAGGAAATCCCTCTATTTACAAGTGTCTTCCCTCAACTCAGATAAACCCTTCCCTGCCCAATCTAGTCCCTACAATTATTTGCAAGATTGCACACCCCTGCAATGAGAAAATCTAATGCTGTAACTAGGCCTTGCCTTTCTAAAATCAAAACTGGCCCCAATTGTACTTTTTTTTTTTTTTTTTTTGGTTTCTTAAGACTGGTGTTTCTCCATTCTCTTACCATCATGCAGCCCATAAAAATTGATTATAGTATTTGACATTCTGAGTAAATGGAAGAGGCAGGACGCTCCAGCAACTCTGTCCCTCCCAATCACCTTGAGGGCTGAAAGGATAAATACCTCCACACTCCTATAGGCCATTCAAGGCACAGAGGTGGGGAAGATCTAAACTGCTAGAAGAAGCCAGAATTCAGTTTGGACTTTAACCACAGAGGGATCTCCCTGGACACTGTATGAGCTGCCAGCACCAGAGGGTTTTGAGTGTAAATCCTGAAACTTCCTGTGTCCTACCCAACCCAAACGAAGCACCCAGCTGTATTAGTCTACTAGGGTTTTCATAACAAAGGACTGTAACTTGGAGAATTTAATGACCAGAAATGTATGGTCTCATTGTTCCGGAGGCCAGAAGGCCAAGGTCAAGGTGTCAGCAGGGTTGGTTTCTTCTGTGGGAGGAAGGGAGATATCTATGAGGGAGAATCTGTATCATGCCTCCCCCCCTCCAGCTCCTGGTAGTTTGCTAGCAATCTCTGGTGTTCCTTGGCTTACAGAAGCATCACCCCGACCTCTGCCTCCATCTTCACATGGCATCCTCCCTGTGTGCGTATCTCTGTACCCAAATGTCCCCTTTGTATAAGGACACCAGTTGTTTTGGATTGAGGACCCACCCTACTCCAACATGACTTCATCTTAACTAATTACATCTGCAAAGACCTTATTTCCGTATACGGTCACATTTTGAGCTGTTGGGGGTTTGAACATCAACAGGAATTTGAGGGGTATACGATTCAACTCTTAACACCGGGATGACATTTACCACTACCTGCAGACGGCCTAAAAACAGGGCCTGGCACAGAGCGTGTTGGTATCCGATACATGCTAAATAAATTCGGGCATGAATGAGTAACCCTTGCCGAGCAGGGTTATTCATCTGGTTTGGGGTGATGAAGAAGTATGACTGGGGGTGATGTGGTTTTCATGATCAATACTGATCGCTGAAGCCTACTGAAGAGAGAAGCTACTGCTGTGAGAAAGTTTCTAAGACTGTTTCCTGAAAACTGGAGGCACTCCTAGCTGTCTGATCACAGCAGAAGGCTCTGAATTTGAAGCTCCAGTGCTATAAATAGCAGTTAATCTTATCCTTCAAAATGTCATATGTACTTATAAAGATCTTAGTGTCATATAAGAGTCTCTGAGTAATTCGATTTATAGGAAAAGAAGACCAGAGAGAACTAACTATATTATAATTAATTACATATGCAAATGGTAGACTAAATTTAGATGCACAATTACATGTCTAATCATAGTTGGCAAAGGTTGGAAATCGCATGCTTGGTCTGAGGAGCGTGCCTCCGCTCTGCTCAGGTGCTCACCTCACTCAAGACCACTCTGGCTCTGGATGCTAAGGAGAAATGTGGTCCTGGGAGTGCTTCCCATCCCGCCCTGGTGATGTCACTCACTCTGTCTGGGACTCACCGGCCTCAGCACACATGCGAAAATTACACAGCGTGGCAGTTCTGAGGTGAGGACTGACCCACGACTGAGGCTATAGGGAAGCCAGAGGAGATGACAACTTCGCTATCTCTGCTACCAGCCAAACAGCTATGATTGTGTGCAATTGCTACTTAAGTGCAAGCAGTGTCAGGAAAGTCCTTCTGGATCCAAGAGCTTTCCTTGTACTCAAGTCAAATGATGGGTTGCCCTGTGTCCTTCCATCAACTCTGAAACAATTAGCTCTGTAGTATTATGCTGATGGCCACTGCACATTTTTTGGAGGACACCAGCTAAAAATAGTGACTGATCTGTAGATGTAATTATCTATGTGCTAAAGGCTGTGATGTGTACGCACATGCACAGAGACTTATGAAAGCCACTTTGCTGATATCCCCAAAATGTCACTGTGCTCTAGTTTCCAAGTTTACAAACCATATTGTTGATTTTTCTGAGAGGACCTACCAAAGTGTATCTGTGAACAGATGCACACCTGTATGGTTTCCATATCCCAAATGTATGCCTGTGCCTGTGTGTGTGTGTGTGTGTGTGTGTGTGTGTGTGTATGTGTGTGTCCTCCCAAAGCAACGTAGGGTAGTGCAAAGAATAACAGTTTGTGAGTTAATCAGGAATCCTAAGTTTGAGTCCCAGTCCTGCCACTAATGAAAAATGGGAAGAATGATTTCCACTACCTGAACTGTGAACATGAAACGAGAGATTATGTGAAAGCATGTTATAAACTACCAAAAAAAAAAAAAAAAAGTGACACTCATGAGTCTCACAGGTCAGCAAAGATAAGAATCATGTGGTAAGTCTCAGGAGACTTTGTGCTCCTCCAGGTGGAGACTGGACTGACCCTTCCTGACCCTGCAGCCCACCCAGTGGATGCTTGCTCAAGGAGGCATCTAGTTTTATCCTGAGCCTTTGTTGTGGGACTGGAGTTATTCTAGAGAAAATGGCCAAGTTTCTCTTCAATGTTTTATACTTTTCATGCCCCTTCCCTCCTTTTTAGGAGACTCATTCTCTCCTGCAAGCAGAGAGGGGAGGGATCAGGTTTGCTCACTCGAAAAACAGTAGGCCCTCCCCTTACCTGCAGGGGATACATTCCAAGACCCCCAGGCCCCCAGAGGATGCCTGAAACTGCGGATAGCACTGAACCCTACAGATAATGTTTTCCCTATACATACATACCCATGATAAACTTATAGAGTAGGCACACTAAGAGATTAACGATGACTCATAATAAAATACAACAATATACTGTAACACACAATATAACAATAATTGCTATATACAATAATATTGTTATACAATTATAACAATACACTGTAATAAAAGTTATATGAGTGTGGTCTTGCTCAAAGAATCTCATTTTTACTGTACTCATTCTTCTTGTGATGATGTGATATGATAAAGTGACTATGTCATGAGACGAAGTGAGGGGAATGACATAGGCATTGTGATGTAGCATGAGGCCACAGGAGGATCATCTGCTTCCTGCTAGCATTTGACCTCACATTACTGAAACCATGGATGGGGTGGGGGGCTACTCTAAGAGGTTGGACTTAAGGCAGTTCCCCTACTCTGCGCATGTGCTCTTTGAAAGACTGTCTGTGAGGACAAGCCAGGGGCACAAGGAGAAACACTGACCAGCATTTAGCTACTCACCTCTATGGCCCACACCCATGTAACCACACCTCCTTGAATGGTGCTAAACTCTGGAAAACAGCAATGAAAGATTTGATAGAGTGTATGTTTATTATCAACCCCTTAGGTAGTGAGATCTCATATTCCATTCCCTTTGCTCCTTCTACCAAATTCTTTGCCAACCCTACATGAAAGAGACTCCCTATGGAACCAGTAGGGTTGTATTCTAAATAGCTTTTATCGAATATGGGCTCAATTCATAACCTGGGTGGGTAATACAGTTCGAACACATAGAAACTTCAGGCCACTCAAAAGTGTTAAAATTTTTTATTTCTGCTTGACACACTGTAGAAGAAAGGGCACCAATTTGCAAGTCAGAAGGGCAAAGTGCAATCTCTCCTTGACTGCAAACAGCTGGATGGCCTTAGGAAAACCCCTCCATTGCTATGAATTGCATTTTTCTTCAATCAAATGACTGAATTGAAATCTATAGCTCTCATATTCTTTGATTGTGTATTAATCAGATAAAGCAGATTCCTGCTGACTGCTAGAAAGTCAAGTTATGTGGACTGTTTTAATTTCTACAGTATGGATAAATGAGATGGTAAGGTATTTTAGTTAACTTGGAGTTACCATGTAATGATAATCAATTTTCAAGGAATCCTAGTGCAAAAAAAAAAAATGTATTTAACAATGCAACTATAACAGCATATAATTTTTAATGAATTTGAAGTTTAATACCTCCCAGGGTCATTATAAGCACACATTTTCATTCACTGGTAAATCTTAAAGATAATGGAAAATTTTTGGTAAATTCTTGTTATTAGACTCACCTATGCTTTATTTTTTAAAGCATGTGCATGTGCATATGAGATTATTACAGGTAAAGGTAACTGAACATTTGGACTACTGCCAGAATGTGCTTACCTTTCACTTATTTTGATTAGGCCTCAGTGTGTTTTCTAAATTTGGGCAGGGCATACTAAATACAAAATGAGATTCCACATCTGATTCATAACCACGAAGATTCCAGTAGTTTGTGGTTCTGTAACTAATAAAAAATCATGGCTCATCCTTATTAATTGGTTCTGATTAATTTATACCCCCTCCTCACGTCACATTTTAATTGTCTTCAAACCCAAAGGTTCAAAGTAACCTGAGATTTCTAAAAATTTTTTCAACCCAAATCGTACCGGAAACAGACCAAATTTCCTAAGGCAGATCCAGGCCAGGGTGGTCTGACTCAGGCAAGGTTAGATTGAGCCCAGGAACATCAGGATCCGAGAGAAGCACCCGAATGCTGGAACACGGGGTAGCTCACCAAGCACCTTCCCTTCCAGAATTCACTGGGATAAATAGCTAATGGGCTGAAGACTTGCCTTCCAGGAAGAGCTTCAGCATTACTTTTCTTAACACGTCTACATCTTGCTTTCTGAATGTCATGCCAAGATGCACAGACTATGCCATGAACTCCTTGAGCAGTCAACTCAGTGGCTTGATACTCGCAATTTAGCAACTCTAAACTATAATTGCTTCAAACATGCTTTACCACCAAGATTGAGGCCTCATCGTGGTAATGGAGGAAATCAATAAAATATACCCGGGCATGGAGAACAGGAACACATTTATTATAAATGGGAAAGACCTATTAGGCCTTTCCGTCACAATGCCAATATATAATGTATCCCTGCGGCTTTGGGGATCCCATAGCTGCCATGATTTTAATGGTGGTGAGTCATGGGCATTTGTGAAGATGGAATACTTCAGTGACTATGATTGGACCCTGGAGATGCACATACTCTAAAAAATTAGCCAAAACTCCGCCTAACATTTTAAGTTTACTCCTATTTACAAATAAAGGTTTGATTTAGTATCTCCTTCCCTGCCCCCTGCATGATTTCCCTTAGGTGCAATTATCATGATTAACGTTGCAAAAGTAATGTAAAACAGAAGCCCACATGGAACTTTCAGAGTTTCAGAAAATTAATGCATTTGTTGTTTCATACCAAAGTATGTATGAATCATTCCCGAAACAGACATTGCAACATGTGTTCTAACCCCACACACATCCAATAAAGAAATATACATCCATCCTCTTTCTGTCCAATCTCTAACTCTTCCCAATTTATCTTCAAACAAAAAACAAATAACCAAGCAAACAAAAAAACCCTCAATATGTGATATTAATAACAAAACAAAATAAAAGCTAAGGAAGTGTTCTACTTTGACCTCTTTGGTCCTTGCTTTTCTCGCAAATTGATCCTTATGCCAGCATTTCTTTTTTTTTTTAATTTTTATTTATTTATGTGATAGAGACAGCCAGTGAGAGAGGGAACACAGCAGGGGGAGTGGAAGAGAAAGAAGCAGGCTCCCAGCGGAAGAGCCTGATGTGGGACTCGATCCCGGAACGCCGGAATCACGCCCTGAGACGAAGGCAGACGCTTAACGACTGCGCTACCCAGGCGCCCCTATGCCAGCATTTCTTAAACTGGCAAACAGCATAAATGTGAAATAGGACCCCTGTGATTTCCGCCCATAACATAAATTTGGTTAGCATTGACTGCAATGATTTTTTCCATTTATTTTGCCCAAATGTAAGGTTAAAAAAGTTGCTGCAATGTCAATTTATGAATTATTGTTAATACTGCGTCAGCATTTGACATATTCCAGTATATGAGAACTACTGAAAAAAATTGCTACACGTCAGCCTGAGACCTTTCAAGTTGCATTAGTCACAGATTTCTCTAAGAATACCTGGAATTCTGAGTCTTCAAATGAAAGCAGGCTCACATGTAGTTACAAAGGAGTTATAAAATCATGTTTTCTATACTTCATTAACCTATTCCTTTTTTTTTCCTGTCTTTATTATTGATGAAGTAAGCTAATTGAGTACCATTAAGGAGTGTTTCATAATTTTCATATAAATTATCTAACAAAAAATAGAAAAAAAGCTGGTTTAACATTCATAAGGTATTGATATGACATTGGTAAGGACAAAAACCTTATCTTAGAGTCAAGTTGATATCATATTATCTGTACAGTAATCTAGATTAAATTTACTGAGAGTCTTTTAAAAAATTTTATCAGCTCCTTTATGAGTATATGCAGTAAGGCCCTTACCAGACATCTGTTTTTTTAAACTTTGAACATTGAAAAAGATATGTGACCTACAATAACCAATATCCTATCAACCCTTAAGGGAAAAAAAGATTGGAATAAAATTAACCTCCTAGTAGCAATAAAATATCTTACCTATGGGGGATTTAAATTCGGGTTCTGACATTAATTTCCTGTTCTCCCACATGTTACACACAACTAAAGGAAACAGATTTAGTCCAGGTCAGTGATTACTTCACTAAGCCTTCAAATTACCACTCAACAGAACCTTAAGGAGTTAAAGAATGCAGGAATCTCTCAAAGGATCCCAGTGCGCAGCCTACGTGTGTGCGTGTGCACACGCGCTCTGTGTGTGTGTGCTGTTGTACATGAGTGCATGCACGTGGTCAGAGGCATTACCATCTTTACCCCTGGTTGATGCTATGGGCCAAAGACAGACATGATACTATATTTATACCCAAGGACAATAATCATAGCTAAATTCACTGTGACCAATGCCATATCTCACTCTGAGATAAAGGTGGACAGGAGGAGCTGTGTACTTAAGATCACAGAGGGAGAATCCTGTCTCCGCTGCCTCACGCAAAACACTTACAAGAGCCTACTGGTATCGCGATTAGGAACTTGAGCTCTGGGGCAGTCCGTCTGAGATCAAAATCAGGCTCCATCATTTACTCAGTATGTCCCCTTGGGTCATTTATAGATCATTTATATAATCTCACCAAACCTCAGTTTCTTTAGCTCTAAGACGGGCATTTCTTTTCACTCATTCAACAAACATGTATTCAATGACTAATATGTGCCAAGCACCATCCTCCATACTGGGTGTACAACAGTGAACCATACTATTTCTTCTCTTGAGGAGCTTTTACGCCAGTGGTCCTTGTGAGGATGACCGTGGATGCAAAGGCTTTAGCGCAGTGGCTGGGACAGAACAGGCCCTCAATAAATGTCAGTTAATAGGGTTACTAGTTTCCTGGGCACCAGACATCGTGCAAGACACTCACATACATGACCTTCAATCTGCAAAACAACTGGGTGTCATGGTTATGAACCCAGCTTTATATGTAAGAAAACAGGCTAAATGAGGTAGAGTGTTTGCTCATTCCAGTTCTTTCTTTTTTCTCTATAATAGATAGATACTACACTTTTACATGAGAAACTCTGTGTGTTCTAAGCACATTACAAATATTAACACATTTCAATAACAGCTCATTAAAACCCACCATCTTTTGCATTAGTACCACATTGGTAATCATTAATATTTATCAATTTCTAATTTGATATTTATTATTATTATAATGTTATTTCTGTTAATAATTTTAGAAATGTTAAAGGTGAATTTTTGAAAACTTTATCCATTCTCAATCCAATATCATAAACACACATATACCCAGCAGTCATAAATTTAAAAAAAAAACAATTGGAAAATATCTTTGAAATCAAAGTACATCAAAGAGAAAATGCTCAAAGGAAATGGAAAGAACCTGAAAAAAGGAAATGGGGCCAGATTTCCACAAACAGCTCTCAAATATCACCTACAGAAACAAGGAATAAAGGACACCAGAGGGAAGATGAAAGGATTATGCTGGTTTTTAATCATACTTGGAATTATTTTTTTCCAAAGAATTTTGAAAAGGAGCAGAGAGTGTCCAATCAGATCAAGATTACCAACAGACGCACAATATATATCTTTTTTTCTTTTTTAGAAATATATTACAATGAAATTATTTTTCTCTCTTGTTGATAAGACACGGTATTGACAATCCACACAATACCGCTCTGGGCCATTCACAGACAGATGCCTTGCTTTGATGAGCACTTTCTTTCTGATCCTGTCTCCATCACCTTCTCTTCTGTTTAGTCCCTCAGCCATCCTGGCAGCCCTGGTACTTATTATCTGAATGTGCAGTGAGACACTCTCAGGCTGTTGCCTCTGCCCAGAACTGTATTTTCCAGATCCTGTCCCGATTAATGCCCTTACCTTCTTGGAGAGACCTACGCTGACCTTATTACATAAAATTTAAAATGTGCAACCTCGCCCTCACTCCAGCACTCCGAATCCTACTACCCTGCTTTACACGTTTTCATAACACTGCCATCTTCCATCACACTAGATCCTGTACTTATCTACCATGTTTGTTTTTCATGTTGCCTATTCCCACCCCCCAAATGCCTGCCCCAAATTGAATATAAGCTCAGTGAAGCACAGATGTTTTTTTGGTTTTGTCCATCAGTTCATTTGTATACCCTGAGTGTATATAAACAGTGCGTAGGGTAAACAAACAAAAAGTATTCAATAAATATAAAATGCCAATTATTTTTTTTATACTTGCTCCAACAGCCACAGGTGATGCTTGAAAGCAAAAACAAAACAAAAAAATAGTCCTTGTGCTTCTGGTTGGGCATGCTTGCAAGAAAAGGAAACCTATAGTCGCTATTATTGATGGGATTGAAATGTGGGAAATGAATCACAGTCACTCAGAGTATTGTTCAATTCAAGTTTTAGAGCATAATTTCGAATGATAAATGCAAAATGTGAAGAATAAGCCCAGAAGTTCAGAAAAAATAATTAACATATTGAATGACTAAAGAAAAGAAACTTCACTGGAAATGGGGCAACCAAAATACTTTTTAATGTCATTTAATATGCTAGAGCCACAAACTGCACGATGCAAAAAACAAACAAACAAAACCCTATCACAGTATAATCAGACCAAATTCAGGAGGGAATTACTCTGTAGTCTAAGTTTACTGAGAATAAATCAAAACCTAAAGAAGAATATTGACCCCCTTCTTATGATTTCTTTAGCCTTGTAAGTTATTTTCTGGGGACAAGCTAATGATTAGTTAAAAGGTGGTGAACAGCATCTCTAGCATCATGTCCTCATCACCAACAGGAAGAAAAAGTACTAATCTATCACGATGTTGGTTATGAAACAGGGTTGCATGACAGGAGGAGCAGGCACACAAGAAAACAGCTCAAAGTGATTATAAAGCATTTTAAATTTGATATGCTACATAAATCCTACATTTTAAATAAAAAGGGGAAGGAAAAAAAAGACAAAGGAAATGAATATTCCCAGGTCCTAGAAATTATGACTGAAAAAGAAGGCCCATAAAGATTAAAACAGATAAACTACATATCAGTAGAGTATAAATGGAACAAAAAAGTCAGGATAATAACCCCGGATTATTCCTCCACAGAAGAAGTTTCTGTTAAACCATAATAATAGTTCAACCTAGTATAGGATAAACACAATCTGAAAGCACCAACTGAAGAAAGTTAAATAGTTAATTATCCTCCCAGTATCTGTGCTCATATTTCAAGGAATCTTCATCAAAATAAAGTTGAAGAATGCCAGGCAATCACATGCCAGCCTGGGACTGGCTTTCTGGTCCTCCAAATTAAGGACCAGATTTAATTAATTAATTAATTTATTATTTCTTTGCTTTCAGTAACATTGATGTAATACAAAATCATGCACACAGCCTCTCACATTTGGCTGCCTTGTGATATGTCTATTAGAATCCAAAGGTTCAGACTACTTGGGAAAAGAGGGGTAGGGACAGGAGGGATAGGGAGGAGAGGGGTAGGGAGGGGAGCGGCAGAGAACAACATAAAAACACTTAAAAATCAATACCAGTAATTATGGTTATCTCATAGAAGCTCTTCTATCAATCTACGATGCAGGGCAAAGTGTCTGTTAAATTACTAAGGCATGCCTCCAACTCAAATGATTTTCTTAATTTAAATAAATATGTCCAGGCAGCAAAATCACTTCTATAAATCTCTCGTATCTGATAGTACAACTGCACTTATCCTGAGAACAGAGAATGGGCTGATTTCCAAAAAAAAGAAAAATTAAAAGCAAAAGGCAGCATAAAGGCAATTGGAAGGATCAACGAAAACAGCTAGAAGACCCACTAGAATGTGATCCAAGGATCTACCACCCAGGAGGAGCTCCCCTTCACCGCCATGGGTGAAAAATGAAGTCAGAGAATGGCATTTCGTGAGCCTCCAATCAGAGCACACATGGTCTCCTGTCCTCCATTCCGCCCCCGCCCCTGGCAGTTGAAGGCGATAAAGTCCAATGGTTTCATTCTGTACTCGAATTTAACATCAATAGGAAATGTTTGCAACTAATTCAAGTTAATAAATTCAAGGCTGAAGCCCTTCACAAGGGCTTTATCAATCCATTCATCTATTCATTTATTCATCAAAAGTATTTTGAATATATACTAAATATACAAACATTGTGCTTGCACTAAATAGCTTCCCAAAAATCAAATTCTTTGCAGGTGGCTGTAAAATTCTGTTAATGGTCTGACTGGGAGAAATTTGTCCCCTAGATAGAATGTTCTGTCTTCCCTATTTCTAGGAAAACTTACCTCTAAACATGTCCCTATCTCCTCTGTCTCCCCCACCCCGTCCCGTGTAGATGATAGGTTTCTGTCCTTGCAGTTGTCATATACTTGTTATTTTTTTGTCATTTTCTTCATTCGTGAGCATAGACTGCCACACAGGAGAAATCTGCAGTTCCACAGCTGGGCATCCTCACAGATGAAGAAAATGAGTTCCTCAGTACAAATACCTGGAATAAATTCACAGTGCGCCCTAACGCTGCTCATGTTCTAGGAGTTAAAGGATCATTCCAGATATGGTGCTCCAGCTGAAACTGATTCTTACCAAACCTCAACACCATCACTTGCAGGAATAGAAGCCCAATCCTTATATGCTCTTGACAAACCTCCCTCCTTCCTCTCATCACACCCAGCCTCAGCACCACTATTCACCTGGAGCCCATTGGGCCTAACTTGATTTTCCATTTTTAGGAAGCCCAGGACTTCCAGTTCATTCCTTTTCTCAGACTGCCATCCTACACTGCTCTCCACATTCTCTTCTCTGGCCCCACCCACCATGCCCAACTCTGGAAATCCTTTCACTGTGTCCCCTCTAGTTCAGTATCAGCACAACCCTCTCTCGCTCAAACCCTCTCTCGCTCAAACCCCCCTTTAGCACCTTGCTCCCGCCTGAGAGTGGGCTCTTCTCCAACAGTTCTGCTGCTTCTTCACCCTGGGAGTGAAGGCTGCTTTCTCTTTCGCACCACCCAAAGGAAGGTGCCAAAGGCAAGGTTGGTGTCCTCCTCCTCTTTGCCAGATGATTCTCCCTTCCCTTCCTCTTCTTGAAAGACCCACAGCTCCTCAGGATGCCTTGTGAGCAATACTCCTTGTGAGCAGTCTGTTTGTTCTCCCTTAAAATGCATCGACAACTTGCTCCTTCTTACAATCCTCACTGACCCGTGGCCATGACTCCTCCCTTTTTGGAGTTCCTTAACTTTCAACTTGTTGTCAATCTCTAGAATACCGTAAATATTTCTTGGTGACTTCCCTTCCCAGGTAACTGTGGTCTTCCGGTCCTTACACCTTTCCAGCAATGACTTTGCCCTCTGTCCTACCTCAGCTCTTCAGACCTATGGTTCTAGCCAGGAAGACTTACTCCCTGAGTAACCTCACTATCAAGCATCCCACTGTGGTCTTCTGTTTCCCACTGTGGTCTTTCTCAGTCCCCCACTCTTGGGCCTTCCAGAACTCACACTCCATTGATGTCCTCACCCTTTCCAAGTCCCCCACCACCCACACTCCACATCCTCACTTCCCATCTTTCCAGCTTAAATTTCATTATTATTATCTTTTTTTTTTTTTAAGGCATGCACTTTACCGAACTAGTCTCAACTCAGTGTACAAATTAGCCTTGGCTGTCTCTGTGCCTCAAACCCACACCCAGGGAGACCAAAAGCCTTCATATATCTCAAGTTGGGGGGGACAAAAAAAGGGACCATGATGACACACCATTCAAAATTTTTAAAAAAAAAGTATTAAGGTGAAGATTTTTAAAAATTTTGACTACTTAATTTACACAAAAGCAATGCCAGACCCCTGTGTGGACTTGACTGAGGACTAGCCCTTCTCCTCAGGGAGAAATGGGGTAGCTTTGGGGAAGGCAAGGGACTTCCTGTAACAATGCATCTCACGATATTTGGGATGACTTAAAAAAAGAACAATGTACAATCAAAGTCCTCAGCCATATCGTAGATCTCTTTATTACACTCTTCTGACAAAACTCTGACCACATTTAAATGCAACTTTCCACCTGCTCTGTCCATCCTGATCCAGTGTGAGAAGCATGTTCACTACCCAGAAATCACACTCTGGACATATGGCCACTAACCCCAAGGGGACCCTTAAAGATGGCAGGGAACAAAACTGTGGAGATGTTCTCTGGTCACTCTCCCATTCTTCTGGAGGATAGCTCTTTGCTGTTCCTTCCTTGGACTTCCAACACAGCCTCCCCCACCTGCACCCTCAGCTCAAGATCTGATTTTGCCTTTCCACTGAGAACACAGGAACAATCAGAAGACAATGCCCTCAACCTCCACAAGTTCACCCCTCTGCTGCCAGCACTGTGCTTCCCTCCTATTTTCCATGCTCCTGTCTAAGATCAAGATGCCTCCTTCTGCACTAGGCCCCATTCCATCTCACCTGTTCTGGAACACTGAGGTATCAGTTCTCACATCTCTCTCCTGCATCATCAATCAACCTTCCTTCCCTACTAGACAGTTACATTTAGTAATTAATCACACAATAATAAAAAAAAATAAAGTCTTAAAAAATAAAAGATCCCAAGCTCTCCTGATCCAGGACCAATTTTTTGGCAAGTAACTCTAAATAATTGTCTCTACTCATGCTCTCTCTGGTTCCAATCTCTCTCCATTTTCTCCTTAGTTCATTCCCTTCACTAGTTTCAATGCCACCACACCCCCACTTCAATTGTGCCTTTGCTCATGCCTTTGTCCAGTGTGACCTTTTCACCAAGGCCTTCCTGATCACCCTACTCAAATGTGCCAGCCCCACACCCATGCTCATCACTCCCTACTCCCTCCTCTGCTTCACTGTTCTCCAAGCTCCCAGGAGCATGCCTTACCATGTGACATCCTCACTTCTTCACTTACCTTCTCACCTGTAAGAATGACAGCTCCATGAGACCAGGGTTGTCTGTTTCATTCCGTTTTCCTGGTATCCCAAACACTAATGTGCCAATAACAATGTGGTGAATGAATGAGTGGATTTGGGAGAATTATAGCAAAGTGATTAAAAGTAAGGCTTTGGAATCAAACAGTCCTCAATTTGAATAGCAGCTTTGAGTGCTTGGGCATGTCATTTCCCCTTCCTGCAAGTGAGTTTCATTTCTGTAAAATATGGATAATGAACTATTCCACAGAATTGTTAAAATAAGTAAACAAAATATTCTATGTAAAGCAGTAGGCAAAATCCTCAGAACGCAGCACACAACCAACCAATGAATGCCCACTTTTACATCCCCAGCTCAGAAGATACAGAGCAGTTCTAATGATTATATTCTGAACTGCTCCATTTCCTAATATTTTAATATCTCAAGGCCCCGAAAGACATAGTTCTAATTTATGCAATTTAACATAGATATCGGCATAATCCCAATACCTTGGACCCCAAATAGAAATGTCATTCTACTCCATCACATATGTGCATCATCAGCTTGCATTTATTAGCTAAACTTTTGCCTCATTATTATACATTCACATTTTGCCAGGCCCTGAGGACAATAGCTCATGATGCTACTGATGTGTGCCTGCGCACACACCCAAAATGGCACAGAAAATCAGGACAGTGATACAAAGCCTGGCTTGTTCGCAACATGGGACCAAAAGCAAAATGCACTCTACTGTTTAAAATAACTGAACCCTTCCTTTGATCACTGCATCAGAGAGGGACATTACAGCATTATTTCTCGTGCCATCTTTAAGAACAAAGTGAAGTAAAAATAAATAAAACACAGCATGATGACCATAGCTACATGAAATGCACAATGAAGGATGTTCAGGGTTCAAATGTGTTTTTCATGTATAATTGATTAAAGAAGGATAGCATGAAGAAAATTTGGGGGAGATAGCACAGCACCCTTGTTTTATAAATAAGGAGACTGAGGAGGTTCACTGAGTGTGTGTGAGGAGAAAGGGGACTAAGAAAATGCTTCCCCATGGAAAGAAAAGTAACTTCCATAGATCAAATCCCCCAGAGCAGACAGGCAGGTGGCATAATGGAATAGAAAGGTCACAGAAATAGCAACCAGCACGGCACCCAGTGTAATAAATATTTGTGTGAGAACTGAACTGAGTGACCTGAATTCTGGTCACAGCTCTGCCCAAACACTCCTTGAAGGAGCTTTTTCACCTCTTTGGTCTTATCACAATCGGTAGGTTCCACCAACTTACGGGCATATTAGGTGGCTGACTGTAATTTGGAGGGGGAGGGAAAAAAGAAGAGGAAATTTTCTAAGTTTCTTGTGGGAAGACTCACAGGGCTGTTCTCTGGGATATCAGGGCCTAAAGGTCACATTCTATTTCAATAAATAGAAATCAAACAGGGGTGGCTGGCTGGCTCAGTCAGTAGAGCACGGGACTCTTGATCTCAGGGTCCCACGTTGGGTGTAGAGATTACTTAAAAATAAAATATTAAAAGGGGCACCTGGGTGGCTCAGTCGTTAAGCATCTGCCTTCAGCTCAGGGCGTGATCCCAGAGTCCTGGGATCGAGCCCCACATGCAGCTTCATGCTCTGCTGGGAGCCTGCTTCTTCCTCTCCCACTCCCCCTGCTTGTGTTCTCTCTCTCCCTGGCTGTCTCTCTCTCTGTCAAATAAATAAATAAAATCTTTAATAAATAAATAAATAAATAAATAAATAAAATATTTAAAAAGTAAGAAGAAAAAAGAAGAAAAGAACCATTTGCATAAAAGGGTAAGAATGAACAGCTGACTGCCCATTACCCCAAAGAAAATGCGTAAGTGAAGCAACAGAAGTAAACCAGCCATTATTCTGAGATGCCATTGTATGTTAATACTTTTAAAATACATCTTAAATCTAAGATAGCATTTTTAATTATCACAGATTTTATTGACTCATGTGTGTGTCTGTGTGTGTCTGTGTGTGTCTGTGTGTGTGTGTGTGTGTGTGTGTGTGGCATTAATGAGAATCCAAAAATGAAAAATAGTGAGGATCCCTTCTGCCACATTTGTAAAGCTGAGGGAAAATTCCATTTTCCCAGAATTTAAGCCTGCAATCCATGACTTCTCCAAAAGAGCTTTACCAACATTTTTTTTTATAAATTCAACTGCTGTGCATCATGTCCTCAAATACATCATCCACAGATGATGACTAACTCACAGCAGACCTGTCTCTTCCCAAGGGCTGGTAGAAATGTTGCCACCCTTCTTGACAGTTCTAAGTATTTCAGTCATTAATAATAATTTTTACATATAACCTCCTTAACATTTATAAAGAAACCCCCCCCAAAGCCTTGCAAGTTAGACAGCTTTACTTTGCATATATATTTTAAGCATCAGTGAAGAGACATTATAAGTGATATTTCTCAAGAAATAGCTCAGTTATAACCAAATGAGAAATAGGACCAGAAGTCCTGACTTTTAAATCTCTGACCTGACTGTCCCATAATGCTTCTAGCTAAATAGTGAGACAACTTAAAGCAGATTACAACACAAAGGTCTTATGAAGATATTTCTATTTATGGTATTTCTAGAAACATTACCAGTTCTATGTGTCAAGCTATGTAAAATTTAGGAACTAGATTATCATACTGCACTAAGTAAGTCTTGGGATATCCAACATGCCACCCACGGGCCATATGAAGCTTTCAAATTTGAGAAGCCATATATATATCAGATTCATTCCAAAAAGTAAAACTTCCCTTCTACCTTAACCCAACATGGCTCTCACATATGTGAGATGTTTATTGTTTGAAAACACATCAAGGTCCATGATTTATAACTAGAAAATCAATTTGCATCTGTGAGAATATGACCCATAGATTTGTAAGCAAGGTAGGTGTGCCTTTATTCCAAATAAAGGAAAACTAAGCCATTGAACATTCTAGTTCCGGGTCGATTTGTTAATATATTAATGATTTAGCATTTAATCATGCAATGATGTACCAAAGCTTAAAAAATAAAAGATCCCACACTCCCCTGATCCAGGACCAATTTTTTGAGACGTGACTCCAAAAAGTTGCCTAGCTCAGGGTCAACTTGTTAAAATTTGAAGATTAAGCAGGAGTTGAAGTTTACGTCATTGGTCAAAGTGAGTGCCTTGCTATACAGTTTCCTTTGAACTCAACAAGAATCAAATAAAGATGGAAGTTACACAAGAAGAGGCTCCTCAGCCTGAGTACAGTAGGAACACAAAGGTACTGCCAGAGATATTCAGCATGATTCCTGTTTATGATTTCCTGTGCTCCCTCCCATTCGAATGACAGGAGATGTAAACAGTTACCAACCAGTTACCAAAAATACTGAACCCAGTCACAAAGGACACAAAGAGTCTGGGAGTGAATAAACAATGCTCCCTCCAAACCTGCTGTTGTCCATTCAGTGCCAACATTTGGTCCCTGACAAAAAATGTCCTTTCTGAGACACAATTTAGCCATTTGTTATGTTAATCTCCAGTGTGTGAAGGGCTCTTCCTATCAGAGAAATCACCCAACAGCCACCACAGGATGTTTCTTATTTTGATGACTGAAAGGTACATGCTGGGTCTGGAGGAGGGAGCCATTGATTTATTTTCACCACTTTTCCCTGGCTGACAGCAATTTAAAAGAGAAGGAACAAGCCAGATCACTCATCTGCCTGCTTGGCATGCCTGGTAGTCATGGGAGCCCACATCGAGGCCATCTGTTCAGGTCCCAGCCTCTCCAAACACACACAGAAAGATGATGTCGAGGGGGGTGTGCTCCAGCCCTGCTAATGAGCCACCTGAGATAAACCAGAAGACCCAGCCTGAGCTGTGGACCCACTCAGCTTCTCTCTCAGCAGTCCAATCCAATCAAGTCATAGATTTGCCCTGGCACAATTATCTTTAAGTCGATTTGCCTAAACAAATGCCTAAGTTGATTCAAACATTTCTGGCTTAGTCCTATTTCATAGACATGTTGGCAGGTAGATCCAGTGAATCAATTGAAATGCACCTTGCACACAACCTACAAAATGAGACCAGCCTCAAAAGACGTCATGCTCAGCGCTTGCCTATGGTGTATTAGTGTACTTTCAAACTCAGCTCTCACATGCCCCTAAATTACTGCAGCCAGAAAGGCTGCCTGCAACAAAGCATGCAGAAGATGGCCACTCTTCGGAAACAGCAGCGTCACGTAGCTCTACTCAGTGAAATAAAACCAAGCGGGATGTTCTCTCTTGTCTCTAACATCACCCTGTTGCACAAAGATTCATGATCTATTATAAAGAATTGCCAATCATGACAGATTAAGTTGGGATAAAAGAATGCATTAGTATAAGGTTTCTGTGATCAGAGTCCTAACCTCACATTTCACATACAGTATTTATAAACCTTACTGGAAATAATTTAGCTCTCTAAAATATTTTGAATTTTGCTTTTTTGTGCCCTAAAATTATGTCTTGTTTTTTAAGTTATCTTTGAGATGATCATGTGAAGGATGTCCCAGATTTTTCAAAATAACTCATTATGATAACAAGCGGATTTCGGGGCTCTAAGGTCATTTTGGCAGTTGTGTTGGTGGCACCCCTCCATCCCCAAGAGAGCACCCATTTTTAACCCACACTGACACCTGAAGCCACGTAGATGAAAACACCCAGCACTGTGTCTGACTAGAAGCCACAGTGTTAGAGGCATCATCACATCTGCTTTTTTTTTTTTTATTTCCACACCCCCTCTACCTAAACCTTCTTTCCCATCTATGCCCATCCAGATCCCATTCCTTCAGGGGCCTTCCTATATCTCACCACAGAAAAAGTAATTCATGATGACATGTTAACGCTTTATATCTCTCAGTTTATATATCTGCATTTCCAGTTAGGCTCCTTGTTTTGCATAGCTGAATCTCTGAAGATACTGCAGAGAGACAGAACAACATCATCATACGTATAGAAGTGAAATGTGAGGTTAGGACTCTGATCACATCATAGATACTGCAGAGAGACAGAACAACATCATCATAGGTATAGAAGCACTAAAGTGCCATAGATAGAGATAGTACTAAAGTGCCATAATGTTAGCCTTCATTTCATTATTCTTTGATAATTTCCACACAATTTTGTTTAATCCTCCCTGCTGAAACTCCTATTGGTTGGATTTTGAACCTCATGGATTTTCTAAATTACTTGTGTCAGGTATCTATATATCTATACACCAATATATTCCATATATTACCATAAGGCTTCTCAATAAGACCAATATTTTGTTAAGGGCAAATAATTTTAGTAGACATTCCCCTAACCTTATTCCCACCAAGAAATGAGATGCAACCAAAAATCTTAGTAGAAAAGAGGAAGGTAAAACCCAAGTACCTTATTAAACTCAACACCCAAAAAAAACAAATAATCCAATCAAAAAATGCGCAGAAGACACGAACAGGCATTTCTCCAAGAAGACATACAAATGGCTAACAGAAACATGAAAAAAATGCTCAACATCACTCAGCATCAAGGAAATACAAATTTTAGCTAGTCAGAATGGCTAAAATTAACAAGTCAGGAAACAACAAAAAGAAAGGGGAGCCCTCTTACACTTGCTGGTGGGAATACAAGCTGGTACAGTTACTCTGGAAAACTATATGGAGGTTCCTCAGAAAGTTAAAAATAGAGCTACCCTACAACCCTGCAATCGCACGACTAGGTATTTACCCAAAGGATACAAACATAGTGATCCAAAGGGGCACATGCACCCCCAATGTTTATAGCAGCAATGTCCACAATAGCCAAACTATGGAAAGAGCCCAGATGTCCACCAACAGATGAATGGATAAAGAAGATGTGGTGGTGGTGGTGGTGGTGGTGGTGGTGGTGGTGGTGGTGTGTGTGTGATGGAATATTACTCAGCCATCAAAAAAATGAAATCTTACCATTTGCAACAACATGGATGGAACTAAAGGGTATTACGCTAAGCGAAATAAGTCAATCTGAAAAAGACAATTATCATATTGTTTCATTTATATGTGGAATTTAAGGAATAAAATAGAAGATCATAGGGGAAGGGAGGGAAAAATAAAATAAGATGAAATCAGAAAGGGAGATAAATCATAAAAAACTCTTAACTATAAGAAACAGAGGGTTGCTGGAGGGGAGGGCGGTGGGAGGATGGGGTAACTGGGTGATCGGTATTAAGGAGGGCACATGATGTAATGAGCACTGGATGTTATGTGCAACTGATGAATCACTGAACTCTACCTCTGAAATTAATAATATACTATATGTTAATTAATTGAATTAAAATAAAAATTTTTTAAAAACCCCAGTTACCTACTAAAAGAGGACACCAATGAAAGCACTCCAATTTCCCTTGCAGAACCTAGAAAAAGCTCAGCAGTTGGAAGTACCAGGTAGAAGGCAAGGATATTGTATATTGGAGTAAGAAGCTTGAAAACAGGGGGATATTTTAAAAGTCTCTATAAGGAATATTTATTTTCCTGTGTCCCCACTTCTAAACCAACCTATTAAATGATGAGCCATCCCTCATTCCTAAAGGAGTGCTGAGAAATATTCTATGGAAAAGTTTAGTCAGAATCTCAGGACTCTGGGACATCAGGGACAGCGGAAGGTGGAGGTGAGAAAACATTGAGACCTCATGCCTTCCTCCTGCAAGCTCTAGAATGTCAAAAGCCAGGTGTATGCGTCCTCAAAGGGAGACTGGAGATTCCTGCTCTTGAGATAATAGGGAAAGATGTACACATAGTGACTTGATCCCCAGCCAAGAATAATGTGGCTGGTCACAGAAAAGCTGAGCAATAAACAAACCTGCCTTTTTCACAGAGCTTCTCATCAATGTTTAAGCATGAACATAAGTAGACAAGCAAGAATTACCAAACATTTGAGAAAAGTCTCCAACTGAAAGAGAATAAAATAGGGAGCTAAAAAAAAGAAACAAAAATGAAAATTTCAAATAACTGATAATTGATATCATTGTAGACATAAGACATTGATCCATGAATTAAAAATAAAATGTCATAAAAGAAAATAATAAAAGAACAAAAAAGAGTTCTTTGAAATCGAAAATATGAGAGTAAAGTTTTTTAATCAAATAAAGGGATAACAAGATAAAAACAAGGAAACTGGTCCCAAAAAAGAACAAAAAGACAAAGAAAGGACTTATAAACAAACAAACAAAAAAAAAGAGGAATAATTTAGAAAATGCATGTGGTCCAAAATCTAACTAACAGGAGTTTTAGCAAGAAAGACCAAACACCAGTCTATATGGAAATTATCAAAAGAAATAATATTTAAAGAAACAGTTCTCAGAATTGAATGACATGAGTCTCCAAATTGAAAAGTCCTTGAAAATGTATAGAAAAATCCATGAGGATCCACACCATATACTTAAAAATTCCAGGAGGTAGAGCGAGAAAGAAGTTTCCATACAAAGAATTAGGAAAATGAGCATCAGATTCTTAACATTAACTTTGGAACCTAGAAAACAATGGAGTGATGCCTTCAAAATTCTCAAGACAAAATAATTTTCATCCTAAAAGTCTGAACCTGGTAATTCGTGACGGCAAAATTATCAGTCTAACATAAGGGTAGAATAAAAACATTCTGGGACATGCACTGTCACGTTTTTCATTTCTCAAGGAGTCACCAGAGTAAAGGGTGCTACGAGATCCTAGAGATAGAGGGTCCCTATCGTAACATAAAAAAAAGATTAAGGAAATTTCCAACATGATAGCATGGACTACATAACTCAGAGTAAACAAGAATGAAAAAAGAATACACCGTGTGAAGGGCATTGAGCATCTAGCAAGTCTTGCTCCGTTTTTACTAGTTTGGTAGAAGGTAACTGGAGGGAGAAGTGGAAGTAAATGACATACTGAACAACGAAGCTGTCTACTTGGGTTTGGAAAAAGGGTTAACAGAATTTCACAGGCACTTTGATCAGTTTGCTGTATTTAAAAAAAAAAAAACAGAACAATCATATCTTTAGATTCCTGGTAAACATGCAAAAATTCAATCAAATTCAGTCATTTGTCATTCTGTCCACTGAGGCATGGCTCTGAATTTCTTTCCAATTTTAATTGTTTTTATTTTCAAATTGCTCCTACCTCTACTTTTTTTTTTTTTTTTTTTGTCATTTTGACAAATCCCTTGGAGGAAAGCATGTAATTTGGAATTGGAAGCAACTGTACTTCATATCAAAAGTTTGTGGGGTTTTTGAGAGTGAGAGAGAGAGAGAGAAACCAAAAGAGAAAAACATCACAGTAGTAGTTTTAACCTTGAATCTCCTTCTAGTTACATGTAGGATTATTAGCAATCCTTTGCCCTTACCTCCTGGCCTCAGTGCAAACACACACACACACAGACACACAGACACACACACACACACTCCAAAGATGAGTGTTAATCAGTCCTAGAAGGCCCACAAAAGATGCAAGCCTTTTATCCTGAATTTTTGTTATGCTTCCCAAAATATCTTTCAGCGATGCTCTATTACCTAGCGAGTCCTTTTGTCTATTTACCATGTTTCCTGATTCTGAAACAATAACCCACAGTTAGGATGGTCTTTTACATATGGAAAAGAATACGGTAACACATCCAACAAACAAACTTTAAAATCAATATATGGACCAAGAAGACAGTAATAAAGATGCAAAGGGCCTCTTACTGTAATAGCTAAAGCTCCTGCAAGGTAATCAATTAAATTAGCATGATGAATGTACTATTGTGGGCATTCAGAGCCCTTAATAAAATGATAGTCAGATGACTCAAAAGAGTAAGAGTCCCCCATACATCTGTAATAGTTTAGTCAATTGAGTATTTATTAATTACCTACTGTGTGCCCAGCCCTGAATTAGATGCTGAGATTTTTTTAAGGTAAAATATGTGCTATCACCTTGCCTCCCATAATAGCAGTGAGAAAATTAAATAAGTATCAAGTAGACGCAGGAGTAAAGTAGAAGAACCTCCATGAAGGTGGTGCAGCTGGAACTGCATAGATGAGGCAAAATTTTAAAAAGTAGAGGGAAAGAAGGTTCCTCAAACCTGAAAAGAAAGAAGACTTTTGTCTGTGAAAATTGTCAAATGAAATCATCACAATTAGAGACACCACTTCTCAGTTATATCCAGACAATAAGTAAATCTTAGAAACCACCTTGCCAGGGAGTAGTCTTGTTTCCTTTGAATGTGCGTTGATCTTCATCCTCAAAGACTGAGCCAAGCTGTGCAGAATTAACAAGTCATGGGGAGGGAGAGTGGCTGGTACATACCACGTTGAGGGAGCCGAGCATCAGACAAGGAGAAATGGTATGGCAGAGAGTCTGGGCCCCTTTGAAGGGGCCAATGTTAGGATAGCTAGAAAGATAATAAGGGGGCTGGGTCCCACAGAAGTAGGATGGGAAGTAATCCAAAGAAAAGGTAGGTAGCTTTACAGAGAAGAAAAATTTTTATATGAGATTAAAGAAGAGTAAGATAATTTTTTTATTTGTGCAAATAAAAAAAGTGTTCCATTATGAGGAGACAAATTTATTTAAGAGATCCTGTGCCATTCCAAATGGCACAAAGTAGATAGATGCAAAATACCCATCCATCATTCCTCCGATCCACCCCTTCCTCATTCAGTAAACATTTGAAAGTGCAGATTGAGTGTTCAGCACTATCATAAGTTTAAAGGACACAAACATGGAGAGTTCCTTCCCTTAAAGTGTTCTTGATGTATAATTAAAGGCTGTTCTTTTCCCCTCCCCCAACCCGACCCATTGTCAGCTCAAAGCAAGAAGGCTGACAAAGCTGCTATTTGAAATATTTTTATGATTGAAAGGACTACCTTCCTGCAAGGTTTCCAAGGCAGGGCATTTTTCAAGAATGTTTCATGTCCTTCTAACTATGAATAAAAGGCAGGAAGCTGACACAAAGCTATGGTATTACTTTTTTTTTTTTTTACTTGAAATTGCAAAATGATTAAAGCCACCTAACAACAATAGTTGACCTATTGAGGAAGAATGCCAGTTAGGTGCCAGGCAGAGATTGGTGTGAGGATATATTTAGAAAGGACTCCCAGGACTATTTGCATTTGTGTCTGAGGTTGTTTTCTCCCTCTTGTCTGTTATTAACCTATCTGTAGCTCCATGTTGCCACCCACGCTGACCCTGCTCAATATGGAGTCTCATAAGCCATAGGGAGAAGCAACAGGCCCACTTGCCAACAGAAGTAACTACAGATTCCAAATCTTCACTCACTTGTCAAAGTTTCTGGTAATTCAAGTAGGAAAACAGTGTTTTGGATACTTTTAAGGCATCCCCTTAAAGTGTATAGCCAGACCTTACAAGACAGTTTCGTGCTTCAATCTCTTAGTTAATCGAGGCCTAATTACTCATGTGGCCCTCTTCTATAAGGGGACATAAAAAATCAGTGGAAAGCAAGCTATAGTTTAACTCCCAGCTCCAAGCCTGGTACCTCCTGAATAGTCCCTGCACTATGGTGCCACTGGGATGGTTTTCAAATACAAAAGGCAGGAGAGGCATTTGGAAATATTTTGCATGGGGCTCAGTGCTTCTCTGAATTTGCCATGAAATCTTAATAAGTCATAAATAAGTCACTTAAGATTCTGGAGTTCAGCTTTCTCAACTTTAAAAATAAAAGGAAGATGGGTACAATTAACTCAACTTTTATGATTCTACCTATGCCCCAGTGACAGTATCTACTCCAGAACTTGTAAGCCTGCAGACAATGGAAATGACCAACTCTATAACTATACATAATACCTAACATGCTGATCTGTGCCTTTGTATCATGGAGATAACTCAGACAGAACAGTAACCCAGTAATCAAGACTAGTGGCAGCTCAAGGAACAAAATAGCATAGACTCACTCTAAATAGTTACAAATCTAGCTAAAAATGGTGACGCCTTTCCCATATTTCATCTTCTGCAAATCCTAAACCAAACCAAAAACACCAGTGGAGAAATCGGTTTTTTTGATGGCTGAGTAATATTCCATTGTATATATGGACCACAACTTCTTAATCCAGTCATCTGTTGAAGGGCATCTTGGCTCCTTCCACAATTTAGCTATTGTGGACAATGCTGCTATGAACATTGGGGTGAATATGGCCCTTCTCTTCACTACATCTGTATCTTTGGGATAAATACCCAGTAGTGCAATTGCTGGATCATAGGGTAGCTCAGCAACATGGACGGGACTGGAGGAGATAATGCTAAGTGAAATACGTCAAGCAGAGAAAGATAATTATCATACGATTTCACTCATTTATGGAACATAAGAAGTAGGAAGATCAGTAGGAGAAGAAAGGGAAGAAGAAAGAGGGGATAAACAGAGCGGGGAATGAACCATGAGAGACTATGGACTCTGGGAAACAAACTGAGGGCTTCAGAGGGGAGGGGGTGGGGGAATGGGATAGGCTGGTGATGGGTAGTAAGGAGGGCATGTATTGCATGGTGCACTGGGTGGTATACGCAAGTAATGAATCATGGAACTTCACATCAAAAACCAGGGATGTACTGTATGGTGACTAACATAATATAATAAAAAATTATTATAAAAAAAAAAAACACCAGTGGAGGGCAAAATGGGTCAATGGCCACATTCTGGAAGTGTGAAAATTAATAAGGGGAAACCTCATTAAAATGGAGTCAGGAGGCTTGAGCAGGGGGAGCCCTCACACCCCACCACTGGTAGTCCACTGCAGACCCAAGAAGAAGTGACAGATTTGACCTTCCACAGCCTTGGTCTTGCACGTGGATACTACTTTACTCTTCCAGCAGGAGGAAGAAATGCTCCCCTTATGCTCTCCACCCACCCCCCCAATAGTTCAGCCAATGAGAAGCCACTATATTTCAAACTCCCAGTTTACACCAATAGACTTTTAGCTTACAACAGCCTTCTTAACTTACCCTTTCCTCCATAAAAAAGTGTACCTCTCCTGCCATTTCCTGTTTACCTGGGGTGGTTCACTCTATGCATAATAATGATTATTATTAGAATAACATAATACTTTTAAATAATATTGTAGTTATGCTCTGCAAAGCACTCACTTATTGTTTTTAGTCCCTCAGTATACCTCAGTAAGTTGGTAGGGTATCTCTCAAAAGGGAAAAGGGACATAGAAAGACTAAGTGACCAACTGCCATTTTGCCACAGCTTGCTTGTCCCAATTACAATTCTCTTTTATTCCCAAATAAAGCCATTTTTGCTGGTAAAATAACCAGCAATTTTTATTTTTAAGGGTAACAGAAGACACATTTCCATGGGGAAAAATAAGGTCAAAATTGAGAATTTTGCTGACTATGCTGCCTTTCCTAGCCTAAAGTATTTTCTTCTGCTGGAATGTAAGTATTCGAGTAAGAATTAAAATTAGAAACCAAAGCTACTGCTCTCCAATGTTTTCAACTACAACGTTAAAACAAAATTAGTGAGTATAATAAATAAAAAGCTCAGGAAAACATCCCAAGCTGGAGACCATTTACACTGCAATCGTTGGCAAAACTTCCATGAAGGATACTGTTTTTGAGAGTAGGCACATTTATTTTGTCTCTCAGGTATCAGCGAATCCATTCATAAATCTATTTGACCAAGTATCATGCAGAGATAATAAGAGCTTAGAGTCTAAGGAGGAAGGGTAATTGCACATACAAAAAGGTTAGCAGTGGCTTGGAAGAACAGTGGTGTAGAGGCAGTTATGATTGCAAGGAGGGAGTGGTCAATTCTTCTGGGAGATGGACAGAGACCAACCATTCCAGGCAGACAGGGATGGTCGCATAATAATAAGTAGCTAAGGGCTGAGTTATTTTGGGTACTCAGAGTGGCTCCTTAGAGCTTAAGCATGAATTTTAAAGGCAGTTATTGCAAGACCTTTTTATGGAAGACCTATTCTGCCAAGCTAAGACGTCTAGATTCCACAACTAAAGGGCTTTAAACAGATGAATCACATTTTCAGAAAGCAGCCTTCAGAAAGATAACTGTACCCATTGCATGGAGAATGGATTGGAGGGGTGTGATATTAGAGACAGTCACATGCAAAAGTGGTGGCTTTCAAACTAAATTTGAGTGACCCCTTTCTACAAATTCTATGGGTCAAGCCTACTAAACATAGCTCTCATATTCTCATATTGCCTCCTTAGAAGCATAGCAAAATCTAAACATATTTTGAAGGTTAATGTTTTTTAGTATCCTGTTAGATTTCCTTAGCTGGAAAAACAAAAGCCACTCAAGGCTGACATTAAGATACATTCCTTGAGAGGCTGTTTTGATCATTCTAACCCAATCTTTCTCTGACTATACTATTGAATACAATATAGTTAAGCTTCTGCCAGGGAAAAAAATTCAAATAACCATATTCTCTGCCTTGTGTTTTTCATACTCTGTCACAGAAAGAATATGGAGTGCTTTTTAAGCTGATTATATAATTCACAGCAAGATCTGTTCCATTCTTAGTTATCAGTAAAATTATTAAGTTAGCAGCTGCAATCCACATTTTTTTCTATTTCTACCAGAAAAGGAGGAATGAAATTCATCACTTATAAAATGATCTTCCATGAATAAATTATCCTGTGGGTATAATATTTTTAAATTCCCTCATACCTATTAAAATCTAAATTAATCAAATCACTAGGATGTCAGAATGTTTTAAAAGATAGATATTGTCAAAATGCTATGATTTCTGGTAAAGATTCCTTCAACCTCTTAAGTCTTCTGAATTCAAATAGAACTGCTTCCTTAAAGAACCTTACAAACCCATTAGCCATTGAAATTGTAACACATGTTGCTTCTGGATAAAAAATACTCATGTTTGCCCAATTGGGCAAAGCACAAATTAGATGTGTAACAACACAAACAATGGCTATTGCTAGAGTAATCATTTGAAAAATCGAACTAAATTTCTTTTTAAATAGAATATAATCTAAAAGTACTTATTTGTTCATTGATTTAGATTTAGACTCACATCCTCTTTAAGGATGTTAACCTGTCAGTTTAGCCCACTTTAACAATATTTGAGCACTCTCCCTCCATGTTAGATTCTGGATGTACAGAAAAGTTATGGCACAGAAAGACATCATTGCATCATCAAGGGCCTTGCAATGTGCAGTGCTAGAACAGCCATGCATAAGCCCTATCTGGAGGCTCAAAGAAGGCTTCCTGGAGGAGTGTGATACAGGCGTAAGAATCTTCCAGGTAAAGAAAGGTGAAGGGCTCTTTATTTAGATGGACATGTACAGCTAACACACAAAGGCATGGCGCAGCATTGGTGGAGAAAACCACAGGCAGCTTGGTGTTCCTGGAGCATGAGATGATGTATGTGGAACTGTGGGAGAAGAGGCTATGGAAATAGGTGGAATCTGGATTTCAGATGTTCTAGAACTAACTACTTGAGCCTGGCTCACTCTTCCAGAATAGAAGGTAAAAAAAATTCTACTAAATTCCAGATGAGGATCCTGCTAACATAGCCTCTGGTTTATGGTCTTAATTCCATTAATAATGTGCTCAGAACCTCTTGGAAAAATCACTTAATCTTTCTATGTTCCTTTTCCCTTTTGAGAGATACCCTACCAACTTACTAAGGTATACTGAAGAACTAAAAGCAATAATAAATGAGTGCTTTGCAGAGCATAACTACAATATTATTTAAAAGTATTATGTTATTCTAATAATAATCATTATTACCCCAGGTAAACAGGAAATAATAAACACATACATTTTATAAGCTGTGTGGGCAGCATTTATTTATATGTATCTAGTTCTATAATGATTTTATTGAACATAACACTACTATGGCCTGTCCTTTCCTCCTGTTTTTGAGATACAGTGCTATCTCAAGGGGAAAATAATGAAGCAAATAAAAATTCCCCCCCATCCTCCAATCCATCTTTTTTTTTCCTTTTTTTCCTTTCCTCCACCAAACCATACTTTCCCCTGACCCCTCATCCCTTTCTAAAGTAAAAGGCTGCAGTGGATCTTTCATATTTTTATGTTGGTATGGATTTTTGCTATAGATTTTCCTTTTCCAGAGGTATTAATGTTTTAAATCACAGGTCCATAGCCCCTATATTATTAATAAAAATGTCAAAAGTTCAAGGAGCTAGTATTAGGTCGCTAGAAATTCATCAGACTAATCTAACCTTATCTATTCTTATGAAACTCCTACTGGACATTGTGAGAAAGCTGTAAAAGATAATATACAGCTGACCCCTGAACAACATGGGTTTGAACTGTGCAAGTCCACTTACATGCGGTTTTTTTCAGTAAATACAAAACAGTATTGTAAATGTATTTTTTCCTCCTTATGATCTTCTTAGTTACATTTTCTTTCCTCCAGCTTACTTTATTATAAGACTATAGTATATAGTACATATAACATACAAAATATGTGTTAATCGGCTGTTTAGTTTATCAGTAAGGCTTCTGGTCAACAGTAGGCTATTAGTAGTCAAGTTTTGGGGGAGTCAAAAGTTATACTCCGATTTTAGACAGGTCAGGGGTTGGTGGCCCTAGCCTCTGCCTGTTCAAGGGTCAACTGTTTTCTTATTCTATCAGGACTTCTGGCAGGATTTCTCCTGCCCTTGCTTGGGACCGGAGAAAGAAACTGATCAGGAATATACCCGTCAGCTGGAGTGATTCAACACTCACTAACCCTAACCAAAGTACGTCAGTTAGTGGATTAACATCCCCAAGGCAATGCGGGAGGGCATGCAACTGCAGTAGTAACAACAATGAAGCATACAGTTCTCTACCACTTTTCCTATGTTTGACACTTTCATCTGTAAATTGGATTAAAGTGTCTAATGATCAAATTTGTATATGACACATAGATCCAAAAGATAAATACTGAAAAGTATTTTTAAATTACTCCAAAGCCTGAAATTTTGGGTTGATATCAACAAGATAAAGTTTAACAACTATAAAAATATAAAATCTAGCTTTAGAATTCAAAACTTATATTATAGGATAGAGAAGACTTAATCTAAATATGCCATAAATTAGTATATCCATAAAGAAAAATGCTATATAGCTATATGAATGATACAGCTATTATAAATATAATACATGATATAACTATATAACTGAAATTCAAAAAAGATAAGTAACCCACCTGGGTCATATAGCTATTAAGTAGTAGGGGGATGTAGAGCCCATCTGGATTCAAGTCCTGGATTCTTTTTTTTTTTTTTTTAAAGATTTTACTTATTTATTTGACAGAGAGAGAGACAGCCAGTGAGAGAGGGAACACAGCAGGGGGAGTGGGAGAGGAAGAAGCAGGCTCCCAGCAGCAGAGCCTGATGTGGGGCTCGATCCCAGAACGCCGGGATCACGCCCTGAGCCAAAAGCATACGCTTAACGACTGAGCCACCCAGGCGCCCCCAAATCCTGGATTCTTAACTACTATGCACATTGCTTCCCAAGGCAGAACAGAATTTTATTTACTGACATGAAGAAACTTAGAAATAGATGACAGAGTACAGAGTCATATACATAAAATGAACATGTGAGCTCATGATACACACATATACAAATACATACACACACACATAATAGCTTATGGGGAAAGTCTTTAAGGTGATAAAATTTTAACTCTGGATGTTTCTGGGTGACCACATTATTTGGTGATTTAAATTTTTTTTTCATCTGAACTTCCTAGTTTTTTATAATAATTGTATATTGCTTATATTATTAAAATGCATCATGCGAATAGCTGAGGCATTGCAGTGAGCAGAATTTTAGCATTAGTCAGCAGTGTGACTCAGGTACTCAAATCATTAAAGCAGTTCTGATATGTATTACAGAAGGGCTGTGCTCAGATAGAGAAAGAGAGTACTTCCATGTGTTTTGTGCTGATACCCAGAACACTGTTCAACTGAACATCCAAAGTGGGTAGTCAGGACAGTAGGAGGTCTAAAGACCACATCCTATGAGGAAAAGCTAAGGAACTGAGTAGAGTTAGGGAATAAAAATAAAGGAGAAAACACAGGGGAGAAGTGATCATGGACAGTCAAATGGGAAAGTTTAGAAGCAAAATTCTATTTTTTTAAAAGTGTTATTCCAGAGAGCAGACAGGATGAATAGATTCACCAGTCATTATATATGGAGGTCCTTCTAGACACCAGATCCTATGATTCACACCAGATACTTATGGTAAGCCAAAAAAAACCCAAAAAACAAAAAACAAAAACAAAACCCAGATACTGCCCCTAGAGAACTCACAGGTCAGTTATTCATCATATTATTATAAATAGTTACCTAAGAACATTGTGCAAAGTGTCCTGGAAGAGAAATACAGGTGCTCCAGGAGCAAACAGCAGGGTGGCTTGGCCTGGGTTTCATGGAAGATCTCTCTGAGGTGCAGAGGTGGTCACGTGCAAGCTGACACCTGAAGGATGACTAGGAGATGGCTTGGCAACAAGGAGGCAATCCAAATTGCCCTGGCCATGAAACACACCTGAACAAACATATTACAAGATCCAAAGTGACCAAACTGTCAGCTTATGCTGATTTGCTGGGGTCAGCTACTTAAGTGGAATCTGGTCTAAGAAAATCAGGTGGAGCTAGAGAGGAAATAGTTTACTTTTAACCCAAAATTGGAACAAGATTGAAGGGTAGCAGAATATGCCACCCCAAAATATGTCATTTTGGCATACTGACACTCAAAACATAGCAAATGCAGGAAGAAATTTTCTCTAAACTCCTCTTATCTCCTTAAAGACTGATTATCCAGGAGAAACTCAATTGTCAAAAGTCCTCTCCCCTGCAGTTTCACCAACCGGAGAGGATTGACTTTGTCACAGAAGAGGAGACTAGAAGTCAACACCACACCCAGGTAAACTTTGTCACAAACAATCATATCTCCCATCTCTTCTTCTGAAGACCCATTCATCTTTCCAACGATCATTTAGTGTCTCCTAAGATGCCTACATCCCTCTCCCCTTTCCCTACTAAGATGATATTTAAATCTGAATTCTGGTCTACGTCTGAGAGTTACTCATCTCCCTATCTCCACGTACACAGGACTTACACATGTTAATAAACTTGTTTGTTTTTCTCTTGTTAATCTGTCCCTTATTACAGGGGTCTCAGCTAAGAACTCCGAAGAGTAGAGGGAAGATAATTTTTCTTCTTCTATAGAATCATGGGATTCTGATTTGTCACGTATAGGGAGTTCGTTATCAACATGCAGCAAAGAGAATGGATACACAAAAATATAAACTTATGGCTCTCCTGAGGTCCAATCTATATCTATTTAAAAATACAAAACATTTTAATGACTGAGAAAGGATAGGATACAGTAATATCTCTAAGAACGCAGATAACCCTAAATAATCTTAACTGGGTAATAAAATGCAATCTGATAGGGACAACTCAAGAGGATGTATGAATTGGCAGGAAATTCACAGATAAGCTTTGATGAGGGCAACCATAAAATTATGCATTTATGCAAAATAATTCAAATGTCCCTTGTAGAAAGATGAGTTCCAAGAAATCAGTTATAGCTCAGAAAAGGAACTAAAAGTCAGATATTCCCTGAAAATGTGTTACCACAATCAAAAGAGCATATCAAATGCTAAGTGACCCCAGATTTTTGGCAACTGTGACATATGTAAGTAACCTATCTTTAAGGCACAGATATCCTGAAAGATGGGCAACCTTGGGAGATAGTATGGGATGCATGAGGGAAAGTGAGTCTCATGTGGTTTGAAGAAAAAAAAAAATGCCCAGTGAAAGAAGTAAAAGAAAGAGGACATTTTCCCTTCATCCATTAGTGCAGAATGTGAATTAAGGAAAACAGTGTAAAACCATGAGAAGTAAACTATGCAGAGATTAAATAGAAAGAGAAAATGCAAATAAAAAAAAATCTAAAGGTAGCAAGCCTGAGCATGAAAAAATTACAGAGGTAATCAAGGATGATCTAACATGAGATAACGCCAAAGGTAGTTTATTCTAGAAAACTGGTTCTCAAAATATGGTCTTTTTGTGAGGCAAAGCATCATCTGGGAACTTTTAGAAATGCAAAACCTCTCTCAACCCCTCAGATCTATTGAGTGAGATCTATTAAATCAGAAACTCTGAGGGCCCAATACTCTGTGATTTAATAAGCCCACCAGGTGACTCTGATGCACACTCAAATTTGGGAACCCCTACTCTAGAGACCAACAGCTATGAAAATACCATGAAATTTAAGAAGAGCACCCCCAATCACCAGGTCCGGGTAGTATCTGGGAAGTTGGGTTTGTGGTGGCCTCATCAGTCAAAGGGACTTTAACATTCCTTTAGCAAAAAAAGTACTTCTTCCTCAGCAATCTCCTCTTCCTACAACCTTAAATACAGGCTTCTATCCTAATACAACACTTCCCACAGGCTATGTGTAGACTGGTGGTTCTCAAGTTGGGCCATTTTGCCTCTCAGGGAATGCTTAACAAAATGAGAGACATTTTTGGTTGTCAAAATGGGGGAATTGGAGGAGTGCTACTGGCATCTACTGGGTAAAGACCAAGGATGCTCCTTAACATTCTACAACACACAGGACGGCTCCCCCACAATAAAGAGTTATGTAGCCCAAAATGTCAGTGGTCTGCTATTGAGAAACTCTGAGGTAGATCAGTTGCCCTGAGAATGAAACTCACACCAAACATCAATCTATTTTCTCCTCCATTCCTCCAACCCAAATTGGTTTCACTAAAATTTGTGAAATCCTCATTCCATTGTTATAGTCAATTCCCCTTTATATTCAAACCTCTCCATATCTGCCCTCCATCTACTCATCTTAATTATATACAGCTTTTCTCAGGTGATAGAACGTTCTTAGGGGTAACTTCCATGTCAACATTCATTCTATCACTTAAAGATCCCAAAACAGAATTGATGTCATGTTATTAGCATTTCATCTCTTCTGACTTAAACATGTTGTATAAACATAGAAATATAGTTTCGATAATAATGCCACTTGGTAGGGAGTCATAAAAATCTGCAAATTTTCATTCCACAGAGATAATACAAAATGTGTATCTCTACAGAAACAGATTTTTTTTTTTTTTTTTTTTTACTTTTTATCAACAGAAACTTCAATGCCAGGAAGCTGAGAGTTGAATTTTTCCAGGAATGAGGTCAAAAACTCTGAACATGTCTGGTTCCTTGCTTTTACCTAAATATAAACATACCATGAACCCACAGGTTTGGGTTAAATTCTGAGTACTCTACGGGAATTTTCGATGCAACAAACCCATAAAGTATCTTAAAAATAATACTTATCCGTTAATCATCAGTCCCATAGAAATAATAAACCCTACTTTTCTCCTTCAGAGTGTATACCAAGGGATACTAAGGATATATATATTCCAAATTATGACCTGCTGTTTTCAGATACAAACCTGAGAAGGGAATGGAAGCAACAGTTAATGTGGACAACGGGTGACCTATTAAAACCACATGCTTGTGAAAATATTCATTAGCAGTGAATTCATACCATATTTACCAAAGCCACATGTGATAGCATGCAGCAGGAAAGTTAACTTGCCAGCATTTTCATCTGTGCACAGAGGCTGCCCCCAAATGCTATACCAGAACCATCTGCAAAAATCTACCTCTCCAAAGGGCTTAAAGAAAGAAGCTATGCGCATTACAGAAATTATCCTTTGAGTTCATTTGGAGCAAGGCAGATTCATCTCTCTACATTTCCAGCCTAGGTTGAAATTCTGACATCTCTCGTTTTTAACCAACTCTATTTTCCTGTATCATATAGTTAACTTACACATCTTCCCTGGCAAATTGCAAAACTTACTGGGACACAAAGATCCTCTTTGTATTTAGAAAAATCAAGCTGGCCTATATACAGAACACATAAAGGGGCCAATCTGTCAGTTGACAAGCATTTACTAACACTCCAGGTATTCAGGTATAAAACAATGACATGGGAATTCAAAGGAAGCTAGGTGGGAATAACAAAGTTTAGTAAAGAGTGGTATAATATCAAGCCATATTTCATAAGCTAGTTTTCTCCATATGTATGGTCATGGCCACTGCATCTCTCTCACCACCTTAAACTCAAGGTCATTCCGACCTAACTTGCCTCAGGGAGCAATGAATTCTCTCCTTATTAGGATGGGAATATCAGTGTCAACATTACCTTTATCCTTTTTCAAAAGGACTTGCATTCATGCTGTTCTCCATTCTTCTGCTTCTCCTTCGATAGCCAAATGACTTCCACTCCTTTCTCATACTTCTCTTCAACCCCTTTCTTCCTTCCTACCTCTCTTCCAACTATTGCCTCAGGAAAACTATTCTTCCTCTCTCATTTCTCACTATCTTATTATAATTTTTCAATAAGTGTGTGATTCACACAAGATGTGAATAAAAAAGAAAGACCATGATTTTTGTAAAACATTGTAAAAATACAGTCATAAGTATAATAAAACTATACCCAATTTAAAAAACCTGAAAGTCACTGAACATCCCCAAAATTTCCCTTTAGAATCTTAAAACAAAGCAAAACAGAAGTCCTATCTTCTTCATAGTCTCTAGTTAGATGTGCTTTCTTCCTCTCAAAAGTGTATTCAAATCATATTCTTTACACAATTCTACAATACCTACTTTGCTTAAAATGTTTAAATAGTGTTTCACTGGAAATCTTCAGAGAATACTTCAGCCGATTAAATGGGGTTGGGGGTGCATTAGTTATGGGTAACAAATTACTACAAAATTTAGTGGTTTCACAAGAAACAGACTCTTAACTATAGAGAACAAATTGATGGTTACCAGAGGGGAGGTGGGTGGGGGATAGGGGAAATAGGTGATGGGGATTAGAGAGTACAAATTATTGTTAGAATTGTTGAATCACTATATTGTATACCTGAAACTAATACAACACTGTATGTTAACTATACTGGAATTAAAATGAAAAATTTAATAAAATTACTATAAAATTTAGTGGTTTAAAACAACAAACATTTATTATCTGATAGTTTCTGTGGGTCAGGAGTCCAGGAGTAGCTTAGCTGGGTGGTTCTGGCTCAGAGTCTTCTGCGAGGTTACAGTCAGATTATCAATGAGCACTGTGGTCTTCTTAAGGCTTAATAGGAACAGAAAGGTCCACTTCCAAGATGGTGAACTCACAGGCTATTGACAAAAGGTCTCCATTCCCCATCATATGGGCCTTACCCCAGACCACCTAAGTGTCCACAGGCATCTGGCCCTCTCAGTATGAGTAATATAGGACAAAAGGAGAAAAGGGAGCCAGGTTACCTTTTATAACCTAGTTTCTGAAGTCACATTTGGTCATTTCTGCTTTTTTTCCTATTCTTTACAAACCACCACATCCAGCCCACACTAAAGGGAAAGAAATTAGGCTCCACCTTTCATAGAAAGTGTCAAAGAATCTCTGGACATATTTCAAACCACCACAGTGGACAAGGCTTGAATCCAAGTCCCACTTCTGACATTATTTCCCCAGGAGGAAAAAAAGCACTATAATCTACCTGTAAGCATATGTTTAAAACATAGTTTTTTGCAAAGGGAATACACCCCATATTGTGTAACTATGTCTAGGAAGTTGCCAAATACTATAATGTGTTATTGAGACTTTTAAACTTGAAAACTACAAGTTTATAGTTTTCACCGTTACAAAATAATCAATATCTGTATCTATATATATATACACACATGTCCACTTTAATCCAAAAATTTAATTTGAAAATTAAAGTAACTATGGAATACCAAGAGAATTCTAGAGAAAATAACAGGATTGGATGACTCTCAGATAAAAATGCGGGGAAACATTAACGACCAAGGAGACAAGTTGTTTTAGTAGCCCATAAACCTTGCCTACATTTACTCATACACTAGGACAAGTCCATCATTAGCCATCAGTGATCACATAATCTAGGGCTTCGTTTAAGATACAGTGAGTAAAATAACGTATCTTTAGGAGATTAAAGTTTTCCTCTCAACACATCTTCTCTTATTATAGATTGCTCTAATGCCCACCTCCTTCCATTCCCTTTTTCTAGCTTTCCCGTCCTGGAGGAAAGGAAAGTATCTTGAACCAGAAGAGCTTAGATTTACTTTCCTCCTCTATAAATGCCACATGAAAGTGTGGTCCAAAGTCTAAAATGTCTTGCCTAAAATAACTGGAGTCCAGTGTCCCGTTGACAAGGAATCAGAAACTATTATATCTAAAAATAAAAGCAATACACCTGGTAAGAAGGTATATTTTACTTATGAAAAAATATCAGACAGCCCATGAAAGCAAGAACAACAATACATTCAGGTTGCTAATAAACTTCTTTTCCTATTCTTCCATATACTGTCTCTCAATCTCTTGCTTGTTCTTTTTCACCATCTAGGTGTTTCGCTATTGGTGTTTGGTGTTATTTAGGGTTCTGCATGTGGTCCTTTCTCTTCTTATTTAAAATGCTTCCTCTGGTGGTCTTGTCAACTCCTATGGCTTTAACACCAGCTAAATGTGACCACTCCCAAAGCTGAACCCCAGCTTCTCCTCCTCAGCTTCTGACACAGATATCCAACTGCCTATTGAAAAGCTTCACTTAGAAATCCCAGAAGTCCTTCAAACTCAAAATATCCTAACCTAAATGTTATCTTCTCCACAAAAACTCTTCCTTGAGCACCTCTTGGCTACCTCTTGATACAACTACCCTGAATCCAAGTTTCCCTCTCCACCTCCACCTCCAAGTTCTCCATATTCAATCCATCCATCACCAATACTTCCTCACTCTTTCTTGCCAAGCAGATGGATCTCTTCAACCTACTCCCACCCCAGGACCCTCACCATGTCCCACTTGGACTATGGATTACAATAACTTTTTAACTAACAGTCCCTTCTTACACTCTTGACTCCTCAAATCCATTCTTCACATTGCAGCTAGAGTGCTTTTCCTAATATTATTAGTCATCTACTTAAAGTCCTCTGTGGCTTCCACATTGCTATAGACTGAATGTCTGCATCCCCCCAAAATTCATATGTATAAGCCATAATCCCCAATGTAGCAGTATCTGAAGGTGAAACTTTGGCAGGTAATTGGGTCATGAGGGTAGAGCCCTCATTAATGGTATTAGTGCCCTTATAAGAGACAAAAGAGAAAAGATCTTCCCTTTCTCCCTTTCCCTCTCCCTCTCTCATTCAGCCATGTGAAGATACAACAAAAAAGCAGCTGTCTACAAGTCTGGATGCAGGCCCTCACCAGACATCAGACCTGCAAGTAACTTGATCTTGAACACCCCAGCCTCCAGAATTGTGAGAAATAAATGTTCATTGTTTAAGCCACCCAGTCTACGGTATTTTGTCATAGCAAGCCAAACTGACTAAGACACACTTCAACCACCAGAGAGAGTCCACAGTTGCACAAAGCCTACTTTGGCCTCATTCTCATTTCTTCTCTAGGTTCCCTTCCAGAAGCTTCCTGCCCTTACCTTTACACTCCAGTCACATCTGGTACATACACTCAAATTAACATTGTTGAAAGCATCATTTGCAGTTTCCCCTCACATAACATGTTCAATACCTACCTCTGTGTGTATTCTTCCTTTGGAGATGAACCCTCTTTCCTCTCATTCATTTGGTATAATCCGCTTACCCTTTGAAACTTAAGAGTTACCTCATTTGTAAAAATTCCTTAACCTTTCCTCACAACCTAGCCACACCTGATCATGCCCTTCTACAGGTCATCACTGACCCATACTCTTAAACATAATCACCTTTTTCTCACCGTAACTCTTCACCATTTTACCAGCCTTGAGGGAAAGAAGCATGTCTTTTTCACGTTTGTATTCCCAGTATCTAGGACATACTACTTACAAGTTACCCAGTAAATGTTGGGTTGAATGACTGATAAATGAAGGAAGTGGCATGTTTTCTAACACAGATTCTAATCAAGCATGGACTTACATAGACTGTGGGAAAGGAACAACTGTATTTGGCTTTTTAAGTCCAGTAGCATAATTTCCAATGCAATTTGCATGACAATTATATTTCACAGGTATTAGAACACTGAGGTCTTCTGTCCAAAGTTGCTTGGGTTCTGGTGACATATTCCAAAGAATAAGTCAGTGAGGTAAGTGCAAACTTAACAGGGTTTGGCTGTGCTGCTGTTGCCTCCTCCAGATGGTGATTCCTGCGAAGTGAAGTATACACCATTGGCTGGAAGTTGAGAGTGCTGATACAGTGGGAATGTCTGCTTAAGGCCAATTTAAAAGCCACCTCTTGTATGGGACAGGATGTGTGAAACCACTATGTGAATTAACACAATCTGCACATCCTCCCAAATTTAGACAAACATGAGTATTCTGTTGAAGGAATAGAATTTTAAGCAGTTCTACTCTCTAATGTAAAAAAATTATTATTTATTTACAGTATAAGCTCCATTACAGCTTGTCTTCAGAATCCAAAAGCCTTGTGCATTACCCTTTGAATACAATGTGTGTGAATATATTTATAATAATTCTTCCTCAAAATAAATTTTTAATAAATCACAAGAAAAGCTCACACCAATTGGACAAAATGCAATAATATGTTACCTTAAGACTAATTCACTCCTAAGATTTTTGTTCCATCTTATGCCACTTCGCAGAGAGAGTACATAACAGCACAATGACCCCATCCCTCCTGGACATCAATTTTATTGCCACTTAGAAGTCACTTGCTCAGGATATAATTTTTAGAACTTTTCACAAAATAGTGTCACCACCTGAAGTGAGGTCAGAGCAGACTTTTAAGTAGAGAATTGGAGAAAAAGAAAGCGATGAATATTTCAACAAAGGAAGGAGACTTTTATGAGTCCTTTCTGAGAAGCAATTGAAATGTCTCAGCCATCTCAGCTAAAGATAAAGCCAGACCCAGAAAACATCACCTCTTCCTTAATACAACTCTTTGCTACCTACAACAGGTGAAACCTTTTAGACTCAACAATGATGCAACTTTCAGCAAGATTGATGAGTTCCTTCCAAGACAAGAATAACTGAAGCAATTAGACATAAACCTGGAACTTAGGGTTTGAAATCCTTTTATTTTCCTGATCTTTAAAAAACATAGTATTCAGAAAGCTACTGTCTACCTCTCACCTGACAAAAGGATAGTGAAAGTTAATAAGTCAGTCAAACATGGAGACATCCTTAAGTTTCCCCACCACAAAGTTGTGTGTTACATAAAATCTGTTGTTATTAATGACAAGCCTTGAAAATTTTCCAGGTGGATAAAGATCTGGCAGTAAAAGAGGCAAGAAATATATCAGCTTCAACACCTGAAGGCAAGATTATGTCTCTTTATGTTTAATGTCCCATATCCCACTTACCCCTGCCTCACTGAATCACGCAATTGAAATAAAATTCAATTTCCATTGGTAGGGGACTGGTTAAATTATTTTATTACTTTAAATGCTATTTATTTTTGTATTTATTGCATTTCTATTAAATAGATTCCTATAATGGAAATTTGGCAACTGTTTTAAAAAATGAGCCAATTCTCAATATACTAACAAGGATTTCTGAAATTGAAATATAATTTATTAAGTGAAAAAAGAAAACTTCAGAATAATAAAGTATGATTTATTCTATAAAATGCCTATATATGTTTATATATTCATTTATAAACTATATATAGAAGAGAGGCAGATTCATCTGTGTAGATACTTACTAAATATCTGGAAAGTTGCATTTCAAACTGCTAAAAGTGGCTGCCTCTACAAGTTGCAGAGGAACAGGGACCACTGTACATTCTACATCATAAATCTCAACTGTTCCATTTTAACAAACTTGGACTACTTTCATTATGATGTTTTTTTAAAAATGAAAGTGTCCTCTTAATCAAGGTCAATCCCTCACCACCATCAATGCCACCAGGTTGTACTCCTCCAGAGCACAGTATGCCAAGCGCATCATATCTACGTACATGGCATTCACAGTGCACCATGTGTGATCTCCTCCAGGAAGGGAGGAGACACCCCTGCACACACACTCCAGAGCTTGCTGCGGTGGGGGCGCAGAGGTCTACTGCGAGGGCCACTCTGCTGTAGGAGGTCACTGATAACATGACACAGAAAAGGCCCACCAACAGCATAGACAAGGCCCAGAAATAAAAGAATACACTGTTTAATTCTGGAATTCTTATTCTTGCTGCAAAGAAGGCAAGTCAATGTAGCAGTTAAACAGCCTGTTTGAATCCTGAGCCCACCCATTATTAACCAGAGGACTGAGAAAACGGCTTCTCTGTGCCTTATTTCACAGTCTGTAAGCTGGGGACATTAACAGGGACATTGTGAAGTGTGAGTGAGTGCAGCAAAAAGTGCTTGGAACAGTTCCTGGAGCATAATAAGTGTTCAATAAGCATCACTTTTTGATAGTGTTCTTGTGTCTATACCAGTAGGCGGAGTGGGAGTTAAAACGGGGCTCACTGAGTGCAGCCACTTTATAAATGTCTCAGACTAGCCAACTTCAGAAAGAAACACCATGTGAGCCCTCAAGGTCTGGCTTATCATTCTCTAGAACTAGATATGCATATCTGTAGGCATACTTTAAATATATCAGCAATGGCATACCAAAGAATTATATGATCAGAGATATCAGAATGGAAAGGCTTTTCACCAACAGCAACCTAATTATTTCTATTTTGATAGGAATATCTCGCATCAGGAAAATCTCATTTCTATGGGCAAAGCCGGAACTTTGTAGAAAGAAAATTAGAGAGTGTTATTTGTCTTTGAAAATGATCATTTAAATTAACTGTAAATACGTTTGATTTCTTCTAAATAGTGATTGCCCATAAAACAGTCGAAGTATGAATCATTAACAAAAATCTGATTCATGAATATATTTTCAGTAATACATCAATTATATGAAACAAAGAAATCCTCCACCATGACTGTCTATGAACTTCACTAAAGCTCATTTTAAATTAGTTTTTGATACTTAGTAGACATTGACACCACCAAAATTCTAGGGATTTTCTAATATATGTTAAACCCTGGTGACCTTATGGGATCTCCGCCTATAGGCTTTTAACCATATACTGTCTTGCTAGGAGGCTTGACCATAATAATCTAATGCTAACAAAGGTTTGAGAGGTGCAGTGGAGAGCAGGTACAAGCTGTCAGGGCTCAGCTCAGCTTATGATTCCAGCATCTTCATGTTAACGTACAGTGTGTGCGTGTGTGCACAGGTGCAGGTATGTGTGCACACGTGTGTGTTTCTACCTGTCCACCTGAAAACACAATAGGTATGTTTTGGTACACATTTGCTTCTTCTTCCATGACACAAAATCATTCTCTGAATAGGCCACAAAAATATATTTCTTTACATAAATTAGAGCTCTATAAGGAAGGCACTGAAAAGAAGGATTCAGATGACAAATGTTCCTTATTCGAATGCTATAAATGCTTATCTGAGATACAACAATGAATAGTAGTTAAACCCTAGAAAAATCTGTTAATCAGATTCAGATAAGATTTATAACCACCTAATATGTGCCAGGCATACTGCAAAAATATGCTTTCACACACTGCAGAAGAGCATATAAACTACTGTTACACCCTAATACTCCTCACCATATTCTTACCATTTTTAAGACATAAAGTTTTTTCCACATTTTGATGATTCAATCAAAATACCATGGAAACCTGCATTCCTATACAGCTTGCTAGTTTTCAGAACACACATACAGAATACACATAGAGTGAGCAAACTAGATTTTGAATAAAAATGTCATTTCAACCCAAAATACAATGATGTCTTTTAAAACAAAGCTGCATAGCTATGAATACTAGAAACAGCTATAACACATAAAAGAATAGATTGATAATCCATTTGCAACTTTAGCCATCCTAAATGCAGCAGTAATTAATACTAGCAGTAACTAAACAGTATCTTAGCGCACGTGAGAAAGGGAAGTGCTGTGTGTAAAAATCTGGTGTGAAGGGGAATTGAGATCATGCCTTTTGTCAGCTGGTGGAGATTTTAAAACCAGGACATACCATGTTCTTTACAGCAAATTACAAACGACATGTGGATACAATTACAAAAAGACTTTCTTAGTCTTCTATAGATTTAAAAACCAATAAAATAATTAAACTATTTGCCCCAAAATGGACATCGTTTGCACTACTTGGAGGGCAAATAAATCCAAGCATTTTGGCCTAGACGGAAGTATCTCAATTCAAAACGTTTAATGTCATGGAGGAGGTGGAACAGGTTAAAAACGAATGGTAGAGCTTGTTCACAACCTTTAAAAATTAGGCAGATAATTTTAAGACAAAATGATATTCCATGCAGGACTAGTTACTTAGTGAACTTATTACCCCAAGAGGTAGTATAAGATGAAAATAGAAACACTCAATTAGATTTTATATAAATCATATATAGTCAAGAAAAACTGGAGATGATAAAGTGCAGACATCTATGGAAGTCTATGTCAAAGAGGAAAATGGCCACTCGCCCTGGCTAACCAGCCGTGTCTGTCTCAGAAGTCCTCCTTAGATGGACTGTGTTCTCCCTTGAAATGTAATTATGTTCTCATGTCTGAGCCAAGTCAGTTCCCACTGTGTACTCCACTATAAATGTTGCACCATGTACACACACACACAACTGCATCAGCAGCAGACACCTTCCTTCTGATCGTGCACAGAGACTGTCTGCTGAATAAGTGAAGCAGAAATGGGCCATGAACACCAGGACGTTGTAACCTACGGTCTCCGCACCTGGGTCATAAACTGCAAAGCAAAGCAGATACTACATTGCTGCTGTATTTGAAGGTAATTCTAAAATATCTCCTAGACAGATTATACCATTAGTCTGATTTCTAGAATTTATAGTGGAAATAAAAAGAGAGTGTGTTAAGACCTCCATGTCAAATTTGCAGAACAAATCATATCTCAGTGTCTTAATAATAAATTAAGGGCTAATTTATAAAATACTGCAGTACCGGTTGATAGGCTCTTTTCAGGACATCCCATTTCAAGACAGACAGTCACGTTAGAGCAATCCCAAAGAAAAATAAATTTCATTGCCAACAGCATGTCAAATACTCAGCATGCTTGTCCTGCAGTTATCTGTGGCCCAGGAGGAGCATAAGTTTAAACATGATGGGATATTTTTTTTCTCTCAAGTAACAGTCCAAGCATAAGACATCCAGGCTGACATGGCAGTTTCCATGTCAGGAACCCAGGACCCTCGGGCTTGTCTCTTGAATTCATGTCCTCTTCTCTATTCCCATGGCCACTGTCTTAGTTGAGGACTTCATCTTCTCTTATTTGGACTACTGTCATGGCCTTCTTTCTGGGGTCATTGCTTCTGGCAGCTTCCTCACTACTTCCAGAAACTGATCTAATCTGATTATTTCCAGAAGATTCTAAATTCATTACCATGAGAGCCAAAGCCCTTCAAAATTACAGCCTGGATTCAGCATTTCATCCCCATTTCCAGCCACTCCCTCTCACCGTATCACCATTTCCCAAACATTTAAACTTTGGCTCCTTCCTAATGCTGGTAAATTGGAACCTCTCCTCGCTTCTATTCTGTCCCTCTTCTGTCCCATTATTCTTCCAGGCCCATGCTGAATGTTATCTCATTTGCTAATATCTCTTCTATGAGCTCTTCTGACTTTTGTCCACCAAACTAAATTCAATAAATACTTAATGAGCATAAAGCAAGGTAAGGCCTAGAGATACTGAGATAAATAACAGTGCTTCTGCCCTAAGAGGTTAAATATTTAGCAGATGAGATGGAAACTTTACTCATTATAATAAAACATTATCAACACGATAGCTGCAATATGAATGGAATGATATGGGGGCACTTAATCTGGCCTGCAGGCGAAATCAACCGTTCTACCTCTATGTACAATAGCACTTTGTTAACTTAGTACTTGTGTGTTCAATTAATGTATCTCTCTTCCCTGCAAGTTATGAGTTTGTTGAGAACAGACAGCATGCTACCCACCCCCCTATTTTATTCATTGCCAAAGCAAATAAGATTTCATTTTGACACTCACTTATAAAGTCTGTACAATTATAGGGGAAAAGTTCAAACTTTATATAACTATATTGCAATGTAAAAATTTTAAAATCAGATTAAAATAATACCGAGTTATCTTTAGTCACATCATGAAGAAGAAAAAGAAACCTTACATGTTAATTAAATCCAAGTGGAAAAGATTACTTTTTTGAGGTATGGAAAAAAAAATTACCTTCCATAGGAAAAAAATATTGAAAATAATGAGCATGTTAAGAAAACTAAACCTTTACGTGCGATGCTTCTCAATTTACTACAGATTGATTTGACTTTTTTATCACATGAAATACAATACAGATTGGTTATTTTAAGAAATACATGCATGTGAAAGAAAGATTTAAATATCAGAGATATTGAGACACAGTTCTGCACTAAACTCTTCCAATCATATGCAAAATTAATATACTCCAAAACCCAAATTAGTTAACTAACTTAACATTTAGATCAGTAGATTGCAACCTTCTGTTGTTGTTGTTGCTAATTTATTTGTAGAGAAAACACACTCTTATTCACTTGTTTTTGAAAAAAAATCACTCATTTAGGTTAGAATTAATTTCCTCATTTTGCAAGAAAAAGAAAGTGACTCTGGGAGAGGTTTAGCAATTTTCTGCATTTCACATGGTAGGTCAACTGGGAAATCAGAAATAGGACTCCAGCCTATTCCATGAGATAATAAATGTTCAAAGAGCTTTGTAAACTATAAAGAGCTATAAAAATGTAGGTTCTGTACAAGCTCAATTAGAATACCTTGTGTTCAAATAGACTTCAACTAAATTCCGTTACAAAAGACTCCTTTTCCCATAGCATGATACTGCCGTTAAGATGAATGTTTATTGTTATTCCAAAAGGAAAAACAACAGGCATTCCCTTGAACTGAAGAAAATATATAATTTTTTTTTAACGTGATGTTTCTATCATCTGCTTGTGACAGCTGTCGGGAGCTCTTTATTTGTCCTGTTACCATTTGAATAGTTTGATTGATTTCCTTTCTATCCACCCCCACAAATTTATAGCCAAGATTCTTTACCCTCATATTTAACATTAAACAGGGAGATAGTGCAATTTTTCAGGAGACTGGAACTCTATGCCTTGAAGCATTCTGACAAGAGTCTTTCACTGGATCTTTTTTTGAAGGAAGGTCTTGACTGTGGTTTAACTGCATTTGAAAGTCTTAGCCCCAAAACACACTCTCAACTTCCTTGTCTCTGCCTGAGATGGAGGCAGAGCCAAACAAGTGATTTTAGGTCATGTGGATCCCCCAGTCTGAAGGAAAGAATGCCGTTGTTACTTTAGTATTACAGGGAAGTGGTTTAAGTGCCACTGGATTTTGCTCCAAGCTTTTCAAACTTGTTGCCAACGACACAAATGTGTACATCCATATTGATGTGATCGCACTGATTTCCTTAATAAACACTCAAATGGTCAAGAACAATTGTGCTGTAAAATACGTTTCAGGGGGCCATGCTTGAGGTTAAGAGCAATCAGGGATGCTTTGCCCTGACACTATTTTCATGGTGATTTGTTCGTATGCCTTCAAAAATTTTAAAACAGGCCAAAACCTCACAGTGGACTCAATTTACCCTTAGAAAGTTGCTAACGTAGTCACGGTAACTCCGACCGAATTCTTCCAATCCGTAAGCTCAATGTGCTCAGCAGTTTCAGATTGCAGAAACCTCTTGAGTTCTTCACTGTTTCTCGCTGAAGTAGGTTTCCTACTTACTACTGCTAAGAAAAAAGGTTATCGTGGCGGCAGCAGGACTTAATACACATTTCTATATATTGTCAATTAAATCTAATAATATTTCACTTGTGTGAAAATGGATCTGTTGGATTTTAGATTATAAAACGGCACAAACAGGCCCTTGATAACAAATTCTAATAAGCTTGCTTTCAACAAAAGGCACCCAGCCCTCCCTGGAACCAGCCGCAGCCCCACAGTGCTTGGAAACCCATCTCCCAAACTTCCCTTCTCAGTTTCTCCACAGTTGGTCATCAGCATGCAGCAGATGCAAAACCCAGCGTGTATGGGAGAGCTGCCAGAGGGATGAGAAACCCCATGCCTATGGGCAAGCTGCAAGCCCTTTGTTTGCTCACAAAATCTATGTGGCCTAAGTTTTTAAGTCTGACCTGTTTTCCTAACTGGGGTGTGAGTTAGTCCAGCCACAAGAAAAAGTTTTCCTTTAAAAAAGTCAGTCAATTCCAACACTCTTGCTCTGTTCTCTTCCTTCCACACTCAGGAGTCTCCAAGCCACTGAAGCCGGCACTCCGGGAATGCACTCTTCCGTGATCTCATTATGCAGCAGGACTGGTCCTAGTACTACATCATCCTCTCCTCACACCGGCCAGGCAGTCACCCAGAAGAAACCAATTTCTGTAGCTCTGTGGAGTCATGACTCCTTTGAGAATCTCAAATCTTGGTCCTCTAACTCAGAAAATTCACACCTACATTCAAGTACACATGCCATCTTAGCATTTCATGGATACCCAGAAGGCCATTCAAGAACCCCAAGTTGAGGTCCTTAGAAATGGAAAGAGCCTTAAGTTTACCTGAAGACAGAATCCCCAGATTCAAATTCCAGTTTTGTCCCTTACTAACTGTAAGACTTTAAGCAAATCAATTAAAACTCTTTGCAAATCAATTACAAAATTCCTGCTGTCACCACCTTTCGGGGTTCTATCAACAGAAATTGTTGCATACATCAAAATTTTGTAATGACATATCCCTAGGTAGGGTAAAGTACATCTTTTAATTAGAAACCTTAGAGTTATCTTTGAGTTTTTTTCATTTATGTCCTAAAATCTGTTTATGCTCCTTCAGTGCATCTCTCTTTGACTTACTCATCTTGCTCTGGTCCTTATGTCTGAAACTCAATCTCTGCTTCCCAGCTATGTATTGTTATATATGAAAAAATAAATATAAATACATACATATATGTCTCTATGTCTCTGTATGTAAACATACAAAATTTGCATATGTGAATATCTAGCCACTTATCCCCCTGACTTGGCTATGTTTCCGGTAGATAACCGTTTTTCCAACAATAACACATTGTGTGATCTAAATGATCTCTCTCCTATCATTTGCCCAACTGGCACAAAGTAAGCCAAGAGAGAAAATTTAGAGCGTGTATAGAGAGAGAGCATTTGTTAATGGGGGAGGCAGGAAATGGACATGAATAAACAATGAAGAGGCTTTTGTTAGGAAAATTTCATCTCATCCAATAGAACCAAGATTTTGAAACAATGATATTGAGAAAATGTTAAACAGGATAGTATCTTGTTGCCTTTTCCAGGGGTTCATAGACTACTGACTCTAGCAAGA
>NW_024423344.1:70488857-70649947 GCF_017311325.1 Ursus maritimus
AGCCGGCACTCCGGGAATGCACTCTTCCGTGATCTCATTATGCAGCAGGACTGGTCCTAGTACTACATCATCCTCTCCTCACACCGGCCAGGCAGTCACCCAGAAGAAACCAATTTCTGTAGCTCTGTGGAGTCATGACTCCTTTGAGAATCTCAAATCTTGGTCCTCTAACTCAGAAAATTCACACCTACATTCAAGTACACATGCCATCTTAGCATTTCATGGATACCCAGAAGGCCATTCAAGAACCCCAAGTTGAGGTCCTTAGAAATGGAAAGAGCCTTAAGTTTACCTGAAGACAGAATCCCCAGATTCAAATTCCAGTTTTGTCCCTTACTAACTGTAAGACTTTAAGCAAATCAATTAAAACTCTTTGCAAATCAATTACAAAATTCCTGCTGTCACCACCTTTCGGGGTTCTATCAACAGAAATTGTTGCATACATCAAAATTTTGTAATGACATATCCCTAGGTAGGGTAAAGTACATCTTTTAATTAGAAACCTTAGAGTTATCTTTGAGTTTTTTTCATTTATGTCCTAAAATCTGTTTATGCTCCTTCAGTGCATCTCTCTTTGACTTACTCATCTTGCTCTGGTCCTTATGTCTGAAACTCAATCTCTGCTTCCCAGCTATGTATTGTTATATATGAAAAAATAAATATAAATACATACATATATGTCTCTATGTCTCTGTATGTAAACATACAAAATTTGCATATGTGAATATCTAGCCACTTATCCCCCTGACTTGGCTATGTTTCCGGTAGATAACCGTTTTTCCAACAATAACACATTGTGTGATCTAAATGATCTCTCTCCTATCATTTGCCCAACTGGCACAAAGTAAGCCAAGAGAGAAAATTTAGAGCGTGTATAGAGAGAGAGCATTTGTTAATGGGGGAGGCAGGAAATGGACATGAATAAACAATGAAGAGGCTTTTGTTAGGAAAATTTCATCTCATCCAATAGAACCAAGATTTTGAAACAATGATATTGAGAAAATGTTAAACAGGATAGTATCTTGTTGCCTTTTCCAGGGGTTCATAGACTACTGACTCTAGCAAGAAATAGGATAGTATCTTGTTGCCTTTTCCAGGGGTTCATAGACTACTGACTCTAGCAAGAGCTGAGTCCTACCCAACCTTCCTCCTCCCAGTATCTTGGGAAACACTGGGATCCCCAGCTTACAGCCCATTTCTAAAAGATTGTGCAACATTCAAGAGTAAAATATGAGCAACTAAAAAACTTAAAGGCATAATAATATTATACATGACATACCAGTGTTCAGAATCCTCAATTATAACATTTCTAAAAATTATACCATGTTCGCTGATTAATAATCTGTTATCAACAAACCACAACATACAATCACATAAAAATGTCAAGGCAAGGTATCCAGGACATAATTTAATCTGTGACCCATGTGTCGATTTGGTGAATATTTTGGTTCATCAGTGGTGCCAGGAATAATAAGGCTCACACGTGGCTGCCTGCCCTCCACTGCAAGATTATCCTTTTTATAAATCCTGTCCTCCTTCTGTCCAGGCAATGCAGCACTGACTGAAACACTGAAAATACTGGAAACTTCTCCTTGCCAAGAAGCCAGCAGTTACTTCTCTATTCTGTCTTCCTCCCTACAATAAACTGTTAATAAAAACATCCTAACTTGCTCTTTCTCAAAACTACAAAATGTGATTTAAAATGAAAAATAATCTCAAGCAGCTAATATAGCCAAAAAATATATACATTTGTTGGAAAATAAATTGCAAAAATTCTCTCTTCTGAACTATCATGGTATATCATTTTTTAGTCAGAACTTTACACATGAAGTTCCTTAGAACTACTAGATTTGAATAACAAGACTTATTCAGCACAATTTTCTTAAGATACTATTATGTGATAATCGCTGTGAAATGTACTACTTTATAATTCAGCTGATTTTAAAATAGGAAGAATTCCAGAGTTGAAAGAAAAACACAATGGAAGGAAGTAACCCAAAAAGGTCTGTATTGTTATCTATTGCTGCATAACAAACCACCCCAAAACTTAGCAACTTACACTAGCAGTAAACATTTATCAACTCACACAGTTTCTGTAGGTCAAGAATTACCTGGGAGTATCTTTAGTCAAGTGGTTCTAGATCAGGGTCTCTCATGGAGTTGCTGTCAAGCTGTTGGTCTGGACTCAGTCATCCCAAGACTGGTGGGCTGACGCTTCTACTTTCAAGACAGCTCACTCTCATGGATGACAAGTTGGTTCTAGGTGTTGGCAGGAGGCTTCAGTTTCTGACTATATGGAAACTATGTAGAGCTGCTTTAATGTCCTTACATTATGGCAGCTGGCTTTCCCCACAGCAAGTGATCCAAGAGAACAAGAAGGAAACCACTGTCTTTTATGATCTAGTCTCAAAAGTCATACTTTTTCCTTTCCACAAGACTGTATTTGTTACACAGATCAACCCTATTCACTGAGGAGGGAAATTGTGCAAGGGTATGAATACCAGCAGGCAAGGCCCACCTCAGCTTGGAGGATGGCTACCACAGATGCACACATAACTCTAAACCACTAAAATACTCAGTTCGTGTGGGAGGGTGGAGATAGGGGGCATAAAAAGTTTCCTTGGACTGGAAGAGACCTAGTTTCAAGAACTAAGTATACCAATTACTAAGTGTGTGATTGGGGAACATGATCTAACTTCTCTGAACGTCAGTCTTCTTATCTTTAAAATGGGGTTATAATATTGTAGCAGACCCAGTCATGTTCACCACTGCCCATTTGCTTCTCTATATTTCCTATCCTCCTGACTGTGAAGTGGGACCATGTGACTAGCTCCCACCAATGGGCTTTGAAGGAAAGTAACGCGTGTAGTAACTTCCAGGCTGAGGTCTTAAAAACCCATGCCTGAATCTCCTGTGACTTTCTCCTGCCTCAACAATGGCTAATCCGGACAGTGTAATTGCAGTGTGGTGGTGTTTCCCTTGATCTTGACTGCCAAGTAACCACAAGGAGAAACTGCCTTGGAAAGTCACCTGGCACCATAGTGAATTTGGTGTGAGTAAAAAGCAAACCTTTATATTACTTGGCCACTGAGATTTTTGATCTGTTTGATAGCACAGTATAATCTAACCTATTCTAATTCACATACCTAAAATAATGAAATTAGTTTTGAGAATTAAGTTAGAAAATACATGTTAAGCTCTTAACATGGTAGCTAACACATGATAGGTAGGTGTTTTAACATGTCAGTTCAAAAAAAAGGAGTAATATTTACCTCACAAAACCAAAAGGAATAAAATACCTGAAAAATTTTACCACATACAAATGAGGTAATAAACTTCAGGGAAGTTTTTTTCCCTTCTTTCTTCTGAATTGTGATCAGAGGTAATTCACAAGGTCTTTTTTCTCCTATCAGAACTTCTCTTCCTCTATGTTCAAAGCTTCAGAGTTCCTGGAAAGCTAATACACTGCACTCATTTGATAGTTCCAGCAAAATATCATGTTTTCTACTTAGGACATAAAGTGCATGAGAGAAATGATCATAGTTTTAAAGATTTACCAATTGATAATAATGCAATCACTTCATTTCAGAATTGCTCTAAATTAGTCATTATTTCCTTACATACAAAGCAAATGTAATTCACTTTCTTTTTAATATGGATATTAAAGGCCCATAAATGCCACCTTTCCGGGCTTTTGTCCCACCAAGAGAACTATGTATAAAGTGACTTGACCTATGCCATTTCTAAACTCAATAACGTAAAAAGCTGAAGTATAATTGGATCCTCCGGACCTAAGTGAATATGAGTATAAGACAATAATGAGAATTGTTTTCTTTAAGAGAATTCAGCCATTTGTGTGCCAACAGTCATTATACCATTTCACAGTGTTCCAGAGAGATTTCACCAAGAATATACTGTAAGCTCTCAATCAACAGACTAGTAAAACTCATCTGGTTCCTCATTGATAAACTAGTCACATGTATCTTTTTGCGATATAAGCCATGGGATTGTTGGCCCATCTGTTAGGTGCCCAGATCACACAGCCTACCAATGGAGTGCTGGTGTCCGTGAAATGTGGCTTTGCAGCCACATGGAGGCTCAGGACACTTTGGTGTTCTGTCACTGTCCTTCACTGAAAGCTCCAGGCCATGGCCAACATGCCCACTGCAGCACAGAGAAAGTAGAACAGCATGCATTCTGCTGCTCTCTCTCTCCCCAGCACAAGCGAAAAAATAAAACGCTCAGGTCCATTCTGCTTTCCCCCATTGTAGCTGAAGATGAAGAGAAATGAGATATGACTATTGAGAATGCAGGTGCAGTATCTCAAACTATCAGTGATCTCACAGACCAGCTTTGCTCTACTGTGTGTTCCCTGTGCTGCAAATTCAATGTATGAGTGGTGCTGAGTCACGGTGACACAGTATCTTACTGCAGACATTATCAAATGGATGTTACAAGGTCGCTCTCTCTCTCTACTCTGTGGCCATGTGGCTCTCTACCTGTCCAAGGTTAAGCGTCACTGCCTTAGAGTCTGGGTGTTTGAGGACCTACACATCACCTCCTCCACTGCTGTGCTTGCCTTCATGTACCAACGTAAAATTAAACTTACAATCAAAAAGCATTAGATGTCATCTCAGTTAAAAAAAATTATACAGAAAAATAAAGTATAAGGATGTATGTGTAATAATATTTAAATAGTGCACTGTTTTGTATATAAAGCAATACACTTCTTGGAACATGAAAGCCCTTCTATTATCATCACTGCTTGTTGCTTCTTTGTCTCAAGTTTTACAATGTAGGTGTTGAGCTACAAAGATACAACCATGAATTCAAAGTCCACAATGTGGTCTGTCTCAGACTTCCCTAGCACTGAATTCTTTCATTGCGCAATGAGAAGAACAATTGTATTGACACATCAGAAAATTAAAAGGACTGTGGACAATCACATTTTAAGGTAAATGGTAATAATTACAAAGCAGAAAACATTATTAAACACAAAGATTAATTTTAATGAGATCACTATGTTACCAGATACCTAGATTATTTTATTTAACATCAAATGGGGTGAAGAATGAATTTTCCACCATCTATCCTCCTGAGTTATTCCTGTAATACTCAATAGATTTATCAAAATAATAATGAAGTACTGATACATAAATATGCCCCCATCTTAAACATTTTGTGTTTCTTGTTTAAATTCAACAAGAATTGTTTTTATAATAATATTTTTTTATTATATTATGTTAGTCACCATACAGTACATCCCTGGTTTTTTATGTAAAGTTCGATGATTCATTAGTTGCGTATAACACCCAGTGCACCATGCAATACGTGCCCTCCTTACTACCCATCACCAGCCTATCCCATTCCCCCACCCCCGCCCCCGAAGCCCTCAGTTTGTTTCTCAGACAACAAGAATTTATTGAGCACTGTTCGATGTGCTTTGGGGAACCAAACAAAAGTGTTAGGAAAAGGTTCCTATCTCTAATGACATTAAGCTCTTGGGAAAATAATACACACATATACATACACACACTCAAGACTTAGCCCTATCTTTTATCCTCAAACCTTCTGCCCCTATGCTCCCCCCAAAAAATAGCCAGAAAATTGTTCAAATCTTAACAATTCTTAGAAATGTTTCCCACCCAAGATCCCTCAACATCTACTACAACTACTCTATTCCCATGTCTTCATGTCATCTATAAACTATTGCAACAACTGCCCACCTGTCTTTCTATATTCCAGATATATTCCCGAAACATAAACAGCTGGTCTCACCAACTTAAAACGTTGGGTAATTCCCTGTTGGCTAGACAATAAAATCAAAACTTAGAACCTGATATAAAATGTCTTCATGGGCTCATCTTACCTGTCTTTAAACCTACTGCCCACTTCACATCCTATGCTGTTTCCAGAGTGCCCACCCGCCCCACCACCCTCTTCTTACTATTAACCAATTACGCCAGACTCTTTCATAGGCTGGGTTGTTGGGTTGTTGTTTTTTTTAATTCCCTCTCTCTCTCTCTATCTCTCTCCCCCCTCCCTGCCCCCACAATGACCTTAACTATCTTCTCATCCAACAAATTTTTATTCATCCTTGAAAACCCAGTTTAAATGTCACATATTTAGTGAAGACTCCATCAAGCTACTTCTTTGGATCAAGAAGCAATTCATTTGTTATAACATTTGTCACCTGTCATCATAATGTCAATTTCACCCCTCTCTTTCTGGAGCTATACTGTGAGCTCCATGTGGACAATGATTCTGTCTTATTTATTTTTATATCTCCAGCACTAAACACAATTCTTGGCACATAGAAGATGCTTAGTCATATTAAATGAATGAATAAATAAATGAATGCCAAAGTAAGCACTTTAAAAGCTTATGGAAGGGAAAAAATTTTAATTAATTAATTAATTAATTAATTAATAAAAGCTTACAGAAGGGAGAATTCAGTATGTTCTGGGGTGATCAGAAATTGCTACATTAAAATATATGCAAATAAAAAGCCTGCACATAACATGTTTTAAATGCACTAATAAAAAAGTAAGAAATTATTAAAAAGTATGAATAATCATACTTTAATCCTTTTTAACTTCAGACTTTCTCAAAATAGGATACACTGATGCTATGATACATGTTCTTTAATGTACTGAAGTATGTAGTCAGAAGACGGTTAGGTTTAAGACTCATTTAAAGTCTTGGGATTAGAGAAGTAAGAAGACGTTCTTCTACCTGCACCATCATTGTCTAATTTTATTTCTTATTATTAAACAGTAACACTTATATTTATAGTATTCCAACAAATTAAGCCATTTTAATGCTATAATTTAGCCTCTTATTTAAGCAGTATTTGCCTCTACTTCATTCAGAAATACTACCATTTTATTTTAAAAACCTACCAAACAGGGGCACTTGAGTGGCTCAGTCACTTAAGCATCTGCCTTTGGCTCAGGTCATGATCCCAGGGTCCTGGAATCAAACCCTGCATCAGGCTCCCTGCTCAGTGGGGAGTCTGCTTCTGCCTCTCCCTCAGCTCGTGCTCTCTCTGTCTCTCTCAAGTAAATAAATAAAATCATAAAAAAAAAAAAAACCTACCAAACATCTAACCCAAAATATTCTCATAGCATTTAGGTAGCATTGCCAGATTTAGAAGAAAGAAGAAAAACAAAAATAAGAAAACTACAGAATACCCAGTTAAATTTGAGTTTCAGATAAACGATGAATACTTTTTTTTTAGTACAAATATGTCCCATGCAATATTTGGGACAAACTTATACTTCAAATAAAATTTGTAATTTATCTGAAATTAAAATTTAAATAGTTGTCCTTATCTGACAACTCCACATGTAACAGACAAGAAGACTAGCAATAAAAAGATGGTAGAAGAGTCTTAGTTGACCAAAGAGTGCTACCTATAAAGGCTAGCTTTCCTGACACCCCCGGAAAAACCTAAGGACTTCAACCATCCCCCGCTGTGTTCTGTGACCTTAAAGAGACTCATTTTTACCCATGAGCTGTGGCATTAGGACTCTCAACAGGAAATTCAGTTAGGTGAAGGTACAATCCAAGATCATGTCTGAGAGTAGTTTTTTATAAAGGAGTGCAAAGGTGATGTTCTCAACAGAACTAGTCCCAGGATTTTGTCTATGACTGTCTTAAAAGATCTTATTTTACAACCATTGTAATCTGTGCGATAATACTGATTACACACAAAAAGGCAACAGGTATACGGAAAGGTACTCAACATCACTAACCAAGAAAATGCAAATGAAAACTAAAATGAAATATCACCTCACCCCTGTTAGGATGGCTAATAATAAAATAAAATAAAATAATAAAAATAACAAGCATCGGTGAAGATATGGAGAAAAAGGAACCCTGGAAACATTGTTGGCAGGAATGTAAATTAATAGGAACGTTATGGAAAACAGCACGGAGATTCCTCAAAAAATTAAAAATAGAACTACCATATGATCCAGCAATCTCACTTCTGGGTATTTGTCTAAAGGAACTGAAATCAAGATTTCAAAGAGAAACCTGAGCTCCCATGTTTATTACAGCTTTATTCACAATAGCCAAGATATGAAAACCTTCAGGGGAGGAATGTATAAAGAAAATGTGGTACATACATACACAATGGAATATCATTCAGCCTTAGAAAAGAAGAAAATCCTGCCATTTGTGACAATATGGATGGACCTGGAGGACATTAGCTAAATACAGTAAACCAAACACAGAAAGGCAAATACTATATGATCTCATTTATATATGGAATCCTAAAAAGTCAACTTATAGAAACAGAGAACAGAATGGTAATTTCCAGGGGCTAGGGAGAGGGGGAAATGGGGAGGCAACGGTTAAAGGGTACAAAGTTTCAGTTACGCAAAATAAATAATTTCTGGAGATCTATCTATATAGCATACTGCCTATAGCTAACAATATTCAATTGTATACTTAAAGTTTTCCAAGAGGGCAGATTTTATGTGAAGTATTCTTACTGCAACTACTACTAATAATAATGGGCGCAAGAGGAAACTTTAGGAGGTGATAGATGTGTCTGTGGGCTCAGTGATGGTGATAACAAGTATGTATTCATCCCCAAACACACCCAGTTGTGTACATTAAAAAATGTACAGCCTTTTACATAAAATTGGTACAAAATACTGGTACAACAAAGTGGTACAAAAAAAAGTTAACAAGCACTTCCTATAACCAAGGGCAGTCTCACCACTGGGACACTTTATATGCCTTATTACTATTAATCCTCACATCATCCCTGTAAGATATATGCCATTATCTCCACATCACAGAGACATGGAGGCTGAGGTAAAGTAATAATCTGCAGTAGGACAGACAGGGAGGAGGGATTGAAATGAGACCAAAATCCATGTTTGTCTGGCTCTACAACCATTTGAATAGTTCATAGAGCTGTTACATACTGACTTTAAGCCCACATTCTACTAAAGACTAAAGGAAATGCAAAAGTGTTCAAATAAATGGACACAGAGGTAAATGGCCTCCATATAGATAAGCTCCTGAGCAAGAATACACATGTGTGTGTATCTCTGTGTGATCACATATATGGCTTTCTCTAAAAATTCTTCTCTAAAAGTGTTTCGCAAAGCCAACTATCACCACTTTCCTAAGTTCTTTCAGTATATTTGAAGTTTCCTAGATGGTACATTACTGTCCTAAGAAGCTAGCACACTTCCAAACGGGCCTAGCTAATTTTTAGGTATAAACAGTGTGTATTAAATCAGTATGGTACAGGCAGATAAATACAAAAACAATCTGCCCATCACTTTTCTTTTTTTTTTTTTAAAGATTTTATTTATTTATTCGACAGAGAGAGAGACAGCCAGCAAGAGAGGGAACACAAGCAGGGGGAGTGGGAGAGGAAGAAGCAGGCTCATAGCGGAGGAGCCTGATGTGGGGCTCGATCCCAGAACGCCGAGATCACGCCCTGAGCCGAAGGCAAACGCTTAACTGCTGTGCCACCCAGGCGCCCCTGCCCATCACTTTTCTGTCTCCCCAGGTACCAGAAAATAAAAACGATCATAATACTCTAAGACAGAGCAGAATGTTCATCTGAGTCACACCAAGTAATCTGATTACCGCTAAAGTAAAATCTGAAAATGATTGAAGTGATTTTTATTATCAGCCTTTTGGAAGTCATTCAGTAGCGTTGCAATACTACTTCAAAGAAGATAATTCAAATTTAAATGTCACTCTCTCTTCACTGCTGTTTATCAACAGTTGAGTACTAAATTGGTGAGCTTGATTTATGTTATATAATTCAACCAGTATATAATTCAAACATTCTTATAATTAAATCAATATTTGAATAAATGGAATAAACACAAAACTAAGTTTGGTGGTGAGGTGCTCATCTTCAAAGGAGTTCAATTAGGCTGGGAAGATATTTGGTAGGGATTTTACAAAACAATGGCTTTTAACCTTGACTGCACATTGGAGTACGTTGGAGTCACCAAAGGTAATTTTTAAAATACCAATGCCTCGGTCCCACCCCTGGAGATTCTCAGACAACCGGACCAAGGTGAAGCCCAAGCACTGGGATTTTTAAAGCTCCTCAAGTCATTCTAGGGATGGACAAGGCTGACAGCCAATGCTACGGCAGGAACTTAAACACTGCATGGAAAGTTGGGATGAATGACATTTCAGGACCCTTCCAACCCTGAAGTAAGTTTGATTGTTGATGGAACTTATACTACAATATTGTATTAGACCAGACCTGAAGCTTGTTTATACATGCAAAGTAGGAATAAACTGCAGCAGTGATATTTTTTGCTAGGGGCAGTTTCAAAGTACAAAGAGGATGCTACTATTATTTACACCTCCTTCTCGTACGTATCCTATCTTCTCCAGATTTTGGAGACTTATACATTGAGGACATATAAAAACTGAGTAAGTCAATGAATTATTAAATATCTACTGAGCATGTGCTATCTGCAAGACACTCTTCTAGGTACCAAACATTCAATAACGAGTTAGCCAGAGTCTGAGATCTTTTTTTTTTTTAAAGATTTTATTTATTTATTCGATAGAGGTAAAGACAGCCAGCAAGAGAGGGAACACAAGCAGAGGGAGTGGGAGAGGAAGAAGCAGGCTCATAGCGGAGGAGCCTGATGTGGGGCTCGATCCCACAACGCCAGGATCACGCCCTGAGCCAAAGGCAGACGCTTAACCGCTGTGCCACCCAGGCGCCCCCAGAGTCTGAGATCTTATTGGAACTTACAACTTAATAAGCACAGATGGCTGTAATACAAAAGGAAGATAAATATGTTTGATGTCTAAGCACATGATGGTTCATTTAAGAGATTATATTGGATTGTGAAAAAGAGGGAATGCAGGCAGGATTATGTTTTTAACAATATAAAAATCCACACCTTATACATTTGATTGAAGGAAAATAAATAACAAAGTAACATTTTAAAGTTAAAGATCAGATTTTACGTATATCAATAAGCACATGAGTCAGACTCTTTCACCTCACTAAACATTTACTGACGTGAATTTTTCATGCAAAATCAAACCAATCCCTTCTAGAGATTCTTTCAATCAAAGGCTAAAGTGAACTTCTCTAAAGTGACTCGATATATTGGCAGTCTGTGCAATCTAACCAAATTCCCAATACCTTGAAACAATTTCATAAAAATACAAGCTTGCTAGTGAATTATGCTCATTCCACAGTAGAAAAAACACTTGAGATATGAAAGAATGTCAGTTAATGAACAGACATTTGCTAAACTCTATTTCAGACAATTAACCTTACACAAGCCAGAGTTTCGAAAGGCATAGCAAGGCATCAGATCTGGAATTCAAGGAAGACTTGGATGAAATAAGTTGTATAACATCTGGGCAGTCACTTCAGACGACTCCACCCCAATGGAACTTGAAATTCGGAGAGCGATAGGAAAAGTCATCCACTCAGATAAAAACTTATACTTCTGCCATAATTACACCTCCCACGCAAAATCCACATCCATACGTGATCTTAGTTAATCCTCACTATTAGATGCAGAATCGATCGAGAGGCAGGTGCTTAGCAGGAGCCAGAAGGAAGTTGTGCTCTGCGTCCTCTAATTCCAGCATGGTATACAAATCACAGCTGTGATCAAACCAGAGCCAGCAGAGAGGGAGAGTGTGATTCAAATAATAAAATGTTTTAGCTGAAAGTATAAGACATTGGAGTGTACTAATGACTGGTAAGTCAAGTCCTTGACACAAATTATAATTCTCTAATGATGATGCAGAAGACTCAGGAAGGTTTTATCACTTAAAAAATCAAATTAAATCTATCATTAAACCTACTTTCTAAGTGAAGTAAACTAAAGACCTGATGTTCAGAAGGTAAGGCTGCATATTGGGAAGCTACATTCTGAAGTATAAAATTGAGTTTGCAACATAGAGCTGTGTCCTCCAAATTCTAGTAATGAAAAACATTCATGTGAGTTTCTTTCTACATAAGATAACCAATTCTTAGTCTTAAGAAAACCCAAACTCAACTCAGCAAATAAAAGGTCAATAAAAAGTCCTCTGCCTTCTTTTTTTATTTTTCAAAACTGCTCCTTAAAAAAGATTAACAATAGATTAACAACTACATACATAAAGGCAAAAATCATAACTAAAAGAACAGGGTAACCTAATGTACCTTCTTTTTTTAAATGTATGTTCTCTCTTTATTGAGTTCAAACCTAACTGAAATGAAAAAAAAAAAATCTATTCATTCTGAAGCTGTAGTATCTGGAGTCCATTTCTCACATCGATATTCAGACTTTAAGGAGTGAGGCAGTGGGTTCTCCTGTCAATGACAAATGCCTGACTGGCTTCTATGTCTGAAACACTGGCTTCCGGAAGAACCCTGTTCTAAGATGTCTTCCCTTCACTCTCTCTTCTCCAGGCCCTACTCATTCCTAAGCTTTCAGTTACTGGCCCCACACCAATGATGTGTGTTTATGTAGCCCAGGCCTCTCTTCTGAGTTGTAGATACAACTGCTTAGTCTATAATGCTCTTAAACATATATTTTCCTCACCCACAGCCTCTCCTGGAAAGAACTTCTACTACTATAAAATTCTAAATAAGAAAAGTAACTAAATATCAAAGGAAGTACAAAATAACTTTAAAAGAAACTTCACTGTTCTTGGTATTATATTAAATATTCAATAGAAAATCAATTATTGTAATTAGTTGATTGACATTTTGAATCAGGCCATTTATCTTCACTTGCTAGGTTTCCAATGAAACACAAGAAAAGGAAGAGTCTAGTATTCATTGTGGCTCCCAAGCGGTAAGTAGCCATCCTAAGCCCAGTGGTGCCAGGAGGTAGAAATAGCCCCAGTCACCTGCCTCCTGGAATGGAAAGTGTGTGCTCACTGGGTCCACATTCTCTCCTACCCAAGACAGGATCCTCACTGATGAGGCAGGGCATTTCCTAAAAGTCTTTGAAAGAGGCAAATTCAAGCTAGACTTTAGATCTCTAGGTTATATTTTTTTCTTAAAAAAAAAAAATTCTAGGGGCGCTTGGGTGGCACAGCGGTTTAAGCGTCTGCCTTCAGCTCAGGGCATGATCCCGGCCTTATGGGATAAAGCCCCACATCAGGCTCCTCTGCTATGAGCCTGCTTCTTCCTCTCCCACTCCCTCTGCTTGTGTTCCCTCTCTCACTGGCTGTCTCTATCTGTCAAATAAATAAATAAAATCTTTAAAAAAAAAAAAATCTAAAGAAAATACACGAAACCCAAGGTTGTTAGGTAGGAACAAAGGAGAGGGCTACAATTTTCAGGAATAATACAAAATTGACAAGATGAGCTATTTATAGTTTTCAGGTGTGAGCAGCATCACCAACAACAAAAGAAAGAATTAAATACACAATAGAAAGGGAAATGTTAGGAAAAAAATAAAAACCCAGGAGCAAAACGAAAAGTTCAAAGCTACAAATGAGACTTTTACAGCCTCTAAAAAAGTAAAAGAATGATCAGGCAGCAAATATCTGAGATAGCAAAACAATGGTACAAAAAAGTTGCTTTAAAATGTGCTTCAGGGGCGCCTGGGTGGCACAGTCGTTAAGCGTCTGCCTTCGGCTCAGGGCGTGATCCCGGTGTTCTGGGATCGAGACCCACATCGGGCTCCTCCGCTATGAGCCTGCTTCTTCCTCTCCCTCTCCCCTGCTGTGTTCCCTCTCTCACTGGCTGTCTCTCCGTCACATAAATAAATAAAATCTTTAAAAATAAAATAAAATAAAATGTGCTTCATTTATTTACAAGTAAACAGCATCAGAAAATGAGAACAACCCACAAAATTTACCTCAAAGTTTTTGATGTAATCATTGTTAGATATAAGCGATTAAGGAAGATAATAATAAAAATGAAGTAAAATATACAGATTAGGAAAGTTTATAAAATATTTTAAAATATTTATTTTGGCATAGAGGATGTACAGAGAGAAGCAGATACTGTAAAATTCTAGCACAGATATTTGACAACATTCTTTAGTTCAAGAACAATATAAGGACTTCAAAACTGTCTGTTTGCAGTCAGTCCCACTCTGGGCAAAATACAAAATGTTCTGGGCTCCTTTCAGCCCTGAAGGCTTGGGAGCAAAGCCCTGGTTAGGCCCCTGAAGTACAAAGGAGGCTCAGTGAGAAAAAGGCTTCTACCGGGCCTCTAAATCTGTCTTCCATCAACCTTTACTTCTTATCAAAAATTTATTTATGAACCCTATAGCATTAGCTACAGGTAAAAGCTTGATAATATTACATTAATTTAAAAAATAATCGTTATTTTAGCAGGATCACCCACGGGGAAATGTACGAAAGAAACTAACATTGTTTCTGACAAGGAAGTGAGGAGCAAGGAACCAATAAGGAAATGTCTGTGTGCTGGGTATTGTGTCAAGTACGTTACTTATTTATTCTCTTTTAGTCAGTACCAGTACATAAAGTAAGTATTCTCCCTCTACTACCAAAAACAAAACAAGCCTAACAAACAAAAACAACTCTGAGCTCCAGAGAAATCACAGCGAGGATCCCAATCTTTATCTAACTCCAAAGATCACACACTTATACTTTATCAGGGAAAAAAAGGCAACAAAAAAAATTTTTTTTAATATACAACTATCTACTAGTAACTGTCCAAGGAAGACAATAACAACACAGAAGCACTAAGTGGCCTTTAGACAGAGTCACTCAAAAGTAGCCCTCCACACCAGTAGGACTGGGGACATCTTGGCTAGCACAAGCCCAAAGAAGACAGAATCATCTGGCTTGGACTTGCAACAGAAGCTCCTTCTATAAGAAGACATAAAAGATTGAAATTTTTCTAGGCTTCCTACTGAAGGAAAATGCCCTGGCAAATAAAAATCCAGATTTTAAAATATTTCCTTTTTTTAATGTTATAATAACACCATCAAAAACCACTACTAAACTGGTTATTTGTACTTAGAGCTCTACTCCCAAGTTTAGGAGATATCTAAATTAAGGGCATAAAGAAAAATATGAGCATTACTTTCAAGGAAGCCAAACTTATTCTAACCTGCATTCATTCAGCGAACCTGCTAGGTGTCAAGCAGTATGTCTGACACTGGAGATGCAGAAATAGCAAAGAGATCATTTGTTTATCACCCGTACATCTAAGTAATGTGGATATATACACTCATACAAACACAAATACACACACATGTACACACACACACAAACCATTTATTATATGTATGTTTCTGGACATTAAAAGTGCATATAGATTAGGCCAATATATAATAATATATATTATTAATTATATAATTATATATATTATATATAATTATATATTTTATTATTTATATATTATTTTTATATATTATATATAAATATATATGTTTATATATAATTATATAATTATTATAAATAATAATATATAATATTAATTATATAATTTTATATATAATTAATAATATATATAATAATATTATCCTGTTCTAAAGTTTGGGGACCAAAGTACATTAGTAAGGTGAAACAAAAGTCATCTCACATAATTGCACTCTTCTCTGGCAATGCACTTGAAAATGAAACACTTTTTTTATATCATCAAACAAAAAAATTACCTTTGGAGGAAAAAACTAGTATATTCCTTAGAAAATAACACCAAGATCTCACAAAGCATCCACTGGAAAGCCAGCCAGGCCTTTTATAGCCTCCGTTGTGCCTCCTGAGGTTCATCTCCCCTTTGGGTATCTCATTAATGATGGCTTCAAGAGAGAGAACACTGGCACTGCTCTGAATTTAATACTTTGGTTCAAGCAAAGGTAAATCGCCCTTCTCCTAATTCCCCAGAGCATAGTCAAGTCAAGGCTATAATACTTAAATATAAGATAATTAAATATTTGAATATAACATACAGAAAATCAACATAAAATGCCCTGGTACCAGATAATCTAGCATACAGTTTACCTGTTTTCAGTTTAGACTTCAGTACATGAACACCTCCATGCTAAGCTTCCAACCTGCCCCAAATGCCTAATTAAATCTAATAACCTAATAACCAAACCCAAGAGAGAAGCATTAGGGAGAGCATGAAGTTTCTTTCCTTCTGTAGTTTACTCTCACTTTCAGGATTCAAGTTCATGTCTGAACCTTTCCTCAGATGACTGGACCTGGGAATGTCCACCTGCTATGGGAGAGGCTCTACCTTTGTATGACAGGGCTTGATTCTACTAGAAAATAGGGCGATTTTTTTTTTAAACAAAGCACAGTAAGCTGTAGCAGCAGGGCTTGTTCTGTTACTTTAGATGACATTCATATGAAGGAATGTTTAGGTGTTGCATGAGATAGGTAGTGAACCAGAATAAATTTAAATAAAAGAAGTATAATTTATATCTCACAGTGAATTCTCACCTTCATTGTATTAACATTAAAGCTAACTAGACAAGTTAAATATAAATATAGTATCATATTATCAGTATATTAATGAAATGCCCATGCTTTGAAAATAAACAGGTAAGAAGAGTCAGAGCGATATTTCAATCAAAGATAAATATATAAAAATTGTTCACTCTACAGATCTATAAATAGTCTGTGTTCTATTTTCAGAGATATTAACTTCTTAAAGTGTTTATAAGTTTCACAGAGTATTAATTTTTTAAGTGTTTATAAGCTAAACTAGAGTAAAAGTAGGCATGTATTGTTACTAAAAATTTTCATAGTATCCTTATTATAGTTTCACGTAATATACAACAAAATTTGTTTCTTTGAAATACCAAGACATTTTTAGATTGTTCTTTGGTGAAGTAAATTAAGAATGGTAAAAGGTCTTTTGGTTATATATTAACTTAAAATGAAATTTATAACTCTCATGAGATTTTCAACAAATATTCCTTGGACAGTTGAATGTTCACAGGCAAAAAAACGAAGCTGGACCCTTACCTTCCACCATATATAAAAATTAACTCAAAAAGGACCAAAGACCCAAATGTAAGGGCTAAAACTCTCAGAAGAAAAATTAGGACTAAATCTTAAGTCAGGAAATTGGTTTCTTAGATTTGACAGCAAACACAAATATGACAAAAAAATAGATAAATTGGACTTCATCAAAATTTAAAAATTTGTGCATCAAAGGGCACCATCAAGAAAGTGAAAAAACAATTCACAGAAGAAAATATTTGTAAATCATGTACTTGATAAGAAACTTATATCCAGAATATATAAAGAACTCTTACAAATCAAAAATAAAAATACAAATAATCTAGTTAAAAATGAGCAAAGAATTTAAATAAACATTTCTCCAAAGAAGGTATACAAAGAGCCAATAAGCACATGAAAAGAAGCTCTATGTCATCAGTCATTAGAGAAATGCAAATCAAAACCATAATGATATACTGCTTCACACTCACTAGGATGACTATAATCAAAACAGCAGACAATAACAAGTATTGGCACGAATGTGGAGAAACTGAAACCCTCACATGTTGCTGGAAGAAATATAAAATTGTGCAGCTGCTTGTAAAAACAATTTGGTGGTCTCTCAAAGTATGAACACAGAATTATCATCTGACCAGCAATTCTACTGGTTGGTATATACCCAAGAAAACTGAAATTTTTACATGGGGACAAATTCATACACAAATGTTCAAAGCAGCATTATATTTAGTAATAAAAAATGGAAATAACGCAAATGTGCCTCACCTGAAGAATGAATAAACAAAATATGGTATATCTATACAATGGAATACTATTGGAAAATAAAACAGAATGAAGTACTGATATGTTCTATAACATGGATGAACCTGGAAAACATTATGCTAATTGAACGCACACACATATTGTATGATTCCACTTATATGAAATATCCAGAATAAGCAAACCCACAGAAACAAAAAGTCTATTAATCCTTGCCAGGGTATGAGGGGAGAGAGAGATAGGAGTGACTGCTGTAAGTATGGAGTCTCTTCTTATGTTAATGAAAATGTTCTAAAATTAGATAGTGGTAATAGTTATAGCTGCACAAGATCTGACTATACCTAAAATTACTAAAATGTATGCTTTAAAAGGGTAAATTTTAAAGTATATGAATTATATCTTAATAAAGCTCTCATAAAAATGAGATTCATAATTCATAAGCTGGATCTAAGAAACGCACTTACAATGATTATAGTTGTACTACCAATTATTTCAGATTTCTCATACTACAGAAAACATTCTTTAGTTTTTTTATAATTCATTAGACAAGTATACCTACTGACAGCCACATAAACATATTAAAGAGAACAAAAAAATGCACAAACATCCCCAAGGGCATTTCCAGTGGGCCTTGCAAGGCAAAAACCAATTTCTAGTCATAACATTTTTTACAGCTATTACTATTGTCATTACATTTTTCTACTTAAAATTGCATCCAACCTATCATGAAATACTATCTAAGGATGGCCATAGACTCTGCATTCTGTCTGGAATACTCCAGCCCAATTCTATCCCTCATTTGGTCCAATACGCAGAATCTCATGACATAATTGGCAGTGGCAAAGGGAAAAGGAAACAGGAGAGAAAAGAGGAAGGAGGATGGATCAGTTCATTCCACCACCTCTAGCAATATTGCTTCTTTAGTTCCAGGACTGACCATACCCAGCAGCCTTCTATCTTTATCCAAACTTCCTATTCCCCTGTTCCCCCTAGAAAGACTAAGATCCTATCTTCTGCTTTTAAGGCATTACTACGTACATTTTTATAAAGGTTGAATAGCCATTAGTAATCTAATTAATATGCTTATTTTAATAAAAGTTATCTTCCTTAAAATATCAGTTTGTGAAGACATTCAAGAAACAGATATTGACCCCTAAAACACAATTGAAATTTTATAACAGAAAGTAGAAAAACGAAATTTATTTCCAAAAGTTGTGCTTCTGACAAACTGTTCCTTAATGTATCTCCCCACTAACCCTTGATCCACTAATGGTCATTAAGGGTTACTAAAACACATGTCCACCACTAGAGCCAGAACAGTACACTGTACCAGGACTCTTGCAGAAAAAAATGTGGTCCAAGTTGTTGAAATATCCAAATAGACTTGTATCCAAATAGCCCATAACATTTTAGTCCTTCCCAGGTTGGTGTTTCACTGGAAAACATCATCTTGCAGAGAAATAAATTGCTGTAATGAGTACATCACTGGAAAACATCATCTTGCAGAGAAATAAATTGCTGTAATGAGTACATAAATACTACAAAGTTGCTCAGTGCTACACCTTGAAAGTACTGAAATGTCATTCCCACCTTATTTAGAAAGCCAGTAAAGCTATCGGAGCTAGAGAATTTAAACTGAGATCTGGCCTCAAATTATGTAAGACAACATATATGTTCATCTATGTATCAGTGACGCGTAACTTTCAACAGCATATTCACTACACTACCCCCCTCACATTCTCAGCAAATCATTGATTTCAAGGAGTAGATTGAAGCCATCTTGAGCCTCCCCAATGACATCGCTTTCTCCCATTTACACCTTCTATTTCAGCCATCCCTCAAAGTTCAGAGGAAGCAGTGGCCTTCCTGTTGCAGAGTGTCTCGATGTGACTTCAGTTTGTCTCCTCCCAAGCACTGAAAGATATTTCACCAGCCCATATTCAGCCATACTCAGAACCATCCCTTGATCGGAGCTCCTGTTTCCCATCTCCAACTGAGAAAGGATATTTCACTTGACTGCTTCTTATTATGAAAGCCTCCTCCTTGTGCTACCCTCCCAAAACCAGCTCCACCAGTTACACTTTCCAACTGTACCGGAGCAATTCTCAAGCATGTCACTCCCCACTGTGGAAATGTTCTCTAGTTCACTAATTTTTACCACATCCAGTCTAACTCCTCTGCCAGGCTTTTGGACTCCAAATTATGATTCCTCTAATCCTTGATAATATGATTTCATTAACATTCCCACAAATCCCCACACATGTACCTTTCCCTCAGGTATATGTCTCCCCCTGCCAAGAATATACTTCTCTTTCCGGCCAACTGAAACATGCATTCAAGAGTCACATTTCTCTAAAAGATTTCCCTTTCCTTCCCTGACATCCCACATGCATGTCCTACAGCACTCCAGTTAGCCTTCAGTTGTACAGGACTCTCTCATTTCTAGTATTCTCCATACACTTAGCTTAAGTACTTATGGGCCAAAGACCAAATCCTTACAGGATATTTTGAATCTCTCCTAGTAACTAACATAGAATGTACCACCTACTATTTAATAAATACTGATAAGATGATTGTATAGGATTATATATCATCTATCTTCTCAAAACCTCAGGATCCTTTTGAATTTACAAATAACAGATATTTTTCTATAGACTAACTGCATCTTTGGAACAACAAGAACAGCTGTCCTAAGAGAAATAGGGAAGAAAGTGTTGCTTTTCAGAAACAGATTTAAATGACAACATATCCATGGGATTTCTGCATATCTTGTAACAGCTTTTATCTCAGACTCTTTGCAAGGATATCGCAGCCTTAGAATCCAGGGATAATGCCTCCTTCCCGGTTAGAAGACAGATTTGTTTCCTGACCAGAAAAACAAAGATAATGCCTCCCTGCAGAGCAAAGGTTGGGCAGCTTTGCTAGATACTCCTTAAAAGACAGGGGATTGCCTAATCTTGGAGTTCCTCATCCGTGACACAAACCCCAAGTGCAAGCATCTACCTGGGTCACTCAGCATTGCCCCTGGGGACTTGGGGACAAGGGGAACCGATGAGAACATGAAGCTCATGCTGCCTGCTGTGCCCTGAGTAATAAAATCCTTTATCTCTGACCCAGGAGTCTCCTGTCTTCAGCCAGCATCTATGTAACTGGGGCAGGCTAACTTGGTAGCCTGCAAACTGGGTCAACTCACAAACCCTTTGCAGTTTTGGACAACTTCCGCCTGTTAACCAAAAGTAAGTCTGTTCAATTAGGAGTTCCTAGTTTACAAAAATAAAGTAAACAAAAGCTACTACATACCATTCTACACAAAACATGCAATGACATGGATGAATCTCAAAAACAACATGCTGAGTGAAAGAAGCAAACTCAAGAGCATTTTGATTTAATGATATGAGGTTCAACCTCATGCTAAGGTTAAGTGAGAGACATCAGAATGGTGGCTGCTTCTTAGGAGAGTCCCGGGATGGAAATGGAATAGAATAGGAAAGGAGTTTTCTGGGGTGATGGGATGTTCAGTGTTTTGACTGGGGGGCTGGTTACAAGGATACAATAGCCAAAAGACATCAAACAGTACAGTTAAGACCTGTGTGTTTTAATGTATATAAATTATGCTTGATTAAAAAAAGGCATTGCAAGTTCTAAATATCTAAATATCAAATATAATACAGTCTCTTTTAGTTTCAGGATATAATGATTCACAGACACACTAAAACATACCGGCCAGATTCCCACACATTCTTTGAACATTGTCTTTAGAAAGGCAGCTTCAACACAGGGATTTAAGAGTATGCACTCTGGAGTAATACTGCTTAAGTTTGTGCCTGGCCTTTAATTGTTAGCTAGATACTGTCAGGCAACTTTCTTAACCTCTTCATGCCTGGGTTTTATCCTTTTAAAGATAAGTACAGTTGACCCTTGAGCAACACCTGGCTTAGAGGCGCTGACCCCCCCGCACAGCCAGAAATCCACGTATAACTTTTGACTCCCCAAAAACTTAACTATTAATAGTCAACTGTTGACTAAAAGCTTTACCAATAACGTAAACAGTCGACTAACACATATTTTGTATGTTATATGTATTATATACTGTATTCTTATAATATTTCACTTTTTCTTAATTTTTCAGGCTTTCTAGGCTACACAGTTTGTCTGCAAGTTTTTTTCCAATTGTCAGAAATCTCAAAAAAAAAATTTCCAATAGATTTATTGAAAAAAGTCCACATATAAGTGGACCCACACATTTCAAACCCATGTTGTTAAAGGGTCAATTGTATAAAAAAAGTTCCTACCTGTGGTTATAAGAACTAATAAGGTAATATAAGTAAATTGCCTTGTACATAGAAAGTGTTCTCTAAAACTCAGTTGTACTTACTATGTACTTAAGTGATAGTGACAACATAAGATTCCAAGTAATTCAGGATATTTCTGTTGAAGTAGGAGAGCAATATGCTTTTAAAAATCTGGTAACTTTAGGGGCACCTGGTGGCTCAGTCAGTTAAGCATTTGCCTTCAGCTCAGGTCCTGAGCCCAGGATTGTGGGATGGAGCCCAGGGTTGCGGAATTGACCCCCCCCACATTGGCCTCCCTGCTCAGCGGCGAGCCTGCTTCTCCCTCTCCTGCTCAGCCTGCCTGTGCTCTCTCTCCTTCTGTCAAATAAATAAATAAAGCCCTTAAAAAAAAAAATCTAGTAACTTGATGTACATTCATTAGTGGGAAAATGAGGTAGAATATTTATTATCATAATACCACCCAAAAGTCATTTTATTATATAACGGAATAAAGCAATAGATCCATATCACAGTTTTCTACATGCTATTGAAAACACACAAAGAAAAAATTAAGTCCAATAAATGCCACTTTTGGTGAATGTCTCAAGTCCAGATAGACGTGTCTCATTTACTTTCCGACAACTGTATTGTTAGCCTTTTTTGCCCTTTTTTCCCTAATGTAAGACAAGTGAAAGTTTGAGGTCCAATTGAATACTAATCCTGACCTTGCCCAAAGAGTAATTGAGGATAAAACGTTTGAAAGACAAACCTCAAGGAAATACGCGAAAGGACAAAATCTGGAGTATGATAGCACAAATACAGGGAGAGTGGAACAAAAGGGTGAATTCTCAGTGATAGAAAAGCACTTTGGTAAAGGACAAAGCAAAGAACAGGGATCAAACTTCATGGCTCTGCAGATCAGACCACACTCTATCTTTAGCATATATGCCACTGGTTAATGTCCCCATAAAAACGTGTGTGTGCCACAGAATCATCTCAGAACTGTGCTCTTTAAGATTATTCCCAAGATTTCAAAAGGAAATATAATTAGGAAAGAAAAAATAAACAATAAGCAATAATGATACAAAATTTCTATCCTTTTAAAATTCATTTTTTTCATTTTTTGTTACTGCACCATTAAAATAGTTCTAACATTACCCATTATTATATGTATGACATATGAGGAATTTTATGTCACTAAATTGGCATATGAGTGGAAATTTTCAATGTAAAAGAGAATGTAATTAAGTCAATGAAAAACACAAATTTCGAGGAAACAGGTCAAGTCATTGGATAATAAAGGAGGAATGAGCCTATTGGGTTACTGTTTTCAATCTGCCCTACCAGGAAAATGTTGAAGCAAAATGGTGATTACTCAGTAGTTAGTTAGTTAGACTCAGGCCTCCTGGCAAACAGATCCTTTCTTTGCTTAAGAATTACAATACCTGGGGGGCGCCTGGGTGGCACAGCGGTTAAGCCTCTGCCTTCGGCTCAGGGCATGATCCCGGCATTGTGGGATTGAGCCCCACATCAGGCTCCTCCGCTGGGAGCCTGCTTCTTCCCCCCCCACTCCCCTGCTTGTGTTCCCTCTCTCACTGGCTGTCTATCTCTGTCGAATAAATAAATAAAATCTTTAAAAAAAAAAAAAAAGAATTACAATACCTGGGATACAACAGTAACACAACCAAAGATGAGTTTCAGACTTTGAAATCGCTGTCTATTAAAAACAAACAAACAAACAAACCACCAACAACAACCTACAACTGTTTTCATCTTTAAGCCTTTTTTTCCACATTTCTTCTTTTTTAAAGTACAATAGTAGTGTACCCTGCGCTCCACACAGGAAGTGGAAAGAAAAGAGATTGCAATCCCTCCCAAACAACACTTTATCTAAGAGGCAGCATTACAGAAGAGGTTACCACGCACTTCGGCGATCCACTGTAATTGTGCAGACAACAAAATGTTATAGGGGGAAAAAGCATTTTAATTACAACTACATTCATTTCTATATAAAAGCAGGTGCACACACTTACATATGTAAATTCAATAAAGTTCACACTTCCTTTTCTTGCCAGACTTGAATAGCTAATTGGAAAACTTGGCTTTTAATTGCACTGGTGGACTCTTCAAACTGAACAAAGTATTGTGTACAAAAACATTTATTATTGACAAAGAACTATATATAATCATAAAAAAATTTCTTGACTTTTCTTTTTTTTAAAGTATTTTTTTTCCCATCCCTGAGGATTTCCAGGTGTGAAGAAAATGAACTCTTTATCCTAGAGTAACTCTCCCAGAACTGCCTATTTAAGTTTTGATCTAAAAAGAGAAACTTGTCAGTTTTCTACTTGCTACTCACCACTACCACAGCCCTTTGATATGAACAGTCTGAAGAGAGCCAAGTTTTTACCCCATGTTTCGAGGAGATGGAGGCGTGTTATTGGCCAATGGCCAGTGGATCAGGATCCATAGTTGTCCAAATCAAAAACCTGTGATCAAAACGTTCTAGCCTCCCCCCTTTCCTTCCTTCCCAAATTCAAATTGGCCACTGAGATAGAAGGACTTCACTTCCTCTCCAGCCCGTCACTACCTTATTTTGGACCTTACCACTTCTACTTCAGTTGCTGCTTTTGTGGACTTTCTACCTTCAATTTTGCCCCACTCGAAGCTATTTTAACCCACACTGTCCACCATAGCAATTGTCTCAAGAGTAAATCTGACCATGCCACAGAACACATGATCTGTTCTTGACTACTAAAGTTAATCTGTATATCAGGACCCACAAATGGAGGCAGGCCCAGCGACCTGGCCCACTTCACAAGTCCAAACTTAAGTCAGCCTGCACTTAATGGGAAACACCTGTCAAGGAAATCTAATAAATACAAATCACAGTCCTCCAACTCGGCTTTAGTTAGCTTACCTTACGTTAGAAAATAGGACCTGCTATCCTTATAAGGGAATCCCTAACCTCCTAGCCAGTCATGCTTTTTTCCGTGTGGCCTCTTCTAATGCTTCTTAAAACTCATACTTGCCCAAAATTCCTTGGGAAGGGTGCTCCAACTGCTTGTGGGCACTGTACTCTCCCAATCAAGGATTGTTTTCCCTTGAAGAAAGGACATCAAACTGATTACTAAATTGTTTTAGTTTTGCAAATTGCCAGTTTTGGCAATGAGATGGGACCTGAAGACAGCTGCTAAAGGTTCTGGGGACGGCTTCTAGAAGCAGGTGAAGGTATCCAGAAAGCCGTTTTATTTGCTGCCTCTCCGGCTGCTCTGGTAAGCTTCTCTCTGATCAAGCTCTGCTTATTTTGCATTCTGAGCTCCTCAAGTTTGTTCACCTTAGTCCTTCCAGGTGGAAAACTGGGGTGTGAGGGACTCCAGGTTTTTCACACTGAGACTTAATGGGCCACAACATTTAGGTTTATGGCCAAACTCATGTATGAGGTAAGCACCTTTTGGGGGGGGGGGGTCCTTACAAGTCTCAGGAATTGTGCAGGCAGCCAGCAACAGTAAGTCTGGTTGAATTACGATGGGTTATTTCAAGGGAAAATAACGGTTACTCCTCAATCTAAAGAAAGCAAGATGGCAGCCACTGGGGGGACAGGATTCACAAAGCTTCAAGGTAAGTCCACAGGACACACTACCAGGAAACTTGGGGAAATGAATTAAGATAAGAAATTCAGACTTTTCCAACCAATGATACATCAAAATCTAAGTAGATGCAAGTTGGACTATTAAAAGCCATTAGGGTATCCATCACTATAAAGTCATTTTCTTGTGAAAGGAATAACAGAACTATTGTTAATGGGGATCTCAGAAGCCAAAGTCACAGAATGGGCGGGCATGGGTCAAACACCTAAAAGCTATTATTGTTTGACACCTAACTGAAAGACTCCCGTGCTAGGGTGAGTTGATCACAAAATGGGTTAGATCAACACTAAGCCAGCTGCCAACCTCAAGAAAACTTCTGTGTAACAAGGCATACCGTAAAATACCACAAAATCCCCAACCCAATGGCACATCTCTCTTAAGTATTAATTTGGCTCTCAGAGATCAAAAGCTTCACTAAAGAAATGGGATCCTCAAGTTCCAAAGAATTAAGTGTGCCCTCTTTAAGCACAAATGTTTATTTTATGACTAAGGACTGTGGTCCCCGAAATTGTAGGTATCCACAAAAATGGCCAAATCTTACTAAGACAACCTAGATTTAAAATGGCCTTTATGGGGAACATTCCAATTAGACAAGATCACTCATTTAAAAAATGAACTTGAAAGTAAGTGTTCCCAAATCAAACAAACAGAATGGGATACCTATTTTAACTGGCACGCAGAAGCCTTTGAAAGACTTCAAAAGTCCGAAATAGGTTCATAGAAAGATTCATTGCAAAAGGCTAAAGAAAAATTAAGGACACAAGAGGTAAAACAAAAGACTATAAGAATGAAATGACTTCTACTACTCCCTTTACCCGCCTTGACTTCAGTACTCACTAATCCTCTGTCTGCACTGCCTTTTCACTCTAAATAGACTACATGACCATAAACAAAAGTCTGCCTACATCTAGACTATAATGGGCTATATCCAGAGGTCCCTTTACCTACCACCAAAAGAGCATCCCCACAAAGGCCCCTTGCAGGATTGATGGGATTCCAAGGAATTCTCCAGTAAACTGCTACAAATATTCCCTTAACCAGCTAAGGGGAAGCTAAAATAAAATTAATAAAAATCTTTGCCAAATTCTGGTAGATACCCCCGCTTTACTTTCTACCTCAAACCCCACTCACTCTGGAGCCCTGGAGAAGGGATCAGGGGGAAACTGACAGAAGCCAGTGAAGGGTAAAAATTCTTACCAGAATCAGCTCTCCTGGATCTCTGTCTGTAGTGCCTGGTCAAGAGAGGAAGGTAAAATTTCATGTTATCCCTTCCTTTTCAAGATGCATTGGATATTGTCCTTTATCTCCCAAGGACAGCTAATGCCTTCTAATTTGTCTCATTTCATGTCCTGAGAACTTGGCTTGGCAACCATCAGGTAGGGGGCCCTTGAAAATACAGCCAGACAGAAGTGGAGGTTGCACTCTATTTGTGCCTAGTGTCCTATAGACTCTGGCCAGCTCTCAAGGGAATTATGTAAGTCTTGATTTTGGTTATCTTTGGGAGTGGCTCTAGGTCTTGGGAGAACGTGTCTTTTGCACTTTCTTTGGGAATGCCTCTTGCATCCAAAAGATTGTTCAATACTGCCAGGAATATTTACTGTAGCTCTATGGTTAAAAGTTTGCTGATAATCGAGGCTGATATTCAGAACCTCATGAAAACTTTTTTTTAGGCCTTCTCTCCTAAGCTAAATGAAGCTATGTACCCAGATGGAAAGAAAAATATTCCATAGACAAATAGCTCTAAATCTAGAACACGGGGATCTTTTGATTTCCATCTTAGTTGAAGATCTTCTCCCTGACCTAAAGAAGCAAATAGAAGATAATGTAGTTGGATGGGTGGTCAGCCCTTTGAAGTCATACAGGTTGCAACCCAATTCTTTGAGGAATTAAAAAGAACTGTCCTTATCTTATAAATTCAGTCTTTACAAGAACAGAAATACAGCTCTAGAAGAAATTCAAAACCATTTTATCAATTTTATCAATCCCCAAACCTCCCCTACTAATCTATAAAAGCCTGTAGGTATTGTGAAATTGTGGATTTAGGAAACAAAGCCTCATTGGAGGAGCTTGCATTCTTTCCTTGTGACTTAGAGATGTAAATGTTCTACCCAGTCTTCTCTAGGAACTGAAGAAAATATCTTTGAAAAGCAAACTTCAGGGAGGTAATTCTCATCAGAAGGAAGAAAAGAAAGAAAAGTGGGGGAGGCTATTTGGAAACTAGGCCAATGAAAAATCTTTAAAAAGTGTAAAACCATCTGCACAGGTCACCTTAACTTATTCCATCAATTTGGATCCAGCTGTTCTTAAATCAGCTAGTGAGTTTGCAGTATTGTATCCTCAAAATAGTAGTCTTTTTCAATTTCTAAATTTACGGTGAAGTTTTCTTTAAGATTCAAAATGCCTGTGATTCTCCCCAGTAGCCCAAAGAGGACAGAATGGGTACAGAGAGGCTCCTCCCCCCAACAAGTTTAGAGGCTGTAGGAAAAGGCATCTGGAGAATATAATGGTTAGAACAGAACCCCGTCTGTTTCAGCACCAACCACACAACTCTGTAAAATGCATGAAGAGCCCTTGGTGGTGTCACCAGTGAAATACAATGTGTTTCTTCTTCCCAGGCTCAAAACTGCTGTGTGTCTACAATTCAAAACCAGCTCTCGGACCAGTCTCTTCCCCCACTGTGAAGGAGGGGGCCACACCTCCAAGAGGGGCAGGTCAGTCCCGATTCCTACAGTAGCCCTCCATCTCTCTTCGTCTCTGATTTTAGAACACGGCCTCAATATACTCAACCTAGGCCAGGACAGATGCAGGGAAGAGGGACGAGCACACTGCGTGAGGGTTAGAGAAGAGCCCGGACTGGGTGGAGGGTTAGAGAAGCCTAGAACATGAGAGCTGAGGCTGACCTGAGATTATTCTAATATTGCGGCTGAGGAAACTGAGGCCCAGGGAACTTCAGGAGCCAGCCCCGGCTCTTCCAGTAGGTAGTGGGGAAGCTGAGAGCCCCCCTGGGCTCATCTTCTGCCAGTCCTGTGCTGGGGTGCGACGCCCCGCAAGCCGGCTCTTTCCTCTGCCCAGTGCCTGTGCCTCTGGGCCCAGCGGCGCGTTGAGGGGCGGCGGGTGGAGGCGGCCACCTGTGGGCCCGGACAAACTCTTTCCGCAGCCCTCCGGCCGGTACTCGAGGACGCCCCTGCGTGGACGCCGGCCGAGAGGCCCGCAAACGCGCCACCTCAGGCCCGGGGGCCTGCCCGCGCGCCAGGTCATCCCAGCACCAGCTTTGGGCCGCCCTGGTTTCCATAGCGACGGGTGCACGGGCCGCCGGGCCCCAGAGACGCCCCAGGGTCAGAGGTCATCTCTGTGACAACGGAAGCTTCCCGCGCTACGGCGGCTCGGACGGGCCGCTTCCGCCGCATTGCGATGCGGAGCCCCCAGCGCTCCTCAGCGAGGAGCGCGTGGTGGCGGGTCCGACGTCTCGGCCCCGCGTCACACCCGGAGGAAGACGGTGCTTGGCCTGCGTGCCCCCTGTCTTCGGACTGAATTAGGCAGCCTCCGAAGCCGACTTCAGCCAGGACGCCCCGAGGGGCCCGACTCCTGAAAGCAGATCCGAGCCGCGGAGTGGCGGGCTAGCGGTTCGCAGAAAACTGTGGCACGCGGCTCTGGGGAGCAGGGGCTCTGCCTCTACTCGTGCATTCTGCCAGACCTTGTCCCTGACACACTCCGCGCCCCCAGCCCGAGGCCACGGCGCCCCCGCGCCCTCCACCTTTGACCGCGGCTCCAGGAGGAGCAGAATAGATCACTGTGGTTGTGGGATGTGCAAGGAGCTACCAAGTTTGAGGATGACTGCTTTAAAACTGAAAAGAATCATAAAATATTAAGGGAGGGGAGCATGTCCTTTTAAAAGCAACTAAACTAGAGGCTGTTTAGGTGCTGTCCCCTCAAGAGCAAAAATAGCCCACAAAGGAGATTCCCAGTTCCCACCTTCAGATAAAGGAGTCCAGTAAAGAAAAGAGGAATAATTCACTGGACTGTTTCTGTGGAACGCCTCCCTTTTTAAGGAGAAGCAAATTTAAGATGAGAAAAGAAAACCAAGGGGGCTCTTGCAGAGCGAATCTAATGGTGCCGTCACATTCACTCTTCAAAGGCTGAGTGCCAGAAGGGGAGGCTGCGATTGGCTCTTGAGCTTGTATTTTTGAGTAAGGCCTCAAGTTTTGAGATTTAGAAAGAGGGTATTATAAAATGTGGACCTAGGGGATGTCAGCAGACCGAGTTTCAGGATGCTTTATCATGGTGGGTTGAAGAGCTAGGAGTCTAGTAACAACTTTTTCATTCTCTTTGTTTTTTCATTAAGAAATTCTTGGTTGGCATTGTTGGAAAGGAGTAAGCATTAAGTGAATTTAAGCAACTGTAATTTCTGATACCTGCAGTTACATTCCCACAGTTAACTTCCACAACGGATCCTATTTTCATTATTAATTCACTTTAAAAAATGTACTGAAAATCTGCTACGTATCTTAACTAAAGTTTTTGTCAGGGAACAATGATAAAGGCAACAGTGCCCAGCAATTGTTGGGTGACTTTCTTAGATAGTTTTAGTAGGTTAGATAAACAAAAGCTTCAGTTTCCCTGTAAAACACGTTTGCATTATGCCTCCCTTTTGCCTTGCAAGACCCTAAGAATTCCTTTCAACTTCCCTTTTGTCATCCTACCTTTTACATTCTGATCAAAGCAGAAAGTTAGTTTGTAGCAACTAGAGAAATACACAGGAAAAACATAGGGACAATACTTGGCCCTTAAAAAGCAGAAGAGCAAACACATTAGTGCATCTCTAGAGGCATATGGAGGAACTGAGAAGTCTCCCTCAGAAAATTCCCTGCCCTTCAGTGCTCAGGTTCAGCTCTTACAACTAAATCTGGTATGTGATAAACATATCGAATCCTTAAAGAACAGAGACTATGGCACTGAGCAGGTAGAAGTCTCAGCAGTACTTCCCTGACTCACAGTCCCTCCTGGAGGTGATCCTAAGGTGAAGCTCAAAGGTTTTATTAAGAATATAGACACCACAGGGGCGCCTTCCGGATCGAGCCCCACATCAGGCTCCTCCGCTATGAGCCTGCTACTTCCTCTCCCACTCCCCCTGCTTGTGTTCCCTCTCTCACTGGCTGTCTCCCTCTGTCTAATAAATAAATAAATCTTAAAAAAAAAAAAAAAAAGAATATAGACACCACAATGCAATGTCTCGTTTAAAACTTAATAGAGGGGAGAAAAATCTTAATAGAGGAGCTGCAAATGTACTGTTAAATTCCAACAGTCTCGCCTTAAGGCATAAGAAACTATTTTGAATAAATGCTTCCATTTTGAGCATCTACATGGTATTTATAGGAGGATTATGAGTCAATTGAGCGAGTTATGATGCCAAAATGTACAAAGGAGTGAAAACTTTGATTGTTGTCCCTGTTGCCATATGTATAAAAACACCACAAAAGTCCCCAATGTTTGTGTTGCTAAAACATGGAAAACTGGGTTTGAACATTTTAAAGAAATGGTTTCATGTGGCAAATGTTAAATATAGTTTAGAATTACCTTTAGCGCCTTCTGAAAGCAATGCATCATTTGAATGAATATTCTCAGTTTTACATGCCGTCTAAGATGAGAATAGGCTGAATATGGGTACAGCCAAAGTCATCCTCATTGTTAAAACCAAGTTGAGATTATCTTGCATTAGATTTCACACTTGTTAACTTGGCTACAATTTCAAAAAAGAAAAATCCACTCTCCAGCAAGTCAATACTTGGAAACCTATCTAAAATGCCGTCCTTTGCTTCATGAAATGCCACTGCTCTGCAAACTCATTTTGCTACTTCAGTAACTAAAGCCTCTTGGATGGAGTCCAAGGCCAGCTCCGATTACATAGAATCCCACTCTAAAGGCAAGCATGTCAGTAGGAGAAGAGCCTCACACCTGTTAGATGTTCCAGCCATGTCGTCTGAATTTGATGTGTCCATTGGATACATGCTCAGTGTTGAGAAATGCAGAGGTTGTGGCCCATTTGTGGCTCACCCCACTCTACAGGAACCAAGGATGAGTTGGCAGGCCGAGAAGGGGAAGGAGTAAAAAATGCTTACTTCCTTTTCTCTTCCGTCTCTCCCTATTATCCCACTTCTAAAATGCCATGACAGCCCTACGTGTAAAGCAAGTAGTTTTAAAAGAATAACATATATTTAAATGAGTAACAGAGGCGTACCAGATGTTTTTGGCACCTAAAACAGCCTCAGTGAAAGGCAAAGCAGAGCAGAAACACACCAAAACAAGCAGGAAATAGAAAGTGACAATGGGTTCTACCAAGCCCTGCTTGTTTCATCTCCAAGTTATATGGCAGAGAGAAAGACTGAGTTCAGAAAAGGAGACCCTCTGGGCCATGAGTTTGTGGGATTTTCTAAATGTGCTCTGTTGAACTAGGTCTAGGACTTCTGTTTCATACCCTCCCTGCCACTCTCATTGCTCAATAAAATTATCTTTGATTACAACTTATCTTAAATTCTGTGCTTTCCAAAACCCTATCGAACCAAGAAAGTTTGGAGGTCTCATGAGTGCGGTTCAGTGGGTGTATATAGTCAAGGCTCTGTGGTTTCCTTTGCTCATTGCAGATGATGTGTCTGAAGAGATATCCATGACATGACCTTAGTGTTTCCCTTTACCGTGGATTTTTTTTTTTTTGTAACCACATTTCTTAGCAGCTGTCACTCAAAAGTCTAGTGACCTACGTTAGTACCAAACTGGCCTGTGATACACATTGGTCAGTCCAAACTATCATTGCTGGTTTAAAGAAGCATATCAAGCCCTCCTCCAGGCTAAATAAGAGCTTTGGATTTAGTATTCCCTATTTAATGATTTGCTTAAAATACAATCACCTTGCATGACTCACAAGTGAAAGCTAAGGCAGGTAACATTTATTCTAAACATACAGCTTCTGCTCTACCAGAAAAATAGGGGAAAGTACGACATTTAAGCATGCATGTGTTCTCTGCTAATAGTTGTATTATGAGATACTGGACTTTTCTGTGAAGATGGTAAATTTACATTATATGCAGGATTTCTAAGCTATTGCAATTTATTTTAAAAAGCATATATTGTGTAAGTATATTCTTCATGTTATTTTCCAGTTAAAGTTTACATAAAAATGACTATTAAAAAAACATTTAAATTAATGCCTTTTATTTAAACGCTAATAACTTTTGGGTAGATAAATAACTTTGTCCTTAAGTTCATGACTCTATTGTCTACTTATTTTCATACCAACAAAACTATCTAACAGTGCTTTAAAAGTCCTCCCAGGAGCCTTGACCAAACTACCCATACTTGTTGACAATTTAAAAAGTGGGAATAATCATTAATTTATTCTATAACTTAGAAAGATTGAGAAGAATTATTAATCTAAGAAGTCTTCACACCAAATTCATGATCCCACTACTGTACTTGGAGGTATTCTGCCAAGCTTCTTAGTTTGAAACCAGTTAATTGTCCTCATTTTAGATTTAAGATAACATAATAGGTAGTAGTCAATCTGTTCTTTCTGGTTTTAACACTTAAGAAGATTTTAGTCTTTGTTTTATTTTAATTATCCAATTAACTTCTTGGTTATACTGCTATCTTGGGACCAAAAACCTGCAAACGATTTTAGGCTTCATGTTAATAGCAGAAGGAGAATGGATCCTACCAACTACAATCCCGAAAGGGAATGGCTAAGCATGGATGTGATTTGAGTTCAAAAAGCAAAACTTTAAAAGATGAGATAGTGTGACACATTAATTTCACATTTTTAAAATAATTTACAAAATGCTCCTATTTCCAGGTTGGAACTCTACCTTCGGGCGATCTAAGACTACACTATCCCATTAGAATAGTTGGTGATGTTGTCCGACACGCTTTGAATTAACCCATCAATTCAACCCATCAATTCACACTTTAGCATTCATAAGCTGCAAAATAAATTACTCTAAAAATAATTTGTCATTTGACACCTTCCAAAATGCCTTGAAAGGAAAAAAAAATAATCTACTTTATTCCAGAGAGATGAAAGTGGGTGGGGTGGGGGAGGTGTAATAAAAATATCGTGCGCGGTGTACAGGGGGGAAATTAGTGTTTCCAGTAAAATTGCTTACCAAAAAAAAAAAAAAAATGATTAAGGCCAGTAAGGAAACTTAACATTCGGGGCAGAATTCTTTCCCATTCTCCAGTACTATAGAGGGACTGACTTCAAGGTCCCTAAACAAATGGCCGAGTCGAAAAAAAATATTTTTAATTAAAAAAAATGCTTTTACGGTATTCCTTTCTCAGAAGGGAACTAAATCTACAGGACAGGAGAAGGCTTCAAACCCCACTATTTTTACTGCCTGAAGGCACAAGCCCTGCCTCCCAACAGCAGCCCTTGCTTTGTCCCACTTAGGTAAGTCTTGCAAAAAGGGTCTTCACATTAACTTGAGATAGTAGTGTTGCAGATGTAGGTGTCACCAAAACTCTAGCAAGTGTTGGGCTCAATGTGGGGTTGGGGTGCACCTCACGGTTGAGTTAGAAATACGGGTGGTAAGGTGACAGCACCGCTTTCTCCTTGGGCAATGCTCAGGGTGGTGGTATCAGTTCAGAGTTGCTAAACGCTGAGGAGTTGAGAGAGAGAAGGGTAAAAGGACGGAGAATGGAGGAGGAGGGTGAGAAGGGAGGGAGGAGGGAGAGGAGGGAACAGAGGGGGGACGGTGAGAAAGGGGTAGAGCTACAGCACAGGGATAAGAATTCCAGGGCAGAGGCACGGAGCCCACCGCAGCACCATGTTCGCGGGCAGCCGAGACTTCTTCCAGAGCCTCCACAGCTCCCCAAACGTCCCAGCTGGGGCAACTGCCCAGGCGTCCTCCGCCCGCATGCGAGCATCTGCCCTTTTGGACGGTCTAACAACTCGCAGTGTCCCTACTCCTGCAGCGGTGGGGGCCTCACAGGGTGCTCAGCCTCCACACCCACCACCTCCATCCCCCGCCCACCCACTCCTCCTCCCCCCCCCACCTCCCTCACCTCCCCCCCTTACTTCATCCTCCCTCCTTCTCCTGCCCCCCCTCGCTCCGGGCACCCTCAGACGGCAGCCCCCTCGGAGCGAAGCGCCCCAGCTACGCTGCATTTGTACGGTTCGGAGGCAGGGAGGCAGCAGCCACTTGCTGCCCGGCCGCTGGGGCTCGGGGTGCCAGCGCGGCCCCCGGCGGAGCTTGGGGTGTCAGGGCGGCCGCGGGGAGCCATGATCTACTACACCGCAGTGCCAGCGTCAGGAACCTCCAGCGCCGGGCGGCCACTGCGGGACGCTCGGGGCCCCGCCCCCGCCCCCCAACGCAGCCCCAGACACAAACACCCGGCCCCCGGGCCCTCCCCAGCCTGAACTGAACCCGGGGACGTCACACACCCCCGCTGCCCGCGCGCGCGGCTCCCAGACTGGCTGCGCCCAGCCTCTTCGTCGGCGCGCCGCCACCACCACGCAGCCCTCCGGCCTGGCCTCCCCCAGTTGCTCGCCCACAGCTTCGCGGCCGCCCCTAAACGCCTCAGACTGGGAGACCGGGAAGTAAACCCCCGGGACTCGACTCCCCGAATCACCTGCATTTGCATTTCTTATGTAATGCACTGCAAGTTTCCCGGTTGGAGCCTTTGGAATAGGGGCGCATGATCACCGGAACCTGAAGCTGGGACCCACAGCCCGGCTCATCCCACCCGCGAGACCCGGGCGCAGGGTTTTGACACTGCTTTTTAAAAGGGGAGAGTTAAATTGCATATTTGGGGGGGCCGGGCTTGCCTTCTCCGTCTGGGGTTCCCCCAGGCATAAGCCCAGCTCAAGTATTCCCAGTGGCAGGAGGTGTCGAAGGCAGACGGGGGAATGAGTTAATACTCGTGCTCGTAGAGATAGACGGGGGAGGGAGGCGGGGGCTGACGGAGGAGCGGGGCCGCGAGGGAGAGGGCCTCTTTTACTTTGGTAAAGGTGATGGGGTGGCGAATATTGTGCAAGCTAATCAGAAAGTCTAGAGCAGGTCCTCGGCACCTAGCTACGTCCCTGAACCTGCAGCAGAAGTAAGGAGAGCTCTCGGTTCGTCCTCCTGGCAACTACCGAAGCTTCAGCTGCCTCGGGCAAAACCTTAAGCCACAGCCCTTCAATATTCCACCAAACATAGGCAACCAAATACATTAAAAAAAAAAAAAAAGTTTCCTCCTCCCTCCTAGTGATGGATTGTGTCACAGCCAAGAGATGCTGATAATGGTTTTCAGGCTCAGAGACGCCGATCCAGCTGTTACTTGTTTATCCATCAACACCTCTATATGCAACACTGTCCTGGTTCCTTTTCTGTTTCCCCTGCCTTCCTGCATAGCAGAACTGCAGATCTAGCTCAATGAGCAAGACAGGTTATTATGAGGAAAAACATAACATGATGCATGTTTTGCTTACCAGTTGGGTTCTTGTTTTTCTTAAGACTCTTGCCACAAAGACACTGCAGCATATGCGTTCCTTTGCTGAAAATGTTCCAAAGAAACCACATTGATTTGGGCGAAAAGCAATCCAGCAGCTTAGACACCCTGAGAAAGAAGAGATCCTTGTGGTTGCATAATAATAATTTGAAATCAGTTCTCCTGAAGAGGGGCACCGGTTTTACCATAGGAAAAACGATAATATTCCGGATCTTCTCCCAGTTTTTTCCCCTCACGTGGTATATTTCTTTGAGACTTCTCAGTGATTGTTTTTTTTCGGCCAGGGTGAATGATTTATCCCCCTCGATCACCACTGGATTATTACCAAAGGGTTGGAAAAAAAATCCTTTTTCAGCATGAAGCCAAACAAAAAAGCAAAGAAATCCCAACAGAGACCAGAACTAATCAGAGAGAACAGTAATGCACAAAAGATCCCCAAAGAGAAAACCATAGCCTTTTACTTGATCGCTATGAAGATGGGTGGGTCTGCAGAAGGCAAACAGGATTCATCTCACTGAGAGAAGACTGCCATTGTGTAGCCCCTAGGAGAGAAGAAAAAAAAAAAAAGGAAAGAAAGAAAGAAAGAAGAAAAAAAAGAAAAAAAAAAAAAAACCAGCACACACACATACACCAATACCACCTCCGAGATCGAGTCTGACAGCCGAAGACAGAGCCTCCCTTCTCCCAGTGTCGATTTTTTTTTTTTATAATCAATCGCCAGTGCTCAGTGGGATCGGATTGAACCTGCAGTTCTCAATCACCATGAAGAAAAGATGCAAATCCAGGTGCCCCCTCCCCTTGTCAGGCTGGTAGTAGGTAGAGAGCGCCACAGATCCCCTTCCTCCTTCCCGTCACTCTCCCAGTTTCCAACAACGGTGAGCATGAGGAAAATCTCCCCTCCGGATTCCTCGCCCAGCCTCGGATGTGAGTTACAGGCATTAGAGGGAGGAGGAGGAGGAGTTGAAGTTTGCATTGAAAAGACTGGCTTTCCATGACGTAGCCACGTGCTTTCAGACCCGTCACCAGTGAGATGCTTCAACCCGCCCGGGGAGGGCAGTGTCACTGCAGTCTCTCCACTACTTTCCCCCTGGAAGTCCCCCATCTCGGGCACCCAGCCCCAGCCCTGGACCCTCTCCCTCCTCTGCCCAGAATGAGTCGGCGGGCTGCTTGCTCCTGGAGCCATCTAACAGAGCCTTCTGCTAAAAGTGAATTTTGAAAAGGAAAATTAACAATTATAATTAGTAAACCTTAGAAAATACGTGAGAGGGAAGGGGTTTGAAGAGAAACAGTAGTTTAAGACCACCCCTCACAGCCAAAATGAGCTCCACCTTACCTACATTTACAAAAACAGCATAGAAAGCCTCTAAAATATCAAGGAAAACTCAAGTTCCTTTAGTTCTTTTTATTTGAATTCTACTTAGATTGCTGTTTGAAAAATACAGACTAGGCATATGACAAATATGTACTTACAGAAACAGCCTGTTAAAAAGACAACCACTAAAATCTAGGTGGCAAACTATATTTTGATGGAGAGGGCCATATGAGAAAAGTTAATGCCTTTTCTAGACACAGTCCATTATCTTCAAATAATTTTTTGAACAGAAAGGACTCTGCTTAGATTACGCCCTAATTCATTGCTTGTTTCTGCACCCATTAATTGAACTAACATTAAGTTCACTTTCATTTCCTTCTCATCTACACTAATATACAACCGTGTCACCTGCCACCACCATCTAACCTAACAAAATGGGCAAATTTTCTTTTTCACCACTATATAACCCAGTTTCCTGCTTCCTCAGAAAATTAAAAGATTTAAGGCAGAACTAAAGATTTTGTCTTATTTGGGGGGAAATATACAATGTATAAAATACACAAACTATTGCAAAGAATAATATCACAAACTCCAATGCACTCACGACTCAAATTAATAAATGTTAGCATTTCAACGTATTTGTGACCGGAGCATTTCAGAAAAGTATAATTGACCTCTCTCACTCTTATTAAGTAAATGAATTAGAGTTATGCCAATTTATTTCCACTTTATGGAAAACTGACATAAAATTTTTAGCTAATTTAAAAATATATCCTCAGGGGTGCCTGGGTGGCTCAGTCAGTTAAGCGTCTGCCTTCGGCTCAGGTCATGATCTCAGGGTCCTGGGATTGAGCCCCACATCAGGCTCCGCACTCAGGGGGAATCTGCCTCTCTCTCTCCCCCTGCTCATTCTCTCTCTCTCAAATAAATAAAATCTTTTAAAAAATAAAAATATGTTTTCAGAGGCTCCATTTTAATTCCAAAAAAATTAAATTCTCAAAATGCCTCTACTGCAAGGGATATTAAACTATCTTATAAACAAAGAGCTGTTGATTTATGTTGTTGAGGATTAGGAGAAGAAATTGACTTTCAAAAAATTAACCCCCTGATTTTCGGTTATCAAAAAATAAAAAATGTAATAACTTTCCCACTGCTAGAGTTTTCTAATATCTGATAGGCATTTTGAGATGTCAAAATTTGCATTCAATACCTAGAACCCTTTGGGGAAACAGTCAATTTTAGGTAAGATAGAAAAAGTATCTAAAACAGGTATATTCTATTAAAGTTAGGAAACTGGAAAGTTAAACAGTGATGCCTTCGATGTGCCAAAACAGTCATGTCATAAAGTTCAAAGAAATTACCAAGATTAACGGCAGTCTAAGTTTGGGAAGTAAAGAAAGAGGGAATACTAAGAGTCTATGAAAGCAATGCCAAATGACTTAGGAGAAGCAGGCTGAAAAAAAAAAAAATGAAAAGCAGAATTCCTTTTTGAAAAAGGAAAAATGGGATAGCATTGCCAAATAATTAGGAAAGCAGTTTTTATATTAATCAATCAGGGACAAATACCATATCCCGCTTCTGCTGTTCTGTCATGGGTTCCAGAATATCCCAATATGGACAGATGCCAGAGAAACAGTTGAATCAAAAATATTCTCCTATCAAGTTCTTCTGAATTCACATTGCTCTAAGGTTCTATAAAAGCTTGCTGAGTTCCCTGAGGTATTTCACAAGTAGAGTAAAATCTGGGGAGATGTTCTGTAATTATTGAAACTTTTTACATGCTAAGTTTGTGTAAAAAGAACACTTCTCATACTGATTCTTCTTGCATTTCCAAACTGGACTCTCTTCTTTACATCACGACCATGAATCTGATCCCTCCTCAAATAAAGATTTACTGCCAGAAAGCTGTGGTTTGTTTTCCTATATATTGGTGGAAAACTTATTACAACTTTGTCCCATCACCTTAGGAACAACATAAAAGGTCATTACTGTGACTACTATTTATTGAGAATCTATTATGCCAGGCACTGTGTTAGTTGCTTCTCATCTTTTATGCTATTTAAAGGAAAGAGAAATCTTTTAGTATAATGTATGAGATTTCTATAGTTCTTTTCTATTTTTATTGATACATTATTTTCTTATGTTACATAGGCTATTATTAACATTATCAAACAAAACAAAACAAAAAACTTTACCAAATATTTTTGTCTGGAAAATATGGCCTAACCCTGGTTCCAAAGGACTTGCAATTTCTGATGACCTCTGAGTCACCCAATTCAATTATTCAACCATTATTTATTGAGCATTGCCCCCTCCCCCCTGCCATGAAAGTAACTATACCCTATGTTGCATGCTAACCCATAAAGTTAAACCAGCTCTCCAGTTACACAATAAAGAAGACCTAGAGTAGTCCAAGAATCAACACAGGTTTCAAGTAGTCCAGAATCACCATCTCCAGTTTAGGGATGATCCGAAGATACTTACACTGACCTGAGTTCAGACCATTATTTAAGTTGTGTTTTGGAAGATATCAAAATTGTTACTTGGGCTTTGCCATGCTACAAATCACTATTAAATGACAAAAACTAAAACTATTAGAAAAAAATACAAGCTTTAGAACACATGTAAGTAAAGCTAAAATGAGGAAAGCTTCATCATCACTGTAAAAATTAACAGTAAATTGTAGCATATGTAGGTAGAAAAGACTGTTTTCATTAGGCTGAGGTAAAATAAACCCATTACTCACAATCAAGGTCATCTAAAAATTAAACATATCTACAGTACATCATAGTTAACTAACCTAAAGATAAGTATAATGACTAGAATTTCAGAACACAATAAACTATACATTTTAGTTTAGTACAGAACATGTGAACTTTCATGAGATTAAGCATCAAACGTCTTTGTAACTGTCTTAGCATGCTTTTTCTAATTATTTCCAGTAGTTACTTTTCTATATCATTCTTTCTTTTAGTAATAAAACCCCACTCCCCACCACAGTTTTGGAAGGGCACATGGCTACCCAGGTAGAGAAGAGAATTCCCCACCTCGGGCACAACAAAGTTGTGGTCATGTGACTGGATTCTGACCAATGAGATGGGAGCAGAAGAAGACTTCCTGGTCACATTTTTCAAAGGAAGTTGCTTGTCTTCCTTTTGTCCTTTCTATGAGCTGAAAGGAATGGTGTGAGCAGCTTTGACAGCACAGACAGACACACACCCCAGGAATGAAGTACCGAGATAGAAGAAACGGTCAGAACAGCCAACCTGTCCTTGACTGCCCTCTTACCTCTGCACTTTAGGTGACAGAGAAAGAAACTTTTATTTTGTTTGAGCCACTGTATTTTGTGTGAATTTGTCACAGCAGCTTATTCTCTCTACTATCTTAGGGACTGGTCTGCAATTAATAACAGCACACTTATATTTGGGTTACGTATGTTAAAACGATAAAGAACACAAGTACGTCACTTACAAACTATCACTTTATTCACAGCCTACGACTCTCCTTTCCATTCACCAAAGCAGCTACTGATCTCTTAGCTGCCTTTTATAAACTCTCCTGCTTATCCTCACTGCCAGGGCAAACATCCCATTGTCAGATCTTACTTCCTTTGTCTCCTTCTCTGCCCTGCTCCCTGCCCATCAGATGTAACCTATGACACTTTGGAGCTTATGACCATAACAATAAAGCTTTGATCACGGTAAGGAGAAGAAAGACAGAGGGCATAGTGATTGGAAGAAAGAGTAGGTCAGAAAGAGGAAAAGAAGACCAGTGTGTACACGAAGACCTCCATGTCTATATTTACCTTGTAAGCCTTTTTCAAAAAGATGGTGCCTTTTGTTGTTTGCACACTTATGCCTTTTCTATTGTTGCTGTTAACGCTTATCATCGCTTTTTAAGGGATGATTCTGAATTCCGCATCACTGTACCACTCATTAGTACCATTTCCCCCGTCCCCATGTGCCCACACTGACTCATGGCTTACAAAATCTCTGTTGCTCTGTCCTACAGGGAACAGTCTGGAAAGGCAACTTCAGTCCTTCTCTCTGACCCCTCCCAATTTCTTAATGATGAAGGAATGACTTAAGTAGCCCAGCCCCTTCTTCTCTCTCTTTCTTTGGATCTGTCTGCCTGCAAAAAGTTTTCAGACTCCTGTCCTTCAGCTCTTCTCTGTGGGAAACACTGAGTCAGCCTCAGAGCCCACAGCCTGTCTTCTGGAAGCAGGTCTGGAAACTGGTTTCTCTCTGTACTCCTCAGGGGGCTTGGAGCAAACATTGTCAGTGCCCCATATAGATGGCTTTCATTCTGCCATATCAGTGTTCTAGTTGATTTCCAGCTTCCAGTATCTCCATCTCTGAACCTGGGGGATTTTTTTTTTTTCCCAGCCATGAAAGGCCCCTCTGTCCAGGTACTCATAGAAAAGCCTGGAAATTAACACTCCTTAGGAGAATTTCTCCATGATGAAACACCCAGCTCCCTTACCTCTTGGGAGGGATAATGATGAGGCATGCGTTTTGCATCCTTTCCCAGAGTTTCCCTGTGGGATTGAGACAGTCTCCCACTGGGATTGTTGGCTTATCAACATACTATTGGCCCTCTCCCCTTCCCCAGATCCATTCCTCACTCATCTGCTCTATTCTCTCCCAAATACATTACTTACACGACATCCTCTGTAAAAACTCATACCACTACAGGGTTAAAGAGAAAAGCAGGGGTTCTGGGTAAATGTGCCTGCACTCTAGAAGCAAACTCTTCCTTGAGTGTTCATTGAAGTTTCCAGATGGAGAGGTAATATTTGGTGAGACCAATTATTGCCCAAAGGTTAAGTTTCATTCCCCCAAACAACCTCATCAGTAATAAAACTAATATTTATTTCTATCTTTCTAATTTGTGTGGCCACATTCCCTTGTTGAATCTAAACTCAGAAGCGGAGAAAAGAGGCAGGATTAATTACTACCTCATAAGACCCCCAAATACTAGAAAATAATGTAAGAGAAAAATCCCCATCTTTGTTCCTATTATGTTCAGAGAGTATAATCCTAAAACAGTAAGGAACCTGCCAAGAGACACAGGCAAATGCAGGTGAATTCCCCTGAGTGCTCAGAAATATGAGCTTCTCTTGGCAAAATGCCACAAAGCTTCATTTCTCACCTAAAGGAACTTTCTCTCAGCCCATATGGATTAAATATGCCTGGCAGTAAAGCCCCAGTTTCCTACACAGCCTCAGGGAGAATCCAGGGACCCTCCTTTGCATCCTCTGAGGCAGGTGGGAACTGACATTATACAAGCAGGATTTCCCCTAAATAATTGGAGGGGCTCTGCAGATGGGCTATCATATCAATGTCTCTAGACCCTTACAACATTTAATCTTCTTTAGTGTGACTTAATTTCAAAACGAGTTAAATATCTTTACTAAAATCAAATCAAAGCAATGGCAACTTCTTTACAGACTACTTCAAGCTACACTCCACTTTCTCCCCATTAACCCAAAATTTTGTTATGTCTTATTCTAGGAAAGTATGCTCGAGTTGAAAACCACTGTCATTTATGATTTGAAGTGTTCTCAAGGGAAACTACATTTTCTGTAAATAGGATCCTGTTCCTTTTCTCTAGAACTCTTGAATAGGACAACTTTGGATATATCATTTTTAATTTACAGGAGAAATTTGTCCACTCAACTTTCTCCATTTGGGAAGAGACATATATTCAAAAATTCAGAATATTATTTATCGTGGACAATAGTCCAGCTTCTAAAATTTGCATACCTGGGACTATGAATTAACACTATGGAATACATGCCTGAAGAGCAGAGGGAGGCACACCCATCTGCACGATGAAACGTCTATGGTCAACTCAGCAACTGCCAATGCCCCAAGCCAAGCTTGCCCGGAGAAGCCAGGAACCCACTTCAGAAAATACCTTTTCCAGTTTATCGTTTCCAGGTTACCTCTCTCCAGTGAGAGGCCCTCAAAATGAGATTCGGGAGCAGAAAAGAAAAGGCCACTTCTCTGAAGGCAATTGCCAGGCAGTGTGAGATTCACGGTGGTTTCTTGGTGGCTTCTTGAGGACCAAAGCTCCCTAAGAATCATGGCAGCATCCCAGTCAACGCTTGAGAATGTCTGCTTTCAGTGCATCAGGCTGAAATAATGGAAAATAGTTGACCTGAGTTTCATTCCTAGCTTTTCCAACAGTCCTAAATCCCCAATTCCCATATTAAAACAGAATACATCAAATGTCTTCAGTTCTCCTGATTTATCCCAGATGGAGACACTGTATTTTCTCTGCCTAGGTTCCAAGCCATTACAGGTAACTGATAAAGAATTTTCATTGAGTTTGTAATAGTTCGTTTGATATCTAAATATCTGGTATGACAATAAGACCTTCAATCCAGGATGTTTCATTACACATCATTAAAAATATAAACCATATGAACAGAGAGATTATTTCTTCCTATAAGTATTTACTGAGCACCCTACTCAAACACGGGCTTCCATAGACCACTTTGAACTGAATGAAAATGACTTCATTGGGCTTATTTCTTATATTTCCTCAAAAAAAAAGAGGTTCATAAAATCAAATTCAATTCTTCTGGAAGAAAATGCATGGGATTATTTTACCTGTAAACCAAATTTTCCTGTCATTAAGTTAAAATGTGTCTTTCACAAAGCAATGTATTAAAATCAATGTAAAAATTGCAATTCGAAAAAATGTGTCATATATACTAACATTTAGATTACAAAGTAAATAAAGAAAAATGCCAACTCAGAGGATTTACACTCCAGAAAATAAATGACACAAGTTTGTTGGACCATAAATTTCTAGAGGTCAAAAATTAAAGCTACTTAACTTGCTTAATACTGCACCCTAATAATCTTGATGTGTACATGTTCAATTATTTGTATCCTGAAGGTGTGATTTCCACAAAAATGTAGGTTCTAAAGATTACACTATGAGAAAAATGTCCCATTTCTTTGTTCACGTCAACAGATATTTTCATGAACATTTATAATATTGTAGATTTAAATGCACATAATTGAATTGCTGTCCATGCAGGTGTGAAAAATGTTTAAAATACTGTGTTTGAACATTAATTTGGTTTAATGTATTTTTGGCATCTGGACAATAATGCACTTATACTTTATTACTTGTCTGAATGACATAAATAATAGAATATATACACATATGTATAATGGCTCAATATAATTATTACTTAGCATTAACTTTGTTTTTTTTAAGATAAACATGGCAATAAACAATACACAAGTAATTAATCAAGCATATCCAGGCCAATATTTTAGGTTTTATTTAAGGAATTTATAACTTGGATAAAACTGGAATAAAAATATACAAAAATCATATTTTAATCTCAATATCAACCACTTTCCTTCAATCAATAGATATTGCTCAAGCTCTAATACACATTAAGATATTTTTTAATTTTACTTCAACTTTTTAAATAAGCACATACTTTATGTCACCATTTCCAAGTTTTTGGATGTGTTTGCTTTAAAGCTCCATTAGTAAACTGAGTATGATATTATTCCATTAAGGCAATATTTTAACCTCAGGTTTCAGATATGTTCAGGTAGCAGAAGGTGGAAGTCCTAATGCACAGTGCAGAACCACGTGACATATTGTTATAGCAAACGTAGGTTACTAAACATAATACTTAACACCATCCTTATTAGGTTATGGTATGAACAGCAGCAGCAGCAGCAGGCACCCAAATCTCAAGTTGAATTTGAGGGGAAAAAATAACATTGAAAAAAAAAAAGCCACCATCAGCAATATTTTAGTTTTATTTCCTACACTATGGGAAAAAACACCACTAGTTACAGAAAAACGTGACCATGTATTTCTTTTTTTTTTTTTTTTAATATTTTATTTATTTATTTGACAGAGATAGAGACAGCCAGCGAGAGAGGGCACACAAGCAGGGGGAGTGGGAGAGGAAGAAGCAGGCTCATAGTGGAGGAGCCTGATGTGGGGCTCGATCCCATAACGTCGGGATCACGCCCTGAGCCGGAAGGCAGACGCTTAACCGCTGTGCCACCCAGGCGCCCCATGACCATGTATTTCTTGAACACTGAAACTTCCAAGGCAGCTAAACAAGGGAGCGTCAGTCTGGACTAAAATGCAAGCTGTGTTCCATTAGTAGAGCCCTAGGCATCAGCCTACATCTTCTTCCCATTGGTTCACCCCCAAGGGCTGACTTCTTCTCATTGGTCTTCCAGAGGTAGTGCATTTTTTCTAATTGGCCAGCCCAGAGAGTATGCTTTTTCTGATGGTCAGCCTAAAAGGGGTGTCTTTTTTCTAATTTTTTTCTAATTCGCACAGAGCTCTGGACTCTTGGCCTTGCTGCCTAGGACGTGTGAAGACAGAGGAGACCCATGAGACGTTCCCATGAGACCAAGGAGACTCTTCTCTGAAGAAGAGAATGTTGACTCACGTTGATCAAAGAAGATAGATTCAGAAGGAATGGTTAAGTTTTGAATACACTACAAAGTATGAAATTTAGATTGTGGCTCATTTCCCATCTTTTTCTAATTGGTTAGCCCAGAGGATAATGTGCCTGATGATATTCTAAATAAATAATTTATTGTTCCTTAAAACCTGAGTGCTAATCACTGGATGTATTGACACCTTTGTACCAGAATCTATTCTCAAGCACCCCATCTCTCCAACTTTTATGTGTTGATTTCTGCACAGGAAGAATATATATATATAACATAAAAAAGTCAGCATTGAATGGCCGTCGACCAGAAGCAGACTGGACCGCTGGTCTGTATCTAATGTATTTGAGGATTAATAGTTCCATTTATTTACAAAATATTTGCAAATCTGTATCATGCATGCCTGCCGATTTTATCTCCAGCATTTAACCAGCCAATTCGTTAGAAATTTGGCCAGCCTCTGTGAGAAAATCCGCATCCCTAAAAAATTTCGGCTTTGTCTACATGAGACTGACCAATGAATGTTTACAAATTCCAGCCATCTCAGTTAATCCTCCCTCTCTCTCCCTCTCTCTTTCTCCCTCTCTCTTTCTCCCTCTCTCTCTTTCTCTTCACTATGTAACTTGCATGAACACACACATACACAAAACTATTTGAGTTTAATTTTTCCTAAATTGACCATTTTTGTCACGTCTGAAAAGTAAGTAAGAGACACAGTGCTGCCTGCAGAAAGGGATTTAGTGAGTTTTTGAAAACACTGGCTTCAGGGAAGTAAGGATATGGTTTGGACCATTTCCACAAAGCAGGCCTGAGTAAAATCCTATCAGGTTTGGCTTTAAAATAGTTTTTCCAAGGCCAACACACCATTTTTCTTTCCTCCTCTTCACCGTCTCCATTCACTTTGGAATTATGGAAAATGAACAAGTTCACCAACAAGTCATGAGCAAAATGTTTCATTAACTCTTTGCACTCTGCAATGTTATATTTGTACGTTTAAAGCTCGACTCTTAGGGGAAAACTCATGAAGTGTATTTCTATGTTAAGCTATTCATTTATTTGCTATTCGTGTATCTCAATAATTTGTAAGCTGTCTTTTAATTATTCATCTGTTAAAATTTCTTTATTATCTTTCTGTCCTTGTGTCCTGTACTATTTTCCTTTTATCATTATTCTCATTTAAAAGTAATGTGCTCTGAGAATACGGTGTGTTGAGACTTCCACAGCACCTGGTACCTGGCTAATTTTCACTCTCTGATAACTCTTAACATTGTTGTCTTTCTCCGATGATCTGCAGTTTCTCTGTGATGCGCTTATGGGTAAATTTATCTCTGTTGAGGCTGTTTTATGCACTGTATGCTCTTATCAATTCCAAAATTCTTTATCTCTTCAGATATTTATTATTTGCCATTCTCTTCTTCTCTTTTCCTGGAAATTCTAATATGGAAAATACTGACCCTTTCTTTATGTGTTTGGTTCATGATTTCTTGTGCATGCTTCATGTAAGCTGTTTTTATTTCTCTATTTAAGCACCTTAAGCATACTCACATTAAAGTCTCCGTTGGATTGTCCTATGAAGCAAATGTCATGTGGGTTAAATTCACATTCTAACTGTTGATTTTGTTAGTGGTTATTCTTAGTGTACGATTCAAATGTGTGTTGGAATTAGGCTTTTAGAAGGTGAGCAGGAAGATTTTTGTTTAGACTTTCGTTTCTCCCCCCTCTCCATTCCTCCTCATTCTGCCTGATGGCTGCCTCCATGCAGCACCCGCCAGGACCACTTCCAGAGCAGAACCAATGGCCTTGCTGGTCCTTACAAGCTGCAGTGGTACACAGGGTACTGTACATTAAATCCCCAATGCAGTACTTGACCCTGAAAACTTGCCTAGTGTGGCCGGGTAGTTGCTATCTGGAATATTTCCAGTAACTGTGGCAGGAAAGGAAATAGCGTGGAAAAGCATGTACTAACTTTAAAAGCTTCCTCTTGGAAATGACACACATCACTTCGGCTCACATGGCCCTTTGCAGGTCTTATGACCACAACTGGGTTTGACAATGTAGCAAAGTATAATCCTCCCACAAGATGGGAAACCAGAGATTGGTCATTAGTAATACAATGTTTCAGGTTTGCCCTGCCCAGCGCCAAATATCTGTTTCCCTCTCCTTTCTCCAGGCTGAATACACTTAACCCCTCTCCAAGGGAAACATCCAAAACTTCCATCCAATCACTGCTCAAAGCAAGGCTCTCTGAGTAATTACACAGTAGTTTCCACATCAGCTCTGGATGCCGCTTTTCTTGACCTGGAGACTCAGGAACTAAAGAGACAAATTATCTGCTTCTCACATTCCCAAAAGACAGTGGGGATGGATAGTACTGGTACATTTGCTTTCTCCTGAAAGAGGAAAAAAGGGAAATTGAGAAACACACACAGAGAGAGAGAAGTTACTAATAAATAGCAAATTCAAACACCTGCTGAACAGATGCCATGAGGACCTCAAATGCCGGGCGTGGGATGTGCTCTGCTCTCTGGGAGTACCTCCCAGCCCACTGTTCTCCACCCGCCTTGGCTCAACTCAGCAGAGGGCCCCCTTTTTCCTCTTACCGTCCTTGACCACAACTTGAGAGAGCATTGAAGAATATGCCTTCCTTAAGAGCCAAGCTTCTCAGCCGGCTTCCCTCTGGTGGCAGTACGGGTGCTGTCTCAGTCTGTCCAGGCTGCTGTAACAGAACACCAAAGACTGGGTGGCCTATAAACAGAAATTTACTTCTCACAGTTATGGAGGCTGGGAAGTCCAAGATCAAGACACTGGCAGATTCAGTGTCTGGTAAGGACCCTCTTCCTTATTCATAGACAGCTGTCTTTTTACTGTGTCTTCACAAGGCAGAAGGGGGAAGGGATCTCTCTCAGGTCTCTTTTTATAAGGGCATGGATCTCATTCATGAGATCTCTGTCCTTATGACCTAATCACCTTCCAAAGCCACTTCCAAATGCCATCTCATTGGGAATTAGGTTTCAAAATATGAATAAACAGCAGGTGTCTAAGTGGCTTATTAAGTATCAATCGTGGTTTCTTTCAGTCCAAGCTGGTGCCTCTTTGTGTTGTATAATTCTCTCAAAAACTGGGGCATCTTGTTATCTATTTTGTTCCCATCAGTTTTCTTGTTCTATGCCCCATAGCCCGTGTAAGTGCAGCTACCTTGTGTTCATAAGGCATCGGTGGGAAAGCCACACACAGTCTCTTTTTCTTGAGCCATTTTGTCCAACTACAAGTATTTACTGGGAGAATGTTAATCTATTCAGAAATTTTAACAACCAGTGTGAAACATGCTCTTTATTTGATCTTTACCTTAAGACTGAGTCTTAATTAGCCTTTGACATTCAAAGAATTTCTCAATTTTATCTTTTGATGCTTCAGTTTGAGATGTATTTCTCTTTTCAACCTATAGGTCTCTGAATATATAGACTATTTCTATTATTTCTCATTCTTGCTTGCAAATCAGCCAATATTGTTCTGATCCCATCTCTTTCTTGTAATAAACTTTCAAATGCAGTCAACAACAGCCAATGTATGCTCCTAAAAGTTTGTTTTCCCATAAAGCTACAAATTTATTAGGCATATAATTTGCTTTCTAAGTTAACACAGGCAGCCCGTTTTACTAAGTAATTTGCCAATACATAACACGGATTACCATGCTTCTCACCTCCATTATCAGTTTCTTTGCAAACTAATGCCTACCCCATAAACCAAAGCCACATATTTAAGGTTGGTTGTTAAAACAGCACTCCAATCCTGATTCCAAATTTTTTTTTTTTAAAGATTTTATTTATTTATGTGACAGAGAGACAGCCAGCGAGAGAGGGAACACAGCAGGGGGAGTGGGAGAGGAAGAAGCAGGCTCCCAGAGGAAGAGCCCGATGTGGGACTCGATCCCAGAACACCAGGATCACGCCCTGAGCCGAAGGCAGCCGCCTAACGACTGCGCCACCCAGGCGTCCCTGATTCCAATTTCTGTTTAAATCGGATGGATCTGTTTACACTGCAGGAGTAAACATAGAGTTTCAGTGGCTTAAAACAACAAATGTTTATGTCTGTGCCACATTTATATGTCCATCACAAATAGGACAGTGGCACTGATCCCCATTATTGTTGTCCTCACTCTGGGCTACAGGCTGATAAGAACAGTCACCCTCTGAAACATCACCACTAACCACAGCAAAAGGAAAGAAGAGCATGTGCAGCACGTACTGACTCTAGAAACTTCTGCCTAAAAGTGACACACATCACTTCTGCTCCCATGGTCACACATAATAGGTAAGTATAATCCTCAGGCAGGAAGCAGAGCTAGATTTTGGTGGAAAATGTTAGAATCTATCATTAAAATCTATCAAGTCAAAGAAATATACTTACTATTACTAAACTAGACAAAAGCCAAGCTTGGCTCAGGTCATGATCTCGGGTGGTGGGATGGAGCCTTCTCTCTCTTCCTCTCTGCCCCTCCCCCCCACCCCATGTGCGACCGCACACACACACACTCTCTCTCTCTTTCTAAAATAAATGCATCTTTGAAAAAATATATTCAACTAATGATAATGAAAAATGGAAGGAAATTTATAACCTAAAATGTTTATATTGGAAAAGAAGAAATGCTAAAATTTTAATGAGCTAAGAGTCAATCACAGAAATTCAGTAAAAGAATAGCAAATTGCCCAGATAACCTGGGGGGGGGGGGGGAAGAAATGAAATCAATAAGATGGAATGTAAAAAATAAACTAAGAAAAATAATTATAAACTAAAAGAGATCAACAAAGCTTTGCAAAACTGACAAACCTGATAAACTCTGCCCCCCAAAATAAATGGAGAAGCACGCACACACCCGTGCACCCATACAATGCTAGAAATGAAGAAGGGGCTATCGCCACAGATCTTGCAGACATTAAAAGGATAAAAAGAGAGCATCATGAGCAACTTTGTATGAATAAGTTTTTAATGTTACTTACTTAGTTGGCATAGCTTTGTGAATTATTATGAGGTACACACTTGTACTCACTTTACAGATCAAGAAAAAGAACCCTAGCAGCTCCCAGAAAGCCCCCATTGTGTCCAATACCAATCACAGCTCTCTCCCTCCAAAGGTAACCACTCTCCTGGTTTTTATAGCCTCACTTCCTTGCAAGAGATTCTAAGGAAGGAGCTTTAGGAAAAGCTGCCAGTTAGGGAGAAGGAAATCATAGAGTGGTATGTAGGGAGCCAAGACAAAGGAAGAAATAAGTGAGAATGGGAGGAAGGGGACTCTAGTACCCTCAGATGGGAGGTTCCAAAGACTGCTAATATTCTTGTGGGATGGTCCAGTTGAAAGAGAAAGAAGCAAACAAAGCTGGAGGGTGAGTATGAGAACCCAAGAATCAAAAGATATGAGAGAGGGGAGCCTGGGTGACTCAGTTGGTTGAGTGAACAGCTCTTGATTTCAGCCAAGGTCATGATCTCAGGGTTCTGGGATAGAGCCCCACTTGGGGCTTCATGCTCAGCATGGAGTCTGCTTGAGGATTCTCTCTCTCTCTCCCACTCTATCCTCCCCCTGCTTGGTCCCTCTTTCTCTCATTCTTTCTCTCTCTCCCCTGCTAAAATAAATAAATAAACATTAAAAAATACATTTTTAAGAAAAGGATATGAGAGAGCTAAAAGCAATGGGATGCAGAGCCCAAATGAAAGATCAGAGTGCTTCTAGACTTGGAAGCGAAAAGATGGAGAAATTTCTAGTTAATGATTTCGATGTTTAAGTGAAATATGAATCCAAGTTAAGAGTGGGGATGAAAGGATAGGAAGGGGCAATGAGAAATTTATGGGAAAAAGAAAAGGAACAAAACAGTTAACTCAGAAAGTGAGAAAGTAATTTACAAGACAAATCCAGTTGAGTTGTCAGTCAGAGTCAAGTGTCCCTTTGGAATTTTTTATGATTTCTTTAAAGGGAAACCAGAAGCCTGACTGCATGTCTTTCCTCCTGCAATGAGCATCTGTCTGTATGTAAGCACAGAACTTGTGGTTGGATGGGTGAGTCATCACAGACTGGGGTTTTACCAGGCAAAAAACGACAGAAGGAGCAAAAAAAAGGTTAAGGAAATTGCAAGAGAGGAATAATCATGATATGCCATGAGCTCTGAGTTGCACAAGGAAGCCTGTGAAAATAGGAGAAGGGTGTTAGATAGTAAGAAAGTATTGGGGTAGATTAACTGGAGATAATTAATTGATAAGAATTTTTACAGTAAGATTATTTGAGGCCCTGAGCTGTTAGGAAGGGAAGTGGTTGCAGAATTGGGTTAAATTGAGAATTTCAAAGACAGTACAGCTTTTCCCAATGACAAGTTCCCCGTTGGACTGTAGGAGAGGAAGGCTGGTAGGAGAAGGAAGGAAAGGATGATTAGAGAAATGTTGGTCAAGGAACTGAAGGGCCAGCATGCCGGACGGGACATGTCCCAGGATGGGAGGGATGGTATGAGTCAGGAAGAATGGATAAGCTCTAGTGGGGAAGCTGTCAGTGAATGAGTGAGAGAGGCCAGATCAGTGGAAAGCAAAGAGGGAAAGAAGAGAATGATTACATTGGCTGGAGACCATCTGCCCATCAAATCAACCCTGCACTTGTTCTATGCCACAGACACTCCCATATGCAATATTTCCAGGGGATTCCTTGCCCTCTGGTTTCTGGTTCAACCACTGGAGAGTCTCTCAGGACATTGGAGGTAAGGAGGCTTGAGTATTAATTCCCCAGGTTAGATCAGGCTGACTGTCCCTTGGCTGAAGGTCACCAATCGCTCAAGGCAACCAATCCTACAAGAGTCTCCCATTCCTGGTTTTGATAATAACTCCTTCCTTCCTCATTTGAAGTGACCTCCTGTTTTGAGCTCCAGGTTCCTGCACTACGGTGCCTGGTTTCTCTACACCCTATTTGTATTTTTCTGAATGCTCCCTTTTTAAAGTCTTCTTTGAATGTTCCTACTTTGAGTGTGCCATCTGTTTCCTCGCTGGGACTCTGACTGATACCATGATAGAATCCAACAGTGTGAGCATGGAGTTTTGCAGAGAGAGAAAGAGAGGGAGAGGGAGAGAGAGGGAGGGAAAGAAAGAGAGGAAGGGAGGGAGGGAGGAAAGAAGGAAAGAGAGAGAGAGGAAGGAAGGAAGGAAGGAGAGAAAGGAAGGAAGACAGAAAGAAAGGAAGAAAGGAAGACAGGAAGGAAGGAAAAGAAGCCAATGATCCAGAAGTGGTGATGAGAAGGACATCTGCCCCACCACATGGCTCAGAAGTATGTGGTGCACGAGAGAGAGAGAAAAAAACAGTGCCTCCGATTGGAGGGCTCTAGGGGAAGCAGTTTCCTCAGTGACCTGCCAGATATCTGGTAGAACCCACTAGTTGAAAGAATGGCAAAAAAAAAAAAAAAAAAAAAAAAAAAAAAAAAAAAAAAAAAAAAATCACATTGGAGAGGAATATGGAACAAATTGAAGGAAAGCTGTCAGATTACTTAGCTCCTATAGATCTATGACCATTCCAGCACGAATAAATTCCCTTCAAGACAAGGGAATAATGACCCTGAAGTCAATTCAGACACCATCAGCACTGCCTCCTCAGTTTCAGAGAAGAAGGCCAATGCCTCAGTTTCAACAGGCAAGATGGCGGTCACCTGGAACCTTGGGGATGTGATCCTTGCCCAGCAGAGCAACAGAGGTGGGACCTTCACCCACTGGGTCCAGAAAGCGGGGCACTGAAACAAAGAGTCTCTTGAGCCTTAAGAACTAATGATATTTGCTTGCTTAGGACCCATCACTCCTTCCTTCTTCCCTATTTCTTCTTTTCAAAATGGGAATGTCTATCCAATGACTGTCCCACTATTATGTATTAGAAGTACATGACTTGCTTGGTTTCACAGTTTCACAGCTGGAGAGAATTTGCCTCAGGATGAATCATATCTTGGGTCTCACCCATTTTGATTTAGATAATATTTAGACTTTGGACTTCATCCTTTAGAGTTAATGCTGGAATAAGTTAAGATGGGGGGGGAGCTGTTAAGATGGAATTAATGTATTTTGCATGAGAGAAGGAATGAATTAGGGGTGGGAGACCATGAAGGGAATGTTTGCGTCCCTCCAAAATTCATGTTGAACTCCTAATCCCCAATGTGATGGTATTTGGAGGTGGAAACTTTGGGAGGTGATTAGGTTTAGGTGAGGCTATGATAGTGGGGCCCCCATGATGGAATTGGTACTTTCTAAGAAGAGGAAGGGACCAGAGTTTATTCTCTCTTCCATGTGAGGACACAGTGAGAAGGCAGCTGTCCACAAGCCAGGAAGAAAGCTCTCACCAGGATCAGAATCTACCAGCACCTTGATGTTGGATTCCCCAGCCTCCAGAACTGTGAGATATAACTGTCTATTGTTTAAACATTCAGTCGATGGTACTTTGTTACATCAGCTTGAGCTGACTAAAATGGAAGGGAGATGGCCAATTACAGAGCAGTGACAGGAATGGAAGGGAAAGTTGCAGATTGGGACAGACTAAGGGTATACAGAGAACATAAAGGAGATGTCAGGTGGTAATGAATGTCTGCAGAGGTTGGACTTCTGAGGATGACCAAAGCAAACAGGGAATCAAGGCAAACCAGATTACAGGCATATGGGCTTTGGATTCTAGCATTGCATTATGGCCTCAAACATTTCAATTATTGATATTGCAATTGGTCATTCAGGTCATAAGCAGTTTTTTGTTTATTTTTTTGGCAGGCACCAGGGCAAGGTCACTCTTATAGGCTTTGGTCAGTGACCTAACTACAGATAAAGGGCACTACTCTCAGAGTGCAAAGATTATTCTGCAAGTGATAGAAAACTTTTTAAAATGGAAGAGACTGGGCTGTGTTAAAAGCTGATGGGAAGGAGATCAACACAAAGCAAGGGGTTGAAGACACAGAAGAGAGGACAATTGGTCATGAGTCGTCCCAGAGGCCACCGGAACCCGAGAGTGGGTGATGGGATTGTCTTTCATTCTAGCAGGAAGGAAATATTTTGCTAAGATGTCACAGGATCTGTCGAGAATGGCATGTAATTTACTATGCATACTAATTACTCACAATGAATTTGTAATGGCACACTAAAGTAACAAGCTCTGGGCTGGACAGGTCTGTATCCTCCTCAATGTATTTCTTGTTTCCAGTTTGACCTGCCCTAGGATATCTGCTTCTTTCTTTTTGGGCACTATGAATGTTACCAGAGGCTCTTACCTGTAAGTAGAGCCATGCAAGAATGTAGGTCTTCTATGTATCTGAACACTCAGGGCAAAAATAAGGGTTTCTTCTCTGCCCTCTTTTGATCCAGCAGAAACGTTGTCCATGTAGTGATGATGCTAAAGTTCTTAAAGCTCCTGTGATGGGAGGAGTCCTTAACTCTTTTGAAACCAAACATTGTACTATGATGCCGCCTGCAGAACACCATTACACATGCCCAAGCATTGTCACCTAGGGAGGTCACTAGTTACACTAGCTCCACTAAAGCAGTAACCATCTGCACACTGGGAACAGAGACAGATGGGTCAAAATCAAAAGATCAGTAGGACAAACAAAATCAAATGAAGGAAGTAGTGGTATTTGCCTAAATGATCTGAAAATCAGATACCAAGTCCAAAGTAAATCCAGACAGATCCCATCACCAAAGGAGGCAGCCCAGGGTTCTGTTACAAAAAAAAAAGAGTGAGAAATAAATGGGGAAGGGACCAGGAAAGCTTTCTCAGCTTGTCTACAAAGACCTTCTGCAGGCATAGATCCATGAGGAGGAAAGAGAAAGTCCCCAAGATGCCCAGGAGAAAGGGAAAAGAACGATTCATACTAGTTTGGGAAGGAAGAGTAGAATGGGAGAGGACTGAGAGCTGCCAGCATAGGAAAGTGCTTGGCACCCCTTCTTGAGCACAGACCAGCGACCATTTCCAAATGATTTCTGGGACAAGGCTATTAATATTCTAACATTGGTTACAGGGAAACTTACTGAGCAGAAGCTCAGCGGTGGGTCTGCTATTCCATAGGAATAGTCATGTTCCCCTACCACAATGACCTGAAGACAACAAATACATACAGTGAAACCTTGATATAACTAGATTCATGTACATAACTAGGTGCATATTTCCTCTGAACAAAACGTCTCCCACCCAGGGGACTGAAGGTGGAGCTGATCTGAGGAAAGAAAGGGTTCTTTCATCCTTGAGACTCAGAGATACTGAGATTGAGCGCCGGGGATTGTATCAGACTCTCAGGTCACCAGGTGCGTAATGGTGGGGATGCTGGGGTTGGGAGGTCCACAGCCAGTAACAGGACAAAGGAGACCGCACTGGGGCAGCTGGCCGGCCTGTGTTTCAACAGTGACACCATGTGGCAGCAACGGCTACAGGGACAGCGGAAGACCATCAGACTTCTGTTTTTCTCTCTGACACAATTGACTATTGAGTAGGACTACTGACACTGCAAAGACAAAGCCCCTCAGGTTTTCTTACTTATGCGTCTGCGCATGCGTGGTCTGGGTGGGGGCATTACTACTAGTGAAATGGCAGCGCAAACAAGGAAGACCTTCAAAGACTGAGAGAGGAGGACCGGATTCAACTTGAAGAAGCAAAGATACGTAACTGCTCTGTTCCACTGGTAGAACAGGTCACTACAGCTCTAAGGCAGGAGTTACTTCACCATACTCATGATACTCAGGACCCCTCTGGAGTTATACAGTAAAATCGCATAGGTCAGAACGAGTATGAGCACCACAGGAAAAAGTGTGGATTTGGCATGAGGCCAACCGGGGTGCAAATCACAGTGCTTCCAGTGATTAGCTGTGTGACGTCGGGTACGTTCCTTAAACCATCTGAATTTGTTTCCATATCCACCAATGGTGATGAGGTACAAGGTCCATGTAATCGTTACAGCCCTGATGTTTCCATCAGGGAAATCTCACATCCTTTCTCTACTTCTCAGGACATGTTGAAATGATGCTTTGGCCGTCAGCATGAGAATAACGATCCAAGACTGGAATTGGCTACATTTCTGAATTGTTTATAACGATGACCAATTTGGATTAAACTATATGAAAGGGAAATTATTAAATCAATATGGTAAATTCATATTAAGAAATATTAGGCAGTTATTAAAAATGAAGCCTTAGGTGAATATCAGTGACATTAGAGACTGTTGACAGAATAATATGAAGAGGAAAAGGAAGTATAGAGTCTTATATGTAATTTAACCAAGATCACAATTCATAGATAGTATTCACATATGTATCTGTGCATCAATATGGAATTCATAGAGGCTTAAAGAGATGCAAAACTGTTAATAATGTACCTTTCATGGTTTTTTAAAGTAGTTTGGGGGGCATATTCCGATTTTATCTTCATTAAGTAAAACACTTTAAAAATGAAATTAAATAGTAGCACTGCTTTATAGCTTTCTCAGTGTAATGTCAGCTACCATCCTAAGAGATTAGGGCTTCATCTTATCTTTTGTATGCTCCCACTTTAGATTAATGTATGGAAGATGTTCCATACATCCTCCAAATGTACGTCTGCTTGTTCTTGGTTACATTCTAGTGGATACCAACCCCAGTGGATTGGATTCTGAAGTGGATACTAGAATTGTGCCAGGTAGATGCTTTGCAAATACTTTCTTCCACTGTGTGGATCGTGTTTTCACCTTTTGGAAAATGTCCTTTGCAGCAGGAAGTTTAAAATTTCATCACTTTTCCTTGTGGTTTTGGTGTCATATCTGAAAGGTTTTATCCACCAAATCTTTTTAAAGCAGCCAGAAGCAACAACGTGCTATATACTGGAATGTTTTCCCTTCTTGGGAAATGTCTCCTTTTTCCTGGTTTCTTGCAAAATTCCTGATGAGGATCCTCATTTTGCAGCACCTGTTTCGGAACCTTGTGTGGTATCTGCTGTGCCACCATCATTGGCCCCACCCTCCCAGCTTGTCATCACGCTCTGAGAACCTCTCTGTGTCTTCTCTTGCCAAGTCCAGTCTCCAGCAAACCTTCTTTTGGTCTTTTATTGGCTTTTGGCCAATAGAAAATAAAACAGTTGACCTACAATAACCGTCTCATCAAAATGCCATCTTGACCACCAGCAAGACAACCCTTTCTATTATCATGCAAAACAACTTGGCTCTTCTTGATCCCAGCTTCCACATTCTGCACCAGGTTCTGAATGGCTATTACTCTGCATAACAAAAATTCCACTAAATCATCTGCCATGTGCCCAAACTCCACAAAATGTGAGCTCCTACCAAACATTAATTCTGCCCCCCACTCTTGGAATGGGAAGAGCATTGTAATTTTAAAAACAGTACCCTATTATTTTTACACATTGTGTATCTTTTATGGGAGGGAGGTACTGGCTCATGGCAAAAAGGGAAGTAATTTCATCCGGTGTCTATGGAGGTGTCTTCAGTGCACTACGGCTTTGGGGCAGTGTCCTGTCTTGGGGGGAAGAGAGTCCCCTGAAGGTAGCACTGATAGCTGGCGAGTCACCCCAAGCACGGTGAGCCTTTGCAGACAACATGAAAATACTTATGTTTTTATCTTTGATGTGGGCATAAGGGGGATACAAGAAGTATATTAAAAGAGAGTACCTGTTTGGGAATGCATGGAAGACACCCCACTGTGATTTGCAGAGACAGAGCTTCAGATCCTAGACATGTGGGGTTAAATTAAGGGAAAAGGGAAATTTCAGCAACACTGCAGAGCTTGCAAATGGAAGGTCTCATGCAAAATTAAATCCCTAAATGAGATTCAGAGGCAGATTTTGATCATTTCTAACTTAAAGAAATAATAAAATGGGTAAATTTTTAATTTTTTTTATAATGACTTCTTATAAAACCCAGAATTAAGCTTTATAAATTCCAGGCAATAACTCATTAATTAAACCTGACAGTAGTATCTTGCAGATCATATTTATTGATTTCTCAACTTATTGAAGTACAATTACATTTACTGTGATGCCTCCAAGGCTAGACAAAATATCAAAGACTGACAATTGAGAGGTTGACATAAAATTAAATAAATCAATATGCCCTATCATGTACTTGAAAGCAGTAAGAAGTGAATTAGTTGGCATTAAAAGCATCCTGTCATTTCATATTATCTTGAGGAAACTATATTCTGGAGTGTTTTGTGGAAAAATATAAAAATCACAGAGATACAGACATTTCTATGCATAAACTCAAGATTGAATATGGGCTAGTGTGAATATCACGAGTGATTAGAAGTGTTGCTGTTTAAAATGAGCAAAGGGAAAAAAGAGAGAAAGAGAGAGACAAACCAAGAAACAGACTCCTAACTGTAGAGAACAAATTGGTGGTTACCAGAGGGGAGGTGGGTGGGGATTAAGGAGTGCACTTGTCAAGATGAGCACCGTCTGATGTATGGAAGGGCTGAATCACTGTATTGTACACCTGAAACTAATATTACACTGTATGTTAATGAACTGGAATTTAAATAAAAACTTAAAAAAATAGGTTGGAACACTTAAAAAAAGCATCGTTGTTCATCCTTTTACAGTAAATGGCAAATGATTTGAGTAATGTTATCTACTTTCATTTCTGTCTTCGTATCATTCCATGAAATGGTATTTAAAAAATAACAATTTCAAGGCAAATGAATAAAGACTCCTGACCTGTGTCTCACAATTTGGTAGCCAACCACATGTGTCTACTGAGCACTTGAAATGCAGCTAATTCAAAGTAAGATGGGCTGTAAGTGTGAAATACCCACTAGGCTTCAAAGACATAGTACAGAAAGAGGGCATAAAATACCTCAATAATCATATTTTTATATTAACTATAATGTGAAAAATATCTTTAGACATAGGGGGTTAAATAAAATATATTACTAAATTATTATCACCTATTCTTTTTATTTTTGTTAACGTGGCTGCTAGACAATTAAAAGTACTTTAGTGGTTTGCTTTATATTTGTTGGCTAGAGCTGCCTGAAGGAATACCAAAGGAAACATCTTAAACATGGTCAGAAATAGGAGGGTGCAGGCCTTCGTGGGCATGGCAGGCAGGCCACACAAAGGAGGCAGCTGGCGGGGCGCAGGCATCATGGCAGGACAGCATATGTGGGTCCTTCTGCCTCTGTTGCTCAGTGGAGAGCCCCTGCCTGCCGTATTATATCTGCCCAAGCTGTAGATCTGGTTTTACACAAGACCTTCCAGAAAGGACCAGGAATGCATTGATGTCACCTCTGCCCAACCCCCATGGACCAGAGCTGGCCACTGTTTGAGGACTTGGATCAGCATCTGCTCAGGCTGCTTTTTCATCTTTAACAACAACCTCAAGATGCCCACTTCCACGTCTGGAGCACAGCCCCAAGATGGCAGGAAATACAGGGACCCAGAGAACTGGTGTGAGAGAGAGACCAAGTCCTGGCTCCCACCACACTCTCCAAACTCGGCTGCATGCAGCTTCCTGAGGGTTCCTGAATCTGCAGTTCCGCTCCTATTTCTAATCTATCCTATCTTTACTAGAATGATCTTCTTAATCTTAACAACTCTGCCTAAAAACCTTCATTGCCTCTCCCTTTGAGTATACAGTGTATGAAGCACAATAACACAAAAGCCACCTGATAAATATTGTTTGCTGAGAAATTTTTTGTATGGACAGGATTGGCTAAGACTTCAGACTTTGAACAGCAAATGCTGGAGGAAGGACAGTTCCAGAGCGATCTAGAGTTAGTGTTGGCCATAATCACTAAGAAGTAGTAAATTGTAGTTTTTGCCACCATGGGATTTACCAGCCTAACCCCCGCCCCCGACTCTATTGTCATAAAAACTGTTGGTACAAGATAAGTTGGTTATGTTTTGTGTGCGTTTGTAGACTGTGAAATCTTTGAGAGTACAGTCCATGCTTTATATATCGTTGTATCTCCAGAGTTTAGCGCCAAAGCACTTACTCAAAAAAATGTTTCTGAAGCCAACTGATGAGCAAGTGAATAAACAAATGAATGAATGAATGAATCATTCCTTTAATATTTTCTTAGCTCTCAGATGGGAGAGAAGGCAAGCTAGTGTAGAGGAGCAGGACTCCAAAGAACACATCTGCTGCCCCCAACAAACATGGTTACTGTTGGCAGAGAGATGGATGGAAATGGCCAAAGGATGAGATCCAGACACTCATCTCATTTTGAAAGCTCGTTCCGACTTGTTGTGTTTAATCTCATCTCACTAAGTGCATCCTCACAAACCACTGGAATAATCCCCCTTAAATTTTCACTGACTATACCAGAAGGATGAATGGCCGTAAGTTTACATTTTTCCCTTTTACCCCACCAGTAGTTTACACTTGAAAAATTGATCAAGACGCCTATGAGAGTCAGCAGTGCCTTTCCCAAAGTATTTCCAGTTCTTCCCATTTTCTGGGAACCTGATTATGTGACTTGCTTTCGACAATGATGGCTGACACTTTCAGTCAGAATCTTTAAATAGTTGAGATGATTTTTTTGTCCTCCAGCACAATGACCTGCAATGTTCCATACATACTGCCCGGGACCTGGCACAGGGACGATGCAGAACATAGATCCCGGCCTGCTCTGGTGGAAATATAGGTGAAAATAAACCTTATTTACTTCAATCTGCTGAGATTCTGATGCTACTGGATGGCAGCATGCCTTCAACTCTCTTGATTAATCTGATATAATTTGATAATATAATCTGATATAACCTGAACTGATGTTTTTCATGTAATGATGTCACATCGGCCTGGCATTCCATCCCTTTCTTAATCTTCAGGTAGAAATAATCATTTGGGGATCCTGGAATCTTGCATTAAAAAGTCAAAAAATCCAATGTTGATACCATCACAAGAAGAAAGGGGAATAAAGAGGAAGACTTTGCCACTAACATTCCTGTAACAAAGAAGAATTATTACCATGTGTGCAAGGAAGTTGATTTATTCTCAGCAAATCATTTTATAGATCTGAGGTCTTGAGCAGAAACCACATACTTTTTTTTCCCTCATTGCTCACCCATTCAAGCCATACATCAGTCTTTACCAAGGATGAGTCCAGATTTACCCCAAGAGGGTAGCAAAGAGTTACACTGATTGGCCATGGTTTCCAGAAGTGGAAACTTACCAAGACACACAAGACTGTCCAGGAAACAACATTGGTTTTCCTGGCATGGTTGATATTGTTTTGTTTTGCTTTTTTCTGACCCTTGCTGCTTCCTCTGGTTTCCACTCTCAGGAGAAGTTCCCAAACTTAATAACAACCGTAGTACCTAACGCTCTTTGAAGTGACAGGATCCACAACCAAACTTGGCTTCAGAACCCACAAGCCTCACTATTACTCCTTACCGAGTGAAGCGCCGTGTTATAGGAAAAGGGGAAAAATAAGAAATTCAGTTGTAAGCCACAGGCCCATGCCTAGCCTAAACCAAGGATTGTCACATTGTCCAGGCAACCCTAAGGGGACCATAAACAGGGATTTAGGGCCCTGTGTCAGAGTAAAACAAGTGCTTGTTTCCCACGCAAGTCTCTCTGCATAAATTTCAGAGGAAAGGAAGCTCAAAGAAGAGGTTTAAAGGAACTTCAAAGGGAAGAGTAACTAACTCACCCAGGACAGAAAGTTATTCCTTTGCCTCCTAGCCAAGTGTGTCATGAACACATCCCCTTCGCTCTCTGAAAACATCCTGAGGTACAGGATATGAAAGGGCAGGGCCGGGGATAGCCCAGGAGAGAGTAGCCGGTAAAACAAAGGGACAACAGCCAGAGCAGAACCAGCTTCAAATAATAACTCACAAAAGACTTGGACTTTTTTCTGGATTCCAGGAGGAAGATTCTTTGCTGCAGGAGGAGCTGCAAAAGACAGGACAGAATATGCGTGAGTCCCATCACCAGCATATTGAAATCCGGTCTTCAAAATGAACAGATGGCCTCACACCAAAGCCCTCGAGAGCGTGTTTGAAGTACACATTGTGGAGTTCTGGCAAATACATTGTTTCCTGAGCGCTGACAACTTTATGTGTGGCAACCTGTGCCTTGAAAGCCACTTGCTCAAAAGAAAGTAAGTTAAGTAAGTAAAGTAGTGAACTGCTTGCTAACAATCCGATTCCTAGTAGAAAAGGAGGACAAGCAGAAAGGAACTCAATTGGCCAGATTCTAATAAAGGAGATGCTTGAGGCATGGAAATGAATGAATTTCAGGGCAGGGCCAAGAGAAAACCCTACGTTTCTCATTGTATTATCTTATTTCTAGGAAAGACTGTTGTGGTTGCTTTAATTTACACCTGGGATTTTCCAGAGAAGACTGTCTGGTTTCTTTATAAACGTGTCATAGCTCCTGTCAATCTCTAAGTCCCCTGGGGGCTCAGAGGTTTTACCTTTGTCTGCATAGCTAGTTGCATACATTTCAACATTAAAGGATATTTTTCTCTTTGCCCGAAGTATACACTCAGTTACTGAGGTACACTCAGGAGATCACTGTAAATGTAAATCAGAATCGCTGATGATATAAACAATAGGGCGAGGCATTAAAAAACCCTTGGTTGAAATGGCACCTGTTGTTTGACATAAATTTTACTGTGTGCAGAATCCCATCGATCGGCATGGGGGGAAAGCATTAAGCTAATACAACATGTTCAGTATCTTTATTCCTTGTGCAGTTTAGATGTCATGGAGGTGACTTGGCTCTTTGAGATTTTGACTATGTCATCCCTCCAGAATGATCAGGGGACATATTCTCATAATCAAATATTTTCACTGCTAGTCCTGCCATTCCCATCTTACCTGAACCTCCCCTCTGAGGCTGTTCACTTATCTCTGTGCTGATCCACATATGAAACAGAGCCCCTCTTCTTTCCTTTGCCCCAAACAATCTGCACAGTGCTTTGTGGGTGGAGTAGGGTTTGCTAAAGATTGGAGCGCAGAAGAAGGGCTTACAAATGGAGGGATGCAATCAAATTAACACTGGAGGTTAAACATCCCTGTTCCCAGAGTCGCATTCCCAAGCCTGGGGTTCCTCATCAGCTGCTTTCTCAGCGGGCACAACCCCCTCCTGCCCTTCTCTGTACCAAGTGCAACGCCATGCTTCCCCAATCTTCATCTTTCCCTCCTCCTGTTCTCCTAGTTTTGGACTCCCTGCTTCTCTTACTTGGAAATTCAAATGAAGTCATTCTTCACCCACTACAAAACTCTGGGTCTCCTTTTGTATATCTACAATGTTGTTAATATTTATCCTTAAAGGAAGAGTTTTCTAAACTGGACCTCCTCCAGTCGCACGTAGAGGAATTAACCAGGGCTTTGAAATTTCAGTCTTTTGTTTCTACCTCTTTCCCTCCTGTCTCTACAAAAGGCAAAAAGCAGTAGAGAAACACAGTTTCCCTCTGAATGAATTATTCCTCCCTGCACCTATCTCCAGCAGCAGTTATAATTGGTCAGTTTTGGTTTAGAATAACATTTTGCCTTCATTATATTGAAAATAAAACTGAAACAAACAAACAAAAAAGGCAGAGTGAGGGGCCACAAGTAAGTTTACCCAGTTGAGGCCATTTGCTAATGTATCTCATACGGTTGTACAGCAACTGTCATTTTCCTAAAGATGTGCTGGGCTGGTCTGTCCAGCCAGCCACGAAGATAGTCACTAGCCACATGTGGCCATTTCAGTTTAAATTTTTTAAGATTTTATTTATTTATTTATTTATTTATTTATTTATTTATTTGAGAGAGAGAGAGCGTGCACTTGAGCTGGGCAGGGGGGTAATGAAGAGGGAGAGGGAAAAGCAGACTCCCGGCTGAGCAGGAAGCCCAACTACTCCAGGCTCCATCCCAGGGCCCCAAGATCTCGAGATCATGACACGAGCTGAAGGCAGATTGCTTAACTGACTGAGCCATCCAGGTGCCCTTCAGTTTAAATTTTAACTAATTAAATAAAATTAAAAATTCAGTTTCTCATCCACACTGGCCACATTCCAAGTGTTCAATAGCCACATGCAGCTAGTGACTACTCTATGACATAGAATAAAATTACAGAACATTTCCACCAATGTCCAGAAATTTCTACTGCACAGTGCTATTATAGGTGGAAAAAAAAATAAAACCACATCCCACATGTTTAGTAACACATACTAACCTGCCTTTAATCTGGGGCCAAAGGTATGGAATAAACCACCATCGAGAAGATTCAGATTTAGGGGTGCCTGGGTGGCTCAGTCATTAAGCGTCTGCCTTTGGATCAGGGCGTGATCCCGGTGTTCTGGGATCAAGCCCCACATCGGGCTCCTCTGCTGGGAGCCTGCTTCTTCCTCTCCCGTTCCCCCTGCTTGTGTTCCCTCTCTCACTGGCTGTCTCTCTCTCTCTGTCAAATAAATAAATAAAATCTTAAAAAAAAAAAATGATTCAGATTTAAACCATGAGGATAAAGTCTTCTCTGAGATACAAAGTATCTTTGAATTTCAGAATGCTCAGAGCAAAATTCAATTTCTTCACTGCTTCAAGACCTTTCAAAGGAATGCCCACTAATGAATATTAGCTGACATAAATATGTTTATTAAAGTTGAGGGAGGTATGTGTAAACTCCACCATAGTGATCAAGGACATTCATAATGACAGAGATCAGGCATTGATTCCTTAACTCACCTCTTTATCTGAGTCCAGAGAAAATGTGGTGATCTCACTCCATCCTTACTCTAGTTGGTGTCATGTAGATTACAAAGTAGCACATCAGTGCTGGATTTTCATCCCCTGCTCGACGTAATTCTAATGAGGTAATCCAGAGAAATTTTAGGAGTCTTCTACACTTTATTCACAGATTTTAGTGCAGGAACCCTCCTACCAATGGGGGGGGGGGTCACATATTAAAGGAAAAAACATAATTAATTAAAATGTATTTATAACAATGTCTACACACATATGCGTTGCACTTTACATATATTACCTCATTTAAATCCTTGCCAATGTCCTCAAATAGGTATTATAATCCCATTTTACACATGAAGGCATTGGAGAGATCAGATCATTCTTAAAGGTCACATACCTCCTAGGTGCAGAGCCATGTTCTTCAACATGTCTCCTTACTCCACTGTGCTCTTTCTAAAATGTAAGACATTTGGGCATTCAGGGAATACACAGAATGTTAACTCTCTACTATTCATTGAAGTTTAAGACCAACTGATGCCAACCAACAAGGCAAGGCAAGCATTCACTTCGAATCTGCTGCTAAAGGGAAACAGAGGGTCCCCTGAATCCTAAGCTTGTCAGCAATCACACATTTGACACTGGCATCCATCGATGGTAACAAGCACCACATCGTTCATTCCCAAGTTCATTGTCAATAGAAACACACCCTTCACGCAACCAAAATACCTTGATCTCTACCAAATGCAGGACCTGTGCTGGGCACTGCACTAGGCATATGCTAGGGTGTGGTCCCTGCTCTCACAGACTTGGTAAACTACTGGCCATGTAGACTAGATATTTGCACTATGTGGTGCTTTGAGAAGATATTTAATGCATTCAGTGAAAGCTTAATATTGGCTGAAGTCTGTTGAATTTTATGTGCTTAAAAATATACCTAACCACCTCATACCCAACAGGATGGCTACTACCAAAAACACAGAGAATAGTAAGCGTTGGGAAGGGTGGGAATGTAAAATGGTGCAAACACTATGGAAAACAATATGACGGCTCCTCAGAAACTAATAGAACTATTACATGATTGGACCATCTCACTCCTAGGCACATACCCCACAAAATGTTAGAACTAATAAATAAATTCAACAAAGTTGCAATATACAAAATCAACATACAAAACCAGTTGCCTATACACTCACAATGAGCTGTCTGAAAACAAATAATAAAACATCTCATTTACAATAGCATCAAAAACAATGAAATACTTAGGCATTTAACCAAAGAGGTGAATGGACTAAAGAGAGGAGGATATGGATGATAGCGAATACTGTTAGGAAGCCAGTTAAGTGGGGAGGAAATCAGGAAAGCTGAACCTACACGAGGGCATGGGAAAGAGACTTTGAAGGTGATTAGAAAGTAAAATCAAGTGTTATGTGACAAATCAATATGAAAAACAAAAAGAAATAGAATGGTATAAATGGATGCTCTCCTGGTGTACTTTTTTATTTCTTAAGTTGAGCCTTATTGATTTTCATCCTGTCTCCTTTATGCATATAAGAATCTAAGGATATACATTTCCTATTAAGTATGTTTTTAACTATACCACACAAGTTATATTTCTGTTTGTTTGGGGCAGGGCAGGAGGGGCAGAGGGAGAGGGAGAGAGAATCTGAATGTAGAGCTCAACACAGGGCTTGATCTCACAACCCTGAGAACATGACCTGAGCAGAAATCAAGAGTCAGATGCTTAACTAACTGAGCCACCTAGGAGTCCCTACATCACACAAGTTTTTATGTATAGCGTATCTATTATCGGTTCTAAGTGATTTCCAATTTTCGTTAAAATATCTTTTTTTGAATGTGTTAAAACTGCACATTTATATTTTCAAATGCATAGTACTTTTAGTTATTTTTATTACTTATTTTTTCCTGAGTTGCACTGAAGTAAGAAAATATAGTCTGTATAATAACACTTCTTAAGCTATATTGAGACTTGGTCTGCAGCATAGTATGTAGTTCCTTTTTATAAATGTGTTGTGTGGATTTGAAAAAAAATGTGCATTCTCTAGTTGTTGAGCACATGTCCATTTAATTAAGATTGTTCATTGATTACATTGTTTAAATATTCTATAGACCTAGTAAATTTCTTTCTTCAGCTATCAATCACTATGACAAGGATTTTAAAATATTCCACCAAAACACTTGTTTTGTGCATTTCTTGGTTTCACTAATTTTCACCTTTATGTAAGCTATATTATGGACCTAGTTTGGGACTGCTATATCTTCTTGGTGAATTGAAAATGTTATCATTGTACTGGGCACTTCTTTATTTCCTAAAGCCTGTTTCATTTGATTTGTTTTTAATTAGTATTTGCCTAATACATCTTTTCCTATGTTTTTATTTTTCAGACTTTGTCCTTTTATTTGAAGTGCAACTTCTGAAAATAACATACAAATAAGTTTATTTTTAAATTTTGTGTTGAAGCTCTAAACTTCAGTGTTATCCTACTTGGCGGGCGGGGTCTTTACAATGCAATTAGGTCATGACAGTGAAGCCCTCATGACGGCATTAGTGCCCTCAGAAGAAGAAACATGAAAGAGACAGAGACAGAGAGACAGAGAGTTCTCTCTACCATGTGAGGACAGCGAGAAGGCAGCCATTTGTAAGCTGGGAAGAGGGCTCTCCCCAGGAAAGGAATCTGCCGGCACCTTGATCTTGGAGTCCCAGCCCAGAACTCCTTTTGTTTAAACTACCTGCTCTGTGGTATTTTGTCATAGCAGCCCAAAGGGGCTAAGACATCATTTCATTACCTGTTGATGCCATATTTACTACTATACTGATCTTGAGGTGTCAGTTTCCAAGAAATATCCATATCTTACAGATAAAAGTAAATCACATTTAAATATGGATCGGAAGAATGAACATAGTTAAAATGTCTATGCTACCCAGAGCAATCAATAATTTCAATGCCATCCCGATCAAAATACCAATGACATTTTTCAAAGAACTGAAACAAACAGCCCTTAAATTTGTGTGGAACCAGAAAAGGCCCCGAATCGCCAAGGAATTGTTGAAAAGGAAAAACAAAGCTGGGGGCATCACGTTGCCGGATTTCAAGCTATATTACAAGGTTGTGATCAAAAGACAGCATGGTACTGGCACAAAAACAGACACATAGACCAATGGAACAGAATGGAGAACCCAGAAATGGACCTTCGGTTCTTTGGGCAACTAATCTTTGACAAAGCAGGATAAAACATCCAGTGGAAAAAAAGACAGTCTCCTCAATAAATGGTGCTGGGGAAATTGGACAGCTACATGCAAAAGAATGAAACTTGACCACTCTCTCACACAATACACAAAGATAAACTCCAAATGGATGAAAGACCTCAATGTAAGACGGGAATCCATCAAAATCCTAGAGGAGAACATAGGCTGCAACCCCTTTGACATCGGCCACAGCAACTTTTTTCATGACACATCTCCAAAGGCAAGAGAAACAAAAGAAAAAATGAACTTGTGGGACTTCATCAAGATCAAAAGCTTCTGCACAGCCAAGGAAACAGTCAAAAAAACTAAGAGGCAGCCCACGGAATGGGACAAGATATTTGCAAATGACACACAGATAAAAGATTAGGATCCAAGATCCACAAAGAACTTCTCAAACTCAATACATGGGAAACAAATAATCAAATCAAAAAATGGGCAGAAGATATGAACAGACACTTTTCCAGTGAAGACATACAAATGGCTAACAGACACATGAAAAAAATGTTCAACATCATTAGCCATCAGGGAAATTCAAATCAAAACCACATTGAGATACCACCTTACGCCAGTTAGAATGGCAAAAATTGACAAGGCAGGAAACAACAAATGTTGGACAGGATGTGGAGAAAGGGGATCCCTCTTACACCGTTGGTGGGAATGCACATTGGTACAGTCACTTTGGTGTGGAGGTCCCTTAAAAAGTTAAAAATCGAGCTACCCTATGATCCAGCAATTGCACTACTGGGTATTTACCCCAAAGATACAGACGTAGTGAAGAGAAAGGCCATATGCACCCCAATGTTCATAGCAGCATTGTCCACAACAGCTAAATTGTGGGAGGAGCTGAGATGCCCTTCAACAGATGACTGGATTAAGAAGATGGGGGTCTATATATACAATGGAATATTACTCAGCCATCAAAAAGAACGATTTCACAACATTTGCAGCAACATGGACAGGACTGGAGGAGATAATGCTAAGCGAAGTAAGTCAAGCAGAGAAAGACAATTATCATATGGTTTCACTCATCTATGGAACATAAGAAGTAGGAAGATCGGTAGGAGAAGAAAGAGAAGAAGAAAGGGGGGGTAAACAGAAGGGGGAATGAACCATGAGAGACTATGGATTCTGGGAAACAAACTGAGGGCTTCAGAGGGGAGGGGGGTGGGGGAATGGGATAGGCCGGTGATGAGTATTAAGGAGGGCACGTATTGCATGGTGCACTGGGTGTTATACACAAGTAATGAATCATGGAACTTTACATCAAAAACTAGGGATGTACTGTATGGTGACTAACATAATATAATAAAAAATTATTATTAAAATAAATAAATAAATAAATAACATTTTTTCAGAGCATGAAGGATTAAATTTTTGAAGTAGATCCATTGGCAAATGATTACTAATTTAAATTTCTCTCCTGAGTGTTTCAAAGAAAAGAGGCTGAGAAATATACTCTGTGATTCTGGGAACCGATATTTGATAAATCCTAGCCCAAACTCACTTTCCTAGATATTCACAATGGGCATTATCACATTACAGATTTTGCAATGTCCTGAAGTAAAGAATCAGATTATATTGGTTGAACTCCCAAAGTTTCTGAAACTTGTTTAACCATTGAAACACCTTTTATGTTCTAGTAATAATAACTGAAATCTTAAATAAATTTGGGAATGCTGCCTTAACATCTTAAAATATTTTTAAACTTCAGTAATAAATTCACAAAGAAAGATTTTTAAAGACTTTCTTAGTTTTCTTTTCAAAAATTAATATCAGATTTTGAACAAAAATATTCAGAGACTGACATATGCTCTCATTATTTTGTTGGCTCAACTTGTCAGTAACTCACTTAATCATATCAATGGTTATTCAAAAGGTTGGTAGCTGAACTAATGAAAAAAGTGAAGTGTTATCCTTCATATGAGAAAATAGGGATAATAACTCACTATTAGCACAGGGTAAAAGTCGTTTTTACCAGTAGTGACAAATATAAACAAATCCATCTACTCTCTCTTTATTCATATGATAAGTGACAGACTTTTCCATAACAGCTGGCAAAAGTTAGGGACAGGAAAAATTCACAGAAGCAGGATACAAATAAAACCATCACTTTTTGAATTTTGGATTTTACCAATGCAGTTTAATAATTGAAGATTTTTAAAGATATGCCTATATCCTTTTTTAAATATTTGTTTATAGAGCATTTTTTATGGATGTCCTCAATTTGACACTAATTCCAGTGTAGATTTAAATTAAGACTTACTTATATTCATCTTTTTCTAAAGGAAAATTTTCCATTTAGAAAGAAATTATTTTAGAGCTAACAAATTTAATATTTTTAATTTCATGTTACCATTTTTTTTCATGTTACCATTTTTAATTTAAAATATCTTGTTAGGTTAATCTGATAAATCCTAAATTCTTTAGGATAGATAGGCATACTTATGAAATAACAAGGGATAGATACCAAGTTAGTTCTAATAACCCTACTCAGGGTTTTATCAGCTCATCCTCTCACTAATTTCCTTCTCTAGTGTTATAATTAGGAATGACAGTTAACATTTACAAGGAGCTGTGCTCAGTTTCTCTCCATTAATCTACAAAAGCACACTATGCACTGGCTTTAATCATTTCTATTCAGGTAACAAAATTGACATAATTTACAATTTGTCAGTGAGACACAGAGAGGGGCAAGGTCAGGACTGGTAGCAGTTCTGTGTTCTTTCTCACCTTTATGCTCCAACATGTATTATCTCTGTCTGGCCTTGTACTTTGAACTCTAGTTGACTCAAACAAACACTTTGAGGCCTACATCTTAGTTAACAACATATTTTTGTACCAAAGAAGTGTATAATTGTAAAGCCAATATCCAGGAGATGAGGAAAGTCCAAAGTGCTAAGACCAGCATTTGTATCATTTCTCCATTAGAGGCATCTGACAATTCTGGAGGTTGTAAATGAGAGGCTCAATGTTGAACTCTCAAGAGATTCAAAAGTCAAAAGGTTCACCAGCAATGAACAATTCAAAAAAGAAATAAAGAAAACAATTCCATTTACAGTAGTACCCAAAGGAATAAAACACCTATGTATATGTATAAATTTAACCAAGAAGGTGGAAGACTTAAGCTCTGAAAATTACTGAAATAAATTAAAGAAGTCCTAAATAAATGGAAAGACATTCCATGTTCATGGATTGGAAGACTTAATGTTGTTTAGTAATCAATACTACCCAAAGCAATCTACGGATTCAGTGCAATGCCTATTAAAATTCCAATGGCTTTTTTTTTTTTTTGCACGAATGAAAAATCTGACCCTCATATTCATATGAAAGTACAGGAACTTACAATAGACAAAACCATCTTGAGAAAGAAGATCAAAAGTGGAAGGTCTGCATCTCCCAATTTCAACACTTAGTAGAAAGCTATAGTAATTAAGACAATGTGACACTGGCATCAGGATGGGCATATAGAGCAATGGAAAAAAACTGAGAGTCCAGAAATAACTTCATACATTTATGGCCAATTGATTTTCTTTTTCTTTTTCTTTTTTTTTTGATTTATTTACTTGTTTTAGAAAGAGGGGTGGGGAGAAGCAGAGGGAGAGGGAGAGAGAGTTCCAAGCTGACTCCACACTGAGCACAGAGCCCAACAAGGGGTTTGATTCCACCATCCTGAGATCACAACCTGAGCCAAAACCAAGAGTCAGACACTTAACTGACTGCACCACCTGGGTGCTCCTGGCCAATTGTTTTGCAACAAAGATACCCACACTAATCAATGAGGAAAGAATAGATTCTTCAACAATTGGGGCTGGAACAGAATAGCCACATGCAAAGGGATGAGTTGCACCCCTACTCACATCATATAAAATATTAAATCAACATGGAGCAATGAACTAAATATAAGAGCTAAAATCAGAAAACCCTTAGACAAAAATATAGGGGTAAATTTTCATGACCTTGGATTTGCAAAGGACTATTAGCTGTGACATCAAAAGTGGTACAAGCAACAAAAGAAAAAATAGATAGATTGAACTTCATCAAAATTAAAAACTTTTGTGCATAAAAGAATAGTAGAAAGTGAAAAGAGACTATACATAATGGGATAAAATATTTGCAAAATGTGTATCTGATGATAGCCCAGAATTCAGAATATATAAAAATGCTTAAACTCAACAGCAATGATCCCAGTAATTCCCATCTCCAACTACTTCCACTTTCGTTTGATACCCTCCACTTGATGGAGACCTTAGCCTACTGACTTGTGTCTAATAAATATAATATGACAAAAGTGATGTAAGCCAGTCACAAAAGGACAAATGTATGATTCTATGCATACGAAACGTCTAGAAACAGTCCAAATTATAGAAAGGGAAAGTAAAAAGAGTGCTTACCAAGAGTTGGAGAATTAGTGTTTAACAGATATAGAGTTTCAATGATTCAAGATGAAAAAGCCCTAGAGATGTGTAACAACACAACAATGTGAACATATTAAATACTGTTGAACTACACACTTAAAAATGGTTAAGATGGTAATTTTATGTTATGTGTTTCTTACTATAGTAAAATAAAAGCATCCCATTGAAAACTGATGGGATGTTACTTCCATTAAAGTTATAAAAGATAGTGATTTCTACCTTGCTGTTAGTTTCTCTCTGTTGCTTTCTCAGCTTGCACCCTTTGATGAAGCGATCTGCCACCTTGGAGCAGCCCACATAACCAACAATCATGAGCCAGGTTAAAAGTAGATTCTCCCCCAGTTGAGCTTTGAAATGACTACAGTCCCAGCTGATACCTTCACTGAAGCTTGTGAGAGACCCTGAAACAAAGGATCTAGGTAAGCCACGCCCAAATTTCTGACCCATAGAAACTGTGAGATAATAAATGTTGTTGTTTTAAGCCACTATGTTTGGGATAATTTATATTTTGGTAGGCAGCACATAGGTAACTAATACACGAGAGTCAATTAGAATTCAATGGGGTTTTATCTATTAAAACTAATTATTTGATTCTAAAATTTATATGGGAATTAAATGTGCCAAGTATAGACAATTTTAAAGAGCAACAAAGCTGGACACCTTGTGCCATCACATATTAAGACCTTTCATGAAGATACAGAAATAGAAAATATGGAATTAGTGCAAGGAGAGACAAACTTGCTTACAGAACCGCACAGAGTCCAGAAAAAGAACCACACGTATGCAACCACTTGCTTGATGGCATAGGTAACTTTGCAATGTAAAGGGAAAGGATGATTGTTTCAATAAATAGTGCTGAGTCAACTGGACATATATAAGAAAAAAATTAATTTGGGTGCGCCTGGATGGCTCAGCCTTTAAGCGTCTACCTTCAGCTCGGGTCATGATCCCAGGGTCCTGGGATCGAGCCCCGCATACGGCTCCCTGCTCAGCGGGAAGCCTGCTTCTCCCTCTCCCACTCCCCTTGCTTGTGTTTCTTCTCTCCCTGTCTCTCTCTGTCAAATAAATAAATAAAATCTTAAAAAAAAATAATTTGGCATCTATCTCCACATGGATCTGTAATCCAATAGGTTTTTGTAAACTAGTGGGAAAATTGTAAACCAAAAGGTTTTAAACAATAAAGTTTGAAGAAAAAACATCAGGGAATATCTTCATGATATTTTCTTATGTATCTATTTCTTGAACACATTTCTAAGGTGCTGGAAATATTCTGTTCCTTGATCTGAGTACTGGCTACATAGTCATGTTTGATTTGTGAAAATCCACAAAGCTACCCACACTTATGGTATATGTACTTTTCTCTATGAGTTTAAGAAGTAGATTTAAGAATACATATAAGAATATATAAGAATAAAAAACTCAAGAAAAAACAATTTAGGAATAAATCTAACCAAATGTGTTCAAAATGTCAAACCAGAAAGTTATAAAATACTTTTGAGAGAAATTAAAGAAAACCTAAACAAATGGGGGGATATGCCATGTTATGAACTGAAGAACAATATTATAGATGTTAATCCTACCTAAATTGGTATGCAGATTCATTGCAATCCTAAACCAAGCACTGACAGGGTTTTTTTAGCATAAATTGATCATTGAATTCTAGTATTTTCATAGAAATGCAAAGGGCCAAGAATAGTTAAAGCAATCTTAAAGAGTAAGAATAAAGTGGGAGAATTTACCTAGCTACATATGAAAACATACTGTAAGGCTCCAGTAATTAAGAGAGAGTGGTACTGACATCAGGACAGATAAATATAGCAGTGGGGCTGAAGAGAGTCCAGCAATACATCCACACATATATGGACTTGATTTTTAATACATGTGGCATGGCAGAACAGTAGGAAAAGACAACCTTTTTTTCCCTTTGGAAAAGACAATCTCGTCAATAAATGATTCTGGGTCAATTGGATATCTATATGGAAAACAAAATTAGACTTGTTCCCAACATCAAATTATATATAAATGTAAATTCTAGACGAATTTAGGTCTAAATACGTAAAGCAAAAAAACAAAACGTCAAGATCTTGAGATAGGAAAACTTTTCTTAAGTGGGACACAGAAAATATTTTTTTCTTCCAATTTTTATCTAAATTCTAGTTCGTTAACATACCATGCAATATTGGTTTCAGGAGTAGAATTCAGTGACCCATCACTTACATACAACATTCAGTGCTCAACAGGACAAGTGCCCTCCTGAATACCCATCCCCCATCTAGCCCATCTCCCACCCACCTCCCTCCATCAACCCTTGGTTTGTTCCCTACCCTTAAGAGTCTCTTTTGGTTTGTTTCCTTATCTCTTTTCCCCCCTCTCCCATATGTTCATCCGTTTTGTTTCTTAAATTCCACATATGAGTGAAATCATATGGTATTTGTCTTTCTCTGATTGACCTATTTCGCTTAGCATAATACCCTCTAGTTCTATCCACATCACTGTGAATGGCAAGATTTCGTTCTTTTTGATGGCTGAGTAATATTCCATTGTGTGTATATATACCACATCTTCTTTATCCGTTCATCAGTCAATGGACATTTACGCTCTCTCCATAGTTTGGCGATGGTTGATTATGCTGCTATAAACATCAGGGTGCATGTACCCCTTTGAATCGTATTTTTGTATCCTTTGGGTAAATATATAGTAGTGCAATTCCTGGATCATAGGGTGGTTCTAATTTTAAGGGACACAGAAAATACTAACCAAGATGGAAAAGACTGATAAATTGGACCCCATTAAAATAAAGAAAATGTTTACCAAAAGGCATCAAGACAGTGCAAATTTGAGGAACATAGAAAGAACAAATATGTGGAACACAAGACTAATAAAGGTTTCATAGGCAGAATCTATAAAGAATGCCTTTAAATTAATAAGAAAAAAAAAACCCAATCTGATAGAAAAATCATGAGAAAATTGAATCGGCATTTCACCAAAGAGGATATCCTAACTGCCAATACACATAGGAAAAGATGTCTAATCTCATTCATAATTATGGAAAAGTAGGCTAAAACTGTAATAATACAGCACAGTACACACACTAGGCCGAAACTACAAGGTCTGACAATCCCAGGTGTGGACAGGGTTGTGGAACAGTGGGAACTGACAAACACAACCAGTGGAGGGAGTGTAATTGATACAAGCTCTTTGGAAAACTCTGACAAAACCTACTCAAGTTGTCCTGTGTATACCCTTGTGACTCCGCCAACAGGAACACATGCAGATGTAGTAAATAAATGTACAAAATGTTTATTGAAGTAACATTTGTATTAGACCCCAGACTGGAAACAATCTAAATACCTATCTATGGTAGAAAGTATAGAAAATCTCTGTAAATTCACACAATGGAATATTTTGCATCTGTGAAAAAGAATGAAATCCTGCTAAATGCAACAATAGACTTAGGTACTAAAATCATAATGCTGAGTAAAAGAAGCAAGACATGAAAGAATACATACTCTATGTTTCCACTTATATGCATTTCAAAACCAGTCAAATATGGGAACAGTGAGGGGGAGGAAGATAGTAATGACCCAGGAGGGGTGCAGGGGGGTGGTGGAGGGGGTCCTTCTGAAGTGCTGGTCAAGGTTACACGGGTGTTGGACCTCACTGAAGTATATTTTATGATCTGTGTACTCTTTTCTATGTATATTTCAATTTAAAAGTTAAAATTTTTTTAATTAATTAAAAAAAAGATCTCTGTACCTGAATCCTTACTGTGGCCCTAAGAAGATCCCTGTCTTCTTCCTGACAGGCTGCTCATGTCCCATCATATGCCAGCATTCGCCAGCTCTTAGCCTCTAATTTTATGTCCCCCCCCTCCCCCGAGAGCTGCTCTCAGTCTCGGATGCTAGCCATTTTCACTCAGCCTTAGCCTTTCTCCTGGTCCACCTCCTGCGGCCCCACCAGGCCCAGATCCCACAGCGGTGTGAGACACCACAGCCGGCCCTTTCCTCAAGGTGGAAGAGGACACACTTAAAGGTCTGTCTTATACACTTTGTACATGCCTATCTCCCTCAGGACATCACAAGCTCCCCCTCAGAAGAAACTGCTTTCTTCACGTTCGTATGCAGCAGATACCTGGCACAGGGCCTGGCAGGCAACAGACATTCAAGAAGGGAGGAATGATGCTATCTTGACAATGTGTTTAACAAAACATACACCAGTGTCAAAAGAACAGAAGGGTAGTACAGACCGGGCCAGAGGACAGGGATGCTTTTATGCTCCTTATTCTGAACAAAATGGATTTGATTACATATGTCTGAAAAGCTTCAATGTTTTGTTTTGTTTCCCCTGATTTTGCCTACGCTTGACTTCAAACACCCCTCTGCCAGGTTCTAAGTAAGGTACATTTTGCTATAATTATCTGATTACCAGAGAGATTAATAAACCTTTTCAGCTTGGCTCATAAATCACAGAGTTCTACAAGTGGGAGATTTTCAAAGAAGAGGCGAAATCCCATTGCTTAGTCACTCTATTGTCTACTTGAATCAGTTTTAGAATCTAACAGCACTTCATGTTCAAAAGCATATAAAAGTATTGACTTTCTTTGAGATGAACATTATGTTCTAATGACCAAAAGTGATAAATATTGTATTGAATGAAAGTAAGACAAGCCCAGTATTTCAAAAGACTATAAATCTTTATGTTTTCCCAGATGAAAATACATTCCTATTTTATTACTAGAGAACAATTTGAAAGATTTAAACTACTAAAGAGACTAAGTAATATTATGTCTGGTAAAAGAATGTGGATATTATTGTACCCGGCAGGGTTTATGGCTTGGAGAAGTTGATAATAAAGAAATGCAGAGTGGGTGCCAGATTCAGTTGAGAAACAAGAGGAGAGACTACCAGCGGATGCCCGATGTAGCACCAGATCGGGAAATCCTAGGGAGGCTTCTAAGGACAGTAACCGAAGATTATTCACTGAGAAAGTTGGTACGTTTATTAGACAGAAAACAGTGGATGGTATAATTCTGTTTGAATCTGATTTCAACAATCCAGACTGAATGACATCTTATTGCTTACTATCTGAACCACTTAGAAAGTTAAATTTAGCTAGGAATCCTCCTCCTAGCTCACCCTATCTTTCCCTTCCCTTCTCTTAAATTTTTGGCATTACTAAAGAAAATTCTATAAGAATCTGTACTGGGGCCTTTTTGAATCAAGTATTTCTCATTTCGATTGGTGGCACTGCAGGACCAATGGCATGCTTAGTCAGGTGGCTCTAGAATTGCCTCCAGATGCCATTCCAAAATTCATAACTAATTCTGCAGAAAGATGGCCTACCACTATCTTAAACTTTTATGAAAAAGAGGAAAAATATAAAATATATCAGAATGACACAAGAGAAGAACAGGCTTACTTTCCTTAGTTCCAATTTAAAAAAAAAAAAATCCCTGGGAAGAACTCTGACTTAGGTCGTGCACCCGTCTTTGACGATAGGACTGAATACTGTACGATTGGCAGTTCCCACTAGGACAAAAATTTTCAAGTCAGAAGAGCAATAGGTTCTCCCCTCAAAAAAGCATGTTATTCCCAGAAAAGACCAAAAATTGATTTTTTTCCATAAATGCATGTTGCATGGTTTGCGGGGTATAATTAATATAGCCCTCTTGAATTGTCTCTGAGTTTGGAACTGATTGAGAGATAAATGCAGGTATTCGATGAACAGAGGTTAAATTACCTGGGTTTGGGCTAAATTAGAGGGCATTTCGCAGATCTACAGCCAGTTACTAGTTACCTTATATCTGACCCCATGTCTAGATCTTGGAATTACAAACCCGATGGAGAGTTTGGATCTTCAAATCAGATTTGCTTACCCAAAATAGTTGCCTCCCACCAACAAACCTCACAGTGAAGACAGAAAGAAATGTTTTACGTAATGATGTTACCATTGTATGAGCAGCGTATAAATGCATAGATGGATATATACAAAGAAATATCATTCATTCATTCATTCATTCAGTAAACATATAATGAATATTTCCTATGTACCAGGCAGTGTTCTTGGTGCTTGGCAAACATAGATTAACCAGTCAAAGACCCCTGTCCCTGTAGAACTTAATTCCTAGGAGTAAAACAGACACTGATGGATAGGAAAGAGAGAAAGAACATACTAGAAAGAACAATCACTAGATAGTACAGAATAAAGAAATAGAGTAAAATCAACTTGTTAAAAACCAAATCACAAGTTTTGGAGTTCACAGTATAAAATAAACAAATCCTGGGAAAAGAAAAGTTGGAGGATTTGACATCTCTTAGACCACTAGGAAAGAAAAATTTTCAGTAAAGGAAACTAAGGAGCATAATTAGAAAAGGGAGTGTAAAAATCTTCGTGTTGGGTATCATATCAGTCAGAGTTCAACCAATGAAGCAGAACCAGTAGGAGATCTATATTAAGAGATTTGTTGAATGAATTGGCTTCTGTGCCTATGGGAGCCAGCTAGGCCAGTCTGAAATCCACGGGCGGGCTGTCAGGAGGGGCACTGGCTGAAGCTCCAGTCCACAGGCAGGATTTCTTCTGAGAAGCCTCAGTTCTGCTTTTAGGACATTTCAGTGAATTGAATCAAGCCCACCCAGATTATCTAGGACAATCGTCCTTAAAAGCAACTGATTATGGACTTTACATCTACAAAATACTTTCACTGCAACACCTCAACTAATGTTTGATTAACTGGGAAGGTAGCCCAGTCAAGTTGACATATAAAATGGACGTTCGCAGGTGTGAAGTTCAAAACAAAAAAGACCCTACTTCATCAATGACTGGGAGAGTGAAATAGTTCACCAACAGAACAGATGAAGCCCACTCCCCCAACCAAGTGAAAGGGCTACCTTATGAGAATATGTCTACCATGGCACACAGAAACCTACTTGTCACCTATAACGGGTTTGAGGTTGTTATCGAACACAACACGTAAAGCCCACAAACCTGTCGTGCACTTCACAGAAACCATAGTGTTCAAAGGCCTTAGCCTCCATGTAAGCTGTAGCCTCTACTCTCTCTTCTCACGTCATACCTCAGGTTCTGCCTTCCTTCCTTTGCCATATTCTTCCTTCCCCTGAGAAGAGCCTCACTGTCTCTTTCCTCACCACACTCACTATTCTACCTCCACATAACCTATCTTAACTCTTGCTGGACTTCTCACGGTCTGATGTGTATAGTTATTTCTCATATGCATCTTATCTCCTCTACTAGACTGTAACCTCTCTGAAGGCAAGCATCAATCAATTATTTACCGAGGCACATAACGGCACAGAGCAGAAACCCAAAATAAGTTTGATGAATAAATAATGAGCAACTGAAAGAAGAACTATAAGTGATACATTTTAAACAATGACTAAGATTTCAATACAAAAACTCAGAAAACCTCTAAATAATTAATGGTAAGTCTCCAGCCAACTCAAGAGTTACATTTAAACGATCTTTAAGTTTGCAGAATGCCTTGGCGTCTCCTGCAATATTAATTTTCCAAGTGAGTGACACAATTAATTTTTTACCAACTTTAAAAAAAGAAAAGGAAGACTATGAAGTCAAGTGTTGCAAAATTAAATCAAAATAGTGACTCACAGACTTACAAACAAATACAACATACCTTTTAAGGAAAATTCAACAGCTTCTCACCACATTATTGGTACAGGACTAGTATCTGGAGTAAATAACATAATTTCTCATTAAAGTTACCACTGATTCTATATTGAATTTACTTTTTCATTGTCAATCATGCTCTCAAAACTGACATCAGTGGGCATCGTTAATGCAAAGGGCAAGTTTGAGTTTATTTTTCAAGAGCAAAAAATGTTTGTAGATCTAGTGTTCTTACACTAGAGTTAGAAAAAGGTGAAGAGTAGTAGGTGTCCATCCAAAATAGCTTCCCTGTGGGACTCCCTGTGACCTCAAACGCTCACCATGCCACTCACTATTGGCCCGTGTATCTGTACAGTTCTTACATATGACTATTTTCCTGATTATAAAAGCACTGTGTACCCATTGCAGAAAATTTAGAAAACATAACAAAGAGTCTGTTTACTTCTCATGACCAACTTTCCCTAACTTTGCCCTCAGCCTTGGCTGAGAAGCTCTTCTTGCTTTACTGTTCCGTCCCTTAACAATCAAAATCCAAGCCTTAACCATGAAGTGAAACCAATCCTTCCCGAAGGCTTGAGAGATGACAGGGGTAACTAAGAGTCCTACGAGCAGTGGCTTCACCCACAACAGCCAGCGCTCCAAACCCAACTGGACGTTCCTCTACCTTTCTCCTGGAGGCTCTCCCACCAGGTTGAAAGCCACTCAGTCTCCCACTAGATACAGGTCTAGATTTAAATCCAGCTTGTGTTCATTGGGCTTATAGTAAACTTAGTTTATATTCAGAGGTAAATCTCGATTATGAAAAGAAACCCAGCCAGGGCCTCTCCTGTGGGGCTATGAGGGGTCCCTTTTCTCCTCAGCCAAGGCTGGAGGCCAAGATCGGCTCTGGAGGATCATTGTTAGGGCTGCCATGAGCTGGTAGCCTTGTTTTCCTGCCTCAGACATCTGTAGCTGCTGGGAGCCGCCCCTTGGGCTATCGCAGGACTGCTGACCCCACAGCCGGACTAGGGTCTGAAGGGGCAGCACCGGGCATGGGACTTCTAGCTCTCCTTGGATAGTGCCAGGCTCTCATGAGCGGATCCTAGCCTGTGTTGTCCCAAAAGTGGCTTGGCTCCCTGCCTGCCCCACAGGCAACAGCTAACAAGTAAACTCACCTCAACAGGGGCCCATAGAGGATTGCGAGGCGCGGGGTGGTGAGGAAGAGCTAGGAGTGGGTGCTGGAGAAGAAGGAGCGCCGCAGGCGCAAGGGCAAGGAGGTCAGGCCTGATGCTCAGTGTACAGGCGACGAGTGCAAGCCCGGCTTCTAGGTTAGCCATTGTCTAACCCGGCAACTCAGGCTCCACACCGTTGCAAGTGGGAAGTTGTCTCGGTTGAAGTGCCAACTTCCATCAGCTGACAAAATATTATTTTAGAAAAGTTTTCAAATTTTAACAGTTTTTCTTCACTAACAAAAGTTCTGAAAGGACTTTATTTTGTTCTAAAAGCAATAAACCACTTTTTGTGTAACCGTAAAAAAAAAAAAAAAAAAAGAAAGAAAAAGAAAAGAAACCCAGAAAGTTCTAAAAAGTAGACCATCAGCAGCAAGCATAGGACTCTAGCTGCTCAGAAGGGTGGTCCATCTGAGCTGGGTCCACGCAGGAAGGAAGATGGCACAGACAGAGAAGGCTTACTGGAGAGGGGGTTTGGGAAATGCCAAAAGCATCATTGGGGGAGGAAGGAAGGTGCATGATGGACAGGTTGAGACTCTCCATTATTTTGCCTGACGGAATGGCCCGAAATGCCCTCAAACCTATATCTGACATCCCTATATTTTAGAACACAGAAATGGAAACCTTAAAAAAAAATAAAATTGCACCTGGGCAGATGGCCATTTATAACTTGTCTCCTAGGGGAGACTCTTAGTCACTGGGTCAGCAACCTGAGTCAGCCCTGAAGAAAACGTGGCTATCTGAAGTGAACACCAGATTGCGAATAATTGCTCCCCTGGGGCCTTGCAGATTTGCAAAGTGACTAGGAGTCTATATGCCTCTAACTTGGGGAAACAAGAATAGCGGGCAAAAAAACCTGAAAACACTGAAATTTCCCATTAGACCACTGATCATGATCAGCTTCATTAAAAAATTTTTTTTTTAATTTTGAAATGATCTCAAACTTAAAGAGAAATTGCAAGTACATTTTTTCTTCCCCTGAAGTATTTGAGCGCGGGTTGCTGACATGATCCCTATCACTGCTGTATCCTTTAAGGTATATTTCCTTTATATAAGGACATGCTCTTACATAGCCACAATTCAATCAGGAAATTAGCATTGATACATTACTGCTTTACATTTTAGAGCAGTTTTAGGTTCCCAGCAAAATCGAGGAGAAGGTTTAGAGTTCCAATGCGCCCCCATTCTCCCACACATACACAGCCTCCCCTAATATCAACATCGCATCCCAGACTACCACATCTGTTACAATCCATAAACTTGCACCAACACATCATTATCACCCCTAAATCCAGAGTTCACATTATGGTTCACTCTCGGTGTTCCACATTCTATAGGTTTTGACAAATGGTATCACAATCTAGTGATATAAAAATGGTATCTAGTGATATAAAAATGTTGTCTTAAATGACATTTCTGATTAAGATTGAGCAACTTTTCATAAGTTCATTGGACATTTGTATTTCCTTTTCTGTATGCCTCTTCTATATGTTGCTAAATTTTCTATTGATTTGACATTCTCTATTTGGTTTATAGTTCTTCTGTATTCTGATTATTAATGTTTTACTGATTTTATACTTCATAAATATTTTTGGCCAGTTTGAGCTTCTACTTTCATTTTCTTTACAGGGTCTTGGTGAACCAAAGTTCTTGATTTTAATTTTGCCAAATTTATCGATCTTTCCTGCTTTGTTGATACTTTTGTATCATGTTTAAGAAATTATTTCTTTCCCCTATGTCATAAAATATTTTCCTATATTTTCTTCTGAAATTTTCATATTTAAGTATTTAGTCTCGTGAAAGGTAAAAAGTAGTAATTTACTTTCAGTTTTTATTTAGATAACCAAGTGTCCAATGAAATTTGCTAATAGTCAATTTCTCCCAGGACAATCCACTATGTGTTGCACTATTATAAAGAAATTTGCATGTGTACATGACTTTTTTCCATTAGGTAATTTGTCTATGTATGATCATAAGCATACGATACCGATTTCCATGGCTTTATAGGAAGTCCTCAAATTTGGTAGCATAAATACCTCCATCTTATTCCTTTTGGAGGTATTTTAAGTATTCTTGGGCCTTTTAATTTTAGAATCCACCTGTCAACTTCCCTAACAAATTATTTTGGAATTTTTATTGGAATTTTATGGATTTCTACCTTCAATATTATCTTTACAATATTGTCTTTCAACCCATAAATGTGTATTATCTTTCCATTTATTTATATCTTTTCTAGTTGTCTGCTAATACAGTTTAAAAATTTTGTCCACATAGATCATGCACATATTTTGTTAAAGTTATGTCAATGTACCTTCCATTTTTGTTGCTTTAAAAATGGTATATAGGTATGGTGACTAACATAACATAATAAGAAAATTTTTAAAAAAAAGAAAAAGAATGGTATATAGTTTTTTGTTTTTTTTAATTAAACTTTTCATTTTGAGATAATTGTAGGTTTACCCACAACTATAAGAAAGAAATAACGCAGAGAAACACCGTATATGCTTCACCTCGTTTCCCCCGGTGGTAACACCTTTATAATTATTGAGCAATATCACACTAGGAAATTGATCCTAATGAAATCCATGCATCTTATACGAATTCCACCAGTTTTATATGCACTTGCATGTGTGTTTAGTTCTAGGCAATTTTATCACACGTAGATTCACCCATGTAGCCACCCCTATATTCAAGACAGACAAAAATTCTGCCCCCACAAGAATCTCTCATGCTCTGAGTTTATAGCCACATCAGCGTCCCTTCCTCCCAACTGCTCAAATTCTCTCAAACCCCTGGCAACCACTAATGCACTGTCTCTATATAAAGCATTGTCATGTAGAGAATGTTGTCTGAATACAATCACACAGCATATAAACTTTAGGGCTTGGCTTTTGACTCAGCATAGTTTCTTTGAGATTCATCCTACTGCTCCAAGTATCAGTCATTGCTTCCTTTCTATTGGCGAGTAGCCCGTGATGTAGATGCAGTCATGTTTAGTCATTCACCCACTAAAGGACACTTGAGTTGTTTCCAGTCTGGGGCTTTTAGGGATAAAACTGCTATAAACATTCATGCATGAATGTATGAGTAAACAGAAGTTTTCATTTCTCTGGAGAAGATGCCCAAGAGTGCCACTGTTGGGTTGCATTGTAAGTACGTGTTTAGTTTTATAAAATAGTTAACTATTTTCCATAGTAGGTCTGTACCTTTTTACATTGCATTTGTGAGATCACCCCAACTTCGCCATGTGGTATCATCATATTTTTATATAACTGGTCATTTTTGATCACCTCTTAATGATTTATTTTTAGATTGTACCCTTCATTTTATTAAACATTTTATAAACTCATTCATATCCTGTGTCTGATGATGCCAATATCTGAAATGTTGGAGCCCTGGCTCAAGTTTTTGTTGTTTCTGCTGAGTTTCATTCATGGTGACTTATTTTCTTGGGCGTTTGATGGTTTTTTCTTATGAGCTCATATTCGGCTGATTTTAATCTGCAGGGAAACTGGAGGCCATAACAGGATTATTACCTCCAGGAAGGACTTGTGTTTGTTTCTGCTGGGAGTAGAGGGTACTACGGCCTGGGACTCTCTAAGCTCCTTTCCAGTGTCTCCACTTTAATTTGGACTCAGAATCAATCCCCCCAAATTGCAATTATTTCACACCCCTGGATTTTATGGATCTCCCAAGTAAAAGTAGCTATCTATAGGATAAAGTAAGCAGGAGGAGAGTGGAGCAAGGTCCTGAGTGGTTTGGGACTGTGGTACTGACCCAGCTGGGGTCCCCCATATGTGCATTGAGCTCTGCACAGGAAGAGGCAGGATGAGGTTGAGTGTGGAGAGGGTTCTGGAGGATTTAGTGTGGGAGTGAAGGTTCCAGACTTAAACTAGCACCTTCTTTCACATGTACCTGAGGCCACAAACCCTATCTGGCAGCTTTCAGACATTTGAAAGGCTCTTTCCAACCTTATTAACAGTATTTAAATAACAAGATCTTATTTTGCTAGAATCCCAACCAGTCTAAACTGAATCACGTTTGTTAAACAGTGACTTGACTGCTTTAAACAATTAAGGCTGTAAATAATTTTTCCCAAGACCAATGGAAATGAGAACATTCTCCATTTATGGGGTTTGTAGCCCAGTTTTCCATGAAGTCACTACTTATCCTGATCTATGGGATACTTCCATGAGCCTATAGTTAGTTATACCTGAGTACTGTATTCGGTGGCTTTGCTCCAGGTGTGTAACAGAAGGATGCTGAAGCACAGGAAAGAATGTAAATGCTTGGCTATACATCCTTCAGCAAGTGGCAAGAAGCAGGTTGTTAATTCTTAGATTCTATCAGTGTTTAAATATTTCGATTTTTAATACTTTTTTTAAAGGAAGTTTTATTTATTTATTTATTTATTTATTTATTTATTTATTTTTGAGAAAGAGAGGGAGGGAGAGAGAGAATCTTAAGCAGCCTCCATGCTCAGTGTGGAGCCCCATGTGGGACTCAATCTGAAGACCCTGAGATAATGACCTGAGCCGAAATCAAGAAAGAGTCAGACGCTTAACTGACTGAGCTGCTCAGACACCCCTGAATACTTTCAAACATACATAAAAGTAGAAAGAACAGCACAATAAACTTCCATATACCCACCACTCAGAGTTAAAAATTTATCAACATTTTTGTCATACTTGGTTTTACCTCTTAGAGGTTTTCTTGTCTTATTTTGTTAGGTCGTTTTTTTTTTGTTTTTTTTTTTTTTTGAAATGAGAAGTTTTTTTATTTTAGCTAAAGAATTTTAAATAAAATCACAGATGTGGTATCATTTTATCACTAAATATTTCAATACTCATTACTAATAATATGCACATTATCTCACTTAAGCACAATACCATTATCCTACCTAAAAAAAAAAATTAACACAATGCAGGCTGCATAGTGATTTGTCATTGTTGTTGCTGTTTTTAGTCAGTTCTCTATTGATGATCATTTGGGTTCTTTCCAGTCTTTTGCTTTTATAAGTAATTACCAGACGTTTTATAACTAAGCAATTCCCAAAAGAATATAGAAGTTTTATTTTGGTTTGGGGCTTCCCCTTCCAATACACGCTGGCTTTACCCATTCGAGTCCCCCTGTGCATAATCTGCTCTGCATTTTGGCAGGAAGAGTAAAGAAGATATGTTTACTGAGGCTGTTTCTTGAAATGTGCTAGGAGTTTGGGTTTCGTTAGGTGAAGATAATGGAAGTCAATGGCAGACAGCCATGTGTAATTTACAAAGAGAAAGCAGACCCAGACTCTGGTTATCCTAAAAGAAAATGTCATTTGGATTATCTCCTGCTGAGTTTTAAAAGAACAAATCTTGGAATTTTCTCAGTTTTCTTATAATCTGACATTTATTGGTCTCCACTTCTGTGAATTCTTTTTAATCAAATGAAGCTTTTGAATATCTGAGTCAGTGTTAGGTCAAGTCGCAGATTTTTATATTCACCATTTGTTCAGTGAAATGGAACTTCTAAAAGACAGTCAATAAATCACTCTGTCACTTGAAAAGTGAGCTAGAAAAAAGATAATGGGAGTGGTAAGAAAAATTATAAAATGCCAAATATATTCACTGCAATCCATTCATAAAACAGAAGGGAACTGATTTCAATCTCTGAAGCACAATTCCAATATAACCTTGCTTTTCTCTCAGTCAAGGAGCACAGAGAACCAACCTCCGCGTGTATGTCCCTAAAAATAGAAAATCAGTTTAATTTAGGAATAAGGAGCTATAAAATGTTAGTAGCATTTTTTTAGGCTGCTGCCGTGCCAGTTTCCATATGGACACTCCGTTTCTAATATAAAAGATGAATAATGAAGAGCAGTGCTCTATCATTTACCCAGGGCAGGGTCTCCTTCCTCTCCCGCCCTGCGCTCCAGTACTCTCCAGCACAGCAGCAGGCGAGCTCGTGGAAGAGCACAGGCCCCAGAGTCGGGCAGAGCAGTGCTTCAGTCCTTGCTCCGACACTTACTGGCTGCGTGATTTGAGACAACGTATTTAACTTTGGAATCTTACTTGTGCCACTCTTACAACGTGGATTTTTTTTTTTAAAGATCTTATTTATTCATTTGACAGAGATAGAGACAGCCAGCGAGAGAGGGAACACTAGCAGGGGGAGTGGGAGAGGAAGAAGCAGGCTCCCAGCAGAGGAGCCTGACGTGGGGCTCGATCCCAGAACGCCGGGATTACGCCCTGAGCCAAAGGCAGACGCTTAACAACTGAGCCACCCAGGCGCCCTTACAATGTGGTTTTTAATACCTACCTTCTAAAGCTGTGGAGAGAACGAACTTGAGTGTTTCTCGAACACTACTGCCCCTTAGCATCACCCGGGAAGCCTTTAAAAGTCCAATTGCTCAAGCCTCACCCTAGACCTACAAAATTGGAATCTCTGGGAGAGGGTGTAGATACCAGTATTGTTTTTAAGCTCCCCCAGGTGATACCCATGTGCAGCCAAGTTCAAGAACCCTATGGCCCTAGTGCATATAAATATCTAGTACATTTCCTGTCCCTCAGCCGACATTCAGTCCGCAGAGGCTATAACCATTATGTCCTGTCAAATTTCATAATGCCTTCTTGACTGCCCTTTCTTTCCATTCTCTGACCTGGGGTGTCTCCAGAAGGTTCAAATGAGTAAAATATGACACGAGAGCCTCCTTGCCCTCACCATCATCCTGGGTTTTTTTTTTTTTTCCTTCCAGACTCTCCTTTTCTTTCTTATCTCCCCATCTAGTTCCTTAATAAAATAACAATCTAATCCCCCTAAAATTAAAGGTGCCGGGAGAAGGTAGAGAGTTACTGTCTCCAAGCAGACGTCCATGCTGCAAGGACTCAGAGTGAGACATGCTGCAGACCAAGGGGTCCTCAGTGTATCTCTCACGATCAAGCTCCGTCTACACTCCCTGCCCTAGGGGTAACAGGAGGGTTACCATGTATGATTCATTCTTTCCAACTCTATTCAGTGACATAAGATGGCTGTTTTGATTACTTTGTCATGCAATTGCATGGTTTAATTCCAATTGCTTTTTGTCTGGTTAAGTAGAAATTGTGCTGGTCAGTTTCCAGATCGCCATTATCATGGCAGCCATGGCACGTGCCCGACGAACACCACAAGCATCTGGTTTGAGGAACATCCGTCCTCGGGGTTGCCAGATTGTGATTTGTTTGCTTTTGACTGAAATGAAAATATAAGTTAATTAAGATGAGATGGTGAGTGATGAGTGTGTCCTTAGTCAGGGGATGACTGCTTCAGGAACACAAGCCGAATATTGCTACATGCATGAGCCAGCTCATCTTCCTCCTGACATGCATTAGAAGTGTGTGTCAACCATTCTCAGTAGATTTCTCACACAAAGATGAATAATTTTCCGCAAGACTTGTTAAATCAAGGTTAGGATTGAAAAGTGACAGATGAAAAATTGAACCTCCCGAGGAAGCCAAACATTGGAACTGAACGATATGAAATTTCAATCTCTGCCTCTTTAAAGTCTCCAAATGCTTCGATCAGTTTATAGCTCAGGTTAATAAAACTAATCGACAAAATAGTTTCATTATCGTTGAGCCATTTCTGAGTACGGGAAAATAAGGTTTAGGGGGAAGGTGGACAGCAACATGAAGTTTCCCTTGTTCTGTGTTTGGTGTTCAGCTACTTCGGCCATGACCAAAATGCCATTCCCTTCTCCACTCCCTGCAATGAGTGGACATACTAAGAAACTGAGTTTTAACTCTGTGTCTAAAGTACCTTTGCTTTGATCACCTACTCTTCACTCCATCGGTGAGGGTGGGATTCCCTCCCTTATTAGTCACATTTACTCCAGCCCAGGAGAAAAGGACACTGTGCCCTGCAGGGCCGCATGGGAGCTGTAGTCTGGAACACAGCAAACAACCAGAGGCTGTACGAGGCAGACTTTGTAGTAACAAGAGGGCCAAGGTACCACTGGTTCCTAGGGGAGGATGTGATTGGCTTGCTTGAACAATTCTGTAGGCTGGCAAGGAACCACAGCCTGCCATGCAGGGATAAATAGGCATCGTACCTGGTCCCCATGATAAGGAACTTGTTGGGCTGGGGGATCCCATCCTTAGGAGCGGAGTGGGTAGGGGAACTTGCAGGTCGGCCATTCAGTGCCCTCCTACCTTTCCCCAAATGTCAAGACACATATAATATTGGGCCTTAACTTTAGGCCTTATACTACCAATTAATGCACTGAGCATTGTCCAGTCACTGGACGGGATCATGAGAATCCTGGATAGCCTGTGGTTGCTCATGTTAACCAGATTCTTCCTTATTTCTCTCCTGTTAAGTTGTAAGCTTCATGTGGATAACAGTTGTGTTTCTTGTTTTCCATTGTAGCCTGAGCACCTCACAGAGCATGGCACATTAGGTAGTTAATTAACTCGTTAACTAATTATCTTCATCAGCTCTCCAAGAGCCACAGCACCTAAACAGTCTTTAAATCTATGATTCTAGGGTGTCAGCTTCATGTTGACAGAGAAAAACAACAACAACAACAACATGATATTATTAACATCAGCACCCTGCCATCTTCGATATATCCTCATCTTGTTCTTCCTGGAGCTCTCAGGAAAACAAATACCACGTTTCAATCTCTTAATATCATTCTAGACATGCTAATTGAGAGTTTGCGGGCCACGGAAGTATAGCCTTGACAGAAATGCACAACCAAAAAAAAAAAAAAAAAAAAAAAAAAAAAAGCCAGTCTCTAGCCAGTGAAAACAAGAGAGTGACCCTCCTGGCCAGTCAGCACCACCACAAACCCTTCCCCTCAGCACCCACTCTAAATGTCAGAAGCAGCACACGCAACGTGCTGCCCTCTTCAACATGTATAATTCTGGAAGATGAGTCAGCCTCTCTGCCTCCCCCTTATTCCCTCTTTATAATTCAAAGCCAAAGCCCACTCTCAAATAGTGTTTCTTAAATGTTGACTCAAGAATAAAATATACTGAGAGACGATTGTTTAAAGTCAGTGTAGCAATATCTGCCCAAAGAAGAAATAAAATAATGAGTACCAATGTCCAGATGGCTTTTATGATTAATAAACTGGATTAAATCATGTCTGAAATCTGTGAGCTTTCTCCTTATATATTTCAATTTTTAATTATTTCAGCTGATTGTAATTTCAATTAATGAAAGCAAACCCGGCACAGCAGCCTTTGGAAGTGATTTCAGTCAGAAGAAAACTATCTATAATTAACTGTTTCACCTGAGATTAGAAAATATCTCATTCTTTACAATTTTCTCCCTAATACGTCTTAGTGGAAAGAAGTCAGAAGACTGGCATCTCCATTTTATAAGCTATTTGGACTTGGAGATCACTCCATCTCTCCCGGCTTCAATTTCCTTATCTGTGTAAAATGGGAACAATAATACTTGTCTTGCCAAGTCATTTTGCAAAATAAATGAGATAGTACTGATGAAAATGCTCTGAAAAGTACAAAACGTTATGTACAAATGTAAGATACTGTTAGACCAAAAGTTCCTTGGTATTTTCATCCCATGCTTTTTCCCTGGATCCTTCAGTTATTTTTCTGTCCATACGTGGAATAAAAACTAAAATGTTGCTCTTGTACCACGACGCTGCTCTCTGTACCGGCACCATTCACACAGGCAGCCCAGATTTAATCTCAGACCCCAAGCCCAGCTCATCTGTGCAGTAATGATTAAGAGCATGGTCTCTAGACCAATTGCCTAGATTAGGATTCTTGTTCTGCCAGCTTCTTGCTGCGTAGCCTAGAACACATCACTTAACCTCTCTGAGCCCCGGGTTCTTCTACCATAAAATCGGGGTAATAATGGAGTCTCTCTCACAAGGTCCTGGTAAGCGTTAATGGGTTCACAGATGTCATACATACAGATGGTGCCAGAAGCATAGCAAACCCTCAATAGGTCTGGTTGTTATTAGTACCGTTACCTCTGGCCACTGTCCACCTTCCAACCTGCTTCTCCCCCAGTGGTCCCTACCATCCAGCAGGTCACCTGTTTCTGTGCAGAGTTGAGGGCTGGAACCTCCTACTCAGCCATCTTGCTGACGTCCTTCCTCAATCTCTGAGAGCTTTGCACTTCCTTCTCCACTTTTCCTTTTTTCTTGTCTTTTTTTTTTTTCTTTTGTCCTCTCTTCTCTAATTAAGGTCACTGGTCCCATGCATTTTTTAGTTTAACAGTGCTTTGCAAAGATACTCGGATGCTTTGGGCTCACAAAAACATGGCTAATCAAAGTTAAATGGTACTTATAATTGATATGAAATGAAAGTGATAAAATGGTTTTTTAAAAGTTTTAACTCTTTCAGGTTAGTCTCTTACTATTAGGAATCAATATCTAACCAAACATCTATTGTTTAATGTTTTGCTAGATTTGGAAAGCATATTTTTAATACTTTTAGTTTCTTAATGTTTAATACAGAGATGTCTCTATGTAATGTATGCTCAATAAGTATTAAATAATGACACAGGGCCAGCTACATAATTTGCCAAGTTCAATGCACAATGAAACACAGTCTCTACGAGATCTGGGGGTCAATCTCCCCTTCCCACCAGGCCCTCCGCACAAACCACAGCCACCTACTCTCAGGGATCGCAGCCTCCTCTCAGGATGCACTCCGGACCTGGAAGGGGATGAGCCAGAGCACCAGGTGCTGCTCGTACCCCCCTGAGACTCCCTGGCAGGTGCCTGACACAGCCCATCCACGTGCCCATATCCAGCCCTGCCCAGGGAAAGGGGGATGGTAGAAGGGGGGGCTTCTTCCCAACCACACAACCCAGTTAGTTGCTGCTTAGACTGAGTGGCAGTGGTGCAGGGCAGGCACGGCCCAGGCACCAGGTGGCCAAGAACCTAACCCAGGAAGGGGGTGAAGGGTAAAGGGAGGCAGAAGTCCACATGTGTCAGGCTCTAAGCCCTGGGCACATGCTCCCACGTGCTCACAAATTCAAAGATAAAATTAATAAGAATTTCAAGATGGCAATTACAGAGCATTATATCCCAAACACAGTACTCTTCCGAGTGTGGGGTCCCATGCAACCGCACTGGTCACTTACTTACCAGTGAATCTAACCCGAATCTGACCTGAAGACGTGTGTCCGTTCGGCTGAGGCAGTGGAGGTAAATGTCAATCAAAAAGGAAAACAGACATATTACCTCAAGTATGTTTCTACTTCTTTATTCTCATCAGGCGTCAACTAGTATTTACCCAGTACATATTGAGTATTATGTTAGAATCCACTAAGATTGCTGCATCTTAGAAAGACAGAGTTTGGCTACATATTTAATTGCATGAAACAACTCTTCTTGAATCACATTAGATTATTAGGATACTAATGATGAGAAGAAAGAGGAAGAGGAAGCAGGAGCGGAGAGAAGGAGGAGAGAGAAGAGGAGTAAGTATGAATGATAACAAAACAGAGCTTATATTTTTAGTAAACCCAAACAATTCCTACTGATTTCTTCTTGCAGATCAAAAAAATCAGAATATATTGTCAGTCAGGCATGATAAGACAAAAGTCAGAAAGTCAATGTTTATATCATTAGTTACATAACTAACTTGCTATGACTTCTCCTATTTTAAAACAAATAACTCAATTTAGTTAATGCGAAAAGCATTTTACTAGGTTTTAAGGGTCCCAGGAGCTACCTTTGTTTTCTAAGCATGTATTTATGCAGTTTTATTTCCATAGTATGCATAGGGGCTTTTTAAATACTTACAAAGATATTTGCTGCAAATGTTTTTATTTACTGGTTGAACTATGGTTATAGACTCTTTTTGTTTATATCGAACTGAATTTCCAAAGTTGTAGAATGACATTTATATCAATTACCTCAAAAAAGGTGGGTTTTTTCTGCTGCTATTACTCCTTTTCTTTTCCAAGCAAGACAAAAGTCTAAGTTGATCTTAAAAAGCTGGAAAGATGTATCTTTAGTTACATTTAGTCTATGTGTTAAAGATTTTTTAAAGTATTTTGAAAGTACTAGTCTAGTACTTTGCCTTGCCTTTCCAGTTTTGTTTTAAATTTATGACCTATAAATAAATGCTCTTAAAGATTTTTTTTCCCCTATCCTGAGAAAAACTATGGTCATTTGGGTGTGTAGAGTGAGCTCTGACGACTGTCCATTGAGTACCTACCATGAGCTGTATTTCTTCTGTATATCATGTAATAATTTCATACTCACAAAAGCCATTTGAAATAAATGCTACTCATCCCCCCAATTTCTTGTTTAACAGATGAAGAAACTGAAGTTCAGATAGATTAAGTAATTTGACCAAGGACAAAACAATCCCCAAATGGATTCAGCCCACTCCCGAAAGGTTCTAAAACTGTTGCTGTTTCCTCCTGAGATGTTGCCATCCTTCTAAGGGTGACAACTTTATATTTTATCTTAAGAGATGGTGGTTTTATTTTATTTAAGATTTATTTATTTGAGAAAGAGAGCACGAGTGGGTGGAAGGGTAGAGGGAGAGAGAGAAGCAGACTCCTCACTCAGCAGGGAGCCTGACGTGGGACTAGATCCCAGGATCCTGAGATCATGACCTGAGCTGAAGGCAGACAATTAGCCAACTGAGCCACCCAGGTGCCCCGAGATGGAGGTCTTAAAGTTGCAGTTTGAAAAGAGATGAGGCACAAATTTAATAAGCCTAAATGTTTTCCAAAAATCAGTTTCCTAAATCTTTAGTTACATGGACATACATTGGGACGTTCTTTTACTGGGCTTGAATATAACATCTCTAATGACCAGTACTCTCAACTCACAAACAACAGAGTTGTAAGCCTTTAAAGTATTCCACTTTAGTTTTACTTGAGCCCCAGTGGGGGCAGGTAGAGGGAGGTGTTGGTGTAGGCAAGCATGGCCAGATGGCTATGTCTCTTAAAAAGGGAAGAATGAGGGATGCCTGAGTGGCTCAGTCAGGTGAGCACCCAACTCTTGATCTCAACTCAGGTCTTGATCTCAGGGTCATGAATTCGAGCCCCATGTTGGGCTCTACGCTGGGCATGGAGTCTACTTGAAAAAAAAAAAAAAGAAGGGAAGAATGCCTGGAAAATGAGTGTCCTGCTTTGTGACAAAGGATTGGAAAATATAGGCTTGCCTAGATGGTGCCACTTCCAAGGTCACCCAGCACACAAAACATGAGGGTCTTGTTTCCTTGCGCTATGAGTGCCTGCAATGAGTCTTCAACTCTGTCAGAGTATGGGAGTGTGTTAAAGAGAACCAAACAGGTGGTCTCTGATTCCTTTGGCCTACTTAGGAGCCATCCAGAACAGTCTCCGTTTCCTTATGTATCCAGTGAGTCATTTAGACTCTGAGGCCTTTAATTTTCACTAGCCTGCGTGCCCCATGCCTAGAACACACTAGGAACCCACATTTTAAGAAATTAAATGTCTGAGCCTTTCAATATTTTGAAATGAAGAAGTTGTACTTCTTTACGACCATCTTTAAATGTCAAATGAGTCGGTCTATTCTACAGATGCCTGTTCTACTAAGAAACTGCCTTGGGGAAAAAATGCTTTTCAAAAAAATTGCCAGAGTTCCCATATTGACAAAATTTACTCTGAGGAAAAAATTGACAACCTGTTATTCTTGGCAATGTTAATGACAGAACCAGATAAATTGCATATACACCCTGGTGAATTTTTTAGGGTCCCTCATTAATATAGCTAAACAACAAGGAATCTAGTAGGAAATTGTGGATTCAAAGCTATGAAACGTATGGAGGCAAACCCACTCTATTTTAGATTAACTACTGAGCCATGAAACTCCAGTTCTGATTTATAAAGTGTCGGCACACATCATGAAGACACAGGGGATCATAACCACCAGAAGAAAAAGGATGAAAATATCCAACAATATTTGTCATTGTGTAAGTGTTTACCACAACACAGACTTTGCGGAAAGACTTTTATTAACAGGAAAAAACGTATTTTTCTTTAATTGCAGTAATTCCTGTTAGCATTATCTGGTAGGTCTCACGGTATTTCAATACTATTTGTCAATACATAAACTATGTAAGCTACATTATTTATTTAATATAGTAATTCACGATCTTTTTAAAATCACAGATCCTTTGAGGGAAATGATGAAAACTCTGGATCCAATTTTCAGAAAAATGCATATTCACACAAAATTGTGCCCAAAATTGCTGGTGATTCACAGACTTCAGATTAACAATTCTATATCTATGAATGTCTAGGAGCTACTCATATCTTTAAATATATGCATATTTCTTAAATATTATGTATCATATAATATGTATATCTTCTGCAACAGCTTGGGTTTGAGACTAGTTTATAGAAGAAATCACACTCTAATGTTATCATTTACTATAAATTAAGCTTATAGGAAATAAAAGCTATTTAAACTTTATTATCTAACTAGTAGAGTATCACTGATCTCTGGTGGATAACGTAATAATAAAAAAACACTAAACAAAGAGAATAACATTTTAGTAATGAGCAAATTTGGAGTATATTAGAATTTGAGAAAACTTACTTTCATTTAGCATAATACACCAAATATTTATGAAGCAAGAGAAATAAAAACAAAAGAAAGGGGCATCTTGTGGCACAGTCAGTTGAGTATCCAACTCTCAGTTTCAGCTCAAGTCATGATCTGAGGGTCATGAGATTGAGCCCCACGTTGGGCTCTGCACTTGGCTCAGAGTTTGTTTGAAATTCTCTCTCCCTCTCCCTCCGCCCCTCCTACTCATGCTTTCTCCCTACCTTCCTCCTTCTCTCTCTCTCTCTCTCTTCTAAATAAATAAAATCTTTTAAAAAAAGAAGAAAAGAAAAGAAAAATCTAGTTTGCTCATTTTAGCACCAATGATTTTAGGATGCTAACTAGTCTTCAACCCTTTGCTTGGCTGTGATGTTTGAACCTGTCTCATCACAGGGACAAGGGATCATTTTTTCATTCCACCCTTTCACTCGGTCAAAAACATCCCCTTATCTTCCATGAAAACATGGATCGTCTTGGCTCAAAAGCTCTCCTCAAAACTCTACCTTGACCATAGTGCCACATGCCGCTGCAGAGTAGCCGGAATTCCTTCCAGGACGGAAAAGCTTGGAGAAAGGGGGGCCACCATAACTGGCAAGTCTGTGGGTGGAAATACTGGTTCTTAAAGGAGCTGGTTCATCTGATTCATCTTTCCATCTTTCCCCCATGACAACTCCATGGTGAGTCATACAGCAAGGAAGCTGATTGGAGAAATACACACACACACACACACACACACACACCCCTTAAATTATAAGGTTCCAGAACTTCAGTCTTGCACATAATGCACACTGTATATAATGGTCTGCAGAAGCCAATACTCTTACTGCAAAGAGCAGCTGCTCCATGTTTTTGCAGGGAAATTAAATTCTTTTCTTGTTGCTTTTTTTTCCGTGTAAGTTAGAAGCAAGCACTTGCCACCTGGACTCTTTCTGGTCTTCAGCTTCTGTTTGAATGCTAAAACAAGCCTGGTAGGCCAGTGGATGAAAAGTACACTCCAAAGCCCAGATTAGAAATAAAAGTGAGGTTTGTTCATGTTTTACTCATATTACTGAAATAAAGCCTTCATCAGGATGTAACTTCATGATTCCAATACCACACTGTGGAGTCAGTCAACACCAGAGAAGACAGCCAATTGAATTACCTAATCCTGTATGCCTATTTCCTTCCTTTGAATTCCTCCAAAAATCACACATATGGGACTATGAAGGTGCCTTGTAATATTGGTGTGTTGTTATTTGTGTGTTGTTATTTGTAATTGACCAGATTATATAACACCTTTGTGGTCATAAATTATACAGATCCTTCTTTCAAAACTCATAGTACTAGGTCCTCAGGAACACGTTGCTGCTTTGTTGAAATGGAAGGCAAATATATGATTTGCTCTTAAGTGAGTTTACAAATAGCATGTAGATCATGGGCTGTTTCATTTCTCAAGTAGGCTGTGCAGAATTGAAAATATACAAGTCCTTTTTGAAAAGTTAATAAAAGTGCAGAGAAACATTTAGCGTAGCACACGCAGGTCCATAGCAAGGCTTCAAGCTTAGCTCTTTGTAAGTCTTAGGAGTTCAATAAATATTTGGCTGGAAACATGAGACAATGGTTGAAGAGAGAGTTGTCTCAGTCTTACAAATGGATTTTTTTGAAAATAATTGTCTGCCACAAGTTAATTAATTAATGGCAGTAGAGTTTACTTGAGAGGTTTCTAAACACATTAATATCACAACAGAAAGAGATTTTATGAACTCTACACGCCACCCTACTTAGATTGAAAGGCTCACGCTATTCCCGATAGCTACATCTAATAATACAAAGACCTACTTTTTATAATTATTGATGCATTCTATGGGAAATGTAATCAATGAACACTTCTCATACTTCGGGGGTTCTCAAGGGATCACAAGACGCTCATCCACTAAAGCTACAGTGAGTCCTAGACCCTAGCTCACTAACCCCTCCAACTGACAAGAACCTGACTCCTAACACAAAAATATATCCTATGCCTGTGTCTACATTCATTTAAGCACAAGAATAAGGAAATGTACAACCTATTAAGTATATATTTAAGGAAATGGAGGAATAAGGAAATGCACGCAGCCTGGATTGATGTAGGCCATGACTAGTTGGTTGGGAAGACGTTGAAAAGCTAATTTCTATTACAAATAAATATTATTAGTTTTATACTTCACTTGAGAAGAGCAAAGCTTTTATGTCAACTAGGGTGTTAAAACAATGTTGTGTGGGCCTTGCCGCCTAGGGTAAAATATGTTTGCATTTCACTGCCATACAAAATTATAGGTTATTTTCCTTTATTTTCTGACATATTTATTCAACCAATATTTACTGAGCGCCTACTAGCTGGTGTGAGGGAAACTCATAACCAGCCCCTGTGTGTGTGGTCCTCATGATATGCTGTGATTATTGAATTAGCCAGATCTTGTTCTATTGTGGGAGCTGTAACGTGGGCAGAGAGAGGACCTGCACATAAAAGGCAGAATTTCACAGGAGACAAGAAGTCATTCAGTTTGTCACTAACATGAGAAAGGGCTCTTTCTGAGCCTAGAAATCAGAACTGAAGAGGAGGTATTAGTTGGGCAGAATTCTGTAGATAGTACGTGCCCAGAGCACTGGAAGGGTCGGGGGACTGAATATGCTATATATCAATATAAAGGAAGAACCTACTTTCCTTGGGTCAATTTGGTCCTCCTGGTTCTGCATAAGAATGATTCCAAGAGGGCGCCTGGGGGGCTCAGTTGGTTAAGCCATTAAGCTTCTGGGATCCAGCCTTGCTTCCAGGCTCCCAGCTCCGTGGGGAGCCTGCTTGTTTCTCTCCCTGTGCCTCTCCCTCCTACCCCTGTGCATACCCCCCCCCAAACAAACAAATAAATAAATAATTTTTTTAAAGGAATGATTCCAAGTAAGTAAGTCAGGGTCCAGTATTGTTTCTATACCTGTCTCCTCCAAGGCCCCAACTTCTCATTAGCAATCACTACCAGTTAGTAGGCTGTGAGAGGAGACAGTGTGTGTCATACAATATGGTCGGTTATATTTGGAATGCTATGGGGACTCAGAGCAAAGAGGAATACATTGAGTGAGGTCAGGAAGTCTTTCCCAAGCTGGGATTTGAAGACTGAGTAGGAGAAAGGAAGGACATTCTAGAAAACAGGAACAGCATAAGCAAAGGTACGGAGGTGTTGAAAATATTTGTTTTATTTGGGGATGGGAAGTGAGCCATCTGAGGTGGCTAGAAGAAAGGAGAAAAGGTGATAGTAAAACAATTGTCAATGCCTTTGACAAAAAGAAAAGTCTTACTTAAAACAGAAGTGTGTTAACTCAGCACTAATACAGCTGCCACGGGTTCTGCCCTGTGTTCAGTCTGTGAAGTGACAAATATTACAGGGGGTAAAATGTTTGGAGTCTAGTTCTATCTCTGTCATTAATTAGACGTAGGACCTTGAACAAGCAACCAACTTTTGTACTTCAGCGTCCTCAACTATAACAAAAACAAGGGAAGGCAAATAATCTTTTCAATGTTAAAGATGCAGTGTGATCTTCAGGGACATGAGTATGAAAAATGTACCTTCATACATAGCAAATATTTATTCCACAAATGTGTGTTATGTCATACTCTACACAGCACAGTGGGGACTTAGGAATGAAACCGGCGTGGAGGAGTTTTAAGGCAGTGAAAATGCTCTATATGATACTATAGTGATGGGTACATGTCATTACACTTTTGTCCAAACCCATAGAAGGTACAACACCAACAGTGAACTCTTATGTACACCATGGACTTTAGGGGATAATGATGTGTCACTGTACGTTCATCAGTGTTCTTGGGGCTGAGGGGAAGGTAGGAAACTCCTACGCAGCCATTTTGCTGACATCATTCTATGTGGAACCCTGCAGGGCCCCTCCTCAGAGTCCCTCTGTAGCAACTAAAATTTGAGCACCCTCACTTCTAGAGTGGAGCCCCGGAAATTTTAAACAAATATCCCAAGTCAGTCTGCGACACATAGTCCGCGAGCCATACTGTAAAAAACATTTCAAATACAAAGGTTTCAGTTCAGACCTGTCCCTTCATGTTCATGTTTGTGCTTTTTTGATAGTATAGTATTTCCCGTATTAAAGACAAACACTGAATAACAAAACTATTTTTTATCTAAAATACATTATGGGGGCGCCTGGGTGGCTCGGTCGTTAAGCGTCTGCCTTCAGCTCAGGGCATGATCCCTGGGTCCTGGGATCGAGCCCCACATCAGGCTCCTCCGCTGGGAGCCTGCTTCTTCCTCTCCCACTCCCCCTGCTTGTGTTCCCTCTCTCGCTGGCTCTCTCTCTCTCTGTCAGCTAAATAAATAAAAGATCTTTAAAAAAAAATACATTATGGGGACAGCCGGGGGGGCTCAGACAGCTGAGCATCTGACTCTTGATTTCTGCTCAGGTCAAGATCTCATGGTCATGGGATGGAGCCCCACAGCTCCGGCTCCCTGTTCAGCAGAGAGGGCTCCTCTCCTTCTCCCTCTGCCCCTCTGCGCATGCTCGCTCTCTCGCTCTCAAATAAATAAATAAATAAATCTTTTTAAATAAATAAATAAAATAAAATACATTAGGACATCCTGTCTTTGTTTAAGCCAAGTGGGCATCCTCTGCCATTAAATATGATTGATAAAGTAAAGTGGCCTCAATTAACCAAGAACAAGCCACTATCAATACTAAATTGCTAAAATTGTTAACATCATTGAAAATAGAAAAGAGAAATAAATGGGCCTTTTCAGGCAAGGGCTTAATAAGAGAGATGGTTTCACTAGCCAAGAAAATAAAAGCATTCCTTATGTCAGAAGAAGTTTGGCAAAAAACCATTGGAGCCAAAGCTTACCAGGGACACTTATAAATTAGCTCTCACTACTATCCCCTGTCGTCCAGTTAGCGCTGGGGTATACAGCAATTCTTAAAAATTGTGGTCCTGAGACCAACAGCAGCATCACCTGGGATACTGTTGAAATGTAATTTCTCAGCTCCACGCCACCCCGACCTCCTGAGTTAGAAGCTTTGGGGATTGAACCCATCAAGCTGTGTTTCAATGAGCTGTGACAAAATTCTCGTGGTAGAGACGGTGCTCATTGGTGGGGGTGTGGAGAAACTGGAGCCCTTGGGCACTGATGGTGGGAATGTAAAACAGTGCAGCCACTAAGGAACACAGCGTGGAGGTCACTCAAAAACTGAAAAGCCATATGATCCAGCAACCCCACTTCTGGGTCTTGGATCTCGAAAAGATCCCTGCAACTCCCATGTTCATTGCGGTATTCATCATAGCCACGACATGGAAACAACCTAAAATCCCGTGGTCCGATGAATGGATAAAGCCAACGTGGTACACACACACACAACGGAATACCAGCTAATCTTTGGGAAGAAGGAAATTCTGCAATATATGACAACACAGATGAACCTGGAGGACATTATGCTGAGTGAAATAAGACAATTACAGGAGGATGAACACGGCATGATTCTACTTACATGAGGTTTCTAAGGAGGTCAAAAAGATAGAAGCAGAGAATAGAATGGTGGTTGCCAGGGACTGAGAAATCGAGATTATTAACAATGAGCTTAACGTTTCAGTTAAGCAAAATGAAAAAGCTCTAAAGATCTGCTGTACGACCCTGTACCTACAGCCAACAGTGTGGTGTTGAAAATGCTTGAAAAGTTATGAAGAGGGCTAAGTGTTCTCTGGGATGGGATAGGATAGGAAAGGATAGGATAGGATAGGATAGGATAGGATAAGATAGGACAGGATAGGACAGGACAGGACAGAAATCTGGTGGCTGATGCAGGCTAAAGTCTGAGAACCTCTAGTGTAGACAGAACATGCTATTTCTGGGGCGCCTGGGTGGCACAGCGGTTAAGCGTCTGCCTTCGGCTCAGGGCGTGATCCCGGCGTCATGGGATCGAGCCCCACATCAGGCTCCTCTGCTGAAAGCCTGCCTCTTCCTCTCCCACTCCCCCTGCTTGTGTTCCCTCTCTCGCTGGCTGTCTCTATCTCTGTCGAATAAATAAATAAAATCTTTAAAAAAAAAAAAAAGAACATGCTATTTCTGTATCTTGCAGCTGAATCAGATGCTCTAACCCTTTACAGCTCCCTCCTCCCACCTCTTGTCTATGCCTCCCCCCCTCACTGGAAAAATCCTTTGGTTCAATTTGATTAGCATTACAGTTTACTAGGTGTGTCCATACACATTATCTCATTTGATCCTCATAGTAATCCATGCAATAGGCAGGGATTATTCCCATTTTATAAATGAGACAACTGAACTGGAGAGATTAAGAGATTTACATGAAATCACACAACTATTAATTAGCAGAGCCAGAACCTAAATTCTACACCTTTGCTCATTCGCTAATCCAACCTGCCTTTCTGTTGACTAAATTTAGCTACTTTCTTTATTGATTTCTTTAAGGATTTAGTCCAGAGTTTCTCTACCTCCACACTATTGACATTTTGAGCTGCGAGGCTCTTCGTTGTGAGTCCCTGCTCCCGCCCCATTGTGAAGATGTTTAGTGGCATCCCCGCCCTCTACCCACTAGATGGCAGTAGCACCCTTCCCTCAGTTGTTAGAACCAACACTATCTCCAGACACTGTCCCATGTCTCCAGGAGGGGTGAGGGGGCAAAGCCATCCCTGTTGAGAACAACTGATGTAGTTTAACTAAACTTCCATCAGAATCATCTGGAGACCTTCTTAAACTTCAGGTGGCTGGGCCCCATCCTGCGTTTCTGGTTCAAGAGATCTGACGCCATCTGACAACTTGCATCTTTAACGAGTTCCCAGGTGATGCTAATGCTGTTGGTCTGGGGACCCCACTTTGAGAATCACCTGTCTAAACCACTGATGAAGTCAGAAAGTACATCTGGAAAACGTGTATTTGCTATTGAAAATATTTCATCGCAAAAAAATGAATAATCAAAACAAGCAAATCCATGGCATGGTAGGTCTGTATGTACAACTTCTTCCTAACCACCCAAGCTGACAGGGAGCTGCGATGAGGTTTCCATTATTAACACGTGGCCCTTGAATATTATTTAAACAAAAAGTACTCTTACGCTGCTGAGTGGAAAATCCCTCATGCTTCTTACTACCCGCATCGCTTTATGAAATTTTAAAATTTATGAGACCTTCAAATCTCTCTTGTGATACAGGAAAGATGACATTCTCATTCTTTTTTGCTTACCACGGTTACTAGAGTTAACAAGCCAGATCAAGAGTTAAAATGAATAATACTCTCCCTCCCACAACTATGGAAGAGATCATATTCTATAATGAATTTGAAACACTCCCTCTGTGAGAGACAGAAATCCTGAAGTCCTGGGCAAAGAACTTTTTGATAGCTGTTGATCCTGAGAAGCTAAAACAAATGTTTTTCTGTGGATAAAAGATTCTGTTTTGTTGCTGCCTGGATTTCAAGGAACTATTAATGTGCTTCATTCAAGATATACAAAAACTACCTTCTTGGATATAGGAGGAGTTAAGATGGTGGAGGAGTGGGGGACCCCTTTTTCAGCCGGTCCCCTGAGTCGAGCTGGATAGGTACCAGACCAGCTTAAACCACGGAAGCAGCCTGAGACACAGGAAGATACATCTGGATCTCTACAAATGAACATCTCCAGTGCTGAGTATTGAGGTAGGAAGCGGGGAGCCATGAAACCGCGCACAGATATCGGAAGATAAACGGAAGGGGGAGGGAGTCGCCGCGTTCGGGCGCCGGGAAGCGGTGGCCACCTGCACAGGGGAGCTGGCGGATTCGAAGACGGCACCCGCGAGGGAGCGGACTGAGACCAGTGAGCCGGGAGCGCGCGCCACTAGGCATCTCGCGGAACTCCAGAATCCCGGTGTGCTCACTGGATCCAGACTGAGACCGGGAGCTCCGGGAGCGCGCGCAGGGCGGCTGGCAGCTGGCGGGCCACCTGCACGGGGGAGCAGGCGGACTCGCGGACGGCAGACTGAGACCCTGAGCCGGGAGCGCGCGCCACCAGGCATCTCAAGGAACTCTGGAATCCCGGTGTGCTCACCGGAAATAGACTGAGACCCGGAGATCGGGGAGCGTGTGCGGGGCAGCTGGCGGCTGGTGGCGTTAGAAACACAAAGGACAGAGACGCACCAGCCCTGGAAGTGAGGGCTGGGATGCCGGGTGTGGGGCGCACATCCCGGGACGCTGCAGGGTTGAGTAGCACCAACAGTAACAGAGTTAAAGTGGCCAGAACATCAGTGGAGAAGGGGCCGCAATCCCTCTGTTCTGTGACAGAGGCTGAAATTCGGCCGCTGCTGCTCTGACTCTCAGAAGAGGCACAGCAAACCGCCAGGGAAAGCCGCCAGAGAACAAAAGCCTGGAAATACCGGCTCACAGCGTGCCCATCCCCATCCCTCCTCGCAGGGGACACGGAGACTCTACCCAAACAGGGCTGCCTGAGTATCGGCGCGGCAGGCCCCTCCCCCAGAACACAGAAGGCAGGCGGAAAAATCAATAAGCCCACAACCTATTATTAAAATAAATAAATAAATAAATAACATTTTTCAGAGCATGAAGGATTAAATTTTTGAAGTAGATCCATTGGCAAATGATTACTAATTTAAATTTCTCTCCTGAGTGTTTCAAAGAAAAAGAAGGCTGAGGAAATATACTCTGTGATTCTGGGAACCGATATTTGATAAATCCTAGCCCAAACTCACTTTCCTAGATATTCACAATGGGCATTATCACATTACAGATTTTGCAATGTCCTGAAGTAAAGAATCAGATTATATTGGTTGAACTCCCAAAGTTTCTGAAACTTGTTTAACCATTGAAACACCTTTATGTTCTAGTAATAATAACTGAAATCTTAAATAAATTTGGGAATGCTGCCTTAACATCTTAAAATATTTTAAACTTCAGTAATAAATTCACAAAGAAAGATTTTAAAGACTTTCTTAGTTTTCTTTTCAAAAGTAATATCAGATTTTGAACAAAAATATTCAGAGACGACATATGCTCTCATTATTTTGTTGGCTCAACTTGTCAGTAACTCACTTAATCATATCAATGGTTATTCAAAGGGTTGGTAGCTGAACTAATGAAAAAAAGTGAAGTGTTATCCTTCATATGAGAAAAATAGGGATAATAACTCACTATTAGCACAGGGTAAAAGTCGTTTTTACCAGTAGTGACAAATATAAACAAATCCATACCTCTCTCTTTATTCATATGATAAGTGACAGACTTTCCATAACAGCTGGCAAAAGTTAGGGACAGGAAAATTCACAGAAGCAGGATACAAATAAAACCATCACTTTTTGAATTTTGGATTTTACCAATGCAGTTTAATAATTGAAAGATTTTTAAAGATATGCCTATATCCTTTTAAATATTTGTTATAGAGCATTTTTATGGATGTCCTCAATTTGACACCTAATTCCAGTGTAGATTTAAATTAAGACTTACTTATATTCATCTTTTCTAAAGGAAAATTTTCCATTTAGAAAGAAATTATTTTAGAGCTAACAAATTTAATATTTTTAATTTCATGTTACCATTTTTTTTTCATGTTACCATTTTTAATTTAAAATATCTTGTTAGGTTAATCTGATAAATCTAAATTCTTTGGGATAGATAGGCATATGAAAATAACAAGGGATAGATACCAAGTTAGTTCTAATAACCCTACTCAGGGTTTTATCCAGCTCATCCTCTCACTAATTTCCTTCTCTAGTGTTATAATTAGGAATGACAGTTAACATTTACAAGAGGCTGTGCTCAGTTTCTCTCCATTAATCTACAAAAGCACACTATGCACTGGCTTTAATCATTTCTATTCAGGTAACAAAATTGACATAATTTACAATTTGTCAGTGAGACACAGAGAGGGCAAGGTCAGGACTGGTAGCAGTTCTGTGTTCTTTCTCACCTTTATGCTCCAACATGTATTATCTCTGTCTGGCCTTGTACTTTGAACTCCTGGTTGACTCAAACAAACACTTTGAGGCCTACATCTTAGTTAATAACATATTTTTGTACCAAGAAGTGTATAATTGTAAAGCCAATATCAGGAGATGAGGAAAGTCCAAAGTGCTAAGACCAGCATTTTATCATTTTCTCCATTAGAGGCATCTGACAATTCTGAGGTTGTAAATAGAGGCTCAATGTTGAACTCTCAAAGAGATTCAAAGTCAAGGTTCACCAGCAATGAACAATTCAAAAAAAGAAATAAAGAAAACAAATTCCATTTACAGTAGTACCCAAAGGAATAAAACACCTATGTATATGTATAAATTTAACCAAGAAGATTGGAAGACTTAAGCTCTGAAAAATTACTGGAAATAAATTAAGAAGTCCTAAATAAATGGAAAGACATTCCATGTTCATGGATTGGAAAGACTTAATGTTGTTTAGTAATCAATACTACCCCAAAGCAATCTCACAGTTCGGTGCAATGCCTATTAAAATTCCAATGGCTTTTTTTTTTTTGCACGAATGAAAAATCTGACCCTCATATTCATGAAAGTACAGGAACTTACAATAGACAAAACCATCTTGAGAAAGAAGATCAAAAGTGGAAGGTCTGCATCTCCCAATTTCAACACTTAGTAAAGCTATAGTAATTAAGACAATGTGACACTGGCATCAGGATGGGCATATAGAGCAATGGAAAAAACTGAGAGTCCAGAAATAACTTCATACATTTATGTGTTGATTTTCTTTTCTTTTTCTTTTTTTGATTTATTTACTTGTTTTAGAAAGAGGGGTGGGGAGAAGCAGAGGAGAGAGAGAGAGTTCCAAGCTGACTCCACACTGAGCACAGAGCCCAACAAGGGGTTTGATTCCACCATCCTGAGATCACAACCTGAGCCAAACCAAGAGTCAGACGCCAACTGACTGCACCACCTGGTGCTCCTGGCCAATTGTTTTGCAACAAAGATACCCCACACTAATCCAATGAGGAAAAAAGAATAGATTCTTCAACAATTGGGGCTGGAACAGAATAGCCACATGCAAGGGATGAGTTGCACCCTACTCACATCATAATATAAAATATTAAATCAACATGGAGCAATGAACTAAATATAAGAGCTAAAATCAGAAAACCCTTAGACAAAAATATAGGGGTAAATTTTTCATGACCTTGGATTTGCAAAGGACTATTAGCTGTGACATCAAAAGTGGTACAAGCAACAAAAGAAAAATAGATAGATTGAACTTCATCAAAATTAAAAACTTTTTGTGCATAAAAGAATAGTAGAAAGTGAAAAGAGACTATACATAATGGGACAAAATATTTGCAAAATGTGTATCTGATGATGACGAATTCAGAATATATAAAAATACTTAAACTCAGCAGCAATGATCCCAGTAATTCCCATCTCCAACTACTTCCACTGGTTTGATACCCTCCACTTGATGGAGACCTTAGCCTACTGACTTGTCTAATAAATATAATATGACAAAAGTGATGTAAGCCAGTCACAAAAGGACAAATGTATGATTCTATGCATACGAAGCGTCTAGAAACAGTCAAATTATAGAAAGGGAAAGTAAAAAGAGTGCTTACCAAAGAGTTGGAGAATTAGTGTTTAACAGATATAGGATTTCAATGATTCAAGATGAAAAAGCCCTAGAGATGTGTAACAACAATAATGAACATATTAAATACTGTTGAACTACACTTAAAAATGGTTAAGATGGTAATTTTTATGTTATGTGTTTCTTACTATAGTAAAATAAGCATCCATTGAAAACTGATGGGGATGTTACTTCCATTAAAGTTATAAAAGATAGTGATTTCTACCTTGCTGTTAGTTTCTCTCTGTTGCTTTCTCAGCTTGCACCCTTTGATGAAGCGATCTGCCACCTTGGAGCAGCCCACATAACCAACAATCATGAGCCAGGTTAAAGTAGATTCTCCCCCAGTTGAGCTTTGAAATGACTACAGTCCCAGCTGATACCTTCACTGAAGCTTGTAGAGAGACCCTGAAACAAAAGGATCTACAGAGTAAGCCACGCCCAAATTTCGACCCATGGCTTGTGAGATAATAAATGTTGTTGTTTTAAGCCACTATGTTTGGGATAATTTATATTTTGGTAGGCAGCACATAGGTAAACTAATACGAGTCAATTAGAATTCAATGGGGTTTTATCTGTTAAAACTAATTATTTGATTCTAAAATTTATATGGGAATTAAATGTGCCAAGTATAGACAATTTTAAAGAGCAACAAGCTGGACACCTTGTGCCATCACATATTAAGACCTTTCATGAAGATACAGAAATAGAAATATGGAATTAGTGCAAGGAGAGACAAACTTGCTTACAGAACGCACAGAGTCAGAAAAGAACCACCGTATGCAACCACTTGCTTGATGGCATAGGTAACTTTGCAATGTAAAGGAAAGGATGATTGTTTCAATAAATAGTGCAGAGTCAACTGGACATATATAAGAAAAAAATTAATTTGGGTGCGCCTGGATGGCTCAGCCTTTAGCGTCTACCTTCAGCTCGGGTCATGATCCCAGGGTCCTGGGATCGAGCCCACTCGCTCCTGCTCAGCGGGAAGCCTGCTTCTCCCTCTCCCACTCCCCTTGCTTGTGTTTCTTCTCTCCCTGTCTCTCTCTGTCAAATAAATAAATAAAATCTTAAAAAAATAATTTGGCATCTATCTCACATGGATCTGTAATCCAATAGGTTTTGTAAACTAGTGGGAAAATTGTAAACCAAAGGTTTTTAAACAATAAAGTTTGAAGAAAAACATCAGGGAATATCTTCATGATATTTTCTTATGTATCTATTTCTTGAACACATTTCTAAGGTGCTGAAATATTCTGTTCCTTGATCTAGTACTGGCTACATAGTCATGTTTGATTTGTGAAAATCCACAAAGCTACCCACACTTATGGTATGTACTTTTCTCTATGAGTTTAAGAAGTAGATTTGAGAATACATATAAGAATATATAAGAATAAAAAACTCAAGAAAAAACAATTTAAGATCTAAATCTAACCAAATGTGTTAAAATGTCAAACCAGAAAGTTATAAAATACTTTTGAGAGAAATTAAAAACCTAAACAAATGGGGGGATATGCCATGTTATGAACTGAAGAACAATATTATAGATGTTAATCCTACCTAAATTGGTATGCAGATTCATTGCAATCCTAAACAACACTGACAGGGTTTTTAGCATAAATTGATCATTGAATTCTAGTATTTTCATAGAAATGCAAAGGGCCAAGAATAGTTAAAGCAATCTTAAAGAGTAAGAATAAAGTGGGAGAATTTACCTAGCTACATATGAAAACATGCTGTAAGGCTCCAGTAATTAAGAGAGTGGTACTGACATCAGGACAGATAAATAGCAGTGGGGCTGAAGAGTCAGCAATACATCCACACATATATGGACTTGATTTTTTTTTAATACATGTGGCATGGCAGAACAGTAGGAAAAAGACAACCTTTTTTCCCTTTGGAAAAACAATCTCGTCAATAAATGATTCTGGGTCAATTGGATATCTATATGGAAAACAAGAATTAGACTTGTTCCCAACATCAAATTATATATAAATGTAAATTCTAGACGAATTTGGGTCTAAATGCGTAAAAACAAAAAAACAAAACGTCAAGATCTTGAGATAGGCTTTTTCTTAAGTGGGACACAGAAAATATTTTTTCTTCAATTTTTATCTAAATTCTAGTTCGTTAACATTCTACATGCAATATTGGTTTCAGGAGTAGAATTCAGTGACCCATCACTTACATACAACATTCAGTGCTCAACAGGACAAGTGCCCTCCTGAATACCCATCCCCCCATCTAGCCCATCTCCCCACCCACCTCCCTCCATCAACCCTTGGTTTGTTCCTACCCTTAAGAGTCTCTTTTGGTTTGTTTCCTTATCTCTTTCCCCCTCTCCCATATGTTCATCCGTTTTGTTTCTTAAATTCCACATATGAGTGAAATCATATGCAGTATTTGTCTTTCTCCTGATTGACCTATTTCGCTTAGCATAGCCACCTCTAGTTCTATCCACATCACTGTGAATGGCAAGATTTCGTTCTTTTTGATGGCTGAGTAATATTCCATTGTGTGTATATATACCATCTTCTTTATCCGTTCATCAGTCAATGGACATTTACGGCTCTCTCCATAGTTTGGCGATGGTTGATTATGCTGCTATAAACATCAGGGTGCATGTACCCCTTTGAATCGTATTTTTGTATCCTTTGGGTAAATATATAGTAGTGCAATTCTGGATCATAGGGTGGTTCTAATTTTAAGGGACACAGAAAATACTAACCAAGATGGAAAAAGACTGATAAATTGGACCCCATTAAATAAGAAAATGTTTACCAAAGGCATCAAGACAGTGCAAATTTGAGGAACATAGAAGAAAGAACAAATATATTGGAACACAAGACTAATAAAAGGTTTCATAGGCAGAATCTATAAAGAATGCCTTTAAATTAATAAGAAAAAAAACCCAATCTGATAGAAAAAATCATGAGAAAATTGAATCGGCATTTCACCAAAGAAGAGGGGATATCCTAACTGCCAATACACATAGGAAAAGATGTCTAATCTCATTCATAATTATGGAAAAGTAGGCTAAAACTGTAATAATACAGCACAGTACACACACTAGGCCGAAACACAAGGTCTGACAATCCCAGGTGTGGACAGGGTTGTGGAACAGTGGGAACGGCAAAACACAACCAGTGGAAGGGAGTGTAATTGATACAAGCTCTTTGGAAAACTCTGACAAAACCTACTCCAAGTTGTCCTGTGTATACCCTTGTGACTCCGCCAACAGGAACACATGCAGATGTAGTAAATAAATGTACAAAATGTTTATTGAAGTAACATTTGTATTAGACCCAGACTGATGATCTAAATACCTATCTATGGTGAAAGTATAGAAAATCTCTGTAAATTCACACAATGGAATATTTTGCATCTGTGAAAAAGAATGAAATCCTGCTAAATGCAACAATAGACTTAGGTACTAAAATCATAATGCTAGTAAAAAAGCAAGACATGAAAAGAATACATACTCTATGTTTCCACTTATATGCATTTCAAAACCAGTCAAATATGGGAACAGTGAGGGGGGAGGAAGATAGTAATGACCCAGGAGAGGTGCAGGGGGGTGGTGGAGGGTCCTTCTGAAGTGCTGGTCAAGGTTACACGGGTGTTGGACCTCACTGAAGTATATTTTATGATCTGTGTACTCTTTTCTATGTATATTTCAATTTAAAAGTTAAAATTTTTTTTTTAATTAATTAAAAAAGATCTCTGTACCTGAATCCTTACTGTGGCCCTAGAAGATCCTGTCTTCTTCTGACAGAGCTGCTCATGTGTCCCATCATATGCCAGCATTCGCCAGCTCTTAGCCTCTAATTTTATGTCCCCCCCTCCCCGGAAAGCTGCTTTCTCAGTCTCGGATGCCAGCCATTTTCACTCAGCCTTAGCCTTTCTCCTGGTCCACCTCCTGCGCGGCCCCACCGGAAGGCCCAGATCCACAACCGGTGTGAGACACCACAGCCGGCCCTTTCCTCAAAGGTGGAAGAGGACACACTTAAAGGTCTGTCTTATACACTTTGTACATGCCCTCCTCAGGACATCACAAGCTCCCCCTCCAGAAAAACTGCTTTCTTCACGTTGTATGCAGCAGATACCTGGCACAGGGCTGGCAGGCAACAGACATTCAGAAGGGAGGAATGATGCTATCTTGACAATGTGTTTAACAAAACATACACCAGTGTCAAAGAACAGAGGGTAGTACAGACCGGACCAGAGGACAGGGATGCTTTTATGCTCCTTATTCTGAACAAAATGGATTTGATTACATATGTCTGAAAAGCTTCAATGTTTTGTTTTGTTTCCCCTGATTTTGCCTAAACTGACTTCAAACACCCCTCTGCCAGGTTCTAAGTAAGGTACATTTGCTATAATTATCTGATTACCAGAGATTAATAAACCTTTTCAGCTTGGCTCATAAATCACAGAGTTCTACAAGTGGGAGATTTTCAAAGAAAGGCGAAATCCCATTGCTTAGTCACTCTATTGTCTACTTGAATCAGTTTTAGAATCTAACAGCACTTCATGTTCAAAAGCATATAAAAGTATTGACTTTCTTTGAGATGAACATTATGTTCTAATGACCAAAAAAGTGATAAATATTGTATTGAATGAAAGTAAGACAAGCCCAGTATTTCAAAAGACTATAAATCTTTATGTTTTCCCAGATGAAAATACATTCCTATTTTATTACTAGAGAACAATTTGGAAAGATTTAAACTACTAAAGAGAGACTAAGTAATATTATGTCTGGTAAAAGAATGTGGATATTATTGTACCCGGCAGGGGTTTGTGGCTTGGAGAGTTGATAATAAAGAAATGCAGAGTGGGTGCCAGATTCAGTTGAGAAACAAGAGGAGAGACTACCAGCGGATGCCCGATGTAGCACCAGATCGGGGAAATCCTAGAGGAGGCTTCTAAGGACAGTAACCGAAGATTATTCATGCAGAAAGTTGTAGCGTTTATTAGACAGAAAACAGTGGATGGTATAATTCTGTTTGAATCTGATTTCAACCAATCCAGACTGAATGACATCTGTGCTACTATCTCAGAACCACTTAGAAGTAAATTTAGCTAGGAATCCTCCTCTAGCTCACCCTATCTTTCCTTCCGCTTCTCTTAAATTTTTGGCATTACTAAAGAAAATTCTATATAGAATCTCTGTACTGGGGCCTTTTTGATCAAGTATTTCTCATTTCGATTGGTGGCACCAGGACCAATGGCATGCTTAGTCAGGTGGCTCTAGAATTGCCTCCAGATGCCATTCAAAATTCATAACTAATTCTGCAGAAAGATAGCCTACCACTATCTTAAGCTTTTTATGAAAAAGGAAAAATATAAAATATCAGAATGACCACAAGAAGAACAGGCTTACTTTCCTTGGTTCAATTTAAAAAAAAAAAAAATCCCTGGGAAGAACTCTGACTTAGGTCGTGCACCCGTCTTTGACGATAGGACTGAATACTGTACGATTGGCAGTTCCCACTAGGACAAAAAACATTTCAAGTCGGAAGAGCAATAGGTTCTCCCCTCAAAAAGCATGTTATTCCCGAAAAAGAAGACCAAAAATTGATTTTTTTCCATAAATGCATGTTGCATGGGTTTTACTTGGGGGTATCATGTAATATAGCCCTCTTGAATTGTCTCTGAGTTTGGAACTTGATTGAGAGAATAAATGAGTATTCGATGAACAGGGTTAAATTACCTGGGTTTGGGCTAAATAGGGGCATTTCGCAGATCTACAGCCAGTTACTAGTTACCTTATATGACATGTCTAGATCTTGGAATTACAAGCCTTGATGGAGAGTTTGGATCTTCAAATCAGATTTCTTACCACAAAATAGTTGCCTCCCACCAACAAACCTCACGGTAGAAGACAGAAAGAAATGTTTTACGTAATGATGTTACCATTGTATGAGCAAGCGTATAAATGCATAGATGGATATACAAGAAATATCATTCATTCATTCATTCATTCATGTAAACATATAATGAATATTTCCTATGTACCAGGCAGTGTTCTTGGTGCTGGCAAACATAGATTAACCAGTCAAGCCCTGTCCTGAATGAGGACTTAATTCTAGAATTAAAACAGACACTGATGGATAGGAAGAGAGAAAGAACATACTAGAAAGAACAATCCTATTAGATAGTACAGAATAAAGAAATAGAGTAAAATCAACTTGTTAAAAAACCAAATCACAAGTTTTGGAGTTCACAGTATAAAATAAACAAATCCTGGGAAAGAAAAGTTGGAGGATTTGACATTCTTAGACCACTAGGAAAGAAAATTTTCAGTAAAGGAAACTAGGAGCATAATTAGAAAAGGGAGTGTAAAAATCTTCGTGTTGGTATCATATCAGTCAGAGTTCAACCAATGAAGCAGAACCAGTAGGAGATCTATATTAAGAGATTTGTTGAATGAATTGGCTTCTGTGCCTATGAGAACCAGCTAGGCCAGTCTGAAATCCACGGGCGGGCTGTCAGGAGGGGCACTGGCTGAAGCTCCAGTCCACAGGCAGGATTTCTTCTGAGAAGCCTCAGTTCTGCTTTTAGGACATTTCAGTGAATTGAATCAAGCCCACCAGATTATCTAGGACAATCGTCCTTAAAGCAACTGATTATGGACTTTACATCTACAAAATACTTTCACTGCACCCTTTTTCAACTAATGTTTGATTAACTTGGGAAGAGTAGCCCAGTCAAGAGTTGACATATAAAATGGACGTTCGCAGGTGTGAAGTTCAAAGCAAAAAGCCCTACTTTCATCAAGTGACTGGGAGAGTGAAATGTTCACCAACAGAACAGATGAAGCCCACTCCCCCAACCAGTGAAAGGGCTACACTTGTGAGAATAGCCAATACCATGGCACACAGAAACCTACTTGTCACTACTCACGGGTTTGGGTTGTTATGAAGCACAACACGTAAAGCCCTAAACCTAGTTCGGTGCACTTCACAGAAACCATAGTGTTTCAAGGCCTTAGCCTCCACATGTAAGCTGCTAGCCCCTCTACTCTCTCTTACTCACGTCATACCTCAGAATTCTGCCTTCCTTCCTTTGCCCATCATGTCTTCCTTCCCTGAAGAAGAGCCTCACTGTCTCTTGCTTTCCTCCACCACACTCACTCATTCTCCTCACATAACCTTCTAACTCTTGCTGGACTTCTCACGGTCTGATGTGTATAGTTATTTCTCATAGACCATCTATCTCCTCTACTAGACTGTACCCTCTCTGAAGGCAAGCATCAATCAAGTTGTTACCGAGGCCATACGGCACAGAGGCAGGAAACCCAAAATAAGTTTGATGAATAAATAATGAGCAACTGAAGAAGAACTATAAAGTGATACATTTTAAACAATGACTAAGATTTCAATACAAAAACTCAACCTCTAATAATTAATGGTAGAAGTCTCCAGCCAACTCAAGAGAGTTGCATTTCTAACGATCTTTTAGTTGCAGAATGCCTTGGCGTCTCCTGCAATATTAATTTTCCAAGTGAGTGACACAATAATTTTTACCAACTTTAAAAAGAAAGGAAGACTATGAAGTCAAAGTGTTGCAAAATTAAATCAAAATAGTGACTCACAGACTTACAAACAAATACAACATACCTTTTAAGGAAAATTCACAGCTTCTCACCACATTATTGGTGAAGGACTAGTATCTGGAGTAATAACATATATTTCCATTAAAGTTACCACTGATTCTATATTGAATTTACTTTTTCATTGTCAATCATGCTCTCAAAACTGACATCAGTAGGCATGTTAATGCAAAGGAGCAAGTTTGATTTAAAAAAAAAAAAAAGTTTTCAAGAGCAAAAAATGTTTGTAGATCTGTGTTCTTACACTAGAGTTAGAAAAAGGTGAAGAGTAGTAGGTGTCCATCCCATAGCTTCCCTGTGGGACTCCTGTGACCTCAAACGCTCACCACTGCCACTCACTATTGGCCATTTATCTGTACAGTTCTTACATATGACTATTTTCCTGATTATAAAGCACTGTGTACCATTGCAGAAAATTTAGAAAACACTAACAAAAGTCTGTTTGCTATTCATGACCAACTTTTTCCTCTACTTGCCCTCAGCCTGGCAGAAGCTCTTCTTGCTTTACTGTTCTAGTCACCTGAATAAAATCAAGCCTTAACCATGAAGTGAAACCAATCCTTCCCGAAGAGCGAGAGATGACAGGGGTAACTAAGAGTCCCCTACGAGCATTGGCTTCACCCACAACAGCCAGCGCTCCAAGACCCAACTGGACGTTCCTCTACCTTTCTCCTGGAGGCTCCCCACCAGGTTGAAAGCCACTCGAGTCTCCCACTAATGCAGGTCTGAATTTAAATCCAGCTTGTGTTCATTGGGCTTACTCGTAGCAGATTTATATTCAGGATTAAATCTCGATTAGAAAAGAAACCCAGCCAGGGCCTCTCCTGTGGGAGCTATGAGGTCCCTTTCTCCTCAGCCAAGGAGCTGGAGGCCAAGATCGGCTCTGGAGGATCATTGTTAAGGGCTGCCATGAGCTGGTAGCCTTGTTTTCCTGCCTCAGACATCTGCTAGCTGCTAGGGAGCCGCCCCTTGGGCTTCCTTGGGACTGCTGACCACGCCGGACTGGATGGGTGAAGGGGCAGCTTTACCGGGCACTCAGGACTTCTAGCTCTCCTTGGATAGTGCCAGGCTCTCATAGGGGACGACCAGCCTGTGTTGTCCCAAAAGTGGCTTGGCTCCCTGCCACCCCACAGGCAACAGCTAACAAGTAAACTCACGACCTCAGCAGGGGCCCATAGAGGGATTGCGAGGCGCGGGGTGGTGAGGAAGGCTAGGAGTGGGTGCTGGAGAAGGAGCGCCGCAGGCGTAAAGGCAAGGAGGTCAGGCCTGATGATCTCAGTGTACAGGCGACGAGTGCAAAAGCCCGGCTTCTAGGTTAGCCATTGTCTAACCCGGCAACTCCAGGCTCCCACACCGTTGCAAGTGGGAAGTTGTCATCGGTTGAAGTGCCAACTTCCATCCAGCTGATAAAATATTATTTTAGAAAAGTTTTCAAATTTTAACAGTTTTCTTCACTAACAAAGAAGTTCTGAAAGGACTTTATTTTGATTCTAAAACAAATAAACCACTTTTTGTGTAACCGTAAAAAAAAAAAAAAAAAAAAAAAAGAAGAAAAGAGAAAAGAAACCCAGAAAGTCAAAAAGTAGACCATCAGCAGCAAGCATAAGGACTCTAGCTGCTTAGCACTCAGAAGGATGGTCCATCAAGGCTGGGTCCCAGCAGGAAGGAGAGAGTGGCACAGACAGAAGGCTTACTGGAGAGGGGGTTTGGGAAATGCCAAAAGCATCCATTGGGGGAGGAAGGAAGGTGCATGATGGACAGGTTGAGACTCTCCATTATTTTGCCTATACGGAATGGCCCGAGAAATGCCCTCAAACCTATATCTGACATCCTATATTTTAGAACACAGAAATGAAACCTTAAAAAAAATAAAATTGCACCTGGGCAGATGGGCATTTATAACTTGTCTCCTAGGGAGACTCTTTAGTCACTGGGTCAGCAACCTGAGTCAGCCCTGAAGAAAACGTGGCTATCTGAAGTGAACACCAGATTGCGAATAATTGCTCCCTGGGGCCTTGCAGATTTGACCAAAGTGACTAGGAGTCTATAATGCCTCCTAACTTGGGAAACCAAGAATAAGCGGGCAAAAACCTGAAAACCTGAAATTTCCCATTAGACGCAGATCATAATCAGCTTCATTAAAAATTTTTTTTTTAATTTTGAATGATCTCAAACTTAAGAGAAATTGCAAGTACATTTTTCTTCCCTAGAAGTATTTGAGCGTTGGTGCTGACATGATCCTATCACTGCCTGTATCTTTAAGGTATATTTCCTTTATATAAGGACATGCTCTTACATAGCCACAATTCAATCAGGAAATTAGCATTGATACATTACTGCTTTACATTTTTAGAGCAGTTTTACAGGTTCAGCAAAATCGAGGAGAAAGGTTTAGAAGTTCAATGCCTCATTCTCCCACACATACACAGCCTCCCTAATATCAACATACATCCCAGACTACCACTCTGTTACAATCCATAGAAGCTGCACTCAACATCATTATCACCCTAAATCCAGAGTTCACGATTATGGTTCACTCTGATGTTCCACATTCTATAGTTTTGACAAATGGTATCACAATCTAGTGATATAAAATAAGGTATCTAGTGATATAAAAATGTTGTGTTAAATGACATTTCTGATTAAGATTGCAGGCAACTTTTCATAAGTTCATTGGACATTTGTATTTCCTTTTCTGTATGCCTCTTCTATATGTTGCTAAATTTTCTATTGATTTGACATTCTTATTTGGTTTATAGTTCTTCTGTATTCTGATTATTAATAAGTTTTACTGATTTTATACTTCATAAATATTTTTGGCCAGTTTGAGCTTCTACTTTCATTTTTTCTTTAGAGGTCTTGGTAGAACAAAGTTCTTGATTTTAATTTTGCCAAATTTATGTGATCTTTCCTGCTTTATTTGATACTTTTGTATCATGTTTAAGAAATTATTTCTTTCCCCTATGTCATAAAATATTTTCCTATATTTTCTTCTGAGAATTTTCATAGTTTAAGTATTTAGTCTCGTGAAGAGGTAAAAAGTAGTAATTTACTTTCAGTTTTATTTAGATAACCAAGTGTCCAATGAAATTTGCTATGTCAATTTCTCCCAGGACAATCCGACATGATGTTGCACTATTCTCAAAGAAATTTGCATGTGTACATGACTTTTTCCATTAGGTAATTTGTCTATGTATGGATCATAAGCATACGATCGATTTCCATGGCTTTATAGGGAAGTCCTCAAATTTGGTAGCATAAATACACTCCATCTTATTCCTTTTGGAGGTATTTTTAAGTATTCTTGGAGACCTTTTACCCCATTTTTAAGAATCCACCTGTCAACTTCCTAACAAATTATTTTGGAATTTTTATTGGAATTTTATGGATTTTCTACCTTCAATATTATCTTTACAATATTGTCTTTCAACCCATAAATGTGTATTATCTTTCCATTTATTTATATCTTTTCTAATTAGTCTGCTAATACAGTTTAAAAATTTTTGTCAATAGATCATGCACATATTTTGTTAAAGTTGTGTCAATGTACCTTCCATTTTTTTGTTGCTTTAAAATGGTATATAGGTATCAGTTTACGGCATAACATAATAAGAGAAATTTTTTAAAAAAAAGAAAAAAGAATGGTATATAGTTTTTGTTTTGTTTTTTTAATTAAACTTTTCATTTTGAGATAATTGTAGGTTTACCCACAACTATAAAGAAGAAATAACGCAGAGAAGCTACCGATTATATGCTTCACCTCGTTTCCCCGGTGGTAACACCTTTATAGTAATTTATGAGCAATATCACATAGGAAATTGAGTCCTAATGAAATCACATGCATCTTCGACAATTCCACCAGTTTTATATGCACTTGCATGTGTGTTTTTAGTTCTAGGCATTGGTGCCCTATCACCACGGTAATTCACCCCAGCCTGACCCACTATATTCAAGGAGCAATTAAAGATCTGCCCCACAAGAATCTCTCATGCTCTGAGTTTATAGCCACATCAAGCGTCCACTTCCTCCCAACTGCTCAAATTCTCTCAAACCCCTGGCAACCACTAATGCACTGTCTCTATATAAAAGCATTGTCATTAAGAGAATGTTGTCTGAATACAATCACACAGCATATAAACTTTGGGCTTGGCTTTTTGACTCCAGCATAGTTTCTTTTGAGATTCATCCTACTGCTCCAAGTATCAGTCATTGCTTCCTTTCTATTGGCCGAGTAGCCGTGATGTAGATGCAGTCATGTTTAGTCATTCACCCACTAAAGGACACTTGAGTTGTTTCAGTCCATGGGGCTTTTAGGGATAAAACTGCTATAAACATTCATGCATGAATGTATGAAGTAAACAAAGTTTCACTTTTCTCTGGAGAAGATGCCAAAGTGCCACTGTTGGGGTTGCATTTAAGCATGACGTGTTTAGTTTTATAAAATAGTTAACTATTTTCCATAGTAGGTCTGTACCTTTTTGAATGTGCATTTGTGAGATCACTCAACTTCGCCATGTGGTATCATCATATTTTTATATAACTGTGTCTATTTTGATCACCTCTTAATGATTTATTTTAGATTGTACCCTTCATTTTATTAAACATTTTATAAACTCATTCATATCCTGTGTCTGATGATGCCAATATCTGAAATCTATGGAGCCCTGGCTCAGTTTTTGTTGTTTTCTGCAGTTTCATTCATGGTGACTTATTTTCTTAGGCGATTTGCAGTGGTTTTCTTATAGCTCATATTCGGCTGATTTTAATCTGCAGGGAAACTGGAGGCCATAACGAGATTATTACCTCCGGAAGGACTTGTGTTTGTTTCTGCTGGGAGTAGAGGGTACTACGGCCTGGGACTCTCTAAGCTCCTTTCCAGTGTCTCCACTTTAATTTGGACTCAGAATCAATCCCCAAATTTGCATTATTTCACACCCCTGGATTTATGGATCTCCCAAGTAAAAGTAGCTATCATAGGATAAAGTAAGCAGGAGGAGGAGTGGAGCAAGGTCTGAGTGGTTTGGGACTGTGGTACTGACCCAGCTGGGGTCCCCATATGTGCAGAGCTCTGCTGAGGAAGAGGCAGGATGAGGTTGGAGTGTGGAGAGGGTTCTGGAGGATTTAGTGTGGGAGTGAAGGTTCCAGACTTAACTAGCACCTTCTTTCACATGTCCTGAGGCACAAACCCTATCTAGCAGCTTTCAGACATTTGAAAGGCTCTTTCCAACCCTTATTAACAGTATTTAAATAACAAGATGCTTATTTTGCTAGAATCCCAACAGTCTAAACTGAATCACGTTTGTTAAACAGTGACTTGACTGCTAACAATTAAGGCTGTAAATAATTTTTCCCAAGACCAATGGAAATGAGAACATTCTCATTTATGGGGTTTTGTAGCCCAGTTTTCCATGAAGTCTACTTAGTCTGATCTATGGGATACTTCCATGACCTATAGTTAGTTATACCCGGAAGTACTGTATTCGGTGGCTTTGCTCCAGGTGTGTAACGAGAAGGATGCTGAAGCACAGGAAAGAATGTAAATGTAGCTATACATCCTTCAGCAAGTGGCAAAGCAGGTTGTTAATTCTTAATTCTATCAGTGTTTTAAATATTTCGATTTTTAATACTTTTTTTAAAGGAAGTTTTTATTTATTTATTTATTTATTTATTTATTTATTTATTTTTTGAAAAGGGAGGAGAGAATCTTAGGCAGCCTCCATGCTCAGTGTGGAGCCCCATGTGGGACTCAATCTGAAACCCTGAGATAATGACCTGAGCGCGAAATCAAGAAAGAGTCAGCGCTTAACTGACTGAGGCTGCTAGCACTTACCCTGAATACTCAAACCCATACATAAAAGTAGAAAGAACAGCACAATAAACTTCCATATACCCCACACTCAGAGTTAAAATTTATCAACATTTTTGTCATACTTGGTTTTACCTCTTAGAGGTTTCTTGTCTTATTTTGTTAGGTCGTTTTTTTGTTTTTTTTTTTTTTGAAATGAGAAGTTTTTATTTTAGCTAAGAATTTTTAAAATAAAATCACAGATGTGGTATCATTTATCACTAAATATTTCAATACTCATTACTAATAATATATGCATTATTATCTCACTTAAGCACAATACCATTATCTACCTAAAAAAAAAAATTAAGCACAATGCAGAGCTGCATAGTGATTTGTCATTATTGTTGCTGTTTTTACCGTCAGTTCTCTATTGATGATCATTTGGGTTCTTTCCAGTCTTTGCTTTTATAAGTAATTACCAGGCGTTTTATAACTAAGCATTCCACAAAAGAATATAGAAGTTTTATTTTGGTTTGGGGCTTCCCCTTCCAATACAACGCTGCTTTACCCATTTCAGAGTCCCCCCTGTGCCAATCTGCTCTGCATTTTGGCAGGAAGAGTAAAGAAGAATGTCTTTACTGAAGCTGTTTCTTGAAATGTGCTAGGAGTTTGGTTTCGTTAGGTGAAGATAATGGGAAATCCAATGGCAGACAGCCATGTTAATTTTACAAAGAAAGCAGACCCAGACTTCTGGTTATCCTACAAAGAAAATGTCATTTGATTATCTCCTGCTGAGTTTTAAAAGAACAAATCTTGGAATTTTCTCCAGTTTTTCTTATAATCTGACATTATTGGTCTCCCACTTCATGTAATTCTTTTTAATCAAATCCGAGAGCTTTTGAATATCTGAGTCAGTGTTAGGTCAAGTCGCAGATTTTTATATTCACCATTTGTTCAGTGAAATGGAACTTCTAAAAAGACAGTCCAATAAATCACTCTCACTTGAAAAAGTGAGCTAGAAAAAGATAATGGGAGTGTAAGAAAAATTATAAAATGCCAAATATATTCACTGCAATCATTCATAAAACAGAAGGAACTGATTTCAATCTCTGAAGCACAATTCCAATATAACCTTGCTTTCTCTCAGTCAAGGAGCACAGAGAACCAACCTCCGTGTATGTCCCTAAAAATAGAAAATCAGTTTAATTTAGGAATAAGGAGCTATAAAATGTTAGTAGCATTTTTTAGGCTGCTGCCGTGCCAGTTTCCATATGGACACTCCGTTTCTAATATAAAAGATGAATAATGAAGAGCAGTGCTCTATCATTGTACCCAGGGCAGGGTCTCCTTCCTCTCCCGCCTGCGCTCCAGTACTCTCAGCACAGCAGCAGGCGGCTCGTGGAAAGCACAGGCCCCAGAGTCGGGCAGAGCAGTGCTTCAGTCTACTCCGACCTACTGGCTGCAGTGATTTGAGACAACGTATTTAACTTTGGAATCTTACTTGTGCCACTCTTACAACGTAGTTTTTTTAAAGAGTCTTATTTATTCATTTGACTGGGAATAGAGACAGCCAGCGAGAGGGGAACTAGCAGGGGGGGAGTGGGAGAGGAAGAAGCAGGCTCCCGCAGAGGAGAGCCTGCGTGGGGCTCGATCCCAGACGCCGGGATTACGCCCTGAGCCAAGGCAGGAAGCTTAGCTCTTAAACTCGCTTACGGCGCCCGCTTACAATGTGGTTTTTAATACCTACCTTCTAAAGCTGTGGAAGGTCGAACTTGAGTGTTTTTCTCGAACACTACTGCCTCTGCATCACCGGAAGCCTTTAAAAGTCAATTGCTCAACACTCCACCTAGACCTAAAAGTGGAATCTTGGGAGAGGGTGTAGATACCAGTATTGTTTTAAAGCTCCCAGGTGATACCCATATGCACCAAGTTCCAAGAACCTATGGCCTAGTGCATATAAATATCTAGTACATTTCCTGTCCCTCAGCGACATTCAGTCGCAGAGGCTATAACCATTATGTCCTGTAAATTTCATAATGCCTTCTTGACTGCCTTTCTTTCCATTCTCTGACCTGGGAGTGTCTCAGAAGGTTCAAAATGAGTAAAATATGACACGAACCTCCTTGCCTCACCATCATCCTGGGTTTTTTTTTTTTCCTTCCAGACTCTCCTTTTTCTTTCTTATCTCCCCATCTAGTTCCTTAATAAAATAACAAGGAAATCTAATCCCCTAAAATTAAAGGTGCCGGAGAAGGTAGAGAGTTACTGTCTCAAGCAGGCGTCCATGCTGCAAGGACTCAGAGTGCAGAGACATGCTGCAGACCAAGGGTCCTCAGTGTATCTCTCACGATCAAGCTCGATCTACACTCCCTGCCCTAGGAGTAACAGGAGAATTACCATGTATGATTCATTCTTTCCAACTCTATTCAGTGACATAAGATGGCTGTTTTGATTACTTGTCAGAATTGCATGGTTTTAATTCCAATTGCTTTTTGTCTGGTTAAGTAGAAATTGTGCTGGTCAGTTCCAGATAGAGCCATTATCATGGCAGCCATGGGCAGTGTCCCGACTGAACACCACAACATCTGGTTTGAGGAACATCCGTCCTCGCGGGAGTTGCCCAGATTGTGATTTGTTTGCTTTGACTGAAATGAAAATATAAGTTAATTAAGATGAGATGGTGGTGATGTAGGTGTGTCCTTAGTCAGGGGGATGACGTCTCCAGGAGCACAAGCGGAATATTGCTACATGCATGGGCCAGCTCATCTTCCTCCTGACATGCATTAGAAGTGTGTGTCAACCATTCTCAGTAGATTTCTCACACAAGATGAATAATTTTCCGCAAGACTTGTTTTAAATCAAGGTTGGATTAGAAAAGTGACAGATGAAAAATTGAACCTCCGAGGAAGCCAAACATTGGAACTGAAACGATATGAAATTTCAATCTCTCTTGCCTCTTTAAAGTCTCAAATGCTTCGATCAGTTTATAGCTCAGGTTAATAAAACTAATAAACAAAAATAGTTTCATTATCGTTGAGCCATTTCTGAGTAGGGAAAATAGGTTTAGGGGAAGGTGGACAGCAACATGAAGTTTCCACTTGTTCTGTGTTTGGTGTTCAGCTACTTCGGCCATGACCAAAATGCCATTCCCTTCTCCACTCCCACTGCATGGCGTGGATTTACTAGAGAAACTGAGTTTTAACTCTGTGTCACATAAAGTACCTTTGCTTGATCACCTACTCTTCCCTCCATCGGTGAGGGTGGGATTCCTCCCTTATTAGTCACAATTTACTCCAGCCCAGGAGAAAAGGACACTGTGCTCTGCAGAAGTGTGCCATGGAGCTTGGACGTCTGAACACAGCAAACAACCAGAGGCTGTCTGAGGCAGACTTTGTAAGTAACAAGAGGGCAAAGGTACCACTGGTTCCTAGGGGAGGATGTGATTGGCTTGCTTGAACGAATTCTGTAGGCTGGCAAGGAACCACAGCCTGCCATGCAGGGATAATAGGCATCGTACCTGGTCCCCATGATAAGAACTTGTTGGGCTGGGATCCCATCCTTAGGAGCGAGGAGTGGGTAGGGAACTTGCAGGTCGAGCCATTCAGTGCCCTCCTACCTTTCCCCAAATGTCAAGACACACTATATACTGTGGGCCTTAACTTTGGCCTTATACTATCTACAATATGCACTAGGCATTGTCCAGTCACTGAGACGGGATCATGAGAATCCTGGATATGTGGTTGCTCATGTTAACCAGATTCTTCCTTATTTCTCTCCTGTTAAGTTGTAAGCTTCATGTGGATAACAGTTGTGTTTCTTGTTGTTTCCATTGTAGCCTGAGCACCTCAGAGCATGGCACATTAGGTAGTTAATTAACTCGTTAACTAATTATCTTCATCAGCTCTCCAAAAGAGCCAAGCACCTAAACAGTCTTTAAATCTATGATTCTAAGATGGTGTCAGCTTCATGTTGACTAGAGAAAAACAACAACAACAACAACATGATATTATTAACATCAGCACCCTGCCATCTTCGATATCATCACTCATCTTGTTCTTCCTGGAGCTCTCAGGAAAACAAATACGCATTCAATCTCTTATATCATTCTAGACATGCTAATTGAGAGTTTGCGGGCCCCACCCAGTATAGCCTTGACAGAATGCACAACAAAAAAAAAAAAAAAAAAAAAAAAGCCAGTCTCATAGCCAGTAGAAAGCAAGAGGTGACCCTCCTGGCCAGTCAGCACCACCACAAACCCTTCCCCTCAGCACCCACTCTAAATGTCAGAAGCAGCACCGCAACGTGCTGCCCTCTTCAACATGTATAATTCTGGAAGATGATCAACCTCTCTGCCTCCCCATTATTCCCTCTTTATAATTCAAAGCCAAAGCCCACTCTCAAATAGTGTTTCTTAAATGTTGACTCAGAATAAAAATATACTGAGAGACCTGATTGTTTAAAGTCAGTGTAGCAATATCTGCCCAAAGAAGAAATAAAATAATGAGTACCAATGTCCAGATGGCTTTTATGATTAATAAACTGGATTAAATCATGTCTGAAATCCATTGAGCTTTCTCGCTTATATATTTCAATTTTTAATTATTTCAGCTGATTGTAATTTCAATTAATAAGCAAACCCGGCACACAGCCTTTGGAAGTGATTTCAGTCAGAAGAAAACTATCTATTAACTGTTTCACCTGAGATTAGAAAATATCTCATTCTTTTTACAATTTTCTCCCTAATACGTCTTAGTGGAAAGAGTCAGAAGACTGGCATCTCATTTTATAAGCTATTTGGACTTGGAGATCACTCCATCTCTCCGGCTTCAATTTCCTATCTGTGTACAAAATGGGAACAATAATACTTGTCTTGCCAAGTCATTTTTGCAAAAATAAATGAGATAGTACTGATGAAAATGCTCTGAAAAGTACAAGCGTTATGTACAATGTGAGATCTGTTAGACCAAAAGTTCCTTGTATTTTCATCCCATGCTTTTCCCTGGATCCTTCAGTTATTTTTCTGTCCACTGCGTAGGAATAAAAACTAAAATGTTGCTCTTGTACCAGCCTGCTCTCTGTACCGGCACCATTCACACAGGCCAGACGATTAATCTCCAGACAGGCCCAGCTCATCTGTGCAGTAATGATTAAGAGCATGGTCTCTAGACCAATTGCCTAGATAGGATTCTTGTTCTGCCAGCTCTCTGTTCGCCTTCAGACATCACTTAACCTCTCTGAGCCCGGGTTCTTCTACCATAAAATCGGGGTAATAATGGAGTCTCTCTCACAAGGTCCTGGTAGCGTTAATGGGTTCACAGATGTCATACACTACAGATGGTGCCAGAAGCATAGCAAACCCTCAATAGGTCTGGTTGTTATTAGTACCGTTACCTCTGGCCACTGTCACCTTTCAACCTGCTTCTCCCCAGTGGTCCCTACCATCCAGCAGGTCACCTGTTTCTGTGCAGAGTTGAGGGCTGGAACCTCCCTACTCACATTCTTACTTGACGTCCTTCCTCAATCTCTGAGAGCTTTGCACTTCCTTCTCCACTTTTTCCTTTTTCTTGTCTTTTTTTTTTTTCTTTTGTCCTCTCTTCTCTAAGTGGTAGGTCACTGGTCCATGCATTTTTAGTTTAACAGTGCTTTGCAAGATCTCGATCTTTGGGCTCACAAGAAACATGGCTAATCAAAAGTTAAATGGTACTTATAATTGATATGAAATGAAAGTGATAAAATGGTTTTTAAGTTTTAACTCTTTCGGTTAGTCTCTCTTTACTATTAGGAATCAATATCTAACCAAACATCTATTGTTTAATGTTTTGCTAGATTTGGAAAGCATATTTTTAATACTTTTAGTTTCTTAATGTTTAATACAGAGATGTCTCTATGTAATGTATGCTAATAAGTATTAAATAATGACACAGAGGGCCAGCTACACAATTTATGCAGGTTCAATGCACAATGAAACACAGTCTCTCTCGAGATCTGGGGGTCAATCTCCCCTTCCCACCAGGCCTCTCGCACAAAGCCACAGCCACCTACTCTCAGGGGATCGCAGCCTCCTCTCAGGATGCACTCCCGGACCTGGAAGGGGATGAGCAGAGCACCAGGTGCTGCTCGTACCCCCTGAGGACTCCTGGCAGGTACCTGAGCACAGCCATCCACGTGCCCATATCCAGCCCTGCCCAGGGAAAGGGGATGGTAGAAGGAGGGGCTTCTTCCCAACTACACAACCCAGATTTGTTCATGCTTGACTGGTGGCAGTGGTGCAGGGCGAGCCGCACGGCCCAGGCACCAGGTGGCCAAGAACCTAACCCAGGAAGGGGGTGAAGAGGGTAAAGGGAGGCAGAAGTCCACATGTTCAGGCTCTAAGCCGAGGCACATGCTCCCACGATAAGCTCACAAATTCAAAGATAAATAGCAGAATTTCAAGATGCAATTACAGAGCATTATATCCCAAACACAGTACTCTTCGAGGTGTGGGGTCCCATGCAACGCACTGGTCACTTACTTACCAGTGAGATCTACCCGAATCTGACCGAAGCGTGTAGTCCGTTCGGCTGAGGCAGTGGAGGTAGTACAATCAAAAAGGAAAAACAGACTATTACCTCAGTATATGTTTCTACTTCTTTATTCTCATCAGGCGTCAACTAGTATTTACCCAGTACATATTGAGTATTATGTTTAGAATCCACTAAGATTGCTGCATCTTAGAAAGACAGAGTTTGGCTACATATTTAATTGCATGAAACAACTCTTCTTAGAATCACATTGAGTATTAGGATACTAATGATGAGAAGAAGAGGAAGGGAAGCAGGAGGCGGAGAGAGGAGGGAGAGAAAGAGGAGTAAGTATGAATGATAACAAACAGAGCTTATATTTTTAGTAAACCCAAGACAATTCCTACTGATTTCTTCTTGCAGATCAAAAAAATCAGAAATATATTGTCAGTCAGGCATGATAAGACAAAGAAAGTCAGAAAGTCAATGTTTATATCTAGTTACATAACTAACTTGCTATGACTTCTCCTATTTTAAAACAAATAACTCAATTTAGTTAATGCGAAAAGCATTTTTACTAGGTTTTAAGGGTCAGGAGCTACCTTTGTTTTCTAAGCATGTATTTATGCAGTTTTATTTCATAATATGCATAGGGCTTTTTAAATACTTACAAAGATATTTGCTGCAAATGTTTTTATTTACTGGTTGAACTAGGATTATAGACTCTTTTTGTTTATGCTCAGAACTGAATTTCCAAAGTTGTAGAATGACATTTTATATCAATTACCTCAAAAAGGTGGGTTTTTCTTGCTGCTATTACTCCTTTTCTTTTCACAAGCAAGACAAAAGTCTAAGTTGAATCTTAAAAAGCTGGAAAGATGTATCTTTAGTTACATTTAGTCTTATGTGTTAAAGATTTTTTAAATGTATTTTAAAGTACCCTAGTCTATACTTTGCCTTGCCTTTCCAGTTTTGTTTTAATTTATGACCTATAAATAAATGCTCTTGCAAAGATTTTTCTCCCTATCTGAGAAAAACTATGGTCATTTGGGTGTGTAAGTGAGCTCTGACGACTGTCCATTGATACCTACCATGAGCTGTATTTCTTCTGTATATCATGTAATAATTTCATACTCACAAAGACCATTTGAAATAAATGCCACTCATCCCCCCAATTTCTTGTTTAACAGATGAAGAAACTGAAGTTCAGATAGATTAAGTAATGTTGACCAAGGACAAAACAATCCCCAAATGGATTCAGCCCACTCCAGAAAGGTTCTAAAACTGTTGCTGTTTCCTCCTGAGATGATTGCCATCCTTCTAGGGTGACAACTTTATATTTTATCTTAAAGAGATGGTGGTTTTAGTTTTATTTAGATTTATTTATTTGAGAAGAAGCACGAGTGGGTGGAAGAGGTAGAGGGGAGAGAGAAAGCAGACTCCTCACTCAGCAGGGAGCCTGACGTGGGACTAGAATCCCCAGGATCCTGAGATCATGACCTGAGCTGAAGGCAGACAATTGCGCTGAGCCACCCAGTGCCCCGAGATGGAGGTTGTAAAGTTGCAGTTTGAAGAGATGAGGCACAAATAGCTAATTTTCCAAAATCAGTTCCTAATAGTTACATGGCATATTGATTTCTTTATGTGAATATCTCAATGCATATCTCATAAAGGTGTAACTTAAGTAGATAGTTTACTTGCCCCGTGAGGCAGTGAGTTTGGAGCAAGCTGGCAGTGGTATTCTAAGAATATCCTTCCATAGGTGAGCACCACTCTGATTCAATCAGTCTGATCTCCGGTGGATAATTCGAGCCTGTGCTCCTGACATAAGTTATTAAAAACAAAACAAAGAAGGAAAACATTTAGTACTGAGCAAATTGGAGTATTATGAATACCATGCTTTATGAAGGATTGACACAAATATTGCTAGAAGGGCATAGAGAACACACAAAACATGAGAGCATTTGTGCCAGTGCGTTGAGTATGCCCAACTCCGAGTTTCCAGCTCTGTCAGAGTCATGGAGGGTTGAGAACAAACGTGTCGATTCTAGCCACTGACCACAGACGTCTCCGTCTATGACAGGACATGACTCGGCCATTTCTACTTCACGCCCTGCCAGAAAAGACACATTTTAGAATTAATGACTTCAATATTTATGAGTGTACTTCTTACCATCTAATCAATGAGTCGCATCTACGCCGTCCAAACTGCCTTGAAACTTCAAAAAATGCAGACCCACTTGACAATTACTCGAGAAAATTGACACTTTTCTTGCCCAATGACACAGATAAATTGCATACCCTGGTTTGGCCTCTTTACTAAACGAAAGAGATCTTGGGATTCAATTAACGTATAGAGCAACCATCTATTACTCTGCCATATCCATCAATATAAAGTGGACACATCTAAGCACGAGTCTCCCCAAAAAAGATGAAATTCAAAATATCAGAGTTTAACAGACGAAGATTTAAAAGAACAATTTTATGAGTAATTCGTCAATCTTAGTCTCACGGATCAATACTATTTGTCAATACATCTATGCACTTTTAATATTTCCACGATCTTAACCGATTTTAAGGAAATGAACTGATCAATCGAAAGTATTCACAAAAATGATTCTGTGTTCACACTTCGAAACTTCTATTATGATTCTAGCTACACTTTTAAAAAGCATTTAAATGTTCATATATGTTTCTGAACACTGTTTGAGACTGTATCACCTTAAGTTCTTCATAATTCTAAGAAAACATACTATCCTGTGAGTACACGACTACTTGGATACAATTAACTACGGTCATTTTTAGAAGGCAAGAGTATAAATTTGAACACCATTTGCATATCAATTTTTACAAGAGAAAACAAATCGGCGTCAGTGATACCAACTCATTCGCTCAAGCATGATTGAGGTCTACTGACCGTTGGAGCTCGCACTGAGATTTTGAATTCCTCTCCTCCTGCCCTCCCATATGCTTTCTCCTACCCCCTCTCTCTCAAAAATACTAAGAGAAAATCTGGTGCTCTTGCTTCCATGTGAGCTACACTTAACTTGGTGAGCCTGTCTCATCAGGGACGATCATTATACCTTCACTCGGTCAACTCCTTACCGAACGAAGATCCTTTAACTCTCTAAATACTGAATAGTGCCACATGCCGCTCACGGGAAGTAGCGATTCCTTCCAGAATAGGCCGAAAAAGCTTGGAGAAAGGGGGCCACCACAACTGTAGAGTCTGTGGATTGGAAATACTGGTTCTTAAGAAGGAGCTGGTTCATCCTGATTCATCTTTCCATCCTTTCCCCCATGACAGCTCCATGCCGTGAGTCATACAGCAAAGGAAGCTGATTGGAGAAATACACACACACACACACACACACACACACCCTTAAATTATAAGGTTCCAGAACTTCAGTCTTGCACATAATGCACACTGTATATAATGGTCTGCAGAAGCCAATACTCTTACTGCAAAGAGCAGCTGCTCATGTTTTGCAGGAAATTAAATTCTTTTCTTGTTGTTTTTTTTTCCGTGATAAGTTAGAAACAGCACTGCCACCTGGACTCTTTCTGGTCTTCAGCTTCTGTGTTGAATGCTAAAACAAGCCTGGTAGGCCAGTGGATGAAGATACACTCCAAGAGCCCAGATTAGGAAATAAAAGTGAGGTTTGTTCATGTTTTACTCATATTACTAGAATAAACGCCTTCATCAGGATGTAACTTCATGATTCCAATACCACACTGTGAGTCAGTCACTTACCAGAGAAGACAGCCAATTGGATCTACCTAATCCTGTATGCCTATTTCCTTCCTTTGAATTCCTCCAAAAATCACACATATGGGACTATGAAGGTGCCTTGTAATATTGGTGTGTTGTTATTTGTGTGTTGTTATTGTAATTGACCAGATTATATAACACCTTTGTGGTCATAAATTATACAGATCCTTCTTTCAAAACTCATAGACTAGGTCCTCAGAACAACGTTGCTGCTTTGTTGAAATGAAGGCAAATATATGATTTGCTCTTAAGTGAGTTTACAAATAGCATGTTAGATCATGGGCTGTTCAACTTTCTCAAGTAGGCTGTTGCAGTGGTGAAAATATACAAGTCCTTTTTGAAAAGTTAATAAAGTGCAGAGAGAAACATTTAGCGTAGCACACATGATCCCATAGCAAGGCTTCAAGCAAGCTCTTTGTAGAGTCTTAGGAGTTCAATAAATATTTGGCTGGAAACATGAGACAATGGTTGAAGAGAGTTGTCTCAGAAGTCTTACAAATGGATTTTTGAAAATAATTGTCTGCCACAAGTTAATTAATTAATGGCAGTAGAGTTTACTTGAGAGGTTTCCTAAACACATTAATATCACAACAGAAAGAGATTTTATGAACTCTACCGCCACCCTACTTAGATTGAAAGGCTCACGCTATTCCCGATAGCTACATCTAATAATACAAAGACCTACTTTTTATAATTATTGATCATTCTATGGAAATGTAATCAATGAACACTTCTCATAGCTCGGGGTTCTCAAGGGATCAAGACCGCTCATCCACTAAAGCTACAGTGAGTCCTAGACCCTGCTCACTAACCTCAACTGACAAGAACCTGACTCCTAACACAAAAATATATCCTATGCCTGTGTCTACATTCATTTAAGCACAAGAATAAGAAATGTACACCTATGTAAGTATATATTTAAAAATGGAGGAATAAGGAAATGCGACCACCTGATGTGTAGGCCATGACCAGTTGGTTGGGAAGACGTTAAAAGCTAATTTCTATTACAAATAAATATTATTAGTTTTATACTTCACTTTGAGAAGAGCAAAGCTTTTATGTCAACTAGGGTGTTAAAACAATGTTGTGTGGGCCTTGCCGCCTAGGGTAAGAACTATGTTTGCATTTCACTGCCATACAAAATTATATGGTTATTTTCCTTTATTTTTCTGACATATTTATTCAACCAATATTTACTGAGCGCCTACTAGCTGGTGTGGGAAACTCATAACCAGCCTAGACCTTGGTCCTCATGATATGCTGAGATTATTGAATTAGCCAGATCTTGTTCTATTGTGGGAGCTGTAACGTGGGCAGAGAGGACCTGCACATAAAGGCAGAATTCACAGGAGACAAGAAGTCATTCAGTTTGTCACTAACATGAGAAAGAAGGAGGCTCTTTCTGAGCCTAGAAATCAGAACTGAAGAGGAGGGTATTAGTTGGGCCAGGAATTCTGTAGTAGTCGTGCCCAGAGGCACTGGAAGAGATTGAGGGGACTAGAATATCTATATATCATATAAAAGGAAGAACCTACTTTCCTTGGTCAATTTGGTCCTCCTGGTTCTGCATAAGAATGATTCAAGAGGGCGCCTGGGGGGCTCAGTTGGTTAAGCCATTAAGCTCTGGGATCAGCCTTGCCAGAGCTCCCAGCTCCGTCAGGACACAGCTGTACTTCTCTCCTGTGCCTCTCCCTCCTACCCTGTCCGCATACCCCCCAAACAAACTAAATAAATAAATAATTTTTTAAAGAATATTCCAAGTAAATACGTCAGGGTCCAGTATTGTTTCTATACCTGTCTCCTCAAGCCCCAACTTCCTCATTAAATCACTACCAGTTAGTAGGCTGTGAGAGGAGACAGTGTATTGTCTCACAATATGGTCGGTTATATTTGGAATGCTATGGGGACTCAGAGCAAGAGGAATACATTGAGATGAGGTCGGAAGTCTTTCCCAAGCGAAGGATTTGAAGACTGAGTAGGAGAAAGGAAGGACATTCTAGAAAACAGGAACAGCATAAGCAAAGGATACGGGGTGTTGAAAATATTTGTTTTATTTGGGGATGGGAAGTAGGCCATCTGAGGGTGGCTAGAAGAAAAGGAGAAAAGGTGATAGTAAAACAATTGTCAATGCCTTTGACAAAGAAAAGTCTTACTTAAAACAGAAGTGTGTTAACTCAGCACTAATACAGCTGCCACGGGTTCTGCCCTGTGTTCAGTCTGTGAAGTGACAAATATTACAGGGTAAAATGTTTTGGAGTCTAGTTCTATCTCTGTCATTAATTAGCGTGAGGACCTGTGAACAAGCAACCAACTTTTTGTACTTCAAGCGTCCTCAACTATAACAAAAAACAAGGGAAGGCAAATAGTCTTTTCAATGTTAAAGAAATGCAGTGTGATCTTCAGGGACATGAGTATGAAAATGTACCTTCATACATAGCAAATATTTATTCCACAAATGTGTGTTATGTCATACTTCTACACAGCACAGCAGTGGGGACTTAGGAATGAGACCGAGGCGTGGAGAGATTTTAAGGCAGTGAAAATGCTCTATATGATATATAGTGATGGGTACATGTCATTACACTTTTTGTCCAAACCCATAGAAGGTACAACACCAACAGTGAACTCTTATGTACACCATGGACTTTAGGGGATAATGATGTGTCACTGTACGTTCATCAGTGTTCTTGGGGCTGAGGGGAGAGGTAGGAAACTCCTACGCAGCCATTTTGCTGACATCATTCTATGTGGAACCCTGCAGGGCCCCTCCTCAGAGTCCCTCTGTAGCAACTAAAATTTGAGCACCCTCCACTTCTAGAGTGGAGCCCCGGAAATTTTAAACAAATATCCCAAGTCAGTCTGCGACACAAGTCCACATGAGCCATACTGTAAAAAACATTTTAAATACAAAGGTTTCAGTTCAGACTGTCCCTTCATGTTCATGTTTGTGCTTTGATAGTATAGTATTTCCGTATTAAAAGACAAACACTGAATAACAAAACTATTTTTATCTAAAAATACATTATGGGCGCCTGGGTGGCTCGGTGGTCTGCGTCTGCCTTCCAGCTCAGGGCATGATCCTGGGTCCTAGGGATCGAGCACATCAGCCTCCTCCGCTGAGGCGCTGCTTCTTCCTCTCTCACTCCCCCCCTGCTTGTGTTTCCCTCTCTACGCTGGCTCTCTCTCTCTCTTGTCAGACTAAATAAATAAAGATCTTTAAAAAAAAATACATTATGGGACAGCCGGGGGGCTCAGACAGCTGAGCATCTGACTCTTGATTTCTGCTCAGGTCAAGATCTCATGGTCATGGGATGGACCCCACAGCTCCGGCTCCCTGTTCAGCTTAGAGAGGCTCCTCTCCTTCTCCCTCTCCCTCTCATCATGTCGCTCTCCTCAGCTCTCAAATAAACTAAACTAAATAAATCTTTTTAAATAAATAAATAAAATAAAATACATTAGGACATCCTGTCTTTTGTTTAAGCCAAGTGGGCATCCTCTGACACTTAAATATGATTGATAAAGTAAAGTGGCCTCCAATTACCAAGAACAAGCCACTGTCAATACTAAATTGCTAAAATTGTTAACATCATTGAAAATAGAAAAGAGAATAAATGGGCCTTTTCAGGCAAGGGCTTAATAAGAGAGATGGTTTCACTAGCCAAGAAAATAAAAGCATTCCTATATGTCAGAGAAGAAAGTTTGGCAAAAAACCATTGGGAGCCAAAGCTTACCAGGGACACTTATAAAATTAGCTCTCACTACTATCCCCTGTCGTCCAGTTAGCGCTGGGGTATTACAGTAATTCTTAAAATTGTGGTCCTGGGAGCCAACAGCACGCTTCACCTGGATACTGTTGGAAATGTAATTTCTCAGCTCCACCCCGACCTCCTGAGTTAGAAGCTTTGGGGATTAGAACCCATCAGCTGTGTTTCAATGAGCTGTGACAAAGTCTCGTGGTAGAGGCGGTGCTCATTGGTGGGGGTGTGGAGAAACTGGAAGCCCTTGGGCACTGATGGTGGGAATGTAAAAACAGTGCAGCCACTAAGGCACAGCGTGGAGGTCACTCAAAAACTGAAAAGCCATATGATCCAGCAACCCCACTTCTGGGTCTTGGATCTCGAAAAATCTGCAACTCCCATGTTCATTGCGGTATTCATCATAGCCCGCACATGAAACAACCTAAAATCCCGTGGTCGATGAATGGATAAAAGCCACGTGGTACACACACACACAGACGAATACCAAATCTTTGGGAAGAGGAATTCTGCAATATATGACAACACAGATGAACCTGGAGGACATTATGCTGGTGAAATAAGACAATACAGGAGGATGAACACGGCATGATTCTACTACATGAGGTTTCTGGGAGGTCAAAAGATAGAAGCAGAGAATAGAATGGTGGTTGCCAGGGACTGAGAAATCGAGATTATTAACAATGAGCTTAAGATTCAGTTAAGCAAAATGAAAAACTCCTAAAGATCTGCTGTGCACGACCCTGTACCTGCACAACAGTGTGGTGTTGAAAATGCTTGAAAAGTTATGAAGAGGGGGCTAAGTGTTCTCTGGGATAGGATAGGATAGGAAAGGATGAGATAGGATAGAGATAGGATAGGATAAGATAGGACGAGGATAGGACAGGACAGGACAGAAATCTGGTGGCTGATGCAGGCTAAAGTCTGTAGAACCTCTAGTGTATGACAGAACATGCTATTTCGGGCGCCTGGGTGGCACAGCGGTTATAGCGTCTGCCTTCCGGCTCAGGCGTGATCCGGCGTCATGGGATCGAGCCCCACATCAGCTCCTCTGCTGAGAAAGCCTGCCTCTTCCTCTCCCCTCCCCCTGCTTGTGTTCCCTCTCTGTGGCTGTCTCTATCTCTGATCGTAAATAAATAAAATCTTTAAAAAAAAAAAAAAGTATTGTCCACAATAGCTAAATCGTGGAAGGAGCCGAGATGCCCTTCAACAGATGACTGGATTAAGAAGTTGTGGTCCATATATACAATGGAATATTACTCAGCTATCAGAAAGAACGAGTTCTCAACATTTGCTACAACATGGACGGCACTGGAGGAGATAATGCTAAGTGAAATAAGTCAAGGAGAGAAAGACAACTATCATATGATTTCTCTCATCTATGGAACATAAGAACTAGGATGATCGGTAGGGGAAGAAAGGGATAAAGAAAGGGGGGGTAATCAGAAGGGGGAATGAAGCATGAGAGACTATGGACTATGAGAAACAAACTGAGGGCCTCAGAGGGGAGGGGGTGGGGGAATGGGATAGACCGGTGATGGGTAGTAAGGAGGGCACGTATTGCATGGTGCACTGTGTGTTATACGCAACTAATGAATCATCGAGCCTTACATGGAAACCGGGGATGTACTGTACGGTGACTAACATAATATAATAAAAAATCAGTTAAAAAAAAAAAAACTACCTTCTTCTTTTCTTTTAAAATAGATTTTTTAATTGTTTTAAAGTATTTTTGTTTTATAACTCTGAGATTCGTTTTTAGAATTTTGAACTTTAAGATTTTATTGTAGGGAAGATTATTTTTCGTGAAAAGATTGACTTGGCTTTTATTCAAATTTTTAAAGTTTGTAATGCTAAGAAAGGTGTCCATAGGGGGCGCCTGGGTGGTGCAGTCAGTTGAGCCACTGACCCTTGCTTTCCTCGGGTGGTGGTCTAGGTGTTACGAGATCGAGCCGCATGTCGAGCTCACCCTCAGCATGGAGTCAGCTTGAAATTCGTTCTCCCTCTCCCTCTGTCCCTTCCATTCATGCTCTCTCTCTCTGTCGAAAAATTTTTTTTAAAAAAGTATCCATAGTAAGTACTTTTAAAGCAGTAGGAAGATCAGCCAAGGGGAATTATCCTCTATAATGTGCATATCATAGCCAATCCCTATAGACAGGCCTCGATTCTGCCCTGCAAGCAGGTTTTCAAGGAGTACTGAGACAACTGAAAACATTTCTCTAAGTCCTTGTTGCTTAACGTGTGGTCCTGCGAACACAGCATCACCTGGGAGCTTATTAGAAATTGCAGAGTCTCGGGCCCAACCCAGACCTACTGAATCCGAATGGGCCTTTTACCAAGATTCCCGGGGGAGTCACACCCATTAAACTCTGAGAACCATTGCCCAGATGAAGCTGGCAATTCTTCAAAGCGGAGTTATTAAACAGAAAAAAATTAGAGAACAGAAAAGGCCAGAATCAATTCCTTTTATAAACTAAAGAAAACCACCCCTATTCAAGCAGCTCACAGATGTTCAACTTCAATTTAAACCATGCCATTGAAGGTATATAATGTATATAAAACTTTTCTGAATTTTTAGAAACAAAATGATTGATATGGAGGGGCAGCCTGTAAAGAAATGCTACTTTTTCTTTTCATATGTACTCCTCTTTAATACAAAATATATAAAGGCTATACCTAAGGTTTAAAGTAGAGACTATCATAGCTAAGAGAATTCTTAAGATCTGATCTTATTTTGGACAAAATTTGCTTTAGCATTTGAGTCAAGATGATTTTCTGACTCAGTTTTGCCTGAACTGAACAGCTAATTAACTAGATTCATTCACACAGGCAAGCTGGCAACGTAATTTTTATTTTCTTGTTAAAATATTATTTTACTGGGTTTTTTTTCCTCCCTCTATATTTTTAAAGTGATATTCGGTAGGTCAGTCACATAGATTTTGAAACATTTTGACATTATTAGGAGAGTAATTGATAAAACAGTTGCTTTCTTTGTTCCACCCTCAAAGAGAAAGGAAAAAAGTGAGGTTTGTGTGATAGGATAAGAAATTATTTTACTTTTAAAAAAAGAAAAGAAATTATTTTATTTTCATGGTGCTAATTGAAATACAACAGATAACATTTCTGTTGCATATCTTACTTTTGGGATCTAATTTAACATTTTAAAAACTAACTATTCACATTTTAACAACCAGTAGTTATGTAATTATAGCCTGCGTATGTTTACATACATGATTGAAAGGGTAATGGCACAGGACAAATGTCTTACAATTAATTGAATGTTTTATATGAAAAAAAATAGCAAAATGACTCAAGGCTAAAATAAGGAAAATTTGCAAAGTTTTTTTCTTTTTCTCTTTTCTTAAAGATTTTATTTATTTATTTGAGAGAGAAAAAGAGCACGAGAGAGTGCAGGGGGAGGGGTGGGGAGGGAGAGAGAGAGAGAGAAGCAGACTCCCTGCTGAGCAGGGAGCCCAATGCAGGGAGGAGGGCTCCTCGATCCCAGGACCCTGAGATCAGGACCTGAGCCCAAGGCAAACGCTTAACTGACTGAGCCATCCAGGCGCCCCAAGTAGAAATGGCAATTATTTTTCTTTTAAATAAATTCACTGCATATTCCATTTAACTCTACAAATGTAAGAAGGATATAAATGTGAAATGGATAATTCAAGCAAATACTGTATGGCTTATTCGTCCAAGAGAAGAGCTACATTTGCCATTGTGGGTCTAACCAGGCTGATCTGAAGATTTAAAAACAGGGTTTTTTTTCAGGCAAAATTTATTTTCAACACTTTTTTCACAATTTCTCTTCTCCTTCAGGTTTTCATCTCCAGATGCCTTTTGACGCTAAGTGAATGTCCCAACCCTGCTGTCAGCTGGCTGACCCACCCGAGGTGGCTGATACACTACGGGGCACTCATGTTCGCTCTCCAAAATAGTTGTGTGTTCATTTCCAAGGCGGTTTTCAATGGTCTGCGCTGGAGGAAGTACTTCCAGCCCCGGCTGTCCTTGGCTTTTTCCTTGGGCCATTATCTATACAGACCTGAGCCTCACACCACTTCGGACAGCCAAAGACCCCTCAACTCCTGTGACTATGGGGCTCTCAATAATAGCATAAAGACCAGTCTTACAACCAGTACTTCTGCACAAATAGTTCAACTGCTTCTTTTCCCCCTGAAGTGTCTGTTGTAGAGTTCTCCCCTCACCCCTTACCAATTGACCAATTGGCTTGTTATCCTTTAGTCATGGAAAGTGAATCTAATTTCCCTGAAACTTACTGATCAGGAAAGAGAACCTGAAGACAATTACCTGTTTGACTCAAACAAACAAATACTTCAGTTGTATCACCTAATAGAAAAGAGACCGGGCTTGGTGATTTTGTGCTAACAAAATAAAGAAAGAAATTTGGGCACTACAATACCCAAAATGGAGTTTATCTTAAATTAGCCATTTGCGCTGTCTAGTCAATCTAAATTAAATCAATAATGCTTAATCAATATCTCCCCCACGGCATTTTGCATGAGCTCAGACTCCATTGTCCGAATATTTGAGGGAGATCATTTCTGTCTTAAACCTTCTACACAATTCCCTTCCTTGTCTACTTCCGCCTGGGAGTTTGGACCACCTAGGAGAGGCATCCCATTCCATCAGTCTCCTTCCAACACAGGAACACAACAAGAAAGAGCCAGCCACATTGTTAGCACTGCCTGAAGTGACATGGAAATCCTGGTACTATTTAACATGTAAATATTTCAAAGATAACCACGGAAATTTTTAAGGAAAACTGAGCTGGGAAAAGTACATCATGCTTTCCTTTATTTTGTGTTGTTAATACATGTAGAGAACACGACATGTCACAAACTGTGCCCATGATGATGGACACAAAAGTAAGGTACAGCCTTTGCCTTCCAATAGTTTGTACTCTCGTAGGAAAGACGGACAAGGTGAACACCCATCATTGTAGATGTTGACTACAACTAAACACAAAAATGCCCAGAGAGCTTTAGGCACAGAGTTGGAGGTCCATAAAGTGCTCTGCGCAGGGGGGCAGTTGAGGAAAATGAGGTTTGAGTAGAGAAGGGGGGAAAGATCTTGAGGATGGCAGGATATAGGAACTATAGAATTAGACTTGAGGCTTCCACGGTAATGACTGTAAAGGGGTATCCTATATGTATTGACATGGCTAATTCATTTTAAGAAGAGAAAGTACACGTAAAGCGATTTAAAGACATCCTTGAACCTGAGGGGTGTTTAAACACGTTCATTTTGCCCTCTTAATATTTAAAACCCGAGTGAGCCTTATTATGTGTCAAGTTTCTGTGTTTATGAATCTCCCAAGGCTGTTTATATTAAACCCTTTATTTTTGGAATAGTTGATATTCTCCTATGTTTAAGTCTCTCTGCCTCTAAAGAGCTCTCTCCCTTCACACATTGTTTCTCTTCATGTCTCTGCTCCCTGAGGTTAATAATAATGAGTCAATGTGAAACCTTCACAAAAGACTTTAAAATGCCCTGGAAATGAAAATCTCAATTATTGTGATTAAATAATCCCTCTACAGAAAAATGAAGAATAATTTGGGGCTGCTAGCAAATTTAAGCAAAATAATATCCCCAAACATGGGTTTTTGGTTGTTGTTTTTTTTTTAACATCTCTTCAATTCCCATTAATATTTCCTGGCATTTTAACATTGTTTTTCTGAGTGAAATACAGCCACTTCATCTCTTTTAAAATAAATGGAGCAACAAAAACCATAACAGCCTTAGATATAGTCCAAGGGAGAAAGCAATGGATAGAAGCAATAGGAGGAACAATTTCAGAAAAAAAATCACAAAGTAGAAAATTAAAACTTGCCAGTTATATGAGAGCTTTGTGAGAGAATAAATACGATTTTGTCAACATGAGAACATAGGGTACTATTGACATTCTAAGGAATGATAGTGACACAAGCATACATACAGAAATACGTATGTACCCTCTACATAAATATACATACAGGGTTAGATAACTATACATATATTCATATATACATAGACACATATTTATTTACATTATATTACAACCTACACATATATACACAGACATATACATTATATACATTATACATATACATTATATATAATGTGTGTGTGTATGTGTGTATATATATATATACACATATCTCAGTATCATGTCACTTCCCAGTTGCCCAGAGGAAATTTTACAGATTTTTTAATTAAACCGTGAGATTCTTTTAATGCAATGGCTACCAAAGATTTCTGACTCTAATAATAAGATTTTGCTCAACAAACTCTTCAATATTTTTAAATCACATGCTCACATGAAACTTTCTACAGTATATGTTAACCCAAAGATTTATTTTAAATTTTGGAAATTATGATTGTCTTTTTTCACTAAAAGAAAGCCTGAAGACTAAAACTTTGACTTTAGAAGTTGTATGCTTTGCCATTTGTAAATATCTAAGTAGAAATAGTTCATTTTTGACATATGGATGGTATTCTAAGAAAAGCTTGAAGTAGTTTCTAGAGACATTTGAGAAAAAAAAAATCAACTCTGTGATGATCATTGTTGCCTCGCCAGCAGCCGCTCCCCATTCTTCCTCCCTAATGGATCCTCACAGTAATCCCTACCTTTGCCATTCCCCCATAGCCAGGGCCACCAGGGGAGTTGACTCCACCCCTCTTCCTGTACCATCTCATTCTCTTTGCCAGCAATTGGCTCAAGATTCTGACCTTTGAAGAAGGGGTATAGACTTAATGTTTGTGTCCCCCCAGACTTCAGATGCTGAGACCTAACCCGAATGTATTGGCACTAAGAGGTGGGAGTTGGGGACATGATTAGGTCAAGATTGCAGAGCCTTAATAAAAGAGACCTCAGAGAGACCCTTGTCCCTTCTGCCACGTGAGGACACAGCAAAAGGACATCCATCTCCGACCCAGGAAGCAGGTCCTCACCAGGCACTGACCCTGCTGGCATCTCGATCCCGGACTTCCCAGCCTCCAGAACTGTGAGAAATCAAGGGTTGTTGTTTATAAGCCCCCTATCTCGGACAGAGACAGAATACAGCCTTCCCAACATAATTTGTAACTTTAAATGTTCCATTTTGTAATTAGGGGAAGGAGAAAAGAAGAAAAAATGAAGTACCCGGTTGACAATGTACCCCGGCTGCAAGTGATCTGGGTTCCTGTAAACACAGCACCAAATGGACTTTTAATAAATGGAACCTTACTGTGAATGCACGGCAGGCAGGGCGCGGGCTGCTGAAGGTGCTTAGTGGTTACTCCTCCAGCGTTTGTATTCAAACCTCTACGAAAAGCCTCCTCTACGTCAGACACGGGGTTAAGTGCTTTTACTCGTGTCCTAGCAAAATCTTCACACACTATCTGAAGGGTCAGAATAAATATGCCCATTTTGTAAGTGAGGAAAATGAAGCTTGGTGGGATTTAACTACCTGGATAGTCTACACAGGGAGTAAATAGTAGAGACAGGAGCCTGACCCTCAAGTCCAGATGCTTTATCACCAGACTACAGCTCCTGAGATTGATAATAATGAAAGATGTTTTAATAGTTATTAGTTTCTCATTGCTGCTGGAACTAATTACCACAAATGTAGGCTTAAAACAACACATCGATCATCTTACGTTCTACAGGCCAGGAATCTGAAGTCAGTTTCACCAGACTAAAGTCACTGGGCTAAAGCAGGACTGATGTATTCTGGAAACTTCAGTGTGGGGAGGATCCCTTGCCTTGCCTTTTCCAGCTTCTGGAGGGTGCCTGTGTTCCTTGGCTCGTGGCCCCTTCCTAAATAGAGTGCGTCACTCCCACCTCTGGTGCTGTGGTCCGACTCTGACTCGTCCTTCATCCAACTCCTAAGGACCCTGAGATCACACTGGGCCCGTGAAAATAATCCAGGACAATCCCCATCTCGACAACCTTAATTATATCTGCAAAGTCTCTTTTGCCATGTAAAGTAACATTCACAGGTTCCAGGCATTCAGTGGACATCTTTGGTAGGTCACTATTCAGCCTACCACAAAAGGACAAGAACGATAAGAGAGACCACAAACCACCGAGGATGAAAGAAGATAAATATGAAAGGAACCTGGGTAAGAAGCTTACTACAAATAAACCTATGTATATTGGCGACCGAGAAGCAATCAAGGGCTGAAGAAAATATATTATGTTAGCTGCAATAACATGCCAAGAAACTCAACAATTACAGAAGCAGAATTAATTTGCTTGCTTCTAGTTGCTACATTCATCAATGCCACCTACATTAAAGGCTGGGGTAGGAACTATAGACACACATCAAATTCCCACACACCATCCCTCCTGACAAGTCATGTGGGCCTCTGCCTTGACTGGCCCAGAAACCAGCTCCCCCCACCCCTGGGTGCTTGCCAGGCCTGCGGAATGAAGGATAGAAGGGGAAAGAAGGAGAGAAGCCCTGGGGGAAGGGGGGAGGGGATGAGAAGTCAAGCCTGTGTGCATCCCTAATTCCTGAAAAGCCTGTTTCCCCCAGAGTCACAACCTAGCAGATCACATAGGTCCTTGGGGGCCATTCTAAGCAATTACGTGTTTACTCAGAATGCACTGGGGGCCATGGAGGGTGTAAGCAGAGAAGTGAGGTGATCTGAATTATGGGTAACCTCAGGTGAAGCAGGAGCAAGGGCAGAGCATGGAGAGCTAGGGGAACCTCCCCGATGTGGTCTCTGCCCTTGTCTGTCCCCTGTGCCACCCCATTCCCCACCCATCCTGGATGACTGCAACAGTGGATTTTGAGGTCCAGGCAAAAATTCCTTCTAGCTCTGGTGAGTCTCCCGTGTGCCCCCAGCTTTGTCTCAACACAGACCAAGTTCTGTCCCATCCCCACTTTCCTACTAACCAGCTGTGGTGAGCTCCATGTTCTAGCTCATAAAATCCTACCTTCCTCTTTGTCATAGGAGACCATTCCCAGTCTATGCTCTCTCTATGAGCCCCACACCTCTGCCACACTGAAGCTCTGAGTGTAACAGGCCTGTCATGATTCTTCATGTTTCTTTATGCTGTAGTTTGCTACATAGAAAGATAATCACCATCTCATACATTGTTGTTGGGTCTCCAAAATGGCATGACCCTAGGGGGAGAAATTTTGCAATATTTCCAAATTTACAAAAGGTACTTTCACTTTAACCAGCAATACCATGGCTAGTAATTTATATCCTGCACACATACAAAATAACATATGTATAAGATTACTCATTCCTGCATGGTTTGTGAAATAAAAGATTGGAAGGAACCCAAGTGTTCCTCATTAGAAGATTGTTTAAACCAGCAGTTCTCAACTAAGATGATTTATTCTTGGCTGTCACACCAGGGGGAACAGGGTCCTGGCTTCTAGTGGGCAAAGGGACAACCTCCATAACAAAAAATTATCCCACCCCAAATTTCCATAGTGTCAAGGGTGAAAATCCTGGGTTAAACAATCATACACATTATGAATATTATGCAGCCATTTGTTTAAATTTAATTCCAATATAGTTAACATAGAGCATCATATTAGCTTTTAGGTGTACAATATTGCGATTCGACTCTTCCATATATCACCCAATGTTCATCACAATAAGTGTACTCAATCCCCTTCACCTAGTTCACTCATCCCCCCCACTTCCTTCTGATAACCATCAGTTTGTTCTCTATAGTTAAGTCTAGTTCTTTGTTTCTTTTTTTTTCATCCATTCATTTTATTTCTTAAATCCACATGTGAGTGAAATCATATGGTATTTGTCTTTCTCTGGCTAACTTACTTCACTTAGCATTATACTCTCCTAACTCCATCCATATTGTTGCAAATGGAAAGATTTCATCCTTTTTTTTATGGCTGAATAATATTTCATTGTGTATGTATATATACCTTATCTTCTTTATCAGTGGACATTTGAGTTGCTTCCATAAGGGTGCATATATGCTTTTCAAATTAATGTTTTCATATTCTTTAGGTAAATAGTAGTGGAATGACTGGATCATATGGTAATTCTATTTTCAATTTTTTGAAGAACTTCCATACTGTTTTCCACAGTGGCTGCACCAGTTTGCATTCCCACCAAGAGTGCACGAGGGTTTCTTTTTCTCCACATCCTCTCCAACACTAGTTTCTTATGTTTTTTATTTTAGCCACTCTGACAGGTGTGAGGTGGTATCTCATTGTGGTTTTGATTTACATTTCCCTGATGATTAGTGAGGTCAAACATCTTTTCATGTGTCTGTTGGCCATCTGGATGTCTTCTTTGGAAAAATGACTGTTCATGTCTTCCGCCCATTTTTAATTGGAATATTTGGGGGGTTTTGGTGTTGAGTTGTGTAAGTTCTTTATGTATTTTGGATGCTAACACTTTATTGGATATAAGCAGTCATTTTTTTAAAATAGGGTAAGAACACTATGTAAAGAAATAAAAAGTTCTTTGGAAGACATTAAGAGGAGAAAGCAAGGTAAGAATGGCTTATGTGCTAACTTTTTATAAGAAAGAAAATAGGAAAATACATATATTTGTGTATTTGCTTGTATCTACGTGAAGAAACATTAAAAGGATACATGGCATTAATGAAAATGATTACCAACTGGGGATTGATTGGACTTGGAGGGAGGAAGGACAGAGACATAAATAGGAACTACACTTCTCAATGTCAATCTCAACACATTGCTTTAACTTGGAATCACATATCTCTACTACCTATTCAAAACAATACATAGGGGCGCCTGGGTGGCACAGCAGTTAAGCCTCTGCCTTCCGGCTCAGGGCGTGATCCCGGCGTTATGGGATCGAGCCCCACATCAGGCTCCTCTGCTATGAGCCTGCTTCTTCCTCTCCCACTCCCCCTGCTTGTGTTCCCTCTCTCGCTGGCTGTCTCTATCTCTGTTAAATAAATAAATAAAATCTTAAAAAAAAAAAAAAGCAATACATAAAGACTTGGACATAAAGATTTAAAAAGACAGGGGCACCTGGGTGGCACAGCGGTTAAGTGTCTGCCTTCGGCTCAGGGCGTGATCCTGGCGTTATGGGATCGAGCCCCACATCAGGCTCCTCTGCTATGAGCCTGCTTCTTCCTCTCCCACTCCCCCTGCTTGTGTTCCCTCTCTCGCTGGCTTTCTCTATCTCTGTCGAATAAATAAATAAAATCTTTAAAAAAAAAAAAATTTAAAAAGACAAGTGAGTTCCTTGAGAATAAAAGGATTATATCTTATTTATCTTTGTGTCTTCATTATCTGGAATTATGCCTTCTCTAAAACAGACCCTTAAATATTCATTAAAATAATTTAATTCAATCCAAGGCAATAGCTTTCACATTATTAAGTACCTACAAAAATACATTCATAAGCACTGGGCTAATTAAAAAATAAATGAAAAGTGTAACTTGTAGCCTTTGACCTACAAATGCAGGTTACAATCATGTATGGAAACAAAACACATAAAACAGTTAAAGAACAATCCAATTTTTATTTACCCAAAGAATGCAAAAATACTAATTCAAAGGGATACATGCACCCCAATGTTTATAGCAGCATTACCTACAATAACCAAATTATGGGAACAGCCCAAGTGTCCACTGATAGATGAATGGATAAAGAAGATGTAGTATATATATGCAATGGTACATGACTCAGACATAAAAAAGAATGAAATCTTGCCATTTGCAGTGACATGGGTGGAACTAGAGTATATTATGCTATATGAAATCAGTCACTCAGCAAAAGACGAATACCATATGATTACATTCAGATGTGGCATTTAAGAAACAAAATAAATGGATAAAGGGGGGACAAAAGAGAGAGAGGCAAACCAAGAAACAGACTCTTAACTATAGGGAATACAGTGATGGTTACCAGAGGGAAGGAGGGAGGGAGAAAGGTTAAACAGGTGATGGGGATTAAGGAGTGCACTTGATGAGCACTGGGTGATGTATGGAAGGGTTGAATCGCTATATTGTACACCTGAAACTAATATTACTCTGTATGTTAACTAACTGGAATTTAAATTAAAACTTAAAAAAAAGAACAATCCAACTTTGGGTGAATTAGTGGGGAAAAATGTATTTTTCACCATGATTTTCAGAAAAATGAAAGTGAGCTAAATTAAGCTGTGAGCCAATTTATCAACTGCTTCTTTCATTGAACACGCAAATTTGTCCTCTTTTAATTTACAAAGACATATGACTTTGATTCATGTGTTTACTATTTTAGTTAATGGAAGGAAGCATAGAATTAAAATAGTGACATCATAACACACTTCAGTAGAGAAGACAGAACAAATACGCCATCATGGCTTCACTGGAAATCTACATCATCCCATCTGGGAAAATGACATTAAGTACTAAGGAGTTGCTGCCCCCAAGAGGTTAATCAGAAAACTCCAAAACAAAGAAAGGATGACATTTCATTTCAAGAGCCAAGTAACTGAGAAGGAAAGACGTAGGATGGAGCCTTGTTTTTTTAAGGAGTGGGACCCAAGCCCACTAATTCTGGAAGAAAAAAAAAAGGGAAGAGAAGGTTGTGTGGTGCTCCTAAGAGTGGAGAAGGGTTTATAGCGAAAGAAAAATAAGAGAAAATTTTTGCTCGTTGCATCCAATGAACACCAGGGGCAACTTTGGGGGGGGGGGAGGATTTGTTAACATGAAAATTTTACTTTTTTATTGCTTCTGCTTCATAATTCTCCACAGATGCTAAGAGTTAGCAACCATAAAACATACCTACGGGGCTCTGTGCTTATTTCAACCATTTAGGAAAAGCTGTGAGCTTTTGTTCTACTCAGCAGGAGGCCCAAGGAGGGAAACCCTCCACAAAATCAACCGTTTAATGCAGTGGAAATCAAAGCCTGCAGACAAAACCTCCGCACCATGAAACTCTTCTTAAAGTGAGAGGCAGAAGGAAAAAAGTCTGGGCCCCTAGGTGTCCAATCTGGCAAAAGAACATGAAGTGCCCCCACCAAAGCATTTTGCTCCCCAAAACCTTGGATCTCCTTCCTCTCATTTTTAAGCCCCAACCTCATCAGAAATCCTACCAAGCCACTCCTACCTAGTTCTCGGCTGGCCTCCAGTAATCCAGGGTTCAAGTTCCCAAATTCTGCTGTTCCAACTGGAAAAGATATATTCAAACTATATCCAATTGGAATTCACCTGTGAACATTCACTTACGGCTGTATAGATTGTTATACCGATACACTGTAGGTTAAATAAATATATGGGAGAGATCGTTTCTCTGAAAAAAAAAATTTTAATTTTCAACTTACTGACTTACAGAAATTTCTGAAAAAGCAGAATAACCCAGTAGGAAGGCATTAGGCCTTGGAGTCAAAGAGACAGCAAATTCCAGATGCGATTCTGCCCTGAATTAGCTGTCAGTTACTTTCTCTGAACTTCAGCGTCCTCCTTTATAAAATATGGTTAATACTTACTTTGCAGCATTGCTGAAGGGTTTAGAACTGATACATACCATGTACACACAAAAGCTATATGCTCAAAAATGCTACCTATTGTTACGCAATCAGGATTAACCTGGACCAGGTTATACAACATAGAATCAAATGTAATGGATATGTAAAAATATTTAGTGTTTAGCAGCCCCAGACACTGCAGGGCTATAGACCATTAGGAAGAGGAGATCAATGTTGGCTGGAAATTTGAGTAGACTTTATGAATACATGAGATGAAACCTGATCAAAACTATATAGTTCATGTGGAAAAAAAATGTCATTACCACCTTGAAATCTTAGCAGAGATCAAAGATTTAAAATTTCTAATGTGCATCTGAATTTGGCTAACTATTACAGTCACTCCTTGCACCTTTCAATTTCTAGTGGTCGTGGCATTTCTTGGCGTTCCTTAGCTCGTAGCTATGTAACTCCAGTCTCTTTCTTTGTCTTCACATGGTGCTCCCCCTATGTCTCTGTGTCAGAGTTCCTCCTTCTTTCTCTTATAAAGACACCTGCCATTGGAATTCAGCAAAGTTGTAGGATATAAAATCAATGCACAAAAGTCAGTTGCGATCCTATACACTAACAATGAAACAGAAGAAAGAGAAATCAAGGAATCAATCCCATTTACAATTGCACCAAAAACCATAAGACACCTAGGAATAAACCTAACCAAAGAGGTAAAGGATCTGTACTCTGAAAACTATAGAACACTTGTGAAAGAAATTGAGGAAAACACAAAGAAATAGAAAAACATCCCATGCTCATGAATTGGAAGAACCAATACTGTTAAAATGTCTATGCTATCCAAAGCAATCTACACATTCAATGCAATCCCTATCAAAATACCACCAATATTTTTCACAGAGCTGGAACAAACAACCCTAAAATTTGTACGGAACCAGAAAAGACCCCAAATAGCCAAAGGAATGTTGAAAAAGAAAACCAACGCTGGAGGCATCACAATTCCAGACTTGAAGCTCTATTACAAAACTGTAATCATCAGGACAGTGGTACCGGCACCAAAACAGACACATAGATCAATGGAACAGAATAGAGAACCCAGATGGACCCTCAACTCTATGATCAACTAATCTTTGACAAAGTAGGAAAGAATATCCAATGGAAAAAAGACAGTCTCTTCAACAAATGGTGTTGGGAAAATTTGACAGCCACATGTAGAAGAATGAAACTGGACCATTTTCTTACACCAACACAAAGATAAACTCAAAATGGATGAAAGACCTAAATGTGAGACAGGAATCCATCAAAATCCTAGAGGAGAACACAGGCAGCAACCTCTGTGACCTCAGCCACAGCAACTTCTTGCTAGACATATCTCCAAAGGCAAGGGAAACAAAGGCAAAAATGAACTATTGGGACTTCATCAGATAAAAAGCTTTTGCACAGCAAAGGAAACAGTCAACAAAACTAAAAGGCAACAGACAGAATGAGAGAAGATATTTGCAAATCACATATCAGATAAAGGGCTAGTATCCAAAACCTACAAAGAACGTACCAAACTCAACACCCCCCCCAAAAAAATCCAGTTAAGAAATGGACAGAAGGCATGAACAGTCATTTCTCCAAAGAAGACATGCAAATGGCCAACAGAAACATGAAAAAAAAAGTTCAAAATCACTAGGCATCAGGGATACAAATCAAAACCATAATGAGATACCACCTCACACCAGTCAGAATGGCTAAAATTAACAACTCAGGAAACAACAGATATTTGTGAAGATATGGATAAAGGGGAACCCTCTTACACTGTTGCTGGAAATGCAGACTGGTGCAGCCACTCTGGAGGTTCCTCAAGAAGTTAAAAATAGAACTATCTTACGACCCAGCAATTGTACTACTATGTATTTATCCAAAGGATACAAACACAGTGATTTGAAGGGGCACCTGCACCCCAATGTTTATAGCAGCAATGTCCACAATAGTCAAACTATGGAAAGAGCCCAGAGTCCATCGACAGATAAATAGATAAAGAAGATGCGGGATATATATTCAACAGAATATTACTCAGCCATCCAAAAAAGTGAAATCTTGCCATTTGCAACAACATGAGTGGAACTGGAGGGTATTATGCTAAGCAAAACAACTCAATCAGAGAAAGACAATTATCATATGATTTCACTCATATGTGGAATTGAAGAAACAAAAAAGATGAAGGGAAGGAAAAATAAAATAATATAAAAACTGAGATGGAGGCAAACCATAAGAGACTCTCAAGTATAGGGAACAAACTGAGGGTTGCTGGAGGGGTAGTGGGTGGAGGATGGGGTAACTGGGTGATGGGCATTAAGGAGGGCACATGATGTAATGAGCACTGGGTGTTGTATGCAATTGATGAATCACTAAACTCTACCCCTGAAACTAATAATACAGTGTATGTTAACTAAATTGAATTTAAATAAAAATTTTTTTTAAAAAAAGCAGAGCACAGCCAAGGAAGGGAGAGGGGTAGGAATCAATGACAAACAGATGGGGGCTTATGACAAAAAAAGAAGGAAAGGCTACAGAAGCCATGGTGAAGTGATTTTAAGACAGATGAGTAGATATTCAGGACAGAGCCAAGATAGGCAGAAGCAACAGCTGAAGACTCTCTAGGGAAAAAAACTCAAAATGAGTTTAAGGAAAAAAATAGCATTTTTAAACAGGTAGCTTACAACTGACGGATTCTATCACAGTTGTTTGGTCTTAACTTTATCTTCATGTTATGGACAGGATTGACAAAGAAGAGAGTGGGATATGTTCTTGCTTCTACTTGTATTAGCAAATTATTTTTGCCCTGCTGCATGAAGGACTTAGGAAGTGTGGCACAGTAGTTATGATGTAGGTATCCATGCCAAACAGACATGATGTCTTAAGCTCAATCTTTCTGAGTCTCCAAATGAGATGCGTAATATATCTTACATAGTTACTGTGAAAAAATAAAAGACAATAATTTATGAAAATGTCTGATTAGTATTGGATTCATAGCTGGCCTTCAATAAATGTTAAATTTTGTTTGGGTTTACAGAAGTTCACATTATTAAATATGAATAAAAAGTTAAAATCAGAACCAATACAATTATAATTTGGAAAAGACTTGGAAGACTGGGGCGGGGGGGGAGTTGAATACAGATGTGGAAGCCATAAGGTTGTGTTGGACATAGTAATGCACCACCAAGGTCCCATTTCAGTGAAAAAACGTTGGCCCAGCCAATAGAAGGGTTGTCACATTTTAGAAGTAGTTATCACCATTGTCAAAGGGGCAAGGTCAGGGAGCATGTACTAAAAACCAGAGAGTAGCTATAATAGAAAAGTGACAACTAACAAGAGCTGTAGCCTTCCGTAGAGGGACAAGACCAACTCACAGAAAGACTGAAGCTGTGGACGTGGATACCCTGGTCATCCTCTCCTCTCCCCATCCCATCCGACCATGGCCTCCCACTGGCCAAAAGAGAGAGGAAACGGGAATGTGGATGATAAAGTCTGTCTCCTGGAGCACAGAGAAGGGCAAAGAAGAATGGAAAGTGGCCTTGGAGGAGGAAATGGAAAATATCCAGTGCATCTTGGCCCCCTAGTTTAAAAGTAATCTTTCTCCTCTGTACCCCTATATTTCCTATCCCCAAAAATGACTCCAAGGGTAATGAGCCAACTTCAACAAGCAGCAAGAGTGCCCCCTTCTTTCATCAGGAAGAGCTGTTTCTAAGCACATCTTACCCTAGTTTCTGATGGCACCATTCCTCCATGCCCTCCAAAGTTATCAGGTTCTGAGCAACTGGTATCCTTGAAAAACTCTTACAATCAGTTGGCACCCAAAGCCAGACTGTTTTGCTTCCAAACAGATGCTGTGTTCCTTGTTGACCTGGTTGTTTTTACTTTGGCCGCATAGTAGGATGGTCTCGCCACTGAACTTCAAACCCACAGTGAGTGTCCAATGGACTCTGGTATATCTCTCTTGGGATAACTAGAGAAATAAGAACGGGTGACTCATGCTTTCTCTTCACGATGACTCTGCCTTGTTTTGTTTAATAAAGCCTTTTCCATATGAAGCGGCATCATGTAATTCATTATGAGCCCTGTTGTATGAGTGACAGCCAATATGGGATGCCACCTTAGCCACTTTGCACTTTGTACAACCAATTCATTGTGAATTTCAAAAAGAAAGTAGGTAGATACTCTTCCTAATCTCTGAACTTCACTGGTGTACATGAAGCAAGAGCCAAGGGTCGTGACTACAGCTCCTTACAAAATAAAATATTTGTGACAGATGTGGAAGGGAAATTTGGAATACGATTTTCTGGAATTCTGAACTCTGTATTTGAAAATTGTAAAATGTATTTGCATACCATCATTGACATGAAAACAAACCCCACTCAATTTAACGAAACTCTTTTTGAGCATCTATTAGGCACTATGACTCTTGGTAAGAACAAGAGAAATGGGAAATAAAGCTTGGAATTCAGTGAAATAAAATTGGGGACATTCACACCGCAATAATGAAAGGAATTGAGTTCCTGACTCACAACTAGATGGAACAATCCTACTCCTGTGCTCAAAATCCATGATGTGTCCTCCAAGCATATGTCCCTCTTCCCAAGAGCTGGCCTACTCCATCTGCCAGGCTGGAGTGGAGGTTCCATGTTCTCAGTGACCCCGTCCATCGACCCCAGCTGATGCATGCAAGGATGGGTCTGTGAGCTGAGCTGTTCCAGTGGGATTTCCTTGGAATTTTTGACTGTCTGACTCAGAAATACAAAATAACTGCTGCCTTCCCTTTCCCCCAGCATCATTATAAAGATATGTGACTTGATACTGAAGAGAGCTAAAGGGTAATCTTTCCTTAGTGGAACCATGAGACATTAAACTCAGGGGCCGTGCGTCCATCAAATGCAGGAAGTGTCTGGAATAAGAGAATGAAGTCAACATACTGAGTAAAACAGTCAAGAGCTGGAGAAAAGGGGCCCTGGTGGCATTTATGTTCCTGGTTCCAGTCAGCCCTCAGGCTCCACTGCCTCTCTTCTTTTTCCCAGTTTTATATGGTCAACACTTCCTTAGACTCCTCTGGGCCCTGCAGCCCTCAACTAGCCATAGAAAGCCATTGCATCTTAATCTAATGATGTCCTAAGTAACTCAGAGTCCTCTTGTGCACACCTCAGGGAAAGGAGGCATGTCCAGGGGTGTCTCACCATAGTCGTGACACGCAGGGTGGCTGGGGAAACCAAGAATGGTTGGAGGCACCACAAATTGCAAAAGTTGTTTGTGCCCTCGTGCAGCAAGGACAGACAAGTTGGCCTCCTCCTGAAGGTTTCCTCTCACAGACTCCAGCCACTGCTTCCCCTCATCTCAACACACATCCCCACTGCTACCATAACATTCTGCTTCCAGCCCTGGACCTTTCCTTTACTGCTGCAAATGGTCCCTACATCTCAACTCTAGTAAATAGGACACTCACCCTGGTATTGAAGGAACATGGCTTCCCCAATGGGAAAATTCAAAGCTACTCCAAATCTGGTAGAATCACCAGAAGGGTGTGAAACCACCCACCCAATTATGAAATGTAAGTTATGGTTTTATGTCAATGAGTATTTTCTCATGACAGCAAACAAAAATAGAGGACCAGGGCTACCCTGGAGAGAGACCTTCTACTATGAAGATATCTGTTACTCCAACACTATTATTTTAGCCATCATTTACACTTATGACGTCACCAGTTACGAGCTCATGAACATTCTCCTTGTCACAAATAGCTCTCATCTTACACTAAGCTCTGGCGTTACTATTGCAGATACCAACCTGGAGTAAATTCTCATGTGTCACTAAAGCATTGAAAAGTGACCTGTAAATGTTCCCTTATCGAACAGTATTACATAGTCTGAGTAAGTAAATTTGTTACTTTCTGAAGACATGAAGAGCTTGAATCGTTCTCTATTGTTTAGAAAGTAAAATTTTAATTTATTACCAAACTATGAAAATCCTCCTTTTGGAGTAAACTTTGTTCGATGGCATATTTTTGGCTTAGGGTGGGAGTTGATTTTTCTGCTAAGCTAAATACATCCATGTGTCTTCATGATCTCAGGCACACATTTTTAAAAATATTTAGTTACACTCTCATCTCTGATAATTAACACAACTACTATTTTTCAAGACCAAAACTACAGCCTTACCTTCACGTTTAAAAAATGCAACGTGTGAAGTCCCTAGATCCTACAAAGTTAGATCATAAATGTGAAACACCTTACTAAAAAAGAAAAATAAGAAACGTTTACTTTGGAGTATACCCTGTTCCAATACTCTGATTTAATGCCAAAGTGAAGACATTTTTAGCATGCTTTCCAACGGAGACCAGACAGATGCCTTCCCGTTTGAGGGGGTGTCCTGGGGAGTCATCGTCTGAGCAGTCGTCACATATGTATGCTTAACAGAATTCAGCATAAACAATTGGGAAATAGCAGTCTGGTGGGAAATTTATGATATTAGATTGTTTCCTTAGGTTTTCTCATACTTAGAAATGCTGGGTTGGCTTGTTTCCTCAGAATGTCCATTTCTCCAGCCAGAATGGTGGGCTTGTATGGATAACGTAAGTCCTGGAAACCATTAATCATAAATATTATGAAGTACCTATTGTGCTCAAACACCTTTGCTCAGAAAACCTAAGTGTCTCTCTCTCTCTTTCTGACAAATAAATAAATAAAATCTTAAAAAAAAAATTGAACACCTGGGTGGCTCAGTCTTTTAAGCATCTGCCTTTGGCTCAGGTCATGATCCCAGAGTCCTGGAATCGAGTCCCGCATCTGGCTCCCTACTCAGCAGAGAGTCTGCTTCTCCCTCTGCCTGCTGCTCCCCATGCTTGTGCTATCTCTCTCTCTTTCTATGACAAATAAATAAATAGAATATTTTTAAAAAGAGAAAATCTAAGTGTCTATTATATCAAAGACTTCTTCCAACCCCCAGCCATTCTTACTACAGTGTGTGGTTTTGCCTAACAGCGACGAAGGCTCTTTCCTATGCGTGCCACCTGCCATGGAAGGCATGTCCCCCAGTATGAGCGTATTCCTCAGTCCTCAACAAAGGACACTGTACGTCCCTAGAAATTCTATGAAATGGTCAAATCTGGGGAGAAGGAGGGCAGTCCCTCAGCAGTGAAGAGCTCCAAGTGACAGAAAAGACTGGAACTGTGGCTGACAGTCTACAAAGGAGCATAGCATGTGCAGAAACTACACATGCAAATCTCACACACGGCCGTCCCTCTCTGGTTCAAGGACTGTTGGTCCCAGCTGTTCCTGACACTGAGCGCCTCCCTCTGATGCTGGCCTCACCCAGTGCAGTCACCCTGAGGCCCCCCTCCTTGTTAAATACTAAAATGAAAATAGAGTGGATCTCCCTCTTGCTTTGATTACTCCCCAACTCTCAGCCCTTAACTCACACCTACGCGTGTACCTGCTTTGCAAGCATCTGAGTGTCTTATTTTTAAAAGGAAAGAAAAGTCCTGACAAATCACACTTTTCCAGCCTATTTGCTGTCTTGGAAGAAAGCATCTTCTCCAATCTTCACACTCATTGAGGGTTAGAGCTAATTTCTCCAGAAATATTAGCCATTCCTTTTTCCTTGGCGGTCACGGAAAAGAATCATTCTACACATACAGTATTTTTTTCAGTCTGAAGATGTTGAACGGTCTTCATAGTAGGGAGCTGTTACTATGGACTGTATGGATGTTTATGCCATTAGAGTTGACTAGTGAGCTCTTGAGATGGTGTGTTGAAAGCTCTTTCTAAATTGAACCTTTTTTTTTTTTTAGTTGCATTTGCAGGGGGTTTTTAAATGCCAAATTTGTGGGATATTTATTGATTGGCAGAATGAATGCAAATGCAGGTAGTAACTTTTGGAAATTTTTAAAGCAGGTTAATGTAGAGATTAAATTAAGGCAAACACCAGGGATGGCTGCAAAGTGGAATTAGGGTCAGACATAGATATAAAAATTGACATTCGTCTGCTGCTGTCTGGCTGAGAACAGAGAAAGGTCCTGAAAGGGACCTGCTGGAGACAAGATGGAGGACAGTGGGGGGGGAGGGAACAGGGGGAAGACAAGATAGCATTGCTACCGCCAGAGCCAGAGACCAGAATCCAAGAATCCAACAGCCAGATGTGGAGAAGAAAACCAACCAACGGAAGCCACGATGCCCTGGGAGTTCCTGGAGGACCAGGCAAAGAACCACAGGTGGGATGGTTCACTGCTGGAGAAATCATGGATCGTACATATTTGTAACATTTACAGGGAGGAAATGTTGAAGAAAATGTTGGCAGAGGTAGTCCTTGAGGCTTACAATGCAAGCTGGGGAAATCAGATTTGCAGTTACAGAAAAGCTATCCACTTTGTTGGTGTAGAGCATTTGGGGGACAACAAGCCAGAATTACATGGAAGGCCAGGGACAGGTTTAATAATTCATTTTTAGGATAACATTTATAGAGAGATTTTATTATAAGCAGAAACACAATTATATAAAATCTAGTTCTTTGTTTTATGGTCAATTAGGTCTTAAGCACCAAATCTCTCCTCCTGTATAAATGATTTATTTAGCTGAACGAATTAAATTGTAGTTCCCCTCAGTTTAAACATGGAGAGTTTATGGGTGTTCAAAGGTTCAGGGCCGCCATCTTGGGTTCAAAGCCTACGCCTGTTAACACTCAGCCCTCACTCTTTTTTTCCCCTTTTTTACTGAAGTATCGTTAACACACAATGGTACATTAGTTTCAGGTTTACAACATAATGATTTGACAAGTCTATACATTATGCTCTGCTCACCACAAGGGTCGCTACCATCCATCACCATACAACCCTATTACAGGACCATTGACTGTATTCCCTGCGCTGTAGCTTTTAGCCTGGTGACATATTCCTTCCATAACCAAAGCCGGTACCTCCCACTCCCCTTCACCATCTTGCCCATCTCCCCACCCACTCCCCTCTGCCTTCTCTTATTTTTTCATGCTATACTGTAGATGTTCTCAGAGACTCTCAAAGAAAATCTCTTTAAGTCTCTCTGTTATTAATTTGAATAGCCACATGAATTCAGGTCATTGAAAATAGCTCAAGGAGGGCAGATAAGGAACTTGCTTTTCTTTTCTTTTTTTAATTGGCACATAACATTGTGTAACTTTAAGGTGTTGATTTGATACACTTACATATTGCAAAATAATAACCACCCTAGGATTAGGTAACACCTGCATCACATCACATAATTACCATTTCCTTTTTGTGGTGAGAACATTGAAGATCTACTCTTTCAGCAACTTTCAAGTATAGAACACAGTATTATTAACTATAATCAAGGAACTTGCTTTTCTAAAATTAAAAAAAAAGTCTTTGCCAACTTAAGCATCTGGGAAGCTATAAATTGAAAGTAATAAAGATTGATCAACCTTGACTGGAGAACACTCCCACAGACCTTGAAATAATTTTGTGTAGGAGATAAGTAAGCCTCTGACTAATGATCTCACAAATCCAAATATAGCAGGTGAACTGGAGATGTCTACAGGTTCCTCCTTGTTTGGAACACCACTCAGGTCTTGGTTCTTTGAGGGAAACCTATATTTACAAGTCACCAGATCTGGTCTGTCAAATCTACTTTTAGTTGGGGTGACTGAGATTCACATAACAGGAACAGTTTTCACAAGAGTGTGTGTTAGGGAAGGGGGAGACAGAGAGACTTAAGAGATTTAGAGAAGGAATAAAGGGAAATAATCATTATCAATTTCTTAATACTCACGTATCAATTCAGGACGAAATTTTGGTTTGTGTGCCTCAAATGAGATCGACTGGCCCTTTAAGTCAGCTTTAGTTTCTGTTGAGAAGTCCATTTAACAAGTTTAGAAACAAACAAACAAAACAAGCCAGTTATTCTTTTAGTGTCATTCTTCTCTCAGAAAAGACCTCTGAATTATTTTCTATAACTGAGAATTAGTATATGTTTTTTGCTTGAAAGTATCACAATACAACCAAGGATTGCACACACCCAGATGTTAGTTCAGTAAGCTGTTCACGGCCTTACCATAGGACGATCTTGCTTTCAATCCATTGTGAAAGGTTGAATAAACCAGAGTAAATAGTGTACCTCCGTGTAGTCATTGAATTTGGGACATTGAGGTGGGAGATTCTCAGCCTGAGAGGCTCAGTCTAAGTTGTCTTGATCACATGTGACGTTTGTCTCAAGAAAATTGTTGCTGCTAATAAATTGTCAATTTTGTGTTAACTGGGAGCTGCTTGACAGGAGGGGATTTTCTCATCTTTACCCTGAGGCCAGTTCCAAGAACAAATGTAGTGAAAAATCCTTAAGCCTTACACCTTGGAGGGAATTCAAGGGTTTTCCTGTAACAGAAAGAATCCCATTCATTCTATAAGCTTCTCTGAGTGAGAAAGTGAATGAGAGTGAGAAAGGTGGGGGGACTGTACGTATCTTGTACCTGAATTGAGCAGTAAGTGATCTTTACTATTGAATCTGAATACCAATTGTGTTGTGTTGAATACAAATTGCTGTAAGGCATTATTTTTACCGAAATATAAAAGTGGGAGGAGTTTGGTGAAAATCTGGGTGTGCTGACAGCAGTTGTCTCAAATTTTAACTTCCTACTTTAAAAGGGGACAGGGTGAGGGGTAGGTTCGAGAACGAGGGCTGTAGATGGACTCCTATGGCTGCATTCAAATGCTTATATTATTATCTAAGTGAAATAAGTCAAGCAGAGAAAGACAATTATCATATGGTTTCTCTCATCTATGAAACATAAGAACTAGGAAGATCGGTAGAAGAAGAAAGGGATAAAGAAGGGGGGGTAATCAGAAGGGGGAATGAAGCATGAGAGACTATGGACTCTGAGAAACAAACTGAGGGCTTCAGAGGGGAGGAGGGTGGGGGAATGGGATAGGCTGGTGATGGGTAGTAAGGAGGGCATGTATTGCATGGTGTACTGGGTGTTACACGCAACTAATGAATCATCGAACTTTACATAAAAAAAACAAAACAAACAAACAAAAAAAACCCAAATGCTTATATTAAAGCTAAGTAGGCATCCTAGTGGCCCCAAAACCCATCTTAGGTGGTTCCTGACCTTCGTACACACCAGGTTTTGAGACAGAGAGAGAGACTTTTAGACACAACAATTTCATCTGGCCTTTTCCGCAACTTATTCAGTTCCATTGTATCTTTCTAAAGGAGACTCAATCATTCCATCAGAACCAAGGAAGCATTCATTCCAAGTTTAGACACAGTAGCAGTTTGTTTATATGCTTACCATTACTTCTTAGTTTCTTGTATTCTGAATGCTTTTTCATCCTATACCACCCATCCGGTCAGCATCTCTAGAGTGTAGTCTGCGGAGACTGCTTTACCACGGCTCACTCAAGTGATCCCCTGGAACAAAATCACAATGCACTAGGCAGGATGGAACGAGTCTGGACAGATGCCTGCTTGTAAAAGCAAACTCTAACCAGAAGGTGGCGCTATTGCAAAACCGATGACAAGTAGAACAACCTGAACCAATTACTTTGGATACACAATTATTTTTCTAGGAGTTACTCACACACTCACACAAATAGATCCTAAATCAAAGTGTATTGGATAAGAAAACTGAGAAATTTTTACTCCTGTTAAGGATCATTATGATGGAATTATAATTGTAAAACTGAACTTATAGTTGAAGTTTATAACCATAACAGCATGCTTTCTTACAACATGTAGATTTGCAGTTTACTTTCCACTGTCGCCAATTTTCAGTTGTAAATATGACAAGCACTTAAGCAAAGCAGCAAACACTTCTCTATCTCTCACCATGTGCCAGGAATAGTTCTAAGCATCTTCTACAAAGTCAGTTAATCTTTAGGATGGACCACTGTTGAGGACACTCGTGAGTGAGGACACTCTCTCGCTGTTCTCTATGAAGTGCTCCACTCTCCCTGCTGAGCTGTATTCTAGTATCTGAAAATGACCTTGGTCCATTTGGCTTGAAATTCTTTCAAAAAAGCTGGCCACTAAGGCTATATTTGGGTAGAGTCACCTAATTAGAATGTTTGCTTACATATTCATTTCTTGTTGATTCATGAACATTTTT